>NC_141694.1:1613815126-1615015126 GCF_964263255.1 Lissotriton vulgaris
CACAAGAGTTACCTCATTTGGAAAAGCCCACAAGCAGGTAGGTGCAATCTTCGTTTTTATTTTGCAGTTTAGCAGCGCAGTGATAAAGAAACAAAGTCCAATTCAAATGACAGCCTGACGCGTTTCATGCTTAAAGAGCATTTCCTCAGAGGCTTATGAAAAAACACTGCGTGAAGCACACGAATTTGAAACCTGAACACCTGCCAAGTGGGCGTTGGCTCTCCCTGAGCCTGCTGGTGCTCGTAGTCCTGATAAAATAACTCCAGTGAGCTGCTTCACAATAGTGCAAATAGTTCAAAAAAGTGAAAACTCCAAGTTGGTTTGGAAATAATTCCTTAGTCTCTGTGCTTTACTTTCCATATGCAAACACGAACCATCTGCCACTGTTCAGTTTCATAACTGCAGTAAACCCACTTCCAGGTAGTGGGGGGGCTTCTCCTCGACCGAGGCCGGCCAAAATTTATCCAAAACACAAGAGTTACCTCATTTGGAAAAGCCCACAAGCAGGTAGGTGCAATCTTCGTTTTTATTTTGCAGTTTAGCAGCGCAGTGATAAAGAAACATCAGTGATGTCATGAGTGATGTCACTGATCATGTCATGAGTGATGTAATATGTGACGTCATCAGCAGTG
The DNA here is from genome assembly GCF_964263255.1 of Lissotriton vulgaris. Lineage (NCBI taxonomy): Eukaryota > Metazoa > Chordata > Amphibia > Caudata > Salamandridae > Lissotriton > Lissotriton vulgaris. Next base: position 1,613,815,759 of record NC_141694.1, read on the forward strand.
CATTGCACGCGCAAGTTATAGTGAGTCCAACTAACTATAACGTGGGAATTTCAATGGTTTTATGCAAGTGAAATTTCCACCTAACTATAACTGGTTTGAAACCCATGGTTTTTTCAGTGAATATATATATATATATATATATATATATATATATATATATATATATATATATATATATATATATATATATATATATATATATATATATATATATATATATATATATATATATATATATATATATATATATATATATTCACTGAAAAAACCATAGGTTATAGACCATATATAGTTAGGAATTAGCATTTACAAAACCTTGCAAATTCACTGAAAAAACCATAGGTTATAGACCATATATAGTTAGGAATTCGCATTTACAAAACCTTATTTTACTCACACAAAACCATTGAAATTCCATATATAGTTAGTTGCACTAACTATATATCGCGCACCCGCAATCCACTGCTGATGATGTCACATATTACATCATTCATGACATGGTCAGTGACATCACTGATGACATCACTGATGACATCTCAAATGACATCACTGATGACATCTCAAATGACATCACTGATGACATCACTGATGACATCTCATTTGACATTACTGATCACATCACTGATGATATCATTCATGTGATAATACGATGAACGTCTTCAGACTCTAATATAACCTTAGATACAATCAGTGTAAACAGACACTCACAGACTGTCACTCATCCATGGAGTTACTCACACACCTAGTCAGTCATGCAAAGAATCAATCACACCTCCATTTCCTCAACTATACAGTTATACAAACTTTACTTATTCAAACATATACTAACACATATTTACTCTCTTATACAATCCCTGATACAAGTTTACAATGATCCATACAGCCACTCACACATTCACTGGCTCTTATGCACAGTTATTTATATTTGTCAACTCTCACATGTACTGTGTTTTACATATGTACTTACTTTGACATGTAGCACTGAGATATCCATTCACTCACCAATACACTCATGCACACAGTCAACCGCCCATACAGCTGTTTCCACATGCACTTTTGAAACCATACATTTAGTGAATCAACTGCTCACACATCTATGCACAGAGTCATACACCTCCCAGCCACCCACACACACACTCAGTCTCCCATACAAATACTTGGGCAACCAATCAATAACCCATATAGTTACTCATATAGCTACTTATCAACACATGCAACAGTTTACAGAACAACCGACACAATGATGCACACATTAAGACAGTTTAGTCACTAACCCATGCACTCAGTGAGACACATTTAATCACTCACTCATACAGTCAGTCATGCACCTACTAAATCCTTCATCCAGACACTTATACATCCACTCATTCTTCAATATGTAAGACATATTTTAACTTTACAGAAACATATTTAGCAGCGCAGTGATAAAGAAACAAAGTCCAATTCAAATGACAGCCTGACGCGTTTCATGCTTAAAGAGCATTTCCTCAGAGGCTTATGAAAAAACACTGCGTGAAGCACACGAATTTGAAACCTGAACACCTGCCAAGTGGGCGTTGGCTCTCCCTGAGCCTGCTGGTGCTCGTAGTCCTGATAAAATTACTCCAGTGAGCTGCTTCACAACAGTGCAAATAGTTCAAAAAAGTGAAAACTCCAAGTGGGTTTGGAAATAATTCCTTAGTCTCTGTGCTTTACTTTCCATATGCAAACACGAACCATCTGCCACTGTTCAGTTTCATAACTGCAGTAAACCCACTTCCAGGTAGTGGGGGGGCTTCTCCTCGACCGAGGCCGGCCGAAATTTATCCAAAACACAAGAGTTACCTCATTTGGAAAAGCCCACAAGCAGGTAGGTGCAATCTTCGTTTTTATTTTGCAGTTTAGCAGCGCAGTGATAAAGAAACAAAGTCCAATTCAAATGACAGCCTGACGCGTTTCATGCTTAAAGAGCATTTCCTCAGAGGCTTATGAAAAAACACTGCGTGAAGCACACGAATTTGAAACCTGAACACCTGCCAAGTGGGCGTTGGCTCTCCCTGAGCCTGCTGGTGCTCGTAGTCCTGATAAAATTACTCCAGTGAGCTGCTTCACAACAGTGCAAATAGTTCAAAAAAGTGAAAACTCCAAGTGGGTTTGGAAATAATTCCTTAGTCTCTGTGCTTTACTTTCCATATGCAAACACGAACCATCTGCCACTGTTCAGTTTCATAACTGCAGTAAACCCACTTCCAGGTAGTGGGGGGGCTTCTCCTCGACCGAGGCCGGCCGAAATTTATCCAAAACACAAGAGTTACCTCATTTGGAAAAGCCCACAAGCAGGTAGGTGCAATCTTCGTTTTTATTTTGCAGTTTAGCAGCGCAGTGATAAAGAAACAAAGTCCAATTCAAATGACAGCCTGACGCGTTTCATGCTTAAAGAGCATTTCCTCAGAGGCTTATGAAAAAACACTGCGTGAAGCACACGAATTTGAAACCTGAACACCTGCCAAGTGGGCGTTGGCTCTCCCTGAGCCTGCTGGTGCTCGTAGTCCTGATAAAATAACTCCGGTGAGCTGCTTCACAACAGTGCAAATAGTTCAAAAAAGTGAAAACTCCAAGTGGGTTTGGAAATAATTCCTTAGTCTCTGTGCTTTACTTTCCATATGCAAACACGAACCATCTGCCACTGTTCAGTTTCATAACTGCAGTAAACCCACTTCCAGGTAGTGGGGGGGCTTCTCCTCGACCGAGGCCGGCCGAAATTTATCCAAAACACAAGAGTTACCTCATTTGGAAAAGCCCACAAGCAGGTAGGTGCAATCTTCGTTTTTATTTTGCAGTTTAGCAGCGCAGTGATAAAGAAACATCAGTGATGTCATGAGTGATGTCACTGACCATGTCATGAGTGATGTAATATGTGACGTCATCAGCAGTGCATTGCACGCGCAAGTTATAGTGAGTCCAACTAACTATAACGTGGGAATTTCAATGGTTTTATGCAAGTGAAATTTCCACCTAACTATAACTGGTTTGAAACCCATGGTTTTTTCAGTGAATATATATATATATATATATATATATATATATATATATATATATATATATATATATATATATATATATATATATATATATATATATATATATATATATATATATATATATATATATTCACTGAAAAAACCATAGGTTATAGACCATATATAGTTAGGAATTAGCATTTACAAAACCTTGCAAATTCACTGAAAAAACCATAGGTTATAGACCATATATAGTTAGGAATTCGCATTTACAAAACCTTATTTTACTCACACAAAACCATTGAAATTCCATATATAGTTAGTTGCACTAACTATATATCGCGCACCCGCAATCCACTGCTGATGATGTCACATATTACATCATTCATGACATGGTCAGTGACATCACTGATGACATCACTGATGACATCTCAAATGACATCACTGATGACATCTCAAATGACATCACTGATGACATCACTGATGACATCTCATTTGACATTACTGATCACATCACTGATGATATCATTCATGTGATAATACGATGAACCTCTTCAGACTCTAATATAACCTTAGATACAATCAGTGTAAACAGACACTCACAGACTGTCACTCATCCATGGAGTTACTCACACACCTAGTCAGTCATGCAAAGAATCAATCACACCTCCATTTCCTCAACTATACAGTTATACAAACTTTACTTATTCAAACATATACTAACACATATTTACTCTCTTATACAATCCCTGATACAAGTTTTCAATGATCCATACAGCCACTCACACATTCACTGGCTCTTATGCACAGTTATTTATATTTGTCAACTCTCACATGTACTGTGTTTTACATATGTACTTACTTTGACATGTAGCACTGAGATATCTATTCACTCACCAATACACTCATGCACACAGTCAACCGCCCATACAGCTGTTTCCACATGCACTTTTGAAACCATACATTTAGTGAATCAACTGCTCACACATCTATGCACAGAGTCATACACCTCCCAGCCACCCACACACACACTCAGTCTCCCATACAAATACTTGGGCAACCAATCAATAACCCATATAGTTACTCATATAGCTACTTATCAACACATGCAACAGTTTACAGAACAACAGACACAATGATGCACACATTAAGACAGTTTAGTCACTAACCCATGCACTCAGTGAGACACATTTAATCACTCACTCATACAGTCAGTCATGCACCTACTAAATCCTTCATCCAGACACTTATACATCCACTCATTCTTCAATATGTAAGACATATTTTAACTTTACAGAAACATACAGTCACTGGATGTTGTCATCAGTGATGTCATCAGTGATGTCATTTGAGATGTCATCAGTGATGTCATCAGTGATGTCACTGACCATGTCATGAATGATGTAATATGTGACATCATCAGCAGTGGATTGCGGGTGCGCGATATATAGTTAGTGCAACTAACTATATATGGAATTTCAATGGTTTTGTGTGAGTAAAATAAGGTTTTGTAAATGCGAATTCCTAACTATATATGGTCTATAACCTATGGTTTTTTCAGTGAATTTTCAAGGTTTTGTAAATGCTAATTCCTAACTATATATGGTCCATAACCTATGGTTTTTTCAGTGAATTTTCAAGGTTTTGTAAATGCTAATTCCTAACTATATATGGTCTATAGCCTATGGTTTTTTCAGTGAATATATATATATACATACATATATAAACATATATCATCTGTATATCTATATAAATACAAACATAAATGCATGCATACATATACTTATATGCATACAGATGCATGTTATTTACATGAAAGTTGAAAAAACACTAATAAAAGCAAAGCTAAAAAGCCACCTCATTACAAACAGAATGGCTTTAACTTAAACGAGGGCGAGATCTATTGCATTTTCAATGCTTGTTTACTTTGGTTCCATCAAGAAGGCATTCAGATGTGTCACACATTTGCCATAAATTCTGAATGTTAGCACTCTAGTTGCACATTAGATCACTGTAGTAAAGCTGCTGCTCACCAGGGACATCTGCTGGTGGTATTCAAAGTGCATGTTTCAGTCTGCATGTCAGAATTTTTTTAATGAAATAGAAGAGGATTTGAGAAGTCACTCAAAATGATCCCTAATTTTTCTTTCTGAAGCACTAATCATACTTTCTATGGCAAAATTAACCCCCTCATGTTGTTCCTTTTTAAATTGAGTGTTTTCAGACTTACCACTTCATTCCAATCAAGATGGCTTCTGGTGTGCCATACTTTTGTCATAAGTAAGACTGTTAGCGCTCTAGTTGTTCTTTAGAACACTCTGGGGAATTCTGTCATTGGGCTATACTTGGGGTACATCTGGGTGATATTTGGGCTACATTTAGGCTCTTTTGTCTCTGGTGGCCATCTTGGGAGACTGTATGTCAGAATTTTTTAATGAAATTGAAGAGGGTTTGAGAAGTCACTCAAAATGTGCCCTAATTTTTCTTTCTGCAGCACTAATCATAATTCATATGGCAAAATATACCCCCTCATTTTGTTCCTTTTTAAATTAAATGTTTTAAGAGTTACCACTTTATTCCAATCAAGATGGCTTCAGGTGTGCCATACCTTTGTAATAAGTAGGACTGTTAGCGCTCTAGTTGTTCTTTAGAACGCTCTGGGACATTCTGTCATTGGGCTATACTTGGGCTACATCTGGGTGATATTTGGGCTACATTTGGGCTCTTTTGTCTCTGGTGGCCATTTTGGGAGACTGCATGTCAGAATTTTTTAATGAAATAGAAGAGGATTTGAAAAGTCACTCAAAATGTGCCCTAATTTTTCTTTCTGCAGCACTAATAATACCTTCTATTGCATAATATACCCCCTCATTTTGTTCCTTTTTAAATTAAATGTTTTAAGAGTTACCACTTTATTCCCATCACGATGGCTCCAGGTGTGCTATACCTTTGTAATAAGTAGGACTGTTAGCGCTCTAGTTGTTTTTTAGAACACTCTGGGACATTCTGTCATTGGGCTATACTTGGGCTACATCTGGGTGATATTTGGGCTACATTTGGGCTCTTTTGTCTCTGGTGGCCATTTTGGGAGACTGCATGTCAGAATGTTTTAATGAAATAGAAAAGGATTTGAGAAGTCACTCAAAATGTGCCCTAATTTTTCATTCTGCAGCACTAATCATACTTTCTATGGCAAAATATACCCCCTCATGTTGTTTCTTTTTAAATTAAATGTTTTAAGAGTTACCACTTTATTCCAATCAAGATGGCTTCAGGTGTGCCATACCTTTGTAATAAGTAGGACTGTTAGCGCTCTAGTTGTTCTTTAGAACACTCTGGGACATTCTGTCATTGGGCTATACTTGGGCTACATCTGGGTGATATTTGGGCTACATTTGGGCTCTTTTGTCTCTGGTGGCCATTTTGGGAGACTGCATGTCAGAATGTTTTAATGAAATAGAAAAGGATTTGAGAAGTCACTCAAAATGTGCCCTAATTTTTCATTCTGCAGCACTAATCATACTTTCTATGGCAAAATATACCCCCTCATGTTGTTTCTTTTTAAATTAAATGTTTTAAGAGTTACCACTTTATTCCAATCAAGATGGCTTCAGGTGTGCCATACCTTTGTAATAAGTAGGACTGTTAGCGCTCTAGTTGTTCTTTAGAACACTCTAGGAGGCTGCAGTAGAACACAAAGGAATCAACTGACAGTCTCTGTCCTTGTTGGATGTAAATGTTTTACTGAGAATGTCAGACTTCATTTTCACATGACTGAGAAAGATAATGTGAATTTACAGAAAATATGCTTTCAGTTTAGCTTATAGATCCCCTTCCAAACCACTGTGGGAAAATCATGAGATATTAGTTTTCTTTCAAACAATATTCATGATATCACAGCAGAAGGTTTTTTCACATGGTAAAATCACCTTAGAACCCACCACAATTCCTAAAACGAGTATGGTACCATCAACAAATGATTTATAATGTAACTAAAGTCCTAAAACCCTCTAACCCTTAACCCAGTCCTGAGGCGGAAGCCGGGGCTGGAGGTACTTAATTGTTTTTAAATTGTACTTTGCATTGCACTCGCTTTTGTGTGGTGTCACTTGATAAAATTGTATTTTAAAACAACAAACGAAGCCCTAACCAGCGCTCACTCGCTCATACCTTTCAGCGCTCAGCTGACATTAATAGCTGCTCGCTGCCCCCAGCTCCTCGCTCGCAGCCGCCATCGCCTGCGGCGTGCGCGTTGACCACGCCCACTGGAGGCCACGCCCCCTTCCTCGACCTACTTAAACCGCTGACTTCTAGCGGTCAGGTAACAACCCTTAACCCAGTCCTGAGGCGGAAGCCGGGGCTGGAGGTACTTAATTGTTTTTAAATTGTACTTTGCATTGCACTCGCTTTTGTGTGGTGTCACTTGATAAAATTGTATTTTAAAACAACAAACGAAGCCCTAACCAGCGCTCACTCGCTCATACCTTTCAGCGCTCAGCTGACATTAATAGCTGCTCGCTGCCCCCAGCTCCTCGCTCGCAGCCGCCATCGCCTGCGGCGTGCGCGTTGACCACGCCCACTGGAGGCCACGCCCCCTTCCTCGACCTACTTAAACCGCTGACTTCTAGCGGTCAGGTAACAACCCTTAACCCAGTCCTGAGGCGGAAGCCGGGGCTGGAGGTACTTAATTGTTTTTAAATTGTACTTTGCATTGCACTCGCTTTTGTGTGGTGTCACTTGATAAAATTGTATTTTAAAACAACAAACGAAGCCCTAACCAGCGCTCACTCGCTCATACCTTTCAGCGCTCAGCTGACATTAATAGCTGCTCGCTGCCCCCAGCTCCTCGCTCGCAGCCGCCATCGCCTGCGGCGTGCGCGTTGACCACGCCCACTGGAGGCCACGCCCCCTTCCTCGACCTACTTAAACCGCTGACTTCTAGCGGTCAGGTAACAACCCTTAACCCAGTCCTGAGGCGGAAGCCGGGGCTGGAGGTACTTAATTGTTTTTAAATTGTACTTTGCATTGCACTCGCTTTTGTGTGGTGTCACTTGATAAAATTGTATTTTAAAACAACAAACGAAGCCCTAACCAGCGCTCACTCGCTCATACCTTTCAGCGCTCAGCTGACATTAATAGCTGCTCGCTGCCCCCAGCTCCTCGCTCGCAGCCGCCATCGCCTGCGGCGTGCGCGTTGACCACGCCCACTGGAAGCCACGCCCCCTTCCTCGACCTACTTAAACCGCTGACTTCTAGCGGTCAGGTAACAACCCTTAACCCAGTCCTGAGGCGGAAGCCGGGGCTGGAGGTACTTAATTGTTTTTAAATTGTACTTTGCATTGCACTCGCTTTTGTGTGGTGTCACTTGATAAAATTGTATTTTAAAACAACAAACGAAGCGCTAACCAGCGCTCACTCGCTCATACCTTTCAGCGCTCAGCTGACATTAATAGCTGCTCGCTGCTCGCTGCCCCCAGCTCCTCGCTCGCAGCCACCATCGCCTGCGGCGTGCGCGTTGACCACGCCCACTGGAGGCCACGCCCCCTTCCTCGACCTATAAATGTGCTTACACAGGACGCGCAGTGGACGAGCGCAGCGGGAGCACCGTTTGCACGCCGAAGGCGCGCCTAAGGCAAGCCCGTCTGCGCCCGTCAACGCCAAGTCATCGCCTCTCGCCAGTCCCCCTGGCCTAACTCCGTCACCCCCCCCTCCTATGACAGAGAGTTACTACTTAGCCTGAACCCGGGACGATCTTGCGCTAACATTACAGGTAGGCCCGGTCTTACCTGCCTACAATGTCAAACCTGCAACTTTACCACTGCTGAACCCCACTCCGTCCGACAGCCCATAACCCTGGAAAAAACCACCTCCATTTCAATACTTCACCTCAACGTGAGATCTCTTGCCAAACACCACCTCGAGGTTAATACTCTCATCCTGGATGAAAATCCAGACATCCTCTTCCTCTGTGAAACATGGCTATGGGATGGCACTTCTACCATTCCCAACCTCACGCTACCAGACGACTATCTGATGTCGACCATCAACAGAGATGGAAGAGGAGGCGGCATCGCTGTAATCTACAAAAAAATATATTCTTGTGCATTTGTTAAAGAAGAACTGCCAAACTGTGAATGCGCCCACTTTAAAATCACCATAAATCCTAACTTCACAGTGTCGGGTCTCTACATCTATCGCCCACCTGGCCCCACTTCTAAATTCATCGAGGCCCTCCTCGAGTCAACAACCTCCTTAATAACCAAAAACTCTAATTTCACAATTCTGGGAGATCTTAATCTTCATTTCGACCAGTTAAATGACCCTACGATCAAAACGCTCCTTGCAGACTTCTCCGCACTGCAACTCAACTCTTTCATTTCCACTCCAACCCACTCAGCTGGCCATATCCTAGAGCCTGTTTTCTCAAACCTAGACAAACTTACCTCAGAGCCTCCCCTACCAATGGGATGGACGGATCACTCCCTTATTAAATTGGCCATTCCGGTCAACAAAATCAGACACAACACGGCTTCTACCCGCCAATTAAAAAGACCATGGCATAAACTATCTCATAACGATCTGCATACGACCTTAGGGGACTTCCACCTTGACGCCAACTCAGATATCAACGCCAATTACAGCGCGTTTCATGAGTGGATCACGGGCGGACTAGACAGCCTCATTCCGGCTAAATGGGCTAAAGGTCGCAACTCCCCATCCAACCCCTGGTACAACGATACCCTCAAAAACTTACGCAAAGAATGCAAAAAGGCAGAACGCCTCTGGCGTAGGGATTACAACAAAGAAGAGAAATCAAAATATCTACTCCTACAGAAAACGTACCACAAAGCCATCCTCGCGGCAAGGTCCGCCTTCTACGCCGATAAGATCGACTCCAGCCCCACCCCCGCTAAAGAAATCTTCAAACTTGTACAAGAACTGCAGAGCAACAAAGCCCCCCTCCCTACTATCTCCTCCGAGCAGCAGTGCGAAGACCTTGCCAAGTTCTTCGTCGACAAGGTACGGAAAATTTACACCTCCTTCCCTCAGCTCGACCCTAGAACTACCAGCAATTCCTCCTCTTCCCTCAGCTACTCGAATATGACGTGCATCCCAGAAATCACTGATGATATCCTCTCCAGACTATGCAAAAAGGTCAAATCTGGCTCCCCCGCAGACCCTATGCGCCCGGCTCAATTCTTAGAGTCACTCAACTTCTTTCTACCAACACTCACCGCCATTCTGAACCTCTCCTTCACTTCAGCATGTGTTCCTTCCGCTTGGAAGCAAGCGTGGGTTTCGCCTATCATCAAGAAACCCACCCTAGACCCATCCAAACCGGAGAACTTTCGTCCTATCTCCTTGCTCCCATGGCTGTCTAAACTCGCTGAAGCACATGTCAACATCACTCTATCCCAGCACATGGTCGAAAACAACATCGTTGACCCATCACAAAACGGGTTTAGACCAGGCCATAGCACTGAGTCTGCTCTCTTAGCCACCACAGAGCACCTCCGAGCGATCTTAGACGCCGGCCAAAGCGCCGCGCTGATCCTTCTGGATCTCAGCGCGGCCTTTGATACGGTATCCCATGCCATCCTTCTCAACCGTCTGGAGACCTTTGGAGTGGTTGGTCACGCCTTGGACTGGTTCAGATCTTTCCTCGAAAACAGGTCCTTTCGAGTTTCTGCCCCCCCCTTCCTATCCAAACCTCACCCCATCGCACAGGGAGTTCCGCAGGGCTCGGCGCTGAGCCCATCCCTTTTTAATCTCTACGTCCAGCCTTTGGCAGCAGTGGCCAAAGAGTGGGGATTAACATTAGTATCCTACGCCGACAATACACAGCTGGCCATCGCTCTCTCAGAAGGTCCTTCCAACCTATCCTCTAATTTCAAAAACGGACTCTCTGCAGTTGCCCGATGGATGACAATGAACTGTCTACAACTTAACGGTGGAAAGACAGAGGTACTCCTCCTGGGCAAAAACACCAGCCTCTGGAATGAACATTGGTGGCCATCCTCCCTGGGCACCATCCCCCCCCCCAAATCCCTAGTGAAAAACCTAGGTGTTTGGATGGATGACTCACTCAACTTTCGGGCCCACACCAAGAAAGTTGCCGGCACCTGCATTGGCCTGCTGAGAAGCCTCAGCCACATACTAGGTTTTTTTGATGCCAAAACCCGCCAACTAATTATCCAAGCCACCATCCTCTCGCGTCTAGACTATGCCAATGTGCTACTTCTTGGTGCCAACAAATGTGAGATAGCACGACTCCAACGTGTGCAGAACTCTGCGGCCAGAACTCTGGTCGGCCTCCCCCGCAGATGCTCAGCCAGAGCGACCATCAAAAAATTACACTGGCTACCTGTTGATTCCAGAATCAAATTCAAGACCCTCATTTTGTCCTTTAAAATTCTCAAACTCAACAACCCCCCTTTGCTTCGACCCCTCCTCACTCCCTACGCCCCGACAGGAAACCTAAGATCTTCCAACCAAAATCTTTTATGCATCCCTCGCATAAAACTCAGCCGCATGGGCGGCCGCTCCTTTAGGTTCCTCGGAGCCAAGATGTGGAACGACTTGCCACAACATATCCGCTCAATAGACAATCTACCAGCATTCCGGAAAGCTGTGAAAACATTCCTATTCCCTTGCCTGTAACCCCCCCTCTGTCCTATCCCCTCCCTCAGACCAGGCTCTGGGTTCCTAGCGCCGGGACGCCTCATTGCTGGGGCAGCTGTCGCGCTCTACCAAAACTATAGAATAGAATAGAATATTAACTACAATGCTTTTTAATGAGGTGCTATCATGTATATTGGTCCCAAGATGGCTGCCAACACTTCTTGGATGAAGTGCTGACAGCCAATCAGATCAGATGTGTGGTTAGGCTCCGCCCAGATATATATCTTTTTTTGAACCTAAATTACTCAAAATCCACTGGAGCACATATATTGAGACCTAGCAAAGGCACATCGGGCTAACAGTCCCTACAATTTTGCCAAGTTTCGTGCAAATCCATTCAGCCGTTCGAGCTAAAAGTGAGGCCAACCGCCCTATGGAAATTAACATGGGAAAAATGCGTTTAGGGACCCCCCTTTTTTCTCGGCCCCCCCTTGATGAAACCCCTCCAAATTGTCAGGGGCTGCTCAGAAACAAAATGTTCCATTTTCCTGAAAATTTCAGCCAATTCCGTCCACAAACGCCAAAGTTATTAGACATAGAATTTTCAAAAATCCCATAGAAAAAAAATCCTAAATATATATACCTACTTGCGACCGCCAGTAGGTAATATATATATACATATATATATTTAGGCTCCACTCGCACCTGCCTGTTGCACTCTTTGGCGGGTGCCTGCAGTCGGGGGTGCACCCGCCAACAATATCAGCTTGAAGGTCCCTCCCCGCAGTCCCACGGGAATTAGGATGCAGCACTCCAAGGTAGGTTCACAAATATTTATTCTCAAAGTCTACCTTGGAGTGCTGCATCCTAATTCCCGTGGGACTGCGGGGAGGGACCTTCGAGCTGATATATATATATATATATATATATAGATATATATATATATATATATCTATATATATATATCTATATATATATATCTATATATATATATATATCTATATATATATATATATATATTCACTGAAAATCCATAGGTTATAGACCATATATAGTTAGGAATTAGCATTTACAAAACCTTGAAAATTCACTGAAAAAACCATAGGTTATAGACCATATATAGTTAGGAATTCGCATTTACAAAACCTTATTTTACCCACACAAAACCATTGAAATTCCATATATAGTTAGTTGCACTAACTATATATCGCGCACCCGCAATCCACTGCTGATGATGTCACATATTACATCATTCATGACATGGTCAGTGACATCACTGATGACATCACTGATGACATCTCAAATGACATCACTGATGACATCACTGATGACATCTCATTTGACATTACTGATCACATCACTGATGATATCATTCATGTGATAATACGATGAACCTCTTCAGACTCTAATATAACCTTAGATACAATCAGTGTAAACAGACACTCACAGACTGTCACTCATCCATGGAGTTACTCACACACCTAGTCAGTCATGCAAAGAATCAATCACACCTCCATTTCCTCAACTATACAGTTATACAAACTTTACTTATTCAAACATATACTAACACATATTTACTCTCTTATACAATCCCTGATACAAGTTCACAATGATCCATACAGCCACTCACACATTCACTGGCTCTTATGCACAGTTATTTATATATGCCAACTCTCACATGTACTGTGTTTTACATATGTACTTACTTTGACATGTAGCAGAGATATCCATTCACTCACCAATACACTCATGCACACAGTCACCGCCCATACAGCTGTTTCCACATGCACTTTTGAAACCATACATCTAGTGAATCAACTGCTCACACATCTATGCACAGAGTCATACACCTCCCAGCCACCCACACACACACTCAGTCTCCCATACAAATACTTGGGCAACCAATCAATAACCCATATAGTTACTCATATAGCTACTTATCAACACATGCAACAGTTTACAGAACAACAGACATAATGATGCACAAATTAAGACAGTTTAGTCACTAACCCATGCACTCAGTGAGACACATTTAATCACTCACTCATACAGTCAGTCATGCACCTACTAAATCCTTCATCCAGACACTTATACATCCACTCATTCTTCAATATGTAAGACATATTTTAACTTTACAGAAACATACAGTCACTGGATGTTGTCATCAGTGATGTCATCAGTGATGTCATTTGAGATGTCATCAGTGATGTCATCAGTGATGTCACTGACCATGTCATGAATGATGTAATATGTGACATCATCAGCAGTGGATTGCGGGTGCGCGATATATAGTTAGTGCAACTAACTATATATGGAATTTCAATGGTTTTGTGTGGGTAAAATAAGGTTTTGTAAATGCGAATTCCTAACTATATATGGTCTATAACCTATGGTTTTTTCAGTGAATTTTCAAGGTTTTGTAAATGCTAATTCCTAACTATATATGGTCTATAACCTATGGTTTTTTCAGTGAATTTTCAAGGTTTTGTAAATGCTAATTCCTAACTATATATGGTCTATAGCCTATGGTTTTTTCAGTGAATATATATATATACATACATATATAAACATATATCATCTGTATATCTATATAAATACAAAGATAAATGCATGCATACATATACTTATATGCATTTTAGGGTTGTTAGGGCGTTTTCGTGTGTATTATGTTGCTTTTTTAGGGCTTTTGGGTCAATTAAGTAGGGTTCCCGGAGCCTAGGGCTGAGGGGCCGGTTCAGTTTCGTGCGTATTGGTGTTGGCAAGGTTTTGAGGGATTTTGGCGGTTTTTGGTCGAGATTTGGCCGTTTTATGGCTTTTTTTTGTGTTTGCAGGGGGGCGCGCATTTGGGTTGCAATTCGTCCCCGTTCCAGTGGATGGATTGGGCTGATTTTTGGTGAGATGTTAGGGAATCGCTGGAACTAGTGTCCAGCCAAGTTTGAAGCGGATCGGAGCAGTGGAAGTGCTTTAAAGAGCAATTTTTGTGCGGAGTAGCGAATTGCCATGTTATTCAATGGGAGTTTTTGGTGCGCATGGAGAAGGTGAATTTGGGGTGTTCCAGTTGCGCTAGAGGGACGGGGCTTGGGTGAGCTGTAGGGAGAGTGGATCGGCAAGTGTGCCGAATTTTTGGGATTTGTTGGCCGAAGGGAAGGGTGTGCTTGGGCAAAGTCGATTTGGTGAAAACGGTGCGTTATTTACATGAAAGTTGAAAAAACACTAATAAAAGCAAAGCTAAAAAGCCACCTCATTACAAACAGAATGGCTTTAACTTAAACGAGGGCGAGATCTATTGCATTTTCAATGCTTGTTTACTTTGGTTCCATCAAGAAGGCATTCAGATGTGTCACACATTTGCCATAAATTCTGAATGTTAGCACTCTAGTTGCACATTAGATCACTGTAGTAAAGCTACTGCTCACCAGGGACGTCTGCTGCTGGTATTCAAAGTGCATGTTTCAGTCTGCATGTCAGAATTTTTTTAATGAAATAGAAGAGGATTTGAGAAGTCACTCAAAATGATCCCTAATTTTTCTTTCTGAAGCACTAATCATACTTTCTATGGCAAAATTAACCCCCTCATGTTGTTCCTTTTTAAATTGAGTGTTTTCAGACTTACCACTTCATTCCAATCAAGATGGCTTCTGGTGTGCCATACTTTTGTCATAAGTAAGACTGTTAGCGCTCTAGTTGTTCTTTAGAACACTCTGGGACATTCTGTCATTGGGCTATACTTGGGGTACATCTGGGTGATATTTGGGCTACATTTATGCTCTTTTGTCTCTGGTGGCCATCTTGGGAGACTATGTCAGAATTTTTTAATGAAATTGAAGAGGGTTTGAGAAGTCACTCAAAATGTGCCCTAATTTTTCTTTCTGCAGCACTAATCATAATTCATATGGCAAAATATACCCCCTCATTTTGTTCCTTTTTAAATTAAATGTTTTAAGAGTTACCACTTTATTCCAATCAAGATGGCTTCAGGTGTGCCATACCTTTGTAATAAGTAGGACTGTTAGCGCTCTAGTTGTTCTTTAGAACACTCTGGGACATTCTGTCATTGGGCTATACTTGGGCTACATCTGGGTGATATTTGGGCTACATTTGGGCTCTTTTGTCTCTGGTGGCCATTTTGGGAGACTGCATGTCAGAATTTTTTAATGAAATAGAAGAGGATTTGAAAAGTCACTCAAAATGTGCCCTAATTTTTCTTTCTGCAGCACTAATAATACCTTCTATTGCATAATATACCCCCTCATTTTGTTCCTTTTTAAATTAAATGTCTTAAGAGTTACCACTTTATTCCCATAACGATGGCTCCAGGTGTGCTATACCTTTGTAATAAGTAGGACTGTTAGCGCTCTAGTTGTTCTTTAGAACACTCTGGGACATTCTGTCATTGGGCTATACTTGGGCTACATCTGGGTGATATTTGGGCTACATTTGGGCTCTTTTGTCTCTGGTGGCCATTTTGGGAGACTGCATGTCAGAATGTTTTAATGAAATAGAAAAGGATTTGAGAAGTCACTCAAAATGTGCCCTAATTTTTCATTCTGCAGCACTAATCATACTTTCTATGGCAAAATATACCCCCTCATGTTGTTTCTTTTTAAATTAAATGTTTTAAGAGTTACCACTTTATTCCAATCAAGATGGCTTCAGGTGTGCCATACCTTTGTAATAAGTAGGACTGTTAGCGCTCTAGTGGTTCTTTAGAACACTCTGGGACATTCTGTCATTGGGCTATACTTGGGCTACATCTGGGTGATATTTGGGCTACATTTGGGCTCTTTTGTCTCTGGTGGCCATTTTGGGAGACTGCATGTCAGAATGTTTTAATGAAATAGAAAAGGATTTGAGAAGTCACTCAAAATGTGCCCTAATTTTTCATTCTGCAGCACTAATCATACTTTCTATGGCAAAATATACCCCCTCATGTTGTTTCTTTTTAAATTAAATGTTTTAAGAGTTACCACTTTATTCCAATCAAGATGAGTTCAGGTGTGCCATACCTTTGTAATAAGTAGGACTGTTAGCGCTCTAGTTGTTCTTTAGAACACTCTAGGAGGCTGCAGTAGAACACAAAGGAATCAACTGACAGTCTCTGTCCTTGTTGGATGTACATGTTTTACTGAGAATGTCAGACTTCATTTTCACATGACTGAGAAAGATAATGTGAATTTACAGAAAATATGCTTTCAGTTTAGCTTATAGATCCCCTTCCAAACCACTGTGGTAAAATCATGAGATATTAGTTTTCTTTCAAACAATATTCATGATATCACAGCAGAAGGTTTTTTCACATGGTAAAATCACCTTAGAACCCACCACAATTCCTAAAACGAGTATGGTACCATCAACAAATGATTTATAATGTAACTAAAGTCCTAAAACCCTCTATTAACTACAATGCTTTTTAATGAGGTGCTATCATGTATATTGGTCCCAAGATGGCTGCCAACACTTCTTGGATGAAGTGCTGACAGCCAATCAGATCAGATGTGTGGTTAGGCTCCGCCCAGATATATATCTTTTTTTGAACCTAAATTACTCAAAATCCACTGGAGCACATATATTGAGACCTAGCAAAGGCACATCGGGCTAACAGTCCCTACAATTTTGCCAAGTTTCGTGCAAATCCATTCAGCCGTTCGAGCTAAAAGTGAGGCCAACCGCCCTATGGAAATTAACATGGGAAAAACGTGTTTTGGGACCCCCCTTTTTTCTCGGCCCCCCCTTGATGAAACCCCCCCAATTTGTCAGGGGCTGCTCAGAAACAAAATGTTCCATTTTCCTGAAAATTTCAGCCAATTCCGTCCACAAACGCCAAAGTTATTAGACATAGAATTTTCAAAAATCCCATAGAGAAAAAATCCTAACTATATATACCTACTGGCGACCGCCAGTAGGTAATATATATATATATATATATATATATATATATATATATATATATTACCTACTGGCGATAGCCAGTAGGTATATATAGTTAGGATTTTTTCTCTATGGGATTTTTGAAAATTCTATGTCTAATAACTTTGGCATTTGTGGACGGAATTGGCTGAAATTTTCAGGAAAATGGCACATTTTGTTTCTGAGCAGCCCCTGAAAATTTGGGGGGGGTTCGTCAAGGGGGGGCCGAGAGAAAAGGGGGGTCCCAAAACGTGTTTTTCCCATGTTAATTTCCATAGGGCGGTTGGCCTCACTTTTAGCTCGAACGGCTGAATGGATTTGCACGAAACTTGGCAAAATTGTAGGGACTGTCAGCCCGATGTGCCTTTGCTAGGTCTCAATATATGTGCTCCAGTGGATTTTGAGAAATTAACGTTCAAAAAAAGATATATATCTGTAACAGCGCTCCGGGCAGCGCTCCGGTTCGCGTACTTTTCGCGTAACGGAGCTTTGCGAAGCGAAGCTGATTGGCTCTCCGGTGTCTGTCAACATTCTAAACAGTCCGGAGCGGCCGCCATCTTGTCTCTCGGTAGGATCGAGAGACAAGAGGAGGCCAAAACAAAGGGGGAAATGAAGGAAAGGGGGCAAGGTAGACCCCTTCTGACCCCCTAGGATTGATGAGGGGGATATTATAGAGCCACGCGGGGCAAAAAAATAAAAAAAAATCCGATTTTTTCGCCGTAGAGACGCGTCTTGGTACGCGAACCGGGCAGCTAACCGGGCAGCTAACCGGGCAGCTAACCGGCAGCGTAACGGGAGTCTGAGGAGTAGCTGATTGGCTGTCAACATTGTAAACAGTCCGGAGCGGCTGCCATCTTGTCTCTCTGTAGGATCGAGAGACAAGAGGTGGTGAAAAACGAAGGGGGAAATGAAGGAAAGGGGGCAAGGTAGACCCCTCCTGACCCCCTAGGATTGATGAAGGGGATATTAAAGTACCCCGCGGGGCAAAAAAAAAAAATGCGATTTTTCGCCGTAGAGGCCCGTCCCGGTATGCGAACCGGGCAGCTAACTGGGCAGCTAACCGGCAGCGTAACGGGAGTCTGAGGAGAAGCTGATTGGCTGTTAACATTGTAAACAGTCCGGAGCGGCCGCCATCTTGTCTCTCGGTGGGATCGAGAGACAAGAGGTGGAAAAAAAAAGGTATAAATGAAGGAAAGGGGTAAGGTAGACCCCTCCTGAACCCCTAGGATTGATGAGGGGGCTATTAAAGTTCCCCGCGGGGCAAAAAAAACGGGCAGCTAACCGGCAGCGTAACGGGAGTCCGACATCTTGTGTTTTTGGAGCGTTTGTTTGCATACCGGGTAGCGTTCCGGTAAGCGTAACAAGGGGAAAATCAAGAGAAACAGTAAAATAAAATTTAAAGGAGTAGATTTCCACCAAACTTGGCAAAATTGTAGGGACTGTTTGTTTGATGTGCCTTTGCAAGGCCTCAAGATATGTGCACGTGTGGATTTTCTCTAATTAAAGTTAAAAAAATATATATATATCTGTAAGCGTGCTCCGGCGCGCTTACGTTACGGGTTTTGTTTGCGCTGCAGAGACGATACGTCACGGTTATGCGATGCGTCATGAGGCGTCTCACGGGCTATGTGATACGTCACGTAATAAAGAATATATTTTACAGCTATAGATATTAGCTTTTAAAAAACCAATGAAATTCACTGAAAAAACCATAGGTTATAGACCATATATAGTTAGGAATTTGCATTTACAAAACCTTGAAAATTCACTGAAAAAACCATAGGTTATAGACCATATATAGTTAGGAATTAGCATTTACAAAACCATATTTTACTCACACAAAACCATTGAAATTTCATATATAGTTAGTTGCCCTAACTATATATCGCGCACCCGCAATCCACTGCTGATGATGTCACATATTACATCATTCATGACATGGTCAGTGACATCACTGATGACATCACTGATGACATCTCAAATGACATCACTGATGACATCACTGATGACAACACCCAGTGACTGTATGTTTCTGTAAAGTTAAAATATGTCTTACATATTGAAGAATGAGTGGATGTATAAGTGTTTCGATGAAGGATTTAGTAGGTGCATGACTGACTGTATGAGAGAATGATTAAATGTGTGTCACTGAGTGCATGGGTTAGTGACTAAACTGTCTTATTTTGTGCATCATTATATATGTTGTTCTGTAAACTGATGCATGTGTTGATCAGTAGCTATAAGAGTAACTATATGGGTTATTGATTGTTTGCCCAAGTATTTGTATGGGAGACTGAGTATGTGTGTGAGTTGATGGAAGGTGTATGACTCTGTGCATAGATGTGTGAGCAGTTGATTCACTATATGTATGGGTTCAAAAGTGCATGTGGAAACAGCTGCATGGGCAGTTGACTGTGTGCATGAGTGTATTGCTGAGTGAATGGATATCTCAGTGCTACATGTCAAAGTAAGTACATATGTAAAACACAGTACATGTGAGAGTAGACATATATAAATAACTGTGCAGAAGAGCCAGTGAATGTGTGAGTGGCTGCATGGATCATTGAAAACTTGTATCAGTGATTGTATAAGAGAGTAAAAATATGTTAGAATATGTTTGAATTAGTAAGGTGTGTATAACTGTATAGTTGAGGAAATGGATGTGTGATTGATTCTTTGCGTGACTGAGTAGGTGCATGAGTAACTCCATGGATGAGTGACAATCTGTGAGTGTCTGTTTACACTGAGTGTATCTAAGGTTATATTAGAGTCTGAAGAGGTTCATCGTATTACCACATGAATGATGTCATCAGTGATGTCATCAGTGATGTCATTTGAGATGTCATCAGTGATGTCATCAGTGATGTCACTGACCATGTCATGAATGATGTAATATGTGACATCATCAGCAGTGGATTGCGGGTGCGCGATATATAGTTAGGGCAACTAACTATATATGAAATTTCAATGGTTTTGTGTGAGTAAAATATGGTTTTGTAAATGCTAATTCCTAACTATATATGGTCTATAACCTATGGTTGTTTCAGTGAATATATATATATATATATATATATATATATATATATATATATATATATATATATATATATATATATATATAAATCAAGTTCTCCGTTGGCTATCAAGATTCCTCCCCGCCACACACGGACTGCAAAGTAAGTGCTCTATTTTGAATATTTATTATGATGTCCCCATAACGCGTTTCAACTCCTCAAGAGTCGTGATCATATATATACATATATATACATATATAGCCGAGAGTGAACAAAGAACGAATAATAAACATACCCTAAATACTCTATGCTGCTTGGTGGTCTGTGATTTCTGTGGTGCCGCACTGGAGAGACAGAAGTAGCTTGGATATATATATACATTACCTACTGGCGGTCGCCAGTAGGTAGTTATAGTTAGGATTTTTTTCAATGCAAAATCTCAAAATTCTATTTGGAATAACTTTGGCGCCGGTTGACGAATCTGCCTGAAAACCTCCTCAAATTTGCCTCGCGGAGCTCCGGTCCTTCCTTGAAAGTTTCGGGGGGATTCGTCAAGCGGGGGCCGAGATAAAAGGGGGTCCCAAAACGTGTTTTCCCCAATGTTAATTTCCATAGGGCGGTCGAACTCACTTTTAGCCCGAATGGCTGAATGGTTTTATACAAAACTTGGCAAAATTGTAGGGACTGGTAGCCCGATGTGCCTTTGCTATGTCTCAAGATATGTGCTCCAGTGGATTTTGAGTAATTTAGGTTCAAAAAAATATATATATCTATGGCAGCGCCCCGGTCCGCGCACCGGGGAGCGCTCCGGGCGCGCCACGCGAGGTGCGCATGGAAAGCTGATTGGCTCTCGAAACATTCGAAACAGTCCGGAGCAGCGGCCATCTTGTGTCTCGGTAGGATCGAGACACAGGAGTGTGGAAAAATAATGAAATTGATGTACATAAGCAGCGTTCATTTGCCCTTTCCCATTCCCTTCCCTGTACTTTAGCCATACCACTCCGCCAGTAAAGGCCCGTACCCACATGTACCTGATAGCCATCTTAGACACCATGGCCTTTTGCCCACTCATCAGAATCCCCGGCTTCCCTCCTGCGCGTGTTTGAACCCCCCCCCCTCACATCTATAGACCATGCAACCCTCTCCCTCTGCGCGACCCTGCAATGAAAAGCAATCCTCTTGCTTGACCCACGCAAAGCCCCCATTTCCTCTTGATAAAGCATCCCTCGCCTCAGCTGACATAACCCCCCAGCTGTATCTGACTGCCCCCGTTCTCTCATGTACAGGTCACAAGATCTCTCTCTCTCTCTGTGCGACTCTGACCCTGGCTCTCCCCTCCTCCCTCACATGGGCAAGTCATAAACCTCCTTCATCTGCAAGACCCTGTCCTTGGGAGCCACAGCCGCACCTGACCAGCACCTCCTTTCCTTTCATGAATAACCCCTCTGTCAGTAAACCCTCCCTCCGCGATGGACTGTCCACGTGTCCGAGGCCATCGCCTAAGCCGGAAGATACTGTTTATTGCCCCTTATTGTATGGAGTCACTCCTCTTCAAAGAACCCACTATTGATTCTGGCTTCCCCACCCCTTGGGATACGATCAGGCGCACATATCCTAATAATCAGCAGAACACTCAGCTGCGTCATTACCCCTTCTCTTATAGACAGTTCAAGGGTCTCTATTGTAAACATATGTGGGGTAGGATTGACACGAGGATTATGGGAATGTCTTTTCTTTGTTTCACAATGTCATGATTGTAATGCCAAGTGTTTTTGTAAGGTATAAAAGACGATGTCTCAGCTCACTTGTTAGAGCACCTCCCGAAAGACACTGTGTTTCGTGTCCGAAATGACAGGCTCTCCTCATGAGAAATAAATCCTGTTCTTGTGATTCCTGCTTCCAGCGCCCGTCTCTTTATTTGGTAACTATTCAGAATGGAAACTAAGAGGCGACTTGCGCCAGCAGCCCGGGCATCGATAGTAATATGGGCTACGATTCAACAATTGGCGCCCAACATGGGGCCCATCAGTGACATAAGGTCCAGTAAGAGAGATCCAGACGAAGAGGTGAACATCTAAAAGATCGGAGTATACCTGCCTTGAGAGGGCCCTCGTCCGGCTGCCGATCGAATGAACTTCACCGACTCTGAACGGACCTCTCTCGAGTGACCTACTGTCCTGACTGGGATCCCATAGGAATGCCGCATGGAGTAAGAGAACGATCGGGCGCTGGAGGAGGAAGACGAAGAACTGTTCGTATGGTCCGGTCCGGGTAAGATTAAGTAGGGCGGTTTACGCCTGATTGGTAGGATGGTTTTATCCATCTGATTGTTTGATTGATTGTATTGAAATCGGTATTTGGATACTGATATTGTTTGGTTATTGGTTCATTTAGCTTTGGATGCTACTTGAAATATTGGTTCTCTTCTTGAGAACGAGACATTCTCTGTTTGCAAACAGCGGCGAATAGGAACGTTCGTCTCTCTTTGCAGATAGAGAAGGGTAGGTAATGCCCCTTTATGATTCGTCATGCCTACCTTTCTCCCCACTGATTGTTTGAAATCGATTAAATAATCGATTGTTGCTCTTTGAGATCTTCCCTGTCCACAAACAGAGACGAATAGAAATATTCTGTCTCCCTTTGCAGATAGCGAAGGGCAGGTAATGCAGACGTTTGTCCCCGTTGTAATCCGTCATGCCTGTTTTTCTCCCCACTGATTGATTGATTGACTGGACATTGTTGTCCAAGGAATTGTTCGTTTGAGGTATTTTCTGTTTGCAAACAACGTGGAATAGAGATATTCTGACTAGTCTTTGCAAGTAGTAAAGGGTAGGTTATGCCCCTTTATGATTCGTCAGTCCTACCCACTCCCCACTGATTGACTATTATTTGGGGGGTAGCTCACCTGGTCTGTCCAGGAGTCTACCCTAATGGAGGACACATGCCCCCACTTGTTGGCCATTTATTGGAAGTAACCCATCCGGTCCGTCCAGGAGGCTACCCTAGTAAGTGGAGGTACATCATTTGGTCCGTCCAGGATGATACCCTAATGACGGGATATGTGTTCCCCTCTGGTCGACAATCTAGTTCCAACCCGGACCATTTATTGGAGGTAACTCACCTGGTCCGTCCAGGAGTACCCCTAGTGAAAGGACATATAAAAATGAAGTGATCACCGTACCCTACTAACAGAAAACTTTAGCTCGAAACACGCTAAGGAAAGGAAGAAAAAATAAAAGAAATCGGGCTAAATCAGTAACCCCCTGATGAGCTTTCGACTTCACTAAAAATAAGAAACATTAGGAATAGTTCGTAATAAGAAATATAAAATGGCGAAAGGTTTGACAGCAAGACAGCCACGAGGTAGCTAGGCTCCATTGCCTATTCCTGCTCCAAACATGTCTGCCTCATAGCCCACCACGCCCAAATAACGGTCACATGAAATAGGAACAAACCAACAGGTACCTACCCCCATTTCCGGAAGCTCCCGAAGTGCAACAGGTCCGCGGTTACGCCCATCCGGAAGGCGAGGCCTCGATGAGTGCAGGGCTCGGCTGGCCACAGTCGGAAGGGGAGGCTGTAGGGTGGACGGCCCGAGGAATCATGGAGGTCTCCCCTTTTCCCCTCTTCTGCTGCCCTGCAGGCCACGGGGGGGGGGGAGCTGTCTTGCCTCAGCCACCGACCACCCCCCCCCCCACCCCCCTCTCTTGCCTGATCCGGCCATCATCGAAGACCGGAGCCAAGGCGAGGTCATCAGCGTTTTTTCAATTATGTCTTGGACAACCCTTGAGAGTTGCAGGTAGTCCCGCCACAAGCGGCAACCCCTGACAGTTGCAGATAGTCCCGCCACATGAAAGGGGGGGCTGTCTTGCCTCAAGCCACCGACCCCCCCCCCCCCATCTTCATCAGCCGGCACGGCCAATACCGAAGTGCTGGAGCCGAGGAACGGCGCAGGGTCGCTGGAAGGGGGAGGCGGCGCGAACGACCCTCCCCCACCTCCCTCCAGGTGGAGGCTTCCAGCGACACCCCAACGCTCTTGCTTAAAGAGGGTCAACATCGAAAAGCGGTCTTTTGCCCAGGACGGGCACACGCCCCATGCCTTCTCTCCTCAACTTTGAAGATTCTATGAGAGCCGGGGGGCACCCCGATCCCTCCGCATGGGCACCCCCGCCCCCCTCACTGGGAACCGCGACATCGGCGCACTCCTGCCGGCACCAGCCTCAGTTTGGAAATGGCTACAATACAGCGAAGGTACAGACTTGTCCAGTTCCGGTAGAACACCAGAATGACCCGGTAGGGAAATTGTTACCGCCCTCCCCACTCTTTGACTGATGGTCCATATTGCTAAACTGTTAACCCATTGCGAAAAACTTTTGAAACCACCAACGGAAGGTTCTGGTCCTACTACGAGTCAGTGGAGACAATCTGACTATACTGGGACTTGCCTGACCTCGCCCAAAATGGCGCCGACACAAAATGAAACTTGAAAGTAGATAAGAAGGATATTGAGTATGTGCTTAGAACAGAAAGCGATAAAGGATGGATATTGATTATGTGCTGGGACGATGAACTGATTTAGAATGGGTACTAATTATGTGTTGGAAGAAATGAACTTAGACACTGGTTGAGCATTTAAACAATGAATTGATATACATTAGATATTGAGTAAATAGTAGGATAATGAGATGATATTATTGAACGCTTGACACGCATTATACTGGCCGCTTAAGAAAGTTCGATATGATTTTTCATTGCACTGCTGCACTTTATGAAATAAATGGCCACCGACTTCGCTCCTCAGGCCCAGTTCCAGTCTGCTCCGTAGCCGGCCCACTGGGTTGTAGGCCTGTATTTGTGCACCAACCTTTTCATTAAAGTTTTTGAACACGCAAATATTATCGTAGCGTTTGTATTTATGTGTGTTATTGAAATGTATGGCTACTGTCACCGACATAAAATACGTGCAGTATGGCTAAGGTTGAAGGTTAAAAGGGCCCGGTGCTTAGCAACTACATTATGTGTCACAGACAGCCGGAAAAGTGTTTCAGACGCCCTTAAAACGATACCGAAGAAATGCCCCCTGACCACCACCCTTGCACATGACCTAAGAAGCCACGATCAGGTGATTCATGTAGATACGCAGACCATCAACAATTATCTATCTAACACTGCTGGTCCCTCTGGGCTTAAACGCCAAGATGGTAGAGAATGCACCCCGTGGAGATAGGTCGAGTATGTGGTAGGTAAAAACATTTTCGGGTCTATGCAAGTTGATGTATTTTGGATGTTGCCCCCACCCCCTTCCTTCTCCTCCCTTCTGCAGGTCGCGTTGGAACGTCGGCTAAAGTGTGGAAGAGCGATGATCGAACGACCGACGATACGGGAAGGAGGAGATTTGAGCATGGCACTTATGCTAGACTTAGATATGACTGTTCCTCCATTAGAGCATAGCGACTGGGAGAATGGACTGACATGGAAACTTGACGGGTACTGTATGACGGAAATTGACTCAAAATTAGCACGTTAGAACGACTGGGAGGATAGACTGACACAGAAACTTGACGGGTACTGTATGACGAAAATTGACTCGAAATTAGCACGTTAAATAATGCAACCATGACGTTCAACTAGATAGGGAAAGGACAAGGAAAAATCCTGAGGTAAGAGTTACCCAGGCACCACTCGTCTGGGAAGTTAGGAACGTTGTTGATGTTCGAAATGTACCACCTCCTTCTCACCCTCTTATAGATATAACGAAGCTGCCTGACTGTTCTCCTGATCAATACCCTCTGTCGCCTCAGCCTGGAGAACATCCAACCAAAGGAAGAAATTCAAAAGTGGTTTAAGATCCACCTATGGGCAATAGCCCGACCAGGTTAATTTCTGACCGGCTGAACGAGGTGTAAGTATTGGCAATTGGGAGCACTCGCAAAAATAGCAAACGAGAAGAAAAGGAGGAAAGGTAAAAAGAGCTCAGCCCACGGATAAATAGGATATTAAAAATGCGCAGCATGCGCAAGGAGATTTTTGTCTGGCCAACAACTGTTCTATGTTTTGTCGTGAATCTTTCTTTTTGTGTAAAACACGTACTGTTCTCCTCCCAACCCTTGTTTGAGTCTGTGTGTGTGTAGTGTAGGGATTCATGTCTTCCCTCTGTTTTGTGTTTTCATGTTACCTGACCTTGCTGTTCTGTGTTGTGAGCGCACTAAATGACCTATTTTTCGTACACGTCTCTCTCTCTCTCTCCCCCTCTATCTATCTCTCTCTCTCTCTCTCTCTCCCTCTCTCTGCATGACATACGTGTACTGAATGGCTCGTTTAGGTTGCGGACGACTCTCACTCTTTACGAGAGTCCCCCTGTTCCATCTTCCTTTTTGTATATAAAATTGTGCCCCGCTGGCACCAGTCTGATTGGATACTTATCGAACACGAAGGTGTTCAGCGAAATTGACAGAAAATAAAATGATTGTAATTTGCCATATTACTACCTCTCCTTTCTGCAAAACGAATGAACGTGAATTGGCTAAGAAAGAAAGGACAGGTGAGACGACTAAGGCCCCCCCTAAATCTGGCCCTCGTAAAAGGGGAACTATATGTCAATGGCACCCTATTTTTTGTTGTTAGAGACAAGCGTCAATGTCCAGATTGGCCCCCAATGCCCAGATTGCCCCACCCCTTTGCACCCAAGCGCGAATGCCCGAAGCGTCCCCGCCCCACTTGATTGACCCCAGCTGCTGTCCCCGATATATACATTGTGACCATGAGTAACTGTCGTCCCTCAGGAAAACGTTGTTTTTTCCCTGACCTCCGACGATAGCACCCCCACCCCAGTTTTGAAAGGGATAGCCAGCTTTGGAGGGAAATGTTAGACCGTTAAGGCCCGGGTTTGAAAGACAAATCTCCGCTGGAGGTTCCGGAAGGATGAATGTCACGAAATGCGTAGTTGATAGGAGTCTAATTCCTATCTATTCTTATGTCATGAATAGACGATGAATAAGCTGGGCATGAGCTCAGTAGGAATGTCGACATATGCACTGCTTGATGGTAAATGCTTCTGACTATGACCAATGAGCATGACCCCCAGGTGCTAGGATTGCGAGTGGAATTCAAATGTTAAAAATCTCTTCTCCTGCCAGTTCTCTAAAAACTTGTTTTTACCCATTCCAAGATATACGATCATCGGAGGAGAAGGGTCGGACGTGGCGCACAGCCTGGCTGGAGATCATGAGACACATGCGACCTCGACCAAAGGTGAAGCAACAGCACAGCAGGAATACGGGACGAGGCAGCACTCTCCAATGTGGTAAACGAAAGGATGAAAGGCTGTCCTGAAGCCCTCTGTCCGCCTACCCACGCGTGCCTGAAGCCTCCGTCCCCCTTTTCAAGCCCGGTTGATGGGCCTGCCCGCTTGTTATCCATTGCTCCCTTGGTCCCTTTGGTGTGTCCCAGGAAAATCTGCCCCCACTCCGCCCTCTCACTCCCATCGACTATCGAAACCACACACCCTCTTTTCCACGTGACTTTTTGTCGAAAGGAAGAACAGCATCCAGGTGGAAATGGGATTACGCCGCAGGAATATGGGTGCCGAGCATAAGGCGCCACTAAAAGGATTGGTTAGGGAACAGGACTGTGGTCTAACAGCAGAGGACTGACCGCACCCTGCAACGCGTAAGGATGGATCCGAGCTGGACCTATAGCTCCACCGCCGGTGCTCAACAGCGCCAACAAAAGGACATGGACTAGAGCCTACCAGTGATGGCTCACTGCTAAAAAGACACTGTGACGAAGAGATCTCAATCCTATTTGGACTGAATTCCTCCCTCAATTGCTTGGTCAAAATATTCATTGGTCACCTTTTTTGAGAAAGTCAGAAGCATTTATGCTATGAAGTTCGCTTGCAGATACAATTTCCTAAGTGCTGCATTCTGCCAATCACACCGACTGTTCATGATTATATGCAATGTATTAGTACTGACAAATGCCGTTTTGTCAACCACACATGTTTATATGTACACCCATTTACTAGGAAGAATAGGGAAATTGAACTCTGTTATGTAAAAAGCGGCGACTGTGGAAAAATAATGAAATTGATGTACATAAGCAGCGTTCATTTGCCCTTTCCCATTCCCTTCCCTGTACTTTAGCCATACCACTCCGCCAGTAAAGGCCCGTACCCACATGTACCTGATAGCCATCTTAGACACCATGGCCTTTTGCCCACTCATCAGAATCCCCGGCTTCCCTCCTGCGCGTGTTTGAACCCCCCCCCCCCCTCACATCCATAGACCATGCAACCCTCTCCCTCTGCGCGACCCTGCAATGAAAAGCAATCCTCTTGCTTGACCCACGCAAAGCCCCCATTTCCTCTTGATAAAGCATCCCTCGCCTCAGCTGACATAACCCCCCAGCTGTATCTGACTGCCCCCGTTCTCTCATGTACAGGTCACAAGATCTCTCTCTCTCTCTGTGCGACTCTGACCCTGGCTCTCCCCTCCTCCCTCACATGGGCAAGTCATAAACCTCCTTCATCTGCAAGACCCCGTCCTTGGGAGCCACAGCCGCACCTGACCAGCACCTCCTTTCCTTTCATGAATAACCCCTCTGTCAGTAAACCCTCCCTCCGCGATGGACTGTCCACGTGTCCGAGGCCATCGCCTAAGCCGGAAGATACTGTTTATTGCCCCTTATTGTATGGAGTCACTCCTCTTCAAAGAACCCACTATTGATTCTGGCTTCCCCTCCCCTTGGGATACGATCAGGCGCACATATCCTAATAATCAGCAGAACACTCAGCTGCGTCATTACCCCTTCTCTTATAGACAGTTCAAGGGTCTCTATTGTAAACATATGTGGGGTAGGATTGACACGAGGATTATGGGAATGTCTTTTCTTTGTTTCACAATGTCATGATTGTAATGCCAAGTGTTTTTGTAAGGTATAAAAGACGATGTCTCAGCTCACTTGTTAGAGCACCTCCCGAAAGACACTGTGTTTCGTGTCCGAAATGACAGGCTCTCCTCATGAGAAATAAATCCTGTTCTTGTGATTCCTGCTTCCAGCGCCCGTCTCTTTATTTGGTAACTATTCAGAATGGAAACTAAGAGGCGACTTGCGCCAGCAGCCCGGGCATCGATAGTAATATGGGCTACGATTCAACAGGAGGTGGATAAAAAAAGGGGGAAATGACCATAAGGGGGCAGGGATAGACCCCCCCGACCCCCTAGGTTTGATGTGGGGGCCATAAAAGGGCCCAACGGGGCCCCCAAATTTTTTGGGGGGGATTTGCGTGGGGGGAGAGCCCGGTGCGCGCACCGGGGAGCAGACCGGGGAGCGGCCAATGGGGAAAAAAGAATGACAGAGTTTTTAAAAATGTAGCCTTTTTTTATAAATTGGAGGTAGTTCTAAAAAGAACAGTTTTTTTTCTTCTTTTTGTTGTTTTATATCTTTTTATTGTTTTTTTGGACATTTTTAACTTTTTTGGGGTTTTCTGAACAGTTTTTTATTTTTTTTGTATTTTTCATGGGGAGAAACGAAAAAACAGGGAATTGAAAATGGCTCAACTGGAGCAAAAAAAAAAAGTAAAGAAATAATTAGGGTTTATTGGGGCATTTGTGGTTGTCCCCAGCAAGGACGATGAGCTTTACGCTCTGTTCTCCGTAGGAGATGGTCTTCCCACAATATTGACAGGTTATACGGAAATCTGCAAACCATGGCTGAATGCAAGGCATCGTCTCTCTTGCCTCTTGTCCCGACGGAGTGCGTTGCTTTCTTTTCGAGGTGGTGCTTGTAGTTTGGCGAGGGTTTCTGGCCAGTTCCCTCATCTCTGCAGCAGAATAGTTTATTGGATGCCTGCGCTGCATGTGTCTAATCATTGTGTTGTTTCCGAATGAATATTTTTTATTCGGGTTCCCTCTAGCAAGTTCCATGCCACAGATTAGGCAAGTCACCTTGGCTGCATTTACTTTTTTCTTCCCCTCTGGGAACAAAAAAAACCTCCCATATAATGTGAGGTCTTGGCTGGTATGGGGTATTGTGTTCTTCAAGCCATCTTCTCCTCCCCTCCTCCTCCTCCTCCTCCTTTTCTTCCTCCTCTTGTTGACCACCAATGTAATCCTGAGGTGGTCCTCTTGGTGGTTGTGGCGGTGGTAGTGGTGCAGATGCACCAGCTGCTGCTGCTACTGAAGCCATTATATAGATCAAAAAGGTACAGAGAGGTACAATCAGGTCTTCCTCAGTCAAAGGACAAAGTCAGAATAAGGAAAAAAGGTGGGGTCTTTCATCATTTGGAAAAAAAAAGGCCTGAACCAATGAGAAGTGTTATTTTCAGGTCACAAGACCAGTGATTTCATCATTATGAAACTAAAACTGTTCTGCACCAATTAAAAGTGTTATTTTCAGGTCACATCACCGACGCGCTTACGCGATGAGCCCCCGGGCGCTCCCCGGGTCGCGTCGCATAAGCGCGTCGGATGTTTACGTTGCGCGAGCGTATTCGCTTGAGTGCTTCCGGGTGCGCTTACGCCATGCGTATCACGCGGACGCGGCTACACAATACATCACGATCATGTTTTCGTTTGCGACATTGGCGCTAACGGGACGCTTCCCGGTTCGCGCATCGGGGCGCTTCAAGCGACTACGCTTTCCGGGACGCTCACCGGGGCGCGCCCCGGGAGCGCACCAGGGTCAAAAATAAAAAAATAAAAATAAAAAAATAATTGTTTAAAATACAAATAAAATATAGGATTCAATCATTTTCAAAAATATTACATTTCATAGCTATAGACATTTGCTATTAATCAAATTTTGAAATTCAAAGAAAAAAACATAGGTTTGGGGCCTTATATATAGTTAGGAATTAGCTTTTAAAATACCTTTGAAATTCACTGAAAAAACCATAGGTTTCACACCAGTTATAGTTAGGAATTAGCATTTAAAAAACCTTTTAAATTCACAGAAAAAACCATAGGTTTCACACCAGTTGTAGTTATCTGGAAATTTTACTGACATAAAACCATTGAAATTCCCACGTTATAGTTAGTTGCACTCACTATAACTTGCGCGTGTAATGCACTGCTGATGACGTCAGGTATTACATCATTCATGACATGGTCAGTGACATCACTCATGACATCACTGATGACACCATCCAGTGAATGTGTGTCTTTCTGAAAAATAAATATGTTTTATATATGTATGGCAAAACAGGCAGCGGCTCCTATATCCGATATCCTAGCCAAGTTGTTCAATCAGCTATTTGAGACAGGGGACTTTCCATCTAGCTGGAAATTGGCCTCGATTAAACCGGTATTAAAAAAACCTAACCTGGATATTGCCGACCCCAACAACTATCGGCCGATCGCGAGATTACCATTGCCTGCGAAAATCATAGAAAGAGCTATGAACTCCCAGCTCAGTGCATACTTAGGAACTGCTCAAGGCCTTGATATCTCACAGCATGGGTTTAGACCCGGCCATAGTATGGAATCCGCCCTGATCAAATCAACGGAAGAAATCAGGAAAGTGATGGACTCATGGGGTCAGGCGGCTTTGGTCATGCTGGACTTATCGGCGGCCTTTGATACGGTCCACCACACCATCTTGGTGGACCGTTTGGAAGAGTGTGGGGTACAGGGGAAGGCCTTAGACATCTTGAGGGCCTTCCTGACCAACAGGGTTCAGGTGGTGGCAATGGGGGAATACGATTTTAAACCATTCCAACCACCTTGCGGGGTTCCTCAGGGATCCTCGCTTAGCCCCATCCTATTTAATATTTACATATCCTCCTTGGCCCCGGTTATCCGCTCCTATGGGTTCGAACTAACATCTTATGCAGACGACACACAGATTCTGGTGTCGCTGCTTCCAGGAGTGCATGACAACAGTGAGCACTTGGATGGCCGGGAACTGCCTACTAGTGGGTCGGGTGAGGCGGTGGTTAGTAAAGGTGTGTACATGTGCAAGACTTGCGGTGCCGGTGAAATGACTAGGACTGAAGGTGCAATGGCCGTCACCCAATTGAGTGGAGTGGAATAGAGGGCTTACCGGTAGTGAGAAGTCTGACAATCATGTTCGGGGAAACCCGGTGAATCAAAGCGACGGGACGCCGGCTTTGCAGGGGAACGTTTCGGTATTGTTCAGGTGTAATCATAACTATTCTACTCCGTGCTACTAATTTCACATTACCCTGGCACACGATCTGTCACCCCACATACGCCACTTGTAACCCTTCAGTGACCAGCATGTTTCGTTCTAGCCCCCATTTTCACCTCGCACCTACCTGTTTCCACGCCATTTCAATGCACGTTTTTAAGGGCACATTAACATTAATCTTCTTACACCTTGGGCCCTGTCTTGCTAAAAACAGCATTTCTGCATTATTTCCTTAGATTAACATGGACCCCCTGAGGAAGAGCTACGCTCGAAATGCATCGGGGATTTTGTGACTTGTTTGCCAGAAAATACAGTCATGCTACTTTGAACCTTGTTTTTTGAACATTTCAATATCTACATGTATTCAGTCACTTGCTGTTGCCAAAAATTGAACATTTAATTTTGCAGCATCTAAAACACAAGACAAAACAAAGTGAATAAAACTTTGAACTAATGAATACCAGTGTTTAATCACTCACAGGAGTGCTCTGGAGCCTCACCTTATACATGTAAGGTTTTTTTCACTCTCGTTCATTAGATGCCCATCCCGGACAGAAGGGGATCACCCAGAGCACCCTAAATATTCAGAACTATCCTCTACCTCTTTATTTCAAGAAATACCTTTCGGAGTGCCGCGGATCCTACTCTTAAGATTTCAAAGAACATTCTATGACATTATTGCCTACTTGTGTCTACTTATTGAATGAACCCAAGTTAACGGGTTATGCCCTTGAGATTCAAGACAAATATTGATTATTAATTGGGCAGTATTCACAACATAAAATTTAGGACTTTAATTTTTATCTTCCCTGATTTAAAGCATCTTAGGGTGTTTATATATTATACTTGTTTACTAGGCATGCAGAATATCAATAGTTACATTAATCACACTCCGAGAAAATAGATCAGGGCGAGTCAACCACGTAAACAAGCAAGCTATTCTCCCGTATACTTAAATTAATTTACAGGAAAATGAATGAGTCATTCGAAAGAAAGCTTTAAAGTATGAAAAGAGATGGGTGTTTATAGAGGTGACTGGATTTAGCTATATAATTACCCTAATTTTAGACTAGGACTATTGTTCACAGTTGGGGATGGGCAAATAGTGAAACTCCCAAGCATTAAATGTATAATTGTGTGATATTTGCAAACGTTACGCCTATTAAGTATAAGCAGTCATCTGTGCAAGACAGAAGCTACAATGCATTGATCATTCTAGAGTCACTTTGTGAACGTTGTTTGAGCAGTCAAGCGCTGCGCATACATCCAGTGTCATAGTTTACACAAGACAATACGGGCCATATTTATGAGGCTTGTGGTGCAGGCAGCACAGCAGCTCACCTTGCTGCGCTGCCCTGCATCACAGGGAAAGGGCAGGAATGTGCCATAGTTATCCAATAGAACACATTCCTGTCCTTTTCACTTGCGCTGGTGCAGTTTTGGCAACCTAACACCAATTCAGGCACCCTTGCACCACGAGCCTGTGTTGTAGGCAGGATTGTTTTTCCTCTTTGTATGTGTGCTCCAGGATGCAGCACACTTAGACAGAGGAAAAACAAGGAGAAATAAACATATTTCTCCCTGGTATGCCTCCCCTAGTGAGGTGTATCTTTTTTGTGCATTCCCAGGTTTACTATTTTGGTAAATCTGGAAATGCATCCAAAACCATGGGAGTTGTGTGGGAACACCATAGAATGCCTTCCTAGCAGAGAGTAATGCAAACCAGCAATTTGCACTGCGTTACTCCAGATTTTTGGAGCCACTCAAACCACACAAAGTGACTATGCCTGGCTGCAAAAATCTGACTTAGAGGTTTGCATCATGCATATACTAAGTTGTGTGGTACAAACATGACACAACCCTCTCATAAATATGCCCCTTAGGTCTTTGGAAGGCAGGGAGATGCTGGCACCATGGTGCAAGGGTGCCTGAGTTGGCAGCCCATTGTGCACCAGCACTGGAGAAAGGACAGGAATGCACCTAATGCCTTAATTACAACGCATTCATGCCCTCATCCAGTGATGCAGCGCAGCAAGGTGACTTAACAATAGAAGGGAGCTGTCTGTGCATATCATGATTTTGTATGCAAGTATGTACTCTATAGGATGGAGCTGTTTGCACGTGTTATGATCTTATGTGCAGTATGCACACAATAGAAGGGAGCTGTTTGGGAATATCACCATGATCTAGTATGCAAGTATGGACAAAATAGAAGGGGGGTGTTTGGGTGTATCATCATCTTGTGTGTAAGTATATACTCAATAGAAAGGAGCTGTTTGGGCGTATCATGCTCTTGAGTGCAAGTATGCTCACAATTGAAGGCAGCTGTCTGGGCGAATCATGATCTTGTGTGTAAGTATACATTCAATAGGAGGGAGCTGTTTGGACGTGTCATGATCTTATGTGCAAGTATGTACTCAATAGAAGGGAGCCTTTGTGTTGAGAGTGTGTATAAGACAGGTACAGAAAAGAATGTATGTACAGTTTCAGTTTGCTTAGAACCACGTTTTTCCCTTCATCTGTAAAGTGAACTCCATCGCTTCTATTGATTTCATGCATTTTAAAATGCAGATTGTTGCTGTAGATAGAGCCCATGTTATGGTCTCTGAGGAAAGCAGAAACAGTTATATTAACATGTTTCCTGGCTTTGTCAAGCGGTGGACAGAATTGATTTGGCCACTTCCATTTTTGTCTTTGGCATATATTAGAGTACACCAAGACAGTGTGGAGGAAAAGCGACATCAGTTCTGCAAAGGTATCCTTCATTAAGGATTTCCAGCCCTACCCCAATCAATGTGCCTACGCCATTTCCACCACAGTGCACAATCATAAGGCGAGGAGCTCAGCAATCCACAATTTAAACCAAAGTTAGCAACTAAAGAAACTTTAACTCTCTGTGGCCAAACCAACTAATCACCACATTTGGCAAACCCAAGTCGCTATACTTCAATAGCTCTCTTTTTTTGTAGCCTCTTTAGCCCAATAGACATAGCTGTGGCCCACAATCCACACTCTAAGCATTTTGAAGTGAAAGAGCAATAGCAGTCCCAAGAAGGATGGAGCTGAATGATGTTGTTTTCCAAATGAAAAGCAGTTAAAACGAAGGTTCTTTTTTTGAATATATATTTCATTGGATGCTGTTAGCATGTAAGTTACAAAAATAGGTTGTGTATTGGATGCAATAGCTAGAAGTTCTATTATTGGCTGTTATTTAAAAAAAGAAATGTAATTCATACATGAATATGCTTTTGAATCTGTGGAGTAAATCACACCGCTGTATCTCTTTTTGAAGTAGTATATTCTTTCGAGAATGTGATGTGAACTTGTGACCTACTGGTCCCACTGGGTTGTAATATACTTGGAGCTAAGAGTGTATTGGGGGGAAGGGTGCTACAGAGACAGTACATGTTTTTAAAAGATGAGGAGTTATGACACATTTTAGGTAATGGTAAGCTTTAATTTCCAACTCAGGACAATGTAATAAACTATTGTGCAGTATTTAAATTTAAGTTGAAGAGGCTTCCTTTTTATAGTTGCTTTCTATAAGAGTGGTGTACCATTCTTCTGCTTAGTATTTACACATTTTAACAGTGTCAAAACTATCCAGAAAGAGCAAAAACAATAATATACTCAATTCACTGGTATGCAGTTACCAGTGGGTGTGCACCAGGCAAAGAAGTCCAAGATACTCTTGTAATTTGAAAAAGTCTTTATTCTCAATGAGATTTTTGCTTTTTTTTCCAAAGTGTTAATAACACATTAAGCTCAGCCAACTCCTTTCGTTCTCTGACTGGGAACTTCATCAGGGCTAAAATTGACATATAAAAGGACACAAATCCAAAACACATAATAAGTCACAAAATAGAACATATAACATGGAAAAAAGACAGAATGGAAAAAAAGCATGCACATTTCTCGAGGAGTTCTCCGCCCACCGTTAGTTTGTACCAAACCATGCATTTAAATTACAAACAGAATGAATATATTTAAATCATTACAAAAAAAGTTTAAGAAAACAAGGTCATGCTAGGTAGTCATGCCCTCTGACAGTAAGAGCTTTTCCCTTTTTGTTTTCATCTGTGTGCCACTGCAAGCATATGCCACTTAGATGCAATCAGGACTATAACCACAAGAAACAATTCTAACGAAAGCGAATTAGCAGCAGCAGTTCGCAGTAAATGACACAACTAAGTGCCACATTTTTTCAGATATGACGGCTGCAGCGGCACGTTGAAGGAAGGAGTTTGTTAAAATTCTTCATTTATTTAAAGCGAATGGGGCACAAGCTTCAATTGCTTAGCAATCTACGTTGAGAGTCCTTATAAAGGGGACATTTTTTATGTTTACGGATGTAATTGAGGCTCAGGAGTTTCTAAGAGAGATTTCACAAGTTCCGAAGGATTAAAAGATATGCTGCTTGAATTATTATGGGTATTATGACAATGAGGATATAACCGGGATCTAGAAAGAATGTTAGTTCCTTAGGGTAAAAAGAAATGTTGTATTGATTATTGTTGCTATGAAGATAAATAGGGTCAAGGTTTAATCATCGAGGTCTCATGAAGTAGGGGTTAAGGTTTAATCATCGAGGTCTCATGAAGTAGGTCACATTGCTGGGTAGGTGGGTGTAGTATCACCGGGGTGTTGACACCCGGGATTAATAAGGGGAGGGAGAAGTGGTGCGTGTTGTGGAGGGAGGAAGGTCCACTTTTCGGGGGGGGAGGGTCACAGCATAAAAGGGGGAAAATGAAGCCTGTTATTTTTCAAGTTTGTATTGATTATATGCATCTTTTGACTAAAATGATTCTAGGTAAGATGGTGGGTGGGTCAAAGTTTTGGTTTTGTTTTGCTTATGACTAATAAGCAATTATTGAAAGTGGTCTCATTTATTGTTAACGGTTTGAATAGTCACAAAAAAATGCATGCAATTGAAATGTGGTTAACACCTTCGATGCTGATGACGAGCTGAGCTCGTCATCAGCTACGGCGCTCGTATGCTGATGACGAGCTGAGCTCGTCATGTAACGCAGGTTTTTACAATCTGCAGCACACAGCGGGAAAAGCCGCCGCAGCGATGCGGTTAAAAACTGAAAATCCGGGTGTGATTCTCTTGCAAGAAACCCATATTCCGACTGTAAAACTTTCAGAATTTCCCATGTTTAGATCTTGGGCAGCTTATAGGGGATTTTCGTCGTCCTCTGCCTCTTATAGAGGGACCGTCATATTTGTGAGTAAAAATCTACAAGCTGACTATGTTAATTTTGGTAAAGATCAACATGGGCGTTGGTGTTGGGTTACATGCTCTTTTAGAGAAAGATATAGACCGTTAACATTTATTAGTTTTTATGCACCAGTGGAAGGCAGTCCTAAAGCCTATGATGAATTGTGTCAATCTTTGATTCAGGTTCCAGGTGACAGAATTGTAGGGGGGGATTTTAACATTCTTATGAATCCCCAATTAGATTCTTCGGGGCAAGGGAAAAGACAGGCGAAACCTAAGTCTCTTAAGGTTTAGCAAAATTATGGAGCAATTCTAGATTTGCATGGCCCCTCGCAAGCAGCGTTCCCTTCTAAAGTTAAGTACACGTGTTGGTCAGGTCGGTTTCATTCTTCATCTCACATTGATTTTTTTTGGGTTTCCCAGTGTTTACATTTTTCTCAGCAAAAATTATTTTATATCGGATTCTCTGATCATGCAATGCTGGCATTAGACATAGACTTGGGGGTTGGTGTCAGACTCCCGAAGCGTTGGTTATTAAATAAACAATATTTTATTGATGAGGTC
Organism: Lissotriton vulgaris; assembly: GCF_964263255.1. NCBI lineage: Eukaryota > Metazoa > Chordata > Amphibia > Caudata > Salamandridae > Lissotriton > Lissotriton vulgaris. The sequence goes on from NC_141694.1 coordinate 1,613,854,236, forward strand.
TGGGTGAAATCTATGGGGTCAGAGATTGGAGAATTTCTAATGTGGAATAATTAGTCTGCTACAATAAATGTGGTCTGGGACTCACTCAAGGCTTTTATTCGTGGGTTAATTATTAGAAAGGATGCAGCAATTTCAAAAAAGTTAGGGAGGATAAGAAAAAATTGGAATATAAGATTCAAGCACTCCATGAGGTATTTTTGTATAATCCCTCTGTTTCTACCAAAAGCCAGCTTGATCAGGCTAAACGTGAATTAAGTTCTGCTTACTATACTCAAAGTGAAACTGTTTATCAACAGTATCGTCAGAAGACATATGAGGAGAGCAATTTCACAGGCATACTCTTGCCGTGGCAGCCAGGGAGCAGGCGGCGGCGAATCAAATTAAAGCGTTAACTTGCCCCTTGACTGCCTCGTGTATAGAGGACCCTGTGAAAATTGGACGCATAATGCTCAATCATTACAAGTCCATTTATGGTAAGCTTCAGACGGTGGATGGTCTATTTTTAGAAAAATGTCTTCATGATAATCGACCACCAATACTCTCGGAAATAGAGAAATTATCTATGGCTAATCCCTTTTCTATGAAAGAGTTGGAGGATGTTGTCAAGAATTTACCTAATGGTAAGGCCTGTGGCCCAGATGGGCTTCCATCAGAATTTTATAAAGTTTTTTTGGGCGCATTTTCAGATTTCTTTTTTCAATTGGTAAATTCTATCTTAGAATGAGGGGTAGTTCCAGAATCCTTTAGATAGGGAAACATAGGGAAACATAGTGAGCTTTGTGAAGAAGGGCAAGAATAGTAGGGATTCTAATTCTTATCGCCCAATAACGCTGCTAAATTCTGATTACAAAATTGTCACCAAACTCCTGTCACGTAGGTTTAATCAGCATGCGGCAAAATTGATTCAATCGGATCTAAATGGGTTTATCGCTGGCAGACAATTAGTTACTAATACTCATTTTTTGACAGAGGCTTTGGATTATTTTGACACACAGAGGATCCTAGATTTAGTTTCATTATTAGATGCCGAGAAGGCTTTTGACCTCGTGGTTTGGAAGACACTGTTTACAATCTTGCAGCATTTTGGTATCCCATTGCAGATTATATCTTTGATCCGCAATCTTTATGCTGATGCTGTAGCCAATGTAGTTATTAATACGGCTGTGGCAGGGACACTTACAATTAAACGAGGCGCAAGGCAAGGGTGCCCTTTATCGCCAATTCTATTTGCTTTTTTCATCAAGCCCTTGGCGATAGCAATTAGGAACTGTCCTGACATTTGTCCCCCAATTCCATCAATGCCAAAATTGAAATTGTATGCAGATGGCATCATGCTTATAATTAAACCAAAAATAGAGGTCCAAGCCAAAGTCTTCCAGCTTTTTGAAGACTTTGAGGCCTAGGTGGCTATCGTATTAATAAAACGAAGACCGAAGTTTTGCAATGCGGGAAAGTAGCTTTAGATCTGCACCCCGATATTCATACCTCAGTCAACACTAATCCAAAAAGATACCTTAGGGTATGTTTTACTGAATCTGTCAGCAATTTATATCAACTGAATTTTGTTCCTCTTCTTCGGAAAGTTCAGGGTTCGTTTTCTCTGTGAAGCTTGCTCCCTCTTTCTATCTTGGGGCGAGTGGCCTTATTTAAAATGTCTGTTCTTCCGTTATTTAGTTTTCCTTTTTCAACTATTCCATGCTCTTTATCAGGCTCTTTTTTCACTCAAGTAGAGTCTATGTTTACAGTTTTCTTTTGGGCAAAAAAAAACACCTCATACAGCACTCAGCACTTTACATGAAGATTTGGATCAGGGAGGGTTAGCTCTTCCAAATCTTAGGGATTATTACCATGTGTATTTTGCACAATATTTATCCAGATTAAAACAATTTCTGCAATCAAACTGTTTTTGTAATAGTTTTATGAATTTAATGTGTAAAGACTGTCAAATTCATTCCCCCTTGTTGATTGTTAGATCCCCGAAACTGGTTTGTTATAAGTGCCTTCACTGTTTTTTTTTTAAACGGCAGGCTTCATACAGTTCATTGTATACATTTTTTGCAGAAATAGATGTTTCTCATTTGGTTGAACGGAGCCAGTTGGTTGAGGAATTACTAGTGAGGGCATCGGATAAAAAGCCAGGCGCCTGGAAGAAATATCTACCTTCAGTCAAGGGAGTGGATCTCGAGCAAAAGGCAAATAAAAAATGGTTGGATCATGAAAATTTAGTGATGTCATCTCATATTTGGTCAGCTATCAATAAACTCAACTTTAGCACATTGAGAGGGGCAAATTGGCGTAGGGTGTTGTTTTTTAGCAAATGGCTGCTTTATCGAACTTCTTACTCTCTATCAAAAATGTATGCCAACCAATCTTCTCAATGTTTTTGTTGTATGAATTATCCCTTGGCTAATTGGTCTCATATTATGTTGAGTTGTTCCAAAATTCACAAGTTTTGGGTAGATCTATTCAGTTATTTGGAGTATGAATGTGACATCCAATTGGCTGTAAATGACAAATTAATTCTTTTTGGGTTCGATCCTGATCTTCCTTATATGGAACCAATAATAAAATTCTTATATATAGCAATGGCACAAGCTAGCTCGCTCTTATTGTAAAAATGGCAATCAGATTTGATTCCCCCTGTTTTGGAATGGGGTCAAAGGATGAAAATAGTCAAGAAAAGTGAACGTATTTTTGCATTACGGGTGGGAGGTATTAAGAAATTCAACAAGGTATGTGGTATTTATTTTGATTAAAATAGGGCGGGGAGACTGTTTTATGATGCTTAAGTAGGTAGGGTTGCGGTCTTGGATTTTATTATTATTTTTGTGTTAATGCATTTATTGATCCTTGCTGTGTGTATTAATAATTTTTTGTGTATTTGCCCTAAGGGAGATTTTTTATTGGTTTAATGATGCATTGATCTTATGGTTATGTTAAAAATTTCTGGCTTCAATAAAAATATATTTTTTAAAGGACTATAACCACTTTCTGCAATTGCGGTTACGCACAATATTTATGCCTTATTTAGCTTGGGGCTTTAATCAGGTCATGAACTGCAAACACATGCCACTTGAATTCAACCAGGACCTTAACCACTTTCAGCATTCGCGGTAACGCACAATACTGATGTCTCCGTTAAGCTTGGGGCTCTAATCAGGACTTGTACCACTTTCTGCTTTTGCATATTGTTGTACGATCATGAGGTATAGGCTTATTACGGCAGCTCATGCTATTTATGACTTAACTATCTGGGGGTTCTGCAGTCGGGTCGGCATGGTACGTTTACTTTTGACGAGCTACCCTTCATCTGTTTTCAGACAGGAGTGACTAGGGCACACTTATCATTCAAGCACTTTTTACCATTTTTCATACAGGCATATCTGGACTGCATACCGCACTGGGGCTCTTTTGGTAGATGGGAATGCGCACATACATATTCTCTCATGGTTTGAATCTTAGGGATTTGGTCACTTTGAGTTTATGCTCAATAGATCGCCTTGTCAGGCACTACCTTGCCCTGGGAAATCGCCTGTTGCTTCCAGCTTATCATACTAGAACACTCATACTGGACCACATCAACTTGTCCTTACCTAAATATTGCGTGTTGTGACTTAAGGTGAGATTGTGTTGGCTCTCAACTTTGTTGTTTCCCTCCTGCATTCTCCTGTGCAATATGCACTCTTGTTTGATTGCTAACTTTGCGTTACACACCCCCTATGAGTTTTTAATATATGTCTGTCCCTCGCACAGCCTTGGTGACCTTGGTGCCTCTTTCACCCTTGTAACCACCTTGCTGAGCGTATCTATTGAACTATGAGAGGCCTGGCCCTCAGAGGATATTTCTGTACAGGGATCCCCCTGCACAGTGTTTTTAACATTCTTGTTTCAATGTGTTAGTGACTTGCGCATGCATCTTTTAAACTTTCAGTTCAATATGCCTTTGATTTTTGAATTGTTTATATTGTATTTTTTATATAGTATGCCCTGCTGACTTGTCCTATGTCATATCAACAATATACAAAGCATAGATAGGCAACCCAAAAAATATTTAATGCATCGATGTACACCACATCAATCAGATTCAGACTCCAGGGAGGCACAAATGTCCAACCTCGCTGAGCCTGCGCCCATCCACGTAGGCCGGACCTTTGTGCCTCTAGGGAGTCAACCATCGCATTGACTCAACTTGACCGCCGGACTCTTGGAAATATCATTTACAGTCTGAACCGCTATTGTCATATTCCAAGAGCACAACGTATGCGAATCCAATCTACAGGATTAATTGTCAGAAGGGATCTATTGCAGATATTACCTCAGTATGGATTGATGCTTCGCATCTTTTAAGTTTTGACACATTGCTGTAACCGGGACGATGAGTGAATTATTCCACGTGTTTAGTACTGTGGAACGTGCCCTGGGGAAGCCCCCTGTGGGGCGAAACGCGTTGGCTGTCTTGAAACATCGCTTTACAGTCTGTGTGACGAAAACAAATAAAGATTCATCGTTGTGAAATCAAGGGAAGATTCTGGATCTCATTGATGTGGTGTACATCGATGCACAAAATAATTGTTTTGTTGTCTCTCTGTGCTTTGTATATTGTTCAATAATGATAAGATCCTTAGGCAATGGATTTATGAGGTGGGCAACATCCAAATTTGAATAATTTGTACAAATTATTGTATAGCTAGGTGGTGCGGCTCTTAAGTATCCCTTACTGCCTTTTGTCCTGTTGAGTTCCTATGTCATATCACTAGTATGTTGGAATGTGTCTCTCAGTAATCCCACTGGAGTCATATTAGTGTTTTTTTTTACTATAGTATTGTGCTATTTTCCCTTCTGTTTTTTTCCCGTCCTATATGTTCTGTTTTGTGACTTATTATGTATTTTTTATTTGTGTCCTTTTACGTGTCAATTTCAGCCCCTTGTGAAGTTCTCGTGAGAGAACGAAATGCGTTGGCTGAGCTTAATGAGTCATTAACACTTTCAAAAAAAGAAAAAAACTAATTGAGAATAAAGACTTTTTCAAATTACAAGAGTATCTTGGACTTCTTTGCCTGGTGCACACCCACTGGTAACAGCATCTCTCATGATCTGGAACACAGAGGCATCACATAACGGCTGGTGCCTGGGTTGCAGTGTGCAGGTAATTTGAATTTGGCGAACTGATGTGAGGTGCAGAACTGTTAGAGCCCTGTTTAAGCTTTGCTCTTCATATTATTATTTTGGACTGTTTTGCACTCACAGCCTTTCATCACTGTTTATGAAATATGTCATGACTTAATAATGGAAGGGAAGAAATGGCGCAGGACCTGTTTGTCAAACATATGACCATCAACCAACAAGGCCAGTGCGCACAAACCAACATGGGACTCAGGCTGTGTTCCTGAAGTTAGAACGTCTCAAAAAACAAGAGTTGGCTTGCTGGTGGGACGGGGGAACCTTGCAACAACGCAAAAACAACAGTAGATAGACAGAATGCAGAACAAAGTCATACATTTATCCCAGTACAGCCACTGGAGTCAAGCTATCATGGCTGAAGATTTCTGATATCCAGAAACCGGTCCTAGGATGCTTGATTCCGGTCCAGGAAAAACATGGCTTGGCAGTTCGGGCTGGACTGTTCTCATGAGGCACAGGGTCAAGACTGATTTGCATATGGCCATGTCTGAACTGGGGTGGCTTGGTGAGCAAAATAACGATGGATTAAACCCAGATCTGTGACTTGGGGTGAATGTTTTGCCATTGTGCAATATTCCTTCCATCATCTTGTGTGTTTTGCTGTTCACCCTATGTGTTAAGGGTATGCCCAGACGTGGGTCCCGTGCTCACTAAGCCACTGGAGTCAAGTTATCCTGGCTGAAGACGGCTGATAGCCAGAAACCGGTTCTAGGATGCTTGATTCTGGTCCAAGGAAGACATGGCTTGGCAGTTCGGGCTGGACTATTCCAATGAGGCACAGGGTCAAGACTGATTTGCACATGGCCATGTCTGAACTGGGGTGGTTTGGTGAGCAAAATAACGATGGATTAAACCCAGATCTGTGACCTGGGGGAGAATGTTTTGCCATTGTGCAACATTCCGTCCATCATCTTGTGTGTTTTGCTGTTCACCCTATGTGAGAAGGGTATGCCCAGACGTGGGTCCCGTGCTCACTAAGCCACTGGAGTCAAGCTATCCTGGCTGAAGTTGGCTGATAGCCAGAAACCGGTCCTAGGATGCTTGATTCGGTCCAGGGAAGACATGGCTTGGCAGTTCGGGCTGGACTGTTCTTAAGAGGCACAGGGTCAAGACTGATTTGCATATGGCCATGTCTGACCTGGGGAGGCTTGGTGAGCAAAATAACAATAGATTAAACCCAGATCTGTGACTGGGGGTGAATGTTTTGCCATTGTGCAACATTCCGTCCATCAGCTTGTAGTGTAGTTCCTATATTCCCAAATGGCTCTGCGCATTGGAATAACATAAACAGCAGTATAGACATAGGACTGAGGTCATCTAGGTCTCTACTGACTATGTTAGGCTTAATTAGTTTTGCCAGCTAGCTCAGAGGTCACTAGAAACTTTCTCGAATGAATAGGGAAGGGTTAACTTCCCTGATTTAGACAAGAAGGGATTAGCTTCTGACAACCATATAACATGACAAAGACCAAAGTTTATTGGCTGCAACCAGGAACAAAGGTCTGCGAAGCACACATGGGTGGTTCGCTAGAGACTGCACAAATTCAATGAGCGGAGCATGGTCTTTTATGCCAAAAATCAAGTCTCAGGCAACATTCCAAATTAACATTGGGTTCATACAAACAGACCAATGGCAGCTTGACATTTCAAAAGTAGCTTATGACGACAATCCCACTTTCCGTTGTCCAGCCCACCAGAGATGACCAAGCAAATTCCAATTTCTTGTTCGGTCAGCCCGGACAAACCCATCATAAAACCCTCTACCCAAATCAGTAATTATGTCGTAAAGGAAGGAACAGAAACAAATTGGAAGCAAGATAGAAAGGTGGGTGCAGTGTACTATAAACTCGGGCATGTCCTACTCTTTGATCTTTATCTGACCAGCTGCTTTACAAGGAACTGGCTCAGCAAGGTCAGCCTCGGGCAAGGTAGTCATTCGGGCCAGGTCATTCAAAAGTCAGCTAAGGCATACGTGTCTCAAGGACTCGTTCGGCTGCAATCATTGGCCTATGTGAGGGCAACCACACAAAATGGCTGCCGCACACAAAATGGAACCCGAAGGTTCGAACGAAATCCCCAAATACAGAGTGTTCTCATTGATCGATTCATGCGAAAATACTTGTACACGCTACACTCGTCATTTGCGGTCTGCTGACACCAAAATCGTCTATTTCGGACGATCTTTATTGAACGGGTTCGGAATTACCGAACCAGACCCACAAACTCACGGAACTACAGACCCTCCTTTTGCCCTTACATAGGCAACAGACCCAAACCCATGTCAATCTGAATCCAGATCTATATTCATCAGATCATCGATGTGTTGCTGTAGCATCATCCTATTACTTAGTACCTCTCTCTGGGCAGGTCTCCTTGCACAAGAAGTAGCACAGAGGCCACACATAGCAGGAGCACACTGTACACAGAGACAGAACAGGAAAAGGATAGCTAAGACCATCCCAATGACCATCAGAATCCTCCAACCCCAAGTGGATACCAATCCCCATAACCATCCCATCAACGACCAATCTCCTTTGTCCAAATGGACAGATTCGGAGATCTTATGTAGCTTGGAAATTGCTTGGAAGACTGACGGAGCGTTGTCTGGAATGAAAACGCAGCAGCTCGATTGAATCAGTTTACAAACTCCACCTCGATCTGCTAGTATGATATCAAGGGCAACTCTATTTTGGAATGTCATAAGTCTATCCGACTGGAGCTCAGCAGTCAAGTTACTAAGCGCACCGGCAGTTTCGACTATGGTAGACTCAACCACTCTTGTCAACTGGCGAATATTGGTGCTATTAGCCATCGGTCCCCAGAACGGCAGAAAACCCTTAAAGAAATCCTTCAACTCTTGCCCTGCAGTGTCCTCTTGGCTAAAGACACCTCTAGCAACTCTCGTCTTATGGTAATCTGCCGCAGCTGTAAAAGTGGGAGGCAACAGGAAAGAAACAAAACATGTGCCCGAAAAATCAGGGGGCCACCATGTATACGCTTTGTTATAGCAAACAAAGTAGGTACCCTTAGCAGCTAAGAATGCTGGGGAAGACTGGGACGTAAATAAGTAGGTGTCAATACAAACGCTCTTCTTTAGCTGTGCTCTCGGATTCTTGCCATTACCCTGCAGACAATAGCGACCCCGATGGGGCACTATCCAAATTGGTGGAGAACTTTTCGCTCGCTGGTTAACACTCAGACTAACTCCATATCCAGTAATATTCCAACCACTATATGGTTGTCTCTCATCCATCGGAATAGTTTCAATGGCATTAGTCCCTTTAACCATGTCGACTATGCCTCTAGCAACAGCACTATTCTTCGGATTGTCCTTCGGTGAACGTAGGGGATAGACACTATGGGCATAGATAAACATCGTTCTGTAAGCCCAAATCGAACCATTTAAACGAAAAGGCAAAACTAAGTACGGAATACCCTTATCAGTCGTATGGGGCATTAGACCACAGATCCAACAGTTTTTCGTGTTCATTACTAACTGGTGTTGGTGCAAAAGTTGAATAAAGGAATTATTAGCAAATTCCAATCGTCTAACTACCTCATGTTCAGGCAAAGGATGAAAAGAATGAGAAGAAATAGTCGGTGGAGGTGTAGGTTGCACAGTGGGAACAAACGTTACTTTAAAAGAGAATGTCACATAACCAATTATGAATGTCATCAGGCTCAATAGCAAAAATAAACATGGTATTAAAAAACGTTTCTTTGAGATCAATTTGCATATTTTCTTTCTAAAAATCATTGTCCGTGCAGGTCTCTCCAACTCGAAGAAATCCATCCTAAACTAAATATGCTGCTCGCGATTGTAGGGTGTTCTATGCTAAGGAATGCCTCTGTCAACCCAGGGCAACTCCCTTAGGCCAACCAGAACCTTCGACCTAGTGTCTTAGGCTTGCACTCCAACGACTTTCGGCAACCGCGACCCTACAGCTGAACCCGGATGGTGGTTCGAAAAACAAAAATGAGTAGATCCTCGGTGGAAAGTTAACCTGCAAACAAAAAAAATCATAAAAACTTTATTTGTGCTTTATTTGTCCATGACTCTCGGTCGCAAATTATAGCGGCTTCTTCCAGGCAATTCTTGATCATTAAACAACAAATCAGGCTCAGTAGTGTTCAATCGATTCGAAGGAGGCACAGCTTCTTGCAAAAGATCGTCACTTTGTCTCTCAGAGATCGTACCAATCAGACTAGCATCGCTGAATGGCAAAAATCGTGGAACAGTGTCTGTTTCAGAGTCTGGAAGTCCCTCCTGGACCCACTGATCGTACGGTAAGGGCAAAGGTGCTCGCTTACAGTGTACACCGTGGATCCAGTTTCTCTTGCCTTGTACTCGAACCGCAGAACGTGTAGACAGGAGGACTTGAAAGGGTCCTGTCCAACGGGGCTGATCGTTCTTTTTCCGCTGGAAATTTTTGACAAACACCCAACTTCCAGGTTCAATAGCGTGGCCGGGATCTTCTGAAGCTTGTGGTAGGCTCTCATGCACCTGTTGGTGTAAGACACGCAATTTAGTCGTCAGTTCACGCAAGTAGTCAAGCAACACAGGGTACTCAATCTCACTAAATCTAGTTGGCCTTGGCACGCCCCAAATATTCGCGGGGCGACCAAAGACACCTTCATAAGGACTCAAACCCATTCGCGAATGCACAGTCATTCTTGTGGACAGGAGCGCTAAAGGCAAAGCATCTGGCCACTGTAGACCAGTGCTCGCTTGGATTTTGGCTAATTTGAGCTTCAAGGTGCCATTATAGCACTCAACTAAACCAGCTGATTGGGGGTGATTTGCAGCGTGGAACTTCTGCCGAATACCTAGTCCCTCACACACTCTCTTCATGACTTGACCCACAAATTCACTCCCATTGTCACTTCAGATAATTCTCGGCATTCCAAACCTCGGGAAAAATTCTTTTATCAGGACTTTCGCTGTAGAAAAGGCAGTATTGTCCTTAAGGGGATAGGCTTCTACCCATCTAGAAAAGGAGCAAACAACCACTAAAACATATTTCAAGTTGTTGCATCTCTCCATATGGATAAAATCTAGCTACAAAGCCTCGAACGGATACGTAGGAGGAGCAAAATGACCAGCTGGTGTTGGAGTTCCCTTACCAGGATTGTACATCAAACACACCATACAGTTCTTAACCAAGTTCTCTGCACATTTTGGAATTCCCGCATTCTGCCAAACCGGAGCCAACAATTTGCAAATCCCTTTCACGCTGATATGTGCCATTCCATGAGCCATTGTAACAACCGGAAGCACATACGCGTTAGGCAACAACCATCTCTGAGGCTCAGACAAATCAATCCAACAACCATTCGAATCTAATCTACCCTTACTTTCTCTCCATTCATTCAACTCTTTCTCTGTAGCCTCAGCTTGAATGGATTTCACACTCTCAATCGTATCTTCACACATACTCTTCTCTGGAACCCATCTCGCCGAACCTGCAACATACATTCGACTCATCACATTCCTCGCAGTTTCTTTTGCAACTTCATCCGCAAACGCATTTCCGCGACCAACATCATCCGTAACTTTCTCATGGGCACTGCATTTCACGATCGCTACTTGCAATGGCAAAGTAAGAGATTCAAGAAGTTCATTCACCAACTGTCCATGCTGGATCTTCGTCCCATGCGAAGTCAGGAACCCACGTTCACGCCACAAACGTCCAAAGCTATGAGCCACGCCAAAGGCATATTGGCTATCAGTATACACATTCACTCCTTTTCCTTTCGCCAACACACACGCTCTCGTTAATGCAATCAACTCTGCTGCTTGTGCTGAATTATGTGGAATACGTGCAGCTTCAACAATCGTATGCAAAGTCGTAACAGCATATGCCGCAGTCGTATCACCATTCGGCAACTTAAAACACGAACCATCAACCCACAAAGTACCATCACACTCTGGAAGAGGAGTATCGCGCAAATCTACTCTCCCTTTCGTTTCTTCTTCAGTTCTCAGAAAACAGTCATGCTGTTCTTCACTATCTGTCTCAACTGCAATTGGCAACAACGTGGCTGGATTCAACGTGTTGCATCGTTTAATGTGCACATGACTCGCTAACAACGTCAACTCGTAACCCGACAACCGAGCAATAGTTAAATGCTGTGTCTTCGTATGGTTCAACAAGGTATCCACTGCATGTGGAACCATTACCACTAACGTGTTATCCATAACCAAACCAGCAGACTGTCGTATTGAAACAGCCGCTGCCGCTGTGGCTCTCAAGCAACTCGGCAACGCTCTAGCTACCGGATCTAAAGTCGATGAAAAATAAGCACATGGGCGTTGCTTATCGCCAAACTGCTGAGTCAACACTGACAATGCACATCCCTCTCTCTCGTGGACATACAATGTGAAAGGCTTACTGTAGTCGGGAGTACCCAACACCGGAGCCGAACACAACGCGTTGCGTAATTCGGAAAAGCTCTTTTGACCTTAGTCAGTCCAAGGAATAGGATTTGGAGTATCCTTAACAGTAAGAGCTATCAAAGGCTTCGCTAGCAAAGAAAAATTAGGGATCCACTGTCTATAATACGACGTAATACCCAAAAACGCACGTACTTCTCTCTGTGTCGTAGGCACACTCATTTTCGCAATAGCTTGAATTCTCTCTGGGGTCAATTTCCTTTCCTCCTTCGATAAGAGGTGACCTAAATAGGTTACCTCTTGTCGACAATATTGCAACTTGGAGAGAGAAACTTTGTGATGAAAATCAGACAAGTGGCTTAACAATGACAAAGTGGCTTCCCTACAAATCTCTTCAGTATCAGCGGCCACTAGCAAATCATCAACGTACTGAATAAGGGCTGCACCATCAGATAAAACCAACAGATCAAGTTGTGTCTTCAAAGCTTGACTATAGATCGATGGACTCTCGCAATAACCTTGAGGAGCGCGTTTAAAGTGGAAACTTCGTCCTCCTAAAGAGAATCCAAAGATGTCCCTACTCTCTATGGCAATCGGGATACTGAAGAAAGCATTCTTCAAGTCGATCACCGAAAACCAGGTGGCAGTAGCCGGGATCAGGGTCAACAAGGCAGTGATATCAGGCACGACAGGAAATTGTGGAACAACAATTTTGTTCACTTCGCGAGGATCAATGACAAACCTATATACAGGAGGCTGTGAAAAATCAGTTCTCTTCAGAACAGGCAAAATGGGACTATTGCACACATTACCTCACGTTTCCTTAATAACACCCTTGTCGATCAGATCATAAATGATCGCTAAAAGTGCACGCTCACCATCACTCGAGATACGATACTGTGGAATGCGCGGTAACTTAGCATTCGCCTTCAGTGTCACAACATATGGGGGAATTTCCAGTAGGCCCACATCATTCGGACCAGTAGGCCCACAATGAATCTGGTAAAGAAGACAACTCAGACGGAAGACTATCTTTCGATATGTACATTGGAGAGATCACTCTCTTACCCAAAGTAAGATGTACTCCTGACGGAGAACAATACAGCGTCGCATACAATCTCTTCAATAAATCCAATCCCAATAGATTCTCATTACAACCTGTAGTCACAAGTAGTGGTGCTTCGAACTTACGAGGACCAACAGAAAGAGACATGGAGCAGAAATCGGATTTGTAACGGGGCGCCAGAAAAACCTACAGAAACATTGTCAAAGCCAGACAAAGGTGCGCCAGGGAGTTTAGAGTGCATAATAGAACTCTTTGTAGCACCAGTATCAAGCAGAAAAGGTTCTGACACACCTGATGCAATCACTTCAACATAGGGTCCACTCTGATCTACTGGAACTGAAACAACTCCCTCTCTTTGTCCATGGCTGTCCTAACAATCGTTACCATTTGCTTCATCACCTTCAACATAGTAATCATCCATAGAGTACTGTGCTGTCCTACCAGACGAACCTTGCAGTTCATCAAAACTATTCATCGAGTTCTGTGGAGGCAAAGAATGTACGTTCTGTCCGCGACCTCTACCTCTAGGCACTTGTTGGGCACCTCGACCTCGTACACCAGAAGCACCATTCGTACGCTATAACAAAACCGGACAACTATTCTTGTAATGACCCTCTTCTTTGCAATATGCACACTGATTAGGACCATACGGGAAACGCTGTTGAGAAGACTCGTTCCTTTGCAAGTTTCTCAGATACTGCTGAGGTTGCTGATAATCGCGCTGACTATTAGTACGGGGTGGATAAGCTTGTTGTAGAAGAACTTTAGTCTTCAATTCCTTAGTCTTCTTATCTGCATTCTCTAACTCATCTTTGCGCCTATTTTCATAGTACTGAGCCGTAGCTAAAATCTGTGCTGACGTGGAAACTGCCCAAGCACTCTCAAAATCCTTCAACTTAGTGCACAACTCAGGAAGCAAATTATGCACAAATTTGTCAACGAACAATCTCTGGCCACCCTCGGTAGCCATATTCTGACCACTATGATCTACAAAAGTCTCTTTAAACCGCGTGAAAATGTCAGACACAGTCTCGTCTTTCTTCTGCTTACAGGCAGACAACTTGTCCCAATTAACACGCACTTCGGGCATCAAAGTCTTCATGAAATTAATAATCCTGCCAGGGAGTTGAGCAATTAGATCCTCAGGCTTAGCACCTCCAACTTGTCTATCATTCGCAGCAACAATGTTAACCCATGTATCACCCAATTCATTATCATGATCCGTATGTCGAATCACATTCCAGATAGGCTGTGGAACAACATTGCCAAACAACATGTCTGTGTCTGCTAAATTCATGACGCACGAACCCACAGTTTGAGTGAGCTCTTTATAATATCCCGCTGTATTTTTGCGCGGATCAGGTAAAGTCTGCTTAAGTGCTAGGACTTCAGCACGTTTCCAAGGAACATGTACCAATACTCGCTGAAAGTGCGCAGCAACATTTCCATCTTGAGGTCTCCAAACTGGAGGAACCTCGCGCATCGGATATTGACGCGTTTCTCTCCTAACTGACAAATCAGGCTCAAACAATCGCTCAGAAGGAGCATTATTACAAAACGACAGCAACGTCGACACCGCTCTCTCAATGAAGAGAAAACTCACAATCGTCCCTTTCGCAAACAGGGAACGCACTCGATACAATTCTTCAGGATCCTTACCCACTTCGTCAATCCATTGTTCATGGAGGAACACACACATCATTTCAAAGACGTACTGTTGCTTCGGTGCTTTCCATTGCCGGAAAACATCCATAATACCCTCAAGTTCATACTGGGAGGTATACGTAACCCATCTACGTGCCATGTGATCCAAAACTACACGCTCATCTGTGTCAGGCAATTGACTTCGTAATTGTCTATGCTCATTAACTGGAGACATACCCAATTGTCCCAACAAAGGAGAAAAGAAACCAGAAAAAGCAGCAGTCATTCGCTGTCTAGTAGAAGGAGAAGATGGAAGAATAAGGGAAGACGAAAAAATAGTAGAAGAATGCAAAGTCGGAACAGAAGGATTATCATAGACAGGCGTAGGAGTAGCAGACAAAGGGGAAGGCAAAGTTGGCGGCCCCTGAGGAGGCTGTGCCAAAGGAACAGTAGCCAACGGAAGAGGAGCTGGCTGTGGAGGAATCACGGGTGGCACAACAACCGGATCTTGCACAGCCACAACTGGTGGCAGTGGTGCCGTAGCACTCTGTGCATAAGGAGGTGGTGAACTCAATAGATGTGACATTAAAGGATCTTTCGCAAGTTCTTTCTTGTCTTCCTGCTCTTTAGGCCGCAAAACTGGGTAGCATCTATCTACCGCTAACTTCTTCACCCTAAGCATCTGTTCACTTTCTTGCTCTTCCTCATTATCCCGATACGCAACAGCAGCTTGTACCATTGACATACCTCGTTCTCTTTTATTCTTCTTCGCTAATTTAATTTCTTTCTGTTTGGCTTGTAAAGGAAGAAACAGAAACAGATTGGAAGCAAGATAGAAAGATGGCAAGTGTACTATAAACTCGGGCATGTCCTACTCTTTGATCTTTATCTGACCAGCTGCTTAACAAGGAACTGGCTCAGCAAGGTCAGCCTCGGGCAAGGGAGTCAGTTCGGCCAGGTCATTCAAAAGTCAGCTAAGGCATACGTGTCTCAAGGACTCGTTCGGCCGCAATCTTGGCCTATGTGAGGGCAACCACACAAAATGGCTGCCGCACACAAAATGGAACCCGAATGTTCGAACGAAATCCACAAATACAGAGTGTTCTCATTGATCGATTCATGCGAAAATACTTGTACACGCTACACTCGTCATTTGCGGTCTGCTGACACCAAAATCGTCTATTTCCGACGATCTTTATTGAACGGGTTCGGAATCACCGAACCAGACCCACAAACACACGGAACTACACTAGGCACACCATCCCACTTAGGGCAAAAAGTGTTACAGCAAACAAATGATGAACAGAATGCTGACAGTGCAAACATTCTCCCACAGTCAAAAGATCTGGGTTAAGTTAATCATTCTTTTGCCCACTACGCCACCCCAATTCAGACCCAGTCATATGCAAATCAGTTGTGACCCACTCCTCATGGGAATAGTCCAGCCCAAACTGCCAAGCCGGAAACAAGCATCCTGGGACCGGTTTCGGTGTAACGACCCTCACCAGCCAGGCTAGCTTGAATCCAGGGGCAAACTGAGCAAGAGACCCATATCTATGTGTATTTGGGTTTGGCTGAACCGCTGAAGAGTGGGGTTGGATGGTCTACATTTTATCACTATTTGAGGCTACTGAAGGTAATGTATAGATAGTTATACTGCTTTAATAAATTCACTTGGCTCCATAAAGTGAATACACTATCACTCACTTAAGGCAGAGGACACTATCAGCATTGCCTGTTATTCACTTACCTGCTCTTTTCTAACCCCTAAGCAATAAGATTCAAGGCCAAGGCACTCACATGTAGTTATTGACTGGGAGGGCTGTACTTCATATACTAAATAACTACCTTGAGTACTCTCAGATAATGGTGCTACTGTACATCGGATGTATGACGTTACAACGCATACTTTTACATTGCATACCATTACAACGCAGGATCCTTTACAAAGCATGCCTTTACAACGCATGTCATTACATAGCAGATGCTATTACAACGCATGCCATTACAACGTAAGTATAGGTAAGTATATCTTTTTAAAAAATGTTTTAATTAATAAATATTTAATTAATTTAATTTAATTAATTTAATTTAATTAATTTAATTTATTTAAAGTAATTTTTAAAAAAACTGAACCCTTAAAATACCCCTGTACCCCTATACCCAAACCTAGCCCTGAACCCTAAAAATACCCCTCTACCCCAAAACCCAAGCCTAGCCCTGAACCCTAAAAAAATACCCCTGTACCCCAAAACCCAAACCTAGCCCTAAACCCTAAAAATACCCCTGTACCCCATAAACCAAACCTAGCCCTGAACCCTAAAAATACCCCTGTACCCCATAACCCAAACCTAGCCCTGAACCCTAAAAATACGCCTGTACCCCTTAACCCAAACCTAGCCCTGAACCCTAAAAATACCCCTGTACCCGATAACCCAAACCTAGCCCTGAACCCTAAAAATACCCCTGTACCCCTTAACCCAAACCTAGCCCTGAACCCTAAAAATACCCCTGTACCCCATAACCCAAACCTAGCCCTGAACCCTAAAAATACCCCTCTACCCCTTAACCCAAACCTAGCCCTGAACCCTAAAAATACCCCTGTACCCCATAACCCAAACCTAGCCCTGAACCCTAAAAATACCCCTGTATCCCATAACCCAAATTAAATAAATTTTTAAAAAAGATAAACTTACCTATACTTACATTGTAATGGCATGCGATGTAATAGCATCTGCTATGTAATGGCATGCGTTGTAAAGGCATGCGTTGTAAAGGATCCTGCATTGTAGTAGTTGCGTTGTAAAAGTAGTCCGTTGTAACAGTTGCATTGTAACTGTTGTTTCCCCTGTACATCAGACCCTTAGAATGTGGACTGTGATTCATAACAGTATGTGTTAGATTGTGTAATTGAAAAGGCTCCATCATAGAAGGTACTATAATAAAGCATTCCTGAACAGGGAAAGACATTGAACTCAGAAGCTATGTGGTGTGTTTACTTAAATGTCCTTGTGGGAGTTAACCACATCCGTGCGGTGCAGATTTACCGCCGGTGCTGGGCCCTAACGAAAACGGGCGTGGTCATGACGGAACGGTTCGGTCATGAGCACAGCTCGACCGATGCTCATGACAGAACCGTTCCGTCATGAGCATCGAAGGGGTTAAAACAAGATGACCAAAAATAAATCAACAATTTGCCTAAAAGATATACTTTGTGAAGAATAACCATTCACCAACACAGCTTTGGTTTTCAAGTGGGCGACTTGGTAGAGAAATAAACAATGGAGGGAACTATCTCTCTTTTTCTTCACTCAGTAAAAGCTGGTGGACTGATTATCCTGCTTCACTGAATCTGTATTGTTTAAATAAACAAGAAGAATTTTTTGTTAGAAAATGATATGTGAAAAAAAATAAAAATAAAGAATGCCTATAGGAAAATGTTTATGTGTGTATTGCAGTAGAATTATGGACTCATTGGTTTTCTCTGCTTCCATCATATGTCTTCTGACACTCACTTGATCTTCTGCCAGGTTTTTTATTGTGCCACTGGGGGGCTGGATATAAGAAATCTAGCATCCAGGGGCCTCATTTATGAAAAGTGACGCATCGCTGCGTGAAAACAACGATGCGTCACTTTTCACTGCGCACTCCTTACGACATTCCTGATGCGTCATATTTAATGTATGACGCATCATGTCGCAAGGAGTTACAGATACGTCAGTATTTCTGACGTATCTGTAAGCGCAAAAGTGACGCATTGCTGGAGTGTGTCACAAAAGTGACGCAACTCCAGCAATGCGTCCTTTCACATGGGGAAAGCCCCATGTGAAAGGGCTTGCGTCAGTCTTACGCCTGCTGTGAGGCAAGCGCAAGATTTTGACGCAACAGGGTCCTAAAAGTGATGCAGTGAAATCTCATAGATTTTACTGCGTCACTATTACGAGGCTTTTTGCGGGGGAACGCCCCCTCTGCATACATTATACCTGACGCAGATATAATGTGGCGCAGGGGTTTAAAAAGTGACGCATCTACCTAGATGTGTCACTTTTTAAATATGGCGCAACGAGGCGCATTTTTTACACCGCTGGTGCGTCACAAAAAGTGACGCACCGGCGGCGCAAAACTGACGCAAGGCCTTCATAAATAAGGCCCCTGATGTCTAATGGGGATCAGGAATTGGAGGCCCGATTCACAAATTTATAATTAGATTCATATATACAACCCTCAATATCAGTCTATTTAAGTAAAGAATTATCACTGCTAGTCCGAACCTTTTAAAGAAAATTAGCCGGATCATGCAAACCTATAGTTCAGTTAAGGCAATATAAAACAATAACATTAGTACATGCTGATTAGAAATCTCTCTATACTGATGCTTCCTTGTCCTTAATCAATCAATTGAAATGCACAAACAACTTTAGGAGTCTGGTTTTTCTAAAGGAAGTCCTAGTTTTGGAACAAAGCGTTTCATCCAGATCACCTTTTTAATTATAGTACATAGGGACCCTGTGTCCACAACCAGTTCGACATGTACATCTCCTACAATCATGTCACACATGGGTTTCTTCCTATTATGCCCATTAACTCCCAACACACTCTCTTTTATGCATAGTACCTGTGGATCCTCACTATCTGTGTTTGAAAGATCACTTTGCTCATACTCTTCCACAACATATTTACTCACTTTGGATTTGAAACATACTCTAGCATAATGCTCTATAATTCTGCACTGTGAGCATTCTTTAGCTAATGCTGGGCAGTTCTTGCCATGGGCCAAGGTAGTGGAGCTGCCACACCAGTTACATTGTCCTTTAAGATCTTTCATTCTCGTGTTAAAATTATACTTTTGTTTCTGTTTTCCTACACGTTCCTCTTCTTTTTGTTACCCTCCTGTTCAACTCTTTTGATGTATTTATTCTATAATACTTGAACAATGTTCCCTCCAGCTTCTTTTACAACCGTTTTCATACAATGGGACATGAGCTCTGTTTTGCCAATAATGCCAACAACTTTCTGTAAGCTGGATTCCTCATGGACCCACAACCTATCTTGCAATTGAGATTATTGCAGTGCATTATAAAACTGATCTGTAACCAATTCCTTCTCCAATCCTGCAAACCTTCAAGAAAGAGCTAATTTCCTTAATGGGGCATCATAGTCTTTATTTTTCTCATTGTCTTTTTGTTTCCTATAGTTAAAATTAAAGCGATCAATTGCCTGGCACACTATAGGAGAAAAATATGCATCAGGATCTGCTAGCGCATATGTATACACATACCCTTCATCTCCAGAATGTTTTTTGTCTACATATGATTATATACGTTTAAACCTTCGGGACCTAGACAATGTAACAAAAGGCCCTTTTTCCATTCAGAAGATAAGTCATCATTTTCAATTGGAGATGTAGTTTGCATATTATTCTTTCCACTCCTATTTCAAGTTAGATTCCCCTTCCACTATCATAAAAGGTTGAGGAGAAGGTAAGTTCATGGCTGCCATGGTACACAATGTATACAGCAACAAAGCTCATTCAAATTGTGTGACACTGATCTCTGATACCCTGAATAGTTTTAAACACGAGAATGTTCAGTAACCTTATGATAGGCCTGATACTCTTCAGGTAGTGTTGCCTAAACCTTTTGCTTTTTACTCCTAAGTTTTGTTGATTCTCTTGTAGTGGCCTTAGGACTGTGAACACTTTACCACTGTAAATGTGGTAAGTGGGCAGTGGCAGAGCCCTCTAACTGCTGGTGCATCGCGCTTTACAAACGTGACCTGCTGGGATTTTTAAGATTTTTAATATTTCTTATTTGCACTGCTGCTACTTGTATTTTACTTTAAAACTTACATGGGGGCTTTTTATCGTGCAGATCCTCCCGCTGATTTTATCAGTGCTGGGGCCTTTTTGTTTTTTTCACATACCTGTGGCCTGGGTTCAATCTTTCCTCCTTCCCGCCCGGTCCGACTCGGTGATTAGCAACGTTGTGCGGAGGGGGAGGAAGGGAGAGCCAGGCACTTCCGGTGGGCCGGTTGGCGGTCTAGTGGTTAACTATAGCAGGGATAAAAGACGCATGCTCAAGCGACCGTGCAGCGGCGGCACGCATAGCGGGCACTCCGCCGGCGTGCCAAAGGCAAGCCCGTCTGCGCCCGTCCGCAGCCGTAGGGGGACCGGGGCCAGAATCCTTGGCCGTCCAGTGGTAAAAATTCAATTTAACTCGGTAGAATTGCACGCTATTCGCCCCCTTATAGCCAGCTTGTGTAGACATTGCATGACGGTCAGCCAAGACAGAGGTTGCAGTCACTGTTCTTTTAAGTGTAATGCTGAGAGAGAGATGCAGCCAGGGATTTCAGGACTGAACTGTGGGCTGCTGAATTGTAGATCTCTCAGCAAGCAAAACTGGAAATCTTTGACCTGCTCAATCTATTGTTTCTCACTGAGACGTGGTTGGACTCCGATTCTGAGCCAGTAATCCTAGAGGCACTACCCTCTGGTTATACTTTAACTAGGATTGACAGGGTGACAGGTAGAGGAGGAGGGATAGCTATCATTTTCAAATACCCCCTCCAATGTTTCCTTGAACCTATCACTATTGTTGATAGTGAAGTGGGCTCTTTCACGATTAAGGTTAGTCCAATTTGCTGGAGTGTATTACACATCTGGCCCTACGATATGATAAACTTTTACTGCTGGGCGGTCTGAATCTCCATTTGGACGATCCCTTGAATAGGGGGGCTGCTAACTTATGTCAGGAACTATTGATGCTCCATCTAAGTTTGAAATCATATGCTCCTACCCATCAGCATGGCCATCTACTTGATCCCGTGTTCGCTAATTGGGAGGATATAGGAGTAGCCACCCCCCTCCCTGTCCCATGGTCAGACCATTTTCTGGTTCCCTTCGTGGTGAAGGTCCCAGAGTCTAAAGTCCAGGAAAAACCTGTATCGAAAATGGGCGGGTTTTTCACTGGATAAATTTAACAGAGCTCTGGCTCTGGGTGGGCTCCCGGGGGGCACAGATATTGAAACGCATGCTATAATTTAGAGAGGTGCATAACAGAAGCACTAGACAGTACGGCCCCGCTGTTGCCTAATAAGATTCCGGGTAGGGCACATAAATCAGCACCTTGGTATATTATTGCTTTGCGTTTGGCTAAAGCAGAGTGTAAACGCCTTTAGAGGTGATGGAGAAAGAGATTTTAAAGTCAGGACAGATTGGAGTACCTTGAAAAACTGAAAAAATATCATGGGCTTATCAGACGGGCCAAGGCCACACACTACCAGGATATAATTGGAGCAGTGGGAAATTCTACGAAAGAACTATTTAAAATCTATAAGGAGATCTCCTCGCTTGCAGCTTCTGCCGTGCCAACGGCGGGCTCAGCTGAGTCATGCAACCGTATTGCGGACTTTTTCTCAGAGAAAGTGGAGAAAATCTATTCCTCTTTTCTTGAAACTGTAAAGATGGGCCTGAAGTTTGTTGAACAGGTCGGAAGAGCTGGGGAAGGCATAAGGCTGGATAGTATCACCATTCCCCCCCCCGAGTTGCTCAACAGAATTTGTCTGAGCATCAAGTCTGGCTCGCCCAGAGATCCTGCCTCACCTAAAGTGTTGGGTGATAGTATTACCATCCTTGAGCAGTATATAAGGCATCTCCTGGAGGTATCTTTTAGAACGCATACGGTGCCTGGTAGTTGGAAAAATTCAATTGCTCTTCCACTACAGAAGAAACAAAATATCAGCCCGACAAACTTGAAAATTTACGACCCATCTCGCTGCTGCCTTACTTGGCTAAAGTGGTACAAAAGGGGGTGGTGATGGACGGAGCATCTGAATCAATTAACACTCACACCCAGTCAAAATATCTGGGTTTAATCCATCACCGTTCTTTAGTCCACTCTGCCACCCCAGTTCAGACATGGCTATATGCAAATCAGTCTGACCCTGTGCCTCATGGGAACAGTCCAGCCCGAAATGCCAAGCCATGTCTTCCCTGGACCGGAAACAAGCTTCCGAGGATCGGTTTCTGGCATTCCAGCCGTCTTCAGCTCAGCTTGCTTAATCCAGTGGCAAAGTGAGCAAGGGGCTCACGTCTGAGCATACCCTGCCACACTTATGGCGGCCAAAAGCGGTACAAAAGGGGGTGGTGATGGATGGAGCATCTGAATCAATCAAACACTCACACCCAGTCAAAAGATCTGGGTTTAATCCATCACCGTTCTTAAGACCACTCTGCCACCCCAGTTCAGACATGGCTGTATGCAAATCAGTCTGACCCTGTGCCTCATGGGAACAGTCCAGCCCGAACTGCCAAGCCATGTCTTCCCTGGACCGGAAACAAGCTTCCAAGGACCAGTTTCTGGTATTCCAACCGTCTTCAGCCCGGCTTGCTTGAATCCAGTGGCAAAGTGAGCAAGGGACTCACGTCTGAGCATACCCTGCCACACTTATGGCTGCCAAAAGCGGTACAAAAGGGGGTGGGATGGACGGAGCATCTGAATCAATTAAACACTCACACCCAGTCAAAAGATCTGGGTTTAATCCATCACCGTTCTTAAGCCCATTCTGCCACCCCAGTTCAGACATGGCTATATGCAAATCAGTCTGACCCTGTGCCTCATGGGAACAGTCCAGCCCGAACTGCCAAGCCATATCTTCCCTGGACCGGAAACAAGCTTCCGAGGACCGGTTTCTGACACACTTATGGCAGCCAAAAGCGGTACAAATGGGGGGGGATTACTTGGGTAAAGTGGCAGAGATGATTGTAAACCAACAGCTGATGGCTCAGGTCGAGAAATCCAGCCTTCTGCACCCCACGCAATCTGGCTTCCGTGCTTTACATTCTACTGAGTGCGCTCTACTCCTGGCCACGGAAACCATTAGACAAGGAGCAGATGCTGGGCAAACAACGGCCTTGGTCCTTCTGGACATGAGCGCCGCATTTGATACTGTAGCTCATTACTCCTTGCTGCAGTGTCTGAATATGGGCGGTGTCTCAGGCCCGGCTCTAAAATAGTTGCAATCCTTTCTGGCAGGGCGTAGTTTTCAAGTTAGACAAGGTGCCTACACTTCCAAAGCCAGCAAATTGGAACAGGGTGTGCCACAGGGATCGGCCCTGAGTCCTACCCTGTTTAATCTATACGTATTCCTTTTGGCGGAGATAGCGGAGGGCTTTGGAATCAGGGTTGTGTCATACGCCGATGACACCCAACTGGTGGTCTCCCTATCACAGGCACCGGATTCGACAGCTTCCAATTTCAGGGCATGCATGCAGGAGCTTGCCTCCTGGATGGCTAATAACTGCCTGAAACTTAATGGGAATAAAACCGAGGTGCTTGTGGTAGGTGTTCCGTCAGTATAGTCGTCGGCATGGTGGCCTTCGGGCCTGGGTCCCACTCCTATACCATGCACCCAGGTGAAGAACCTGGGTGTATGGCTGGACTCCAATCTCTCGTATGAACATCATACTAGATGTGTAGTGGGTACGTGTTTTGGAGTCCTTAAAGGCCTACAGAAAACTATGGATCTCCTCCCTACAGATGCCAGGAAGATTCTGGTGCATACCCTCGTGGCATCTTACCTAGATTATGGCAACATACTCTATCTGGGTGCCACGGATAAATGTTTAAACAGACTTCAGGTTTTACAGAATGCAGCCGCACGGCTGGTCCTTATGCAACCTAGGAGGGTTACCTCCAAAAGAGCCTTGAACACCCTGCACTGGCTTCCAGTAAAGAAGAGAGTCTTGTTTAAGGTACTCTGTATATGCCATCACATCATCCAGGGCACTGGTCCTTCCTATCTGAGGAACCTTCTTACTTGCTATGTGCCCGCACAGCTCCTTAGATCGAGTGGGACTGGCTTGTTGCTGGTCCCTTAGGTTAAGAAGGCCAGGATGGGAGGCAGGTCCTTCCGGCGGCTGGCTGCTCAGGGATGGAATAAACTCTAGATAAGCCTCCGGATGGAATCATCCGAGATGAAGCTTAGGAAGGATCTTAAAACTCATCTGTTTTCATGCTAATAATGATGTATTGATTTAGGCCGATGTTTCCCGTCTCTGCTTCCTCCTCTTACCTCAGCGTGGGTACACGCCGGTTGGCATAACCAGGCGCTTTATAAATTCTTTTATTATTATTATTAAATACAGTGTGAAAGTGTGCAAACCCTCCCTAAACCTGTTCGAAAGTGGCGCTTACCTGATGTTTTTAAACAGGTATCACACCTGCCCTGACAGGCCCTGTCTGAGCAGTGGCACCTATGGTGGTTTTAAACACGAGTCCAGCCTGCCAATGCAGGCCACTGTGTGGACAATTTCACTTAGAAGAACAAGAGGAGTTGGAGGGTCTGTGAAAAAAAGCCGAGTCTACAAAGTCCTCATTAGAAAACTACACTTTTGGATTGCACTGAACCAGACCAAAGTGGTCATAAGACACTAAACGCATGATAGATATCCTATCAGCCCACCCATTTGGCGGAGCCTCGTCATGTAGGACGTCTAGAACCAGGATGGTGTGTCCAAGCCTAGATGAATTGGCTAGACAGCACACAAATTTGGTTCATACAGTCAAAGTGTCCATGCCACTGGGCGGTACTGGTAAAGTGCAGTGCAAACAAAGAAAGTGAAAGAGTGATGTTAAAATGACGGTCGAGGCAAAAGAAAAACTTTAATAATATTCACCAAGACGCCAGATTAAAAAGAAATGTAGGACAGTGTGACAAAATCACTGTCTGCTTTGCTGTGTTGTTAAATAGGCCAACATGTTTCTGCCAAAAGGTGAAACTACACCGGCATTCTTCAGGGCCACTTGTATGAGATGTTGCTACTGCAAAGGTGCACTCAAGTGATAATTTATAAAGTGAAGATGACAGACCAAAAATAAAATAAAGGACTGTCAGAATAATGGAGTGGTCACATGGACCATCCTACCGTATCCTCTTGAACCATTTGTTGATATAGGATACAGTCCCAACAATATGTGGGAGTCAAGCCTCACCTCACCCGGCAACGGCTCGGAGGTTGAGGCCCCGCTCTCTCCGTCGGTACCTCTCGGCTAAGACCAAAGCCGAAGGGGAGGCCTTCGGCTTTGGTCTTAGCCGAGAGGTACCGACGGAGAGAGCGGGGCCTCAATCTCCGAGCCGTTGCCGGGTGAGGTGAGGCTTGACTCCCACATATTGTTGGGACTGTATCCTATATCAACAAATGGTTCAAGAGGATACGGTAGGATGGTCCATGTGACCACTCCATTATTCTGACAGTCCTTTATTTTATTTTTGGTCTGTCATCTTCACTTTATAAATTATCACTTGAGTGTACCTTTGCATTAGCAACATCTCATACAAGTGGCCCTGAAGAATGCCGGTGTAGTTTCACCTTTTGGCAGAAACATGTTGGCCTATTTAACAACACAGCAAAGCAGACAGTGATTTTGTCACACTGTCCTACATTTATTTTTAATCTGGCGTCTTGGTGAATATTATTAAAGTTTTTCTTTTGCCTCGACCGTCATTTTAACATCACTCTTTCACTTTCTTTGTTTGCACTGCACTTTACCAGTACCGCCCAGTGGCATGGACACTTTGACTGTATGAACCAAATTTGTGTGCTGTCTAGCCAATTCATCTAGGCTTGGACACACCATCCTGGTTCTAGACGTCCTACATGACGAGGCTCCGCCAAATGGGTGGGCTGATAGGATATCTATCATGCGTTTAGTGTCTTATGACCACTTTGGTCTGGTTCAGTGCAATCCAAAAGTGTAGTTTTCTAATGAGGACTTTGTAGACTCGGCTTTTTTTCACAGACCCTCCAACTCCTCTTGTTCTTCACAGTTCCATTAGGGGTATTTGAGTTTGGACGGTCTATAAATATATTCCCCTTGACCCTCCTTAAATAGTTGTTTTTCGACAATTTCACTTATCCTTAGGCTGGCTTTGCTGTGCTAGTGACCTTTCACTGCCACTAGAGGGTGAAGCAAGTGGTAGGTGAAAGGAAGGATTGGTACTAATGTGTGTACCCTGCCCAGGTAGTGAGCAATACCCATGTGTGTTTTTACTACCTATGATGCTTGCTCTTCCCATAGGTTAACATGGGAGAATAGTTGAAGTAGTGGAGCAGCCTCATAAAGTTTCCTATCATTAAGTTCACAATGACAAACCCTCTCCTGTGGCAATAGTGGTTTTGTCATTACAAGCATAGAAATGCTACTTCTAGAAAGTGGGCACTCCTCTGCTATAAAACTTTGGGTGCCTTTTAGCTTGGCTCCATCCCACACTGGAGGCTGAGGGGGAGCACATCTGTGCATTCCCCAGTGACAGCTATACACATTGGGCATGCAACTGAAATGACAGACATCTGCCATTTGAGGGCCTAGCTGGCTAGATTAGAGGGAGAGCTTTTGACACTTGGCCTCTAGATCCAGATCATGGCCCCACTAAAGACTAAAATCTGCATTCCACACCCTCATGGAAAGCAGGACTCAAATTTAGGGGAGACATCTGTGGTTCAAAGGGACACCCCTTGAACTGACCACAACTTCAAAGGCAAACTGCAGTATAACTACTGGTGTCCTACTTCAGCAGGGTAGAGATAAACTTGTGGGGATGTGTGACTTGAGACCCTGGAGCTGCTTGGTGCACACTGGCAGAGGAATCTGTTGTACACAAGGAGGATTACTTCCATTGAAAGGGACTGTGCAGCCTTCCTGCACAGTGGCATATATGGGCTGACTACCTGCTGCTGTGTGACAATCTGAAGTGGCACCCTGAAGTGTGCTTTCCAACGGCTTGTTGGCTTATCCCCTGTTGTATGTTTCTGTGGAGGTCTCAGGGACATCAATGACCTCCCGCGAGGAACTTACACCATCTACTTGTGACGCCTGGAGAGCGGTGTCCTTTTAAGTGCCCACATTGTCTGCTAGGTCCCAATTGGTAGCAGACAATGAACGTGGAACTAAGAATTGCACCTGAAGTCCGGATTGCCTTATGCAGAGCTCCAAAAGAATTGCCCACCTAGAAGGCGTGTGGCCCCTGCATCATGGGGGCTTCAAAATGCATAAGCATCTTGTTGATGGCGAGGGGATTCACTGGTTGCAGGATATCGTGTGGCCCGATTCATCGATTGTGTTGCATCTCTCTTGTGCGACACTCTAACTGCATGCTCATTGAGTGCGGTGTCCAAATTCCCAAGATGGGACCCTCAGAGATGAGGGCGTACCCATAGTAGTGCCTCATTCTGCCTCATGTGGCGCTGCTAAACTTGTGTCTGTGTGTGTGACAGGAATTGCCTGGTGTGACCTCTATCATCACACACCAGATGTTGTGCCTCATTTCCTGTGAGGTGCGAACCTTGCAACTCTTCATTTTGTGTTGCTGGTATTTTCTGGTGAGACCAGTACCAACATGCACCAGACATTGTGCCTCAGTTCCAGGGAGGTATGGAATTTGCAACTCCTCGTTGTGTGTGACCAGAACTGTCTGGTGCAACTCTGAGCAATGTTCAGCAAACATTACGCATTATTTTCAGGGAGATACTAAGGGTGATACTCTTCATTGTGTGAGACTGAAATTGTCTTGTGCAGCTCGTATCACTGTTCACCGGATGTTGTGCCCAGATTGCCTGGGTGCTACTCTGATCGATGTGTGACTGACGGGGTACCTCTTTCTTCCAGAACGGGCTCAAAAAAGAAAAACACTTACCTTTCTCTCGCTGCATCGCCGAGTAAGTGATGCGGCAAGCGCAAGGTAAGTGGTTGTCTTTTTTTCTTCTATGATTTTAACTCGTCGTCATTTGTTGACCCCTCCCCCCCGCCCCACACCCTGCCCCGCTCTTACCTGCACGGGCTGCTCCCGGTAAAGATGCAGGATAACAACTGGGATTCCTAGACAATGGAAGAAATGAAGGCAAATTAGTATTAAACAAACAGGCAATTCTGTAACAGCAATGCAAAACAACAGCATCAAAATCTGGTGCTCAAAGAATAATCTAAGGCTCTCCCCTCTATACATCAGTGTTCTAGAATTTCAAAGTCCAGAGGATGGTTTGAGAAATGAACTTTAGCAGATCAGGAAAATTCCATAAAGGAAGTCAGGTCAAGACAAAAGAAACCAAATAGGCAAGCGTTAGCATCTCAGAAGTTCAGTCAAGTGTATTTTATGGGTCAGGAATTAGCATAAGCCACACTTACGCAAAAAAAAAGGAAAGCATTGAGGTCTAAACCTCTCAAAGTCCATTCAGGTAATAGGGCATCAGAGACGGTGTCTACAAAGAATCTGCAAGAGAGATCTGCATAGAGTCTGTAGAAAGAGGGTTCAGCAAGGCAGCATGGCAGTCTGGCAAGAGTCAGGAAGACTCTCAAAGGGGCTCAGGACTGGTCTGAAGAAAATCTCTAAAAAAGTCCAGGGGAGTGGTATATTATAAAGTGCAAAGGCCACATAGGCACCACCAGCGGTACAAAAGGGGGTGGTAATGGACCCTGTGCCTCATGGGAACAGTCCAGCCCGCACTGCCAAGCCATGCCTTCCCTGGACCGGAAACAAGCTTCCGAGGACCGTTTTCTGCCATTCCAGCAGTCTTCAGCCCGGCTTGCTTGAATCCAGTGGCAAAGTGAGCAAGGGACTCACGTCTGAGTATACCCTGCCACACTTATGGCGGCCAAAAGCGGTACAAAAGGGGGTGGTAATGGACGGAGCATCTGAATCAATCAAACACTCACACCTAGTCAAAAGATCTGGGTTTAATCTATCACCGTTCTTTAGCCCACTCTGCCACCCCAGTTCAGACATGGCTATATGCAAATCAGTCTGACCCTGTGCCTCATGGGAACAGTCCAGCCCGAACTGCCAAGCCATGTCTTCCCTGGACCGGAAACAAGCTTCCGAGGATCGGTTTCTGGCATTCCAGCCATCTTCAGCCCGGCTTGCTTGAATCCAGTGGCAAAGTGAGCAAGGGACTCACATCTGAGCATACCCTGCCACACTTATGGCGGCCAAAAGCGGTACAAAAGGGGGTGGTAATGGACGGAGCATCTGAATCAATCAAACACTCACACCCAGTCAAAAGATCTGGGTTTAATCCATCACCGTTCTTTAGCCCACTCTGCCACCCCAGTTCAGACATGGCTATATGCAAATCAGTCTGACCCTGTGCCTCATGGGAACAGTCCAGCCCAAACTGCCAAGCCATGTCTTCCCTGGACCGGAAACAAGCTTCCGAGGACCGGTTTCTGGCATTCCAGCCGTCTTCAGCCCGGCTTGCTTGAATCCAGTGGCAAAGTGAGCAAGGGACTCACGTCTGAGCATACCCTGCCACACTTATGGCGGCCAAAAGCGGTACAAAAGGGGGTGGTAATGGACGGAGCATCTTGATGATGTCCCGGAGTTGGGGTGCGATGATGGAGTCGGCTTTGTTAAAGATGTGGTGTGGGCATGGGTCGGTAGGGGAGCCGGAGTGGATGGTGTTCATCGTGTGGGTGGTGTCTTCGGAGCTGACCGAGGTCCAGGTGCAGAGGGTGGTGGTTGGGTGTGCTGGTTCGGTGATTGGGTGCGTGGTCTGTGTGCCGAAGCTGTTGTGTATGTTGGCGATCTTGCGGTGAAAGAACGAGGCGAGTGAGTCGCAGAGGTCTTGCGAGGGTGTGATGTCATCGTTGCAGGCACTGGGGTTGGAGAGCTCTGTAACGATGCTGACGAGTTCTTTGCTGTTGTGGGTGTTGTTGTCCAGTCGTTCTTTGAATGTAGTCCTTTTGGTGGTGCAGTTCAGCTAGTGGTGTTTGCGGGTGGCGTTCTTGAGGGCTGTCATGTTTTCTGTTGTCTGGTCGTGGCGCCAGGCTTTCTCGAGGGTGCGGCAGATTTGCTTGGAGTTTTTGAGGTCGTTGGTGAACCACAAAGGCTTTCTAGCTGCCGGGTCTGCTGGGTGGTTTCTTCAGTGATGCGAGGTCGGCGGCACAGTTGGTGAGCCACTGTGTGAGGTTGCGGGCTGCTTCGTTGGGGTCCGTCGTGTTGGTGGGAGGGTTCTGGCTGAGGGAGGTGGTGAGCTGGTCGGTGGTGATCTTGCTCCAGTTTCTGCGGGGAACCTGTTGCGGGTGGTGGTGGGTCGTGGTTCTCCTGAAGATGAAGTGGACGCAGCTGTGATCTGCCCAGTGTAGTCCAGTGGAGTGGCTGAAGGAGATGTGCTTGCTGGAGGAGAAGATGGGGTCAAGCGTGTGGCCGGCGTAGTGGGTGGGGGTGTTCACCAGTTGCTTGAGTCCGAGGTTGGCGAGGTTGTCCAGCAGGGTGGTGGTGTTGCAGTCATTGTTGTTCTCCAGGTGGAAGCTGAGGTCCCCTAGGAGGATGTAGTCTGGGGAGGTAAGGGCGTGCGGGCTGACGAAGTCTGCGATGGCTTCACTGAATTGTGTGCGTGGTCCCGGGGGTCTGTAGATGAGAGTGCCTCTGAGGGTAGTCCTGGGGTCGGTGTGTATCTGGAAGTGAAGGTGTTCGGCGGTGGTGACGGGTGAGTTGGATTGGATTCAGCATTTGGGTGCAGCAAAGTGGGTATCCGTGGCACCATCTTGCGATTTCATTGGAGGCTGACGTAGATAGTGCAAGGCATCACTTCATGCATCTGACATTATTCTGAAGCATTAAGGAATTGGCAGCTATTTCCTCATCTGATATCAAGTTAGTTTTCTTCCCCTGAGCAGGGGCTTTGGATGCAGCTGTTTGTTTCAGGATCAAATTTAGATTCCGCTGGCACCGGACTGTGGTGTGGGCAAATTTAACTTCCATTTTCGTAAGGATGACAGATTTGATTTCTGTTATCAAGTCAGGTGGAGCTGAATTTTGAGAACAGGCTCATTGTTCGGAGACTAAAAGCGCAACACTGATCCATGAAAAATCTGATACTAAGGAGCTAATGGGCTTATTTACAAGCCATGTTAAAAGTGAGGCACCAGCAGCACAAGGGGTCTTGTAAATAAGCCTCTAAATTGTACATTACAGCTGGGCTTTAAATGGGTTAGGTCCTGCCGGTGCTCAAATAACCAATCATAGCAGAGCAAGTAAGTTAAAAGCTGTGAACGATAGGGGCATGGTGAACCCGGCTTTATCTCTATTTTAACTGGAGAAGGAAGAAGGTATGAATTGTGAATCTGCAGATTCCTCTGATGTATGGGCTGTTGGCTCTACATCACATTTGGACCGGTAATGTTTAATGTCAGGGCTAACTCTATTTAAGTATTCAGCTCATGTTTCTAACACTCATTTGATTCCATTGGAAACTTAGGTTGATTAGGTGGACTAATACAGACGTGAGTAACTGCCCAGATTCACTAATCGCTCATGCAACACAGTGCAGCAAGGCGAGTTCCCTAGCTCTGCATTCAATGAACCGGAGATAGCTGAACTGCTCCATATTTACAAAGATATGGCTCTGTTCAGTTCTCTTCCTGTGCTGGCGCACTTCTTGCTACCCAGGGCCGAAGCAGGTAACCTTGTGCCATGGTGCAAGGGGGCCTTCATTGCAGACAGGATTGTTTTTGTGCAGGAAAAGACGTCTTCTTCCACAAAAAGAATACTCAGAGGCTTATTCCTCTGTGCGTGTGTGATGCATAATGCAGCACACATGCAAAGAGGAAATAACGAGGACGAATAAAGATATCTCTCCTTGTTATGCCAAGGCCGATAGGCACACCATTGTGGCACAAACCAAGGTTTAATGCTTTAGTCTATCTCAGTTTGCATCAAATTGCAAAGGTGGATGCACTGGAATGCCCATACTCCACCCATGTAACAACTCCCCGACACAGGGTACATCAAGGCAGTGCTTTGCTGGTGAAAAGGGATGCAAGGCCACAAAAATATGGGAAACAGCCTTTACAATGAGGTTTTTACCACGTTGTGACTTTACTATGCATTTTTAAGCATGCATGTTTTTACAACGTGTATGCTTTCACAACGGATGCCTTTACCAAGCATTGAAGCAAAATTGGAGGGGGGCTCCCCCACAAATACATTGTTTTTAAAATTAATAAACAATGGTGGTAATGGCATCTCTTGTAAAAAAAAAATGAAATGCGTGGTTAGTGCTTGTGACCCATTTCCCTGCGTTGTTCCGTCATACAACCCAAAAATATCATGCATGACTTTGTAAATGTCACTTAAGCACTTGCGTTGCCTTTCGTCGACTTTTGTGATGCAAGTACATTGCAAATGATTAATCATTGTGCCCCAAGATTGTTAGCTGGCCCTGGGTTTTTGTGAATAATCTTACATAACTATTTTTTTTTCTTCAAGAGAGTCGGAAGCTAAAAGATTTTTGTTCATCATATTTCAACTTTGGTGCTTTGAAAAAAGTAAGAGTGAAACATGAGCACAAAGCCAAATATAAATTGGCCCTAAAAGATTATCAAAAAACTTGTCGAGCACCTAGAGCCTCCTTCTTCTCTGACAAAATCAGTTTGGCCCAAACTTGCTTTAAAACTCTCTTTCAAGTTGTAAAGGCATTATCCGACCCTGCAAACACAGCCCCGGCCATCCCTCTCTCACAACCTCAGTGAGAGGAGTGAACTACTTTTCTTTTTAAAGTGCACGATATTCAGGCTAGATTTGCTCAAACACCAAAATATCATTCTCAACAGGGTCACCCCGTCGGGCCTTGCTCACTGAGCGCATTTCTGCTCCTGGATGGTCAGACTTTTTTTTATCTCTCCTCACCACTATTAAGTCAAATTCACCTCTTGACTCATGTCCTCCCTCGGTGTTTGGAAAACTCGAGCCACAATCTATGGACTTACTCATTCAGCTCGTAAATGCCTCAATTTTGAAAGGCGTTGTTCTAGAAGCACGGAAACATGCCATGGTTATGACTTTACTCATAAAATCCAACCTAGATCAAACTATAAACCGATATCTTTCTTGTCTACTCTATACAAAGTTCTGGTGTGGCACATGATTAACAACAAAAGATGTATACAGTACTTAATGGCTTGATCCATCACTCCCAATCAGGCTTCAGAGTAGCTCATGGCAAAGAGTCTGCTCGTTTTGCAGTGACAGAATATCTAAGGCAACAATTAGAAAAAGATGGCACTGCTGCACTGATTCTTTTAGAACTCAGTGCTGCTTTTGACATAGTGCACAACAATACTCTACTTCAAAGATTAGAGGTCATGGGTGTGCAGGACATGGCCCTGTCTTGGTTGGGTTTTTTCCTGCAAGACCATGCTTTTCAAGTCCACACTCATCACCATCATTCTAAGCCGCACCTTCTACCTTCTGGGGTCCCTCAGGGATCTACTCTCAGTCCAACCCTGTTTAACATGTACGTAAGGCCAAGGATATTGTGGAAAACGGTGGTATTACTATCTTTTCATAAGTTGACAATACTCAGATCATTGTATCCTTGTCAGCTCAGGAGAACAAAAATGTATAGTCTCTGAATAACTGCCACACACAAGTGTCATACTGTATAAATGATAAATCCCTTAAGCCGCACCAAGATAAGGCTGAGGTGTTGCTTGTGGGCAACCTCCCCCATCTTTGGGATGCACATTTGTGTCCTGAGGCTATGGGTTCTGTTTGCACCCCTGTTCCGATGGTCACCAATTTGGGTGTTTGGCTTAATGAGAGGCTATCCATAAGTTACCAAATCACCAAAGTGGTTGCCACCTGCTTTGGTATTTTAAAATAGCTCAAGAAAATGTTGGAATGTCTCCAAAAGGACACTGATCCGGATTTTGGTTATCTCCTGGCTGGATTACGGAAATATTCTTTACCTAGGTATCAAGAAGAGCCTGCCAAGATGGTTTCAGATAGTGCAAACCTTGGCGGCAAGACCGCTACTCCATCCCCCCAAGTTCTATTCCACTGCTAGTCTGCTCCACAAACTTCATTGGCTACCAATTGAACTCTGCATTCAATTCAAAGCACTATGCTATGTGCATAAATATCTTTCTAACTCTGGCCTCATCTTGCTTAGATCTCTGGTGTCACCATATGTACCCAGGTGGTCCTTGCCTTAAAGCAGCTGAGCCTTCTTATTTTTAGGACTGAATTTGTTGGAAAATATATTGGAGTATCAATTAACGGAAGAATGATCACATGACAGGCAGACCGTTGTATGTTGACAGTCGATTTCACAACTGGATGATTTTAAGTTTTTAAAGTGACTTTCTCAGGAGGAGTGAGGTCACCTTCACTTCCTTTACTCCAGTCTTCCTGCAGGACCTTCTTTACATGCCCTTTGCCTTTTTCCCCTTGCTGATAAACTTTCCTGCTGGACGATTTGGAGCTGTCTGGTGAGAGACCAGACCTGAACTTTCCTCATTAATGCTCCATTCCTCTTGACCATGACCAAGTACTTTCCCCTAGTGGACTCTAACTTGATCCATTTGCCCATCCATGTTAAGAGAACCTCTTTGAACCATCATGCTGCCTTTGTTGGCGGTAGGAATATCCAACTCTAAACCATCCATTTATGAATTATTCTAATTAGTAATCGATTTGCTTTGGCTAGATGTGCGTTTTTATATTTCGAGCTCTAAGACTCATGACATAGCTTCGTAAAATGTTACATGAATGCATTGATTTGGGATCTTTAATACAATAACCAAATTATCTATATTTGTCAGAGTCTTTCATTGTGTCTTAATTTTCTTGGATTTCCAAATGCATGATAGAGAGAGTCATAGATTATTTTCAGAACATCAGGTTTTTTTTGCTCTTGTTCTGGGAAGTCACAGCAAAGCTCCTGGTTTGCATGATTCTTGTTGAACTGAACTTCTTTAGGAGGTTCGGTCTTCCAACTGCAATGCTTAATTTCTATAGCATGGTTCTGAGAGTAGTGTATCGGAACCTGATCTCCGATTTTTGAGTTGGCTGCCAATTATTGGTCCTCATTGGGTGACCGACAGTGGCACATCCTGATTTCTCACCACTCACTACAATGAAGAAAGGTCCATCTGAGGACCAATGCCTCTATGGGGGAAGTATGAAAGCTGAGTGAATAGAACAAAGTTAGTCCCCCCAAAAATTGTGTATGGGCCCAGGACAATAAAACACCAAAATTGCTTCTGCTGCAACACTCCCTCTTGTGATTTATGAAAACAAGTTAATGGAGGTTACACTTCCAGTTTTTAACAGCAGTAAGTGCATTTTATGTTTTAAAAAGTGAAAGTGCCCTCGGATCACATGGGATTTTGTTAGACCTGGCATCCTTGGCGTGGGTTTCCCCTATCTTTTTGCCTCTGCCTCCTGTATTTTTGCTATGTGCTGGATTTAGTTTTTGCTGGTTTAGATGCTTTGGGCACTTTGCCACTGCTGATCAGTGCCAAAGTGTAAATGCTCCCTTTGTAAATTGTGAATATGGATTGGTGGTTTCATGATTGGCTTGTTTGACTTACTACTAAGTCCCTAGTACAGTGCGCTGTGTGTGACCAGGGCCTGTAAGTCAAATGCTGCTTGTGGGCTGTTAGACTTGGCATCTTTTGGCATGTTTCCCCTGTCTTTTTGCTTTCCGACCTCTCGGCTTTGACTCTGATTTTGCTAGTTTAGTGTCTATGTGCACTTTCTCACTGCTGTTCAGTGTCAAAGTGCAAGTGCTCCTGTTGCAAATCGTTGGTTTGGATTGGTCATTCCATGATTGGGTATTTGATTTACTAGTCAGTCACTAGTACAGTGCACTGTGTGTGCCCAGGGCCCATAAATCAAATGCTGTTAGTGGGCT
Organism: Lissotriton vulgaris; assembly: GCF_964263255.1. Lineage (NCBI taxonomy): Eukaryota > Metazoa > Chordata > Amphibia > Caudata > Salamandridae > Lissotriton > Lissotriton vulgaris. The sequence continues at coordinate 1,613,890,212 of NC_141694.1, forward strand.
TGCAACATTGGTTGTGTCACCCACACAAGCAGTCCTTCAAAGGTAACTCAGACCTGCCTCTGCTGTGTCTGTGTACCATGTAGTATTGCCATGTTGACTTGGCAAGTGCACCCACTTGCCAGGCCCTAACCTTCCCTTTTCTTACATGTGAGCCACCCCTAAGGTAGGCCCAAGGTACCTCTGTGGGCAGGGTGGAGTGTATGCGAAAGGTAGGACGTGCTCTGATGTGTGTGGCATGTCCTGATAGTGAAATACTGCCAATTTCATTTTTCACTATTGAAGGACTATCTGGCCCATAGGAAAGCATGGGAGTTAATTTATAACATCTTATAAATATAAATTCTCATTGGGACCAGATAGGAAAATACAGTTTAGTATGTCGGAACTCAGAATCTAAAGATGCATCTCTTAGTAAAGGTGATTTTTACATTCAGTGAAAATGCCACTTTTAGAAAGTAGGTATTGTCTTGCTTAACCATCCTGTGTGCCTCTGCTAGGATGTGTATTGACTGTCTGGCTTTGGAGTGACAGGTGCTGGGGATGTGCAGTGGCTCCAGAGATTCTGGATGAGTCAGGGTTGGGCTGCCTTTAGAGTAGTGGGAGGAGATTTCCTTGCACCTGAATGGGCCTGGTCTGCTGTAGACAATGCTGTGTCTGCCTCCTGCTGGGAAGCTGGGCCAGAGAGGACCAAACTGGTTTGGACTGAGCACCGACACTCTGCCTGAGAGGACAACATTATTTGGAGTATAAATATTGGGGCCCAGACCCCAGAACTTTAGAACTCTTTTGGACTAAGAAGACTACCAAGAAGAAGAGCTGGAGAAGCTGTGAGGAGGAACTACCACTTTGCTGAGTGCATTGCTGTGTAGGCCTGCAGTGGCTATGTCTGTCTTGGGCAGTGAAAGGGCTGGACTGAACTTTCTCCAACTTCTTTATTGACTTTCTCCAAGAGCTTGAGGTAGAGCCTGCCTGCCCCCTGTTCAAGAAATCTCAGGAACAGCAAAGACTTCAAGTTCTTCTGCTGTCAGCACTGGGGACTGTGTGTTTTGTGTGGCAAAAGAAGAAAAATCAACCCGACGCCATCTATGACGCCACTGCTGACTCCTTGTCCTGAAGGCAACGCTGAGGGCGCCACTGAGGGCACCACCGCTCTTTGCACGGCAACCCTAGTCTCACCGACAATGCCACCTGATGCCGCCACCGAGCCGCTGCTTGCACCACAAACCTGTGGGCACCGCACTTCGCCCCACCTTGCTTCACGACGACGCCTTAGTATCCCCGATGACACTGCTCCACACCAACACCAATACCGATGCTTGCACCGTGGTTCGAAGGGCACGTTCATAAAAAACACCACGCATCATCCTCATCCCACACCGCAGCCTTGGCCCACCGACAGCCATCAGCTGATGGCAGCGCTTCAGCAACGATGACGCCACTGCTTGCACTGTGATCTGCCAGCACCGTGACCAGCACCGCATCACTTCGCACCACAGCCCTGGTCTCAGTGATGCCACTGGACAACCATCATCAAGTCACTGCCTGCACTGCGACCTGAGGGCACAGCACGCCGCACCTCTGCACTTCGCACTGCAGCTCCGACTTCAACTGCTAGGAGTTCGATCTGAGACACGTGTGTCTTCAAGGGCCCGACGACTCCTGCACTGACTTCCGTAACCGAAGCCTACGGCCTTACGGGGCTCATCGAGAGGTCGCCAGCGCCCTACATTTCTAAAGGTACTGTTTTGCGGGTCTTCCCTACACTGTAGCTGGCCTGCAACACTGCAGTCAGCCAGAACTGGTTGTATTCATTGTTAACGACACAGTGAAAGCCCTAGATGAAGGTATGGACTTCAAAGAACTCTATTTCAAGTCAATTTTGATTACTGGAGATTTCTGAGAACTGTATAGTGGATTTTTATTGTTTTTGGTATTGTTTTGGATATATAAAAATATTGGATATTTTTCTAAAACTGGTGTGGTGTCCTTTTGTAGTGTCCTCACTGTATTAGTGTTGGTTATGTGCAAATGCTTTACACACTGCCTCTAAGATAAGCCTGACTGCTTGTGCCAAGCTACCAAGGGGGTGAGCAGGGGTAAATTTAGGGGTGTAACTCCCTTATCTGACTAGAAGGAAGGTTCCCTACTTGGACAAAGGTGCAAACCCTTGCCAACTAGAAACCCCCATTTCTAATATTGACCTGCACTGATTGTGCCACCCACACAAGTAGCAATTCAAAAGGTGCTCAGACCTGCCACTACAGTGCCTGCGCGCAGTTTCTACTGCCATGTCGATCTGGCAACTGCACCCACTTGCCAGGCCTTAACCTTCCTTCCATTACATTTGAGTCACCCCTAAGGTAGGCCCAAGGAACCCCTGTTGGCAGGGTGCAGTGTATGTGAAAGGTAGGATATGTACTGATGTGTGTGACATGTCCTGATAGTGAAATACAGTGTATTTAATTTTTCACTATTCAAAGGCTATCTGTCACATAGAATACAATTGGAGTTTACTTATAACATCTTATAAGTATAACTTCCCATTGGGACAAAATGCCTCAACTCAGAATGCAATAATGCATCTTTTAGTAAAGAAGATTTTTATATTGTGTGTTTAAAAATACCACTTTTCGAAAGTGGGTATTTTCCTGCTTAGCCATCCTGCATGCCTCTGCTGGTTTGTGGATTGACTGTCTGGTTTTGGAATGACAGGGGCTGGGATGTGCATTCACTGTAGACAGTCACTGGGCGGGTGCAGGTGTGCCTTGCCCTTCCAGGATGAGTCAGGGCTGGGCTGAATAGACCTGGGCTGCATGTATAGTAGAGGAGGAGATTTCCATGCACCTGAATGGGCCTTGTCTGCCTTCCACAATGCTGTCTCCGCCTCCTGCTGGGAAGCTGGACTAGGGTAGACAGAGCGGTTTTTGACTGAGCACAGAGCCTCTCTGCTACAGAGAACAGAGGAAAATGCTGTATAAATGATGGGACTCATACCCCAGAACTTTAGAATATTTATGTACTCAAGAGGACCCTCTGCCACGGAGAAGAGCTGGGAAAGCTGAAGGAGGAGTACTGCCCCTTTGCTGCGTGCTGTATGGGGTTGGCCTGCAGTGGCTGTTTCTGCCAAGGAGAGGACAAAGACCATGCATATTGTTGCGGTTGGGGACGATTAGATGCCAGGAGATCCCCGCAAGTTAGAGAGGGCTGCCATTTTAGGACATCCTGGGTCAGCGTTCTAGTTGTTTTCTTGCATACTATATATGAGCGCGCTAGCGCGACCACGCAGCAGAACCATCTCCTGAGGCCAGAGCCCGGAGACGGTTTTAAGAATTTCTGCTCTATTTGCACATTTTGCTTGCATTTGTTCATTTTTTAAAAAATGTTTTAATTCTATCTTGCACTGTTTAAACTGTGAATCTGAATTTGACCTATCTGATTGCTCTAGTAGTGTGGGTACTCGCTGCCCGTCCTCAGCTTATTGTTGTGGTTTGTGACGATTAGACGCCGGGCGACCCCCCCAAGTCAGAGTGGGCTGCCATTTTTTGACATCTAGGTCAGCGGGCTAGTTGTTTTTCCTGCATACTACATATGGATGCCGTGACCCGACTGGGTGCAGCACGAACGCCGCCGGTGCAATGAAGGCAAGCCCGTCTGCACCCATCCACGCTCGGACCGCGCTCAGTGCCAGCATCCCTGCCCATTTCAAGTCAGACAATGTCATAACTCTAAAGTATTCTAGGGATCACCTACTCAACCTAAACCCTGAAGGTAAGGACACTGGTTGTTTATGTCTCACATTCTATACAAGGTCTACGTCTCTCTCAGGTTCCTGCTCTAACTGCAACATTACTCTTCCCCGACTTTTATTCCAGGCAACCAAACTTAGTAAGACAAGCAAAAGGGCAAAAATTGAGAAGCACAAGGGGAATCCGCTAAAATGTTAATTGCTTAATGCCAGATCTTTGGAAAAGCACAGTGTAGAGTGTGCAATACTTCTAGAGGGACTGGATATAAAATTGTTGTTTGTCACAGAAGCCTGGACAGATGAAGCCTCAGGTCCCGACGTAGTCAAGGCTACCCCACCTGGTTTCCTCAGCTACATACTAAATAGGCCAATTAGGAGGGGGAGGCCGGCAGTAATATATCAAAACTCACCCAAGGCTGTTTTTCACACAACCTCTAACTCAGCCTGCGAAGCAGTCTCCTTTAGTTTCAGCTTATCTCTCCATCACTCTTTTAAGGGAATTTTAGTGTACAGACCACCAGGACCCAGGAACGCATTTCTAACCTCGATTGGAAACAGTCTTGATAGTGGGCTTTGCGCCAGCTTTTTTACCATCCTGGGGGCCTTTAACTATTATCTGGAAGCACTTAATGAACCAGATACAGTAGCCCTGATAGATATGATGAGTAGTGCTGACCTAATACAACACGTGACAGGTCCCACCCATGTCGCAGGGCACACTCTGGATGGAATATTTTCTAACCATCCATAACGAACCTGATCTGATCATTGCCCCTCACCGGGACAGACCATGCAGCCATCCAATTCAATTGGGCCCTTCCCGATCATTTTGACAACGTGGGGGCCCCTAAGTGTCAGATCGAGATAAGGTCCTGTAACTAAATCAAGGGAGCAGAACTAGAAGATTTTCTTATTGCGGCTGTCTGCCCGATGCCCACAGAAATGGAGGAGGCCACTACCTGGCATAAAAACTGGGTAGAGACAGCATGCATAAAATTAGACCCAGTGAAAATTGTGCATCCCAAACGAAAAGTTGCAAGTGCCATGAACGGAATTGGAGGAAAGAACATAAGGAAGCTGAGAAAGAGATATACAAACAGAGCCTTACGAACTAAAAACAACTACTATTCAATGCAAAACAAATAAAAACTAGCTAAAAGGTCATCTAAAGAACTTTTTAAAACCGTATCTAGTTTGGTTTCCCCCTCTCCACATAAAATTCAGTACAGCCAGGAATTATGTGAGATCATCACTTTTTTCTTGAATAAGGTGGAGGTCATCTTCTTGCCCTTTAACCTCCATATATCGAGAGTGACAAAAGCTCTAATTGAGGGGATTAAGCCAGGTACTGGCCCCCTCCCATTTTTTGTAAATTTGCTCCACTATGAATAAATGACACAAAAATGCTTCTTACATCGGCTAGATCAGGCTCCCCCTATGATCCCTGTCCAGTCTTGGTGGTCAGATTAGCCATGGCACCTATTGTCTTATCACTGACCTCCATGTTTAATACCATGTTTGAATCAGGGAACTTCCTCAAAACTTGGAGCTAGCTTCGATACTTCCGTTGCTGAAAAAGCATCATTTACATCCTTAGGATCCCAATAATTTTCGACCAATTTCTTACCTTCCACTGCCAGCAAAATTGATAGAGAAAGCAATGAATTCGCAGCTCAGTGCCTTTTTACATGAACATCATACTCTGGATCCCACTCAAAATGGATTCAGAGAAGGACACAGCACAGAGTCTGCACAGAAGAAGTCCGGGAAGCCCTAGATCGGGGAGGCAAGGCAGCATTATTCATGTTGGATCTCTCTGCGGCCTTTGATACGGTCCATCATGACCTTTTTGATGGATTGTCTGTCGGCATGCGGGATCCAGGGTAAAGCTTGGAAGCTAGTAAATGCCTTCCTGACAGACAGAACACAAATTGTGTCCCTGGGCAAATTTTACTCCGAACCCTTTTCCCTACCATGTGGAGTACCGCAGGGGTCATCCCTTAGCCCTATGTATCATCTGTGGCCGCCTTGATCAGCTCCTTCGGTTTCTGTCTTAACTCCTACATAAACGACATGCAAATCGTTGGGTCTCTGCTGCCAGGACAGGAACCAGGAAAAAGTAAAAAGTTCCATGACTGTATGGAAGCAGTCAGGATGTGGATGACACAGAATTGCCTGAAGCTTAACTCAGGCACAACTGAGATCTTACTGTTTGGAAACAATGCAAACTTTTGGACCCTTAATTGGTGGCTGGAAAAACTGGGCACTCTTCGTAAACCAGCTAGTAAAGTTAAAAACCTGGGAGTCATGGTTGATGGCAAATTACATTTCGGTGATCAGGTTAATGCCGTTGCATCTGCCACCTTTCATTCTCTTAGAATGATCAAGAAAATAATGCCCTTCCTGCCGCTGGACAGTCAGCGGACAGTGGTTATATCGCTTATCTTATCAAGGTTGGACTACTGTAACGGTCTTTACCTAAATATTCAAGAACGACATCTTAATAAACTTCAACTGTTGGCTTGACTGCTTACCGGCACACCAAAATTTTTATCAATCTCCAGGGAAATCAAAAGACTCCATTGGCTACCAATCAGAAAATGGGTGCGTTTTAAATCCTCATGCACCGTTTTCAAGGAACAGGGCCAGATTATCTGAAGCAGTGGTTTCAATGGTATATTCCCAGAAAAACCCTTCATTCCCTAGGAGCTAAGATGGTGACAGTACCCCCCATTAAGAAAGTCATGTGGGGAGTGAGAAGCTTTATCATCTGAGCTGCAAAGGCCTGGAATGACCTTCCCTTCCATCTTAGAAATGCCACTGACTTCATGGCATTTAGGAAAGGAATAAAACCCTGGCTTTTTAACGTGTAGCATCTCCACAACATTTTGTGCTCAGGGGTTAGTAGCTAGCACCATAACACCTTTGGGTAGCCGCTGCACTTTAGAAATGCATATAACATAACATAGCTGTGTGCTGTGAACTTCCTTGCTGGGAGTTCCGAACTGCCAAGAGGTAGCTATTCTTTTATTGGGCCACTGGAGATTGTTTCTGCTGCTGTGAGCTGTAAAAGAGATGCAACTAAAGAAGCGAGATGCATCATGACCTGTTTCCAACGCATCGCCACCGTGCCACTGAAGAAATTGACACATTGTCTGCCAGCAGGTGGAGAAATCACTGCACACCGAATCCCATGCACCGCACCAGAAACTACGCATTGTGGGACCTTGGCTGTTGAGATCAACACAGTGCTGTTTCTGCTGCATCGAGAACCGACGCATCGCCAAATCCCTCTGCATCGTACCGAGGTGCCAAGTCTACAACACCACTGGGACTGCAGTAAGAAACACAAAACATCACCTTCCTGCACAGTAAGATCCCGACACAGCTCAGCCTCTTCAGTAAGGAACCGACACATCACCTACCCTACGTGACAGTACGGAACTAACGCATCACCTCCCCTGTAGTAAGGAACCGATGCATCACCTTCCTAGGGGATAAGGAACAAAAGTATTGCCTTCCCTGTGTTTGTTTTTGTTTATGATTGTGCCACATCCAAGGTACTTTGTGTTGAAACTGTTGCATCTATACTTTGCTATGGACAGAACGGTTTTTACCTTCTAAAAGTTCTATTTTGACAATTGTATGTTGTATTTTTGTCGTTTTGGTCTTGTTTGGTTGAGATAAAGATTACTTACTTTCCTAAACTAGTATGGGGTCCATTTGTAGTGTCTTCACTGTATTACTGTATGTCTGCACAAATGCTTTAGGCATTTCCTTACAGATTAGCCTTTCTGGTCTTGCCAAGACACCAAGTGGTGAACAGGGGTTATTTTAGAAGTGTATCCCCCTTACCCTGACTAGGATGAAAGGTCTCTACTTGGACAAAGGTGTAAACCATTGACAACTAAAGACGCCCATTAGTAACAGATTTTGAACTAGATATTAGACAGTGTAGATTGACGTGCCAGCTTCTTATTAAATCTCTTTTAGACTTCTATCTGTTTTGTCTCTCTTCCAAAGATGTGTCTAGATGCAAATGTATTTTCAGTTTATGGATAAGACCCTCTGGATTCACATGGTTATTACTATAGAGCTTGATTAGGAAGGATTTTTGCAAAGTTGGTCCTTGCTCATTTCCAGACCTGGTTTACTGATCATGTTGTATTTCCTTCCAGTTGCTCAAACAGGATTTAGAAATAACTATTCTATTCATGTCCACTTTTTAGTTTTCACACATTATAAAAAAAGAATGTGATTGATGACAGCAGTGAGACAAGATGGCTGCTCACTAGCATCCCTCCCGAATCATTGAGGATCTTTTATTCTGGAGGGACGCCTATCTAGCAAAGTACAGCTCCAGTAAATATGCAAGAAAGCATCAGAAGCTCCCTGGAGCAGTGGGGGAGGGGGGAGGTTTTTAGACCTTTAATTGGTTTAATTAGATGTTTTATTGCTTTTCCCTTCTGTTCCCCGTGCCCTGCCCTCTGTATTATGGCTGCCTTTTATGAGCTCTCAAGCTCGTCTCTCAGGTAACAGCATGCCCACGTTTCTTTCTTCCTTCTCACTGGCAATGTGAGCTGAATTGACATGAGATATTTACCTAAACTGGGGAACCCCATTTTAATTCCTTTTCTTGACTTCCTCATGCTATTTTCAATATTATATGGGCAATTTTTAAGTGCAACATGAATGTTACATGTGCATCTTGTGTAGATTTTTCAAGAGCGTATGGATTGACATTGGATTCTCTCTCCCTATTAATCTCTTTCCGTTCCTTTATTTGCTATGCAGCAAACTTTCTTTTATGTAATTTTGTACTCTTGGTCTTCCACCACTTTCTATCCGATTTCTAGTGTTTTTGATAAGTATTATGTTCACTGTAGGTTTTCCATTGTTTGTTCTTTAGCTGTTCCATGTGTTCCTTTACTTGAGAAACTTACATATTGTGTCTTGGAATGATAAAGGTCTTCCTAATCCTGTTAAGAAGCAGAGGTTGTTGTCACATTTATCAAAATTAAATTTTCAAGTTGCTTTATTGCAAGAAACACATCATAAGGAACAGGACACAGCCTCCCCGCACAGATAGTGGGTTGGGAGTGTTTTTATCTCCCCTACTGTAAATTGCAAAAACCGTGTTCTAATACTGTTTAATACATCATTAAGTATTCAATTGTTGAATGAGAATAAAGATGATGCTGGGAGATGGCTCTTGTTAGATGTTAAGATAAATGATACACAGTTTTCCATTTGTAATGTCTATGGCCCCAATAGAGTGGATTTGGTATTCTGGAATAATTTCTCCTCTCTGTTGTATCAGAGAATCCTATAGTGGGGGGAGACTCTAATGTATTTATGGACCCCTTTCTAGATTGTATATCTAAGACTAATTCTATTCCTGGCAGAATGCACGGAGCCTTTCAGAGAACCATATCCTCTAGAGGGTTAGTTCATGTTTGGAGAGCCTCTCACCCCATTCCCTTAGAATGTACTTTTTCTCCTGTTCACAGCTCTCATTCTAGAATAGATTATATATTTTTGACCCAGACTACTCTCTAATTGCTAACGCGTGCCAAAATAGATTCAATACTCATTTTGGATCATGCTCCCGTCATTGTAGATTTGGACTTTCCTACCCCCATTCTATCTTCTCGTAGATCGAGATTTAACAATACTCTTCTGCTTGATAAACAATTTACAGAAAAATGTACAATGTTTTTGCAAGAGTTTTTTTGAATAATCTTACCTCAGACATGCAGAATACATTTTTATTAAGGGTGCCTTTAAAACAACTGCAATGGGCCTTATAATAGATTTCGTAGCAAAAAAAAGATGAGGGCTCTTAGGGCTCTGTGCAACTTTTAAGACTGATTAAAGCTTTAGAACATGACTATTTTTCTTCTAATCACAATGACTCTTTGTCCAAAGTTATTAAGGCCCAGCTGAAATACAACAAACAATCCTGGTATGATTCTTGTGGCAGCCTACTTCAGTTTAAGGCGCAAATGCTTGGTGGTTAGAATAACGTTGCCAAACCATAGCTAATTACCTTAAAATAAGAAAGCAGAAATCTAAGATTGTTGACATAACAGATACAGTCGGGGTTAGGCATATTAGCAACTCCGATATATTAGAGTGTTTTTCTGAATATTACATGAAATGATATACCCCTGGAATCCTCTCCTTCAACTGAACAGAAAGAAGTTTTTTTTCAATCGATACCTAAATCTCCGTATAGCATTGTAGATTTGTCCTCTCATGATACTCAAATTTCTTAGCAAGAGATTTTAAATGCCATCAACCAACTTACCAAAGATAAAACTCCCGGTCCTGATGGGCTTTCTGAATGTTTTTATCTACTTTTCATACATCTTTTAAAGTTATTACTTCTTATTTCTCATGTGTTAACCACAGGGCAGACACAAGGCTCTTTTTCTCAAGCTATGCTTTGTTTACTCCCAAAAAAAGATAAAGATCTTTCTTCATGAAGCAACTATAGGCCTATCTCATTGAGTAGTACGGAATATAAGATCTTTGCTAAATTATTGGCACTCCCTATTAATCTTGTTATTCCTGATTTAGTTGACGCAAATTAGTCGGGGTTTGGGAAGGGACGATCTATTTCGGACAGTTATAGAACTTTCCTTAACATTATTCATTTGGCCTCTAAACTGAATTCTTCATTAGCTCCCATAATTCTTGATGCTGAGAAGGCTTTCGATCGGGTAAATTGGGAATATATGTTTGGAGCATTGAAATGGCATGGTTTTAGTCCCCATTTTCTTAAATGTATTCAGTTATTATATTCCGAACCCTGCACCTCTATTTGGGTCAATGGTAAGCAATACAGATATTTTCCTCTTCATAGAGGGACTAAACAGGGCTGTCCTTTATTCCCACTTTTATTCATTGTATCATTGGAGTCCTTCTTAGAAACAATTTGCTGGTCTCCAGCCTTTTCTGGCTTCCAATTTAAGAGCAACAATATAACATTCAAGGCATACACTGATGATATTTTGTTATACTTATCCAACATCTTTACCGGATTTCATTTCACTACTAAATTCATACCCTGCAGTCTCTGGATATAAACTCAATGTAGATAAATCAGAGGTCTTGCCTCTAAATAAATACTGCCTCCCAGATATGTTCAAGAACTCTGGGTTCACTTGGAACTCAAAATGTATTAAATGTTTAGGCATCCTCCACTCAAATAGCATTAAAGAAACTATTACAATTTATCTGAATGAAATTATGAAAAAAATCACTTCGTTGGTATAGGGTTGGTCCCTGTTATTTCTGTCCTTTTGGGATAGATTAGCTACAATTAAAATGATGTTGTTAACAATTGTGAATTCTTACTTATCAATGTTCCCGATTTCACTTCCACTTACCTTTTTTTAAAACCATTAACCGCTCTTTGATCCAATTTTTGTGGAACAAGGGCAAACCTTGAATCTCTTTAACTCACCTTCAGCAATCCAAAAATACTGGAGGGGTTTCATTTCCTTATTTTAGGCAATATAATTCTGCCTTCACATTGAAACATATCTGGACTTCCCTCTCTGTAAATTCTAAAGAAATATCAACAGTTTGGGGTCAACTAGAACACGTTCAATTTACACCATTTGCTTTCAGGGAGGTGGTTCACATCTCAACCCTAAAAGGTGTTTCTTTCTCCACTACTTACCAATTCTATAGCTATCGTTAAACCTTTAATTATTTCTTCCAATTCCTGCTCTGAATCTATTTCACAAACTCCAATTTGGTACAATAAACACATACAATTAAATAATAGAGTTCTCTCATGGAAATAATGGATTAATAAAAGGATTACAACCATAGGTCACCCACTCTCCAATGGTTATAAGTTAGATTTCTCAGACATCCAGAAAAATACTACATATCTTCTTATTATGCCTCTCATTATCAACGCCTTAAAACTCATCTTCTTCTTTATATTTCTCAACAATCCTCTACTGTTTCAAATACACAGCATCCCCCATTTACACTGTATTTCTCTTTACAAATAAAGGCCTCTAGCATATATAAGATTTTTATTGGTTCTTCTAATCTTAAAACAAAATTCAAAATAGAGCTAATGCGGGAATCAGATCTTCATCAAGAGTTTACTTTCCACACCTGGAATTCAGTATGGGCTAAGATTCACACTTCCTCTTGGTCAACAGGCATAACCCAAACATCATATTATTTCTATAACAGATTCTTTTTAACCCCTACGAACCTACATAAATTCAAGCCTTCTAACAATGCTAAATGCTGGTCTTGTTCTTACAATAAAAGTGATCTTCTTCATATGTATTTTGAATGTCCTTTGGTAAAAAAGCTTTGGTTACATATATAGGTTAAGCTTAATTAACTTTTCTCCACGAGTATCCCTTTTGATATTCTGCACATTTTTGGGGGAAATTCCTCTCCCCTATGGCATTCTCAAGGTATGGGCGGGAAATTCATTGACTTGACAGTTGCTATTGCTTTACAAATAATCACAACTAATTAGAAAGATACTACTAAAATTACTTATATTGGCTAGTGGAATCTGTTATGTCACCACCCTAGATTGGATCCAGCTTATGCTACCTCTATTACTTTAATGATTAAAAAAGATTTATTATGCTCGCCACTTACCTCATTCTTATTCAGACAATCTGCTCAATCCATATCTAAGGTTATTAGTTATGAACGCCCGTAAAGACTAGAATGTTTACTACATTTTTATCATTATTGCATTGCTGTTAATGTTTGCTCTATAACTATATATAGTACAATCATTTCTTATTTTCCTTTCCCTCTTTTCTCTTTCTTTCTTCTTTCTTCTTATCTCCTTTTTGCCATCTTTTCTTCTCTTCTCATAAAAATACTAAAATGCATATGTTTAGTATTTTAGGTTTATTAGTATATGATTTACTAATTCTAAATGTTTTTTATACGAACATTTTCTTTCTTCGGTTTAGTGATGTATTGTTCCATAATATTTTATTTCTTTATATACGCCTGCATTGACTTGACCGTGTTTTTCTTTTACATCTTGTAAATGTTTTTGTTTTGCATTCACTTTAATAATGCATTTTTAAACTGATAAAAAAATAACGTAAGATTCACCAAAGCAAAGAATCAGTTCCCATTGTAGACCTATCAAATGATTTTGCTAGGGTCCAAAGACCACTTATTTTTAAAAAAGTTAACAAGCATGAATATTGGTGATGGGCTTGTTATTTCAATTAGGATGTTGTACCCATACACCTGGTTGTAATAAGACTGAACTTCGACAGTTTGACCATTGATAATGGACTCTGACATGCCTATGGGGAACTATGTACTTTCTTTGTTTCAGCACTTTTGTTGAACACTTTTATGAGTGATTTTGTGCAGCATTTGTGATCCCGCCTATGATGGGGCAGATAATGGTTACCCCACTTAGTGTGCGGATGGATGCACTCTAATTCATCTGACAGCAACAGTTGTGTGAAATAAGGTGTTTATTTGCAGTTATGCACCATCTGTTAATTAACACTAAAAAATACCAAAATCATGATATTTTTAGGGAAAGAGTCAGATTACTGGAATGGTGTTTTGACTACAATATGATAGAAAAGGGTTTTTTTCAATTATGGGTGCTACCATCTAAGTGTTTCCAGTCATTGATAATTTAATCTTGATGTTGTGGCATGTTCTGGGCTGGCTACCACATTTGCTAATGTGATTATGTCTATGACAGGTATACAAAAGGCCCATTACACACAGCACATTTGGGCAACATTATCCCTGACGTTACCTTAGAAAGAGAGTTGTAGGTTGGCTCTACTAGGAAGGCCATTGAACGTCTAGAAGGGAGGACATGGCATGCCATATTTTCACTCTTTCCATCAATGCCAATAAAAGCCTTTATCCTAGCCTTAGCCTCATTCATCTTGTGGTTTATGCCGCTAAGAGTTTTAAGAGAGGCTGATCAACATTGATGGGGACAGCATTTGTGGAACAATGTGGGGAAAGTGAGAAAGGGGTGAACTATAGGTTTATAAAATGCTTAGTGGTTTACTTGAGGGTTTAGTCTAACCGCGAACACTCTTTTTTTCCTTCGATATTATGCCTGCTGTGTTTCAAAAATAACTCTTGTTGCTGCTCAGAAGGTTTATGTTGTACTCCTCTTTAAGAACTAAAATTCATGAAACACTTTTTATGCATGGATGTGCAAGATGGAACCCAGTTGAATTTACTTTACATGTCTAATTTTAAATCTAGAAACATATACCTCAATCTTCGGCTGGGAGTTTTTTTTAAACCCTTTGAAGAGAAATGTAATACAAAATAACAGCATATTATAGAATGTTTATATATAGGAACAAAAAGTTCCGAACTTTATTACACATGAACATCCATTATCTAGTAGTTATTTCTGTCTCAAAGAAGTACTTCTCAGGCTTGCCCTGGTGATCTTTAGGTTTCACTGACACCAACAATATTGATTGGTTTCACGCCTCTTTTTTGAAATTGTCATTGAATTTATTCAGCGCTTACCACCCCTAATGAGGCGTTGAAGCGCAAATGATCTTCAAATCTTAAATGTATATAGACCTCTGAGGCTACCATGAATGAACTATAAATGTAGATGTACTTGCTTTTTATATTCACAAAAGCTAAATAAGCTATTCAATGAAGAGTTTTGATTGGTTAAAAAAACGCAAGAAAAATCCCATAATGCTCACATGTATCACATTGTCTCGGATACCATGGTGATGAAAGACATCCCATAATGCCAACAGAGACTGTTTAGATCTTTGAAATAGTCATCCAACCAACCATAGGCTGTTGCTGGGACATTAGTTCTCTTGCTACGTGTGGACTAAAAATAGAGTCGATCGGCAGGTAGCACATTCTTATTATCAGATGGGAGCTGTGCTCATGCCATAGGTCACTTCCTTTTGTGGAGGTGCTGCATCTTGCTTTCCAGAGGCAGGCCTTTGCAAAGTGAATAACTCCAGGGAATATCACCTTTCTATGCCTCAAAGAGAATTTGTCAATATGAATACTATGCAGAAGAATCCCGGTGACAATGGAGTCCGCAATGAAGAGACAGAGTTAAAGGAGCAGGGCAGAGACACGCTGATGGACAAAGGGAAGAGAGCAATCAGCAAGGCTGGCCATTGCCTCAGTAGAAACCCCCAGCTCCAGGCCTTCACGCGTACATTGAGGTCCTCGTTCAGGTTTGTGTTGATCCCTTATGCATCACTTCTGAGGCTCCGAGGGAACTAAGGGGCCTTAGTCATGAGAGTTTGTATAGATCTGCCAGGGAGAGTAGCAGGCTGCCTCGCCAACCTAACATTTTTGCAAGAAAGCTTTTAACCATATGCCCCTAACTAACATATTGGTGCTTTGACATAGGGACTGTGGTTACACATGTTAAAAGGAGCCTCCCTACCAGAGGGCTACTGACAGAAGTCTTCCATACCAAGGTAGTCAAACCTGGTGAATTCAGGAGTGGGAGGTACTTTATTAGAGTTACACGGACATCTGATCCTACCAACACCTACTGTGATTATTACTACTGTTGTGTTCTATCTAGGACCCCGATCAATATCATGACCTCATGGCCCTATACGGCTATAATCAATAGATATCCCTATAATGGCATAAACGATCAGAGCCATATTTCAGTAACTCGTCTCTGCAGCTCATTACAGAATATGACACAGCAGAAGCCACTTCCTTAGGTTCCTAGATAACACACTGAGTTCTTTCGACAGCTCAAACCCCCGAGCAACCTGGGAAAGCCCCGCTTGCTTTGTTTTGATTAGTAATAGAACTCTTGCGAGCACTGTAAGAATGACCAGTTCTTAGTGACATCTTTATTGACGTCTTATGTCCAAAACCTTACGTCAAACTTGGCACCTTTCAGGTATAAATAATACCAACGTTGCCTTAAGCAAACACGGTGGTGGTGAATACTGGAGCAGAACAGCTTTCCCTTGCAGAGCCCAGCAGATGCGAGAAGCCCACGGACGCTGTCCCTCCTCCTCCTTGACGCGCTGAGAAAGACGCTGTCTTTTCGCCTGCCGAGAAAATCCAGCTCCGGCGTTTCCAGCCTACCCTTGCGGGTGACTGGGATATTGAGTCCTGAGAGGAGAAACCAGACCTCCTACATCCTATTCCAGAGGTACGGTGCTGACTAAACCCTTAGAGAGAATTCTTGAAGCAAACCCTTGGCAAAACTAACTTAACTTAAACTGCTACTTACTTACTCCCTCCCACGTATTAGGCTTAGGTCAGGTGCACTGGGGTAGGCGTAGTTAGAAGCACCAGTTGAGTACGTTAGCCAAATGTATATATGAATGTCTATATTTTATTCATTTTAACCATCATATGGCTAAGAAACCATATCAATGCTTTTACAGTATTATTTCGCAATACTCGTTTTACTGTACGCACTTTTTATAATAACAAGTCTTGCAATTGTGGCAATTCATTTCTCTTGCATGAGAAGGAAGACTGCTCAATAAATAATATCTTTTATTGAAAATGCCCGTCTCTCTATTCTCTGCATACTGGTGAAAGTAATTCTGCACAACTGACTGAGTGAAATAGCTGTCTATTGTTTCACACTACTCTAGAGATTGACTCTTATTCTGAGGAGCAAAGTTGTCATGTTAATGCGGTTGTTGGAAAACTGAATCCCTTCTTGTCTGCGCCAGGGAAGCTGATCGCTTCCTATTTAGTCAAGAAAGTTTCCAGTGACCTCTGAGCTAGCTGGTACAAACCCAATTAAGTCTAACATAGTCAGTAGAGACCTAGAAGACCGCACTCCTACGTCTACACTGCTGTTTATGTTATTCCAATGCGCAGGGCCTATAGGGAAAATAGGAACTACACTACACTACACGCTACATTTTAAGAACTGTCTGTTCTTGAAACGGGATATAACCGAGCCTTCTTAATATAAACTCCTTGTTTATTTAATATGCATATGCAGTTTACTGTAGCACAAACATGGCTCAGAGGAACTGGCTCGTTTTACGACATAAATTGGAAAAGGTTGCATATAATATTGACTGAGTTGTTCCATAAGCAGTGCGCAAAAACAAGAAAAATACATTATGAATAGAGCAAACATGATTGAAAATGTATGATAAATCTAGAGCAATAAATTGTTCCATAAATACTGAGCGAAACTAAACAAATGTGTCCAATCCATCCCAAGGAGAGTAAGTTAGGAATATAGTATGTAAAATGGTTTAAACATTTTAAATTTGAAGTGAGAACTCGCCCCTCAAGCCCTGCACCGAGGAATAAAAGGTAAGCATAAGAGAAGATAAAAAATTAAGGCAGGAAGGCAGAATAGAATGTAGAAAATGAAAGTAGAGACAGTCAAGAAGAGTTACCAAGTGAGAAATTAAATCTCAAACCATTAGATGGTAGGGATAAGGTGGCTCATCTGTGCGGCCAATCTATACTTTAGGCGAAGTTACATAGAAGTTTGCAAAAGTATTTAACTGAGTGCTTACCTAAAGACTTTTATTGACTGGCTAATCAAAAGAGCCTCAGTGATCAAGACTGTCCAGAGCTGGCTCTTAAATCACTACGATTGCACAGTAGTTTTAACACATAACATTTGATGAACAAGGACAACACCAGACCACCATACAGATTTGCCGTTGTACTTTGGGGGGGTACTATGATGTCGGACAGAAAGCCTTCACCTGACACCATCTCGGAATCGGACCAACCGAATTGCGGTCAGCGGTTCAGACTGCCGGATAATGATGCGACTGAACACTGTTTGGTCTGATTCCTATTGTTTACTATTGGAGCTCGTATATCATCCGTGATCTGGCCGTGAAGCAGGCTCCTATGGGGAAATGGTGTGTGTGTGGAAAACGCTGCACCCTGTTGCATGCACCCCATGGTGCCTGCCACACAGTCCATGGTTTTACAGGGAGGTACCTTCGGTACCCCCTTGGCCAGAAACCGTAGGCCGCAGGGGCCAGGGGGCCCTGCTAGAGGTACCCAAAGTCAATTTCTGTCACTTTCTGACAGGCTTTCCAAGTCAGACAGGCCAATGCGGAAAGACTTTTGGAAAGCGACATCGTAATCCCAACTGCTGAAACGCAGTTCATAGGGGATTACGGTTAGGTTCTGACTGACAGGAATACTTCGCGAGTCAGTTAGAACCAAGTCGGAATGATCGTCTGGTTTACGTTCCGACCGCGAACATTGAAATCAGGCTGTAAACCAACCAAGTCAGTCGGAAGGGGTCCGATGCGGTTGCGAAGATTCCTACTGTCAGGTGGAGGCTTTCCACCCTACATTGTAATGGGCCCCTTTGTGCAAACTATTGCGTTGTTGTTTCTGTTGCAAACTGATAACTGTACATTTGAATTGTGCTATGCCTGTGTGTATGTATAAACTGCTTGTTCACAGTGTAAGCTACGCACAGGCAAGTGCCATACGTGAATTGGGCTATCACATCTTTGACCTTACTTTTTCATGTTTGTTACAGCAAAAACTTGTGCAAGTCACAGACCACTTTTCATGAGGTCCTTAATATGGCAATGTTTCACAACATGGCGAGCGCGGTGCCCTCCTCCACTCTCATAAACATAAGGTAGAGTGGCTGAAATGTAAGTCTATAGGGTACATTATTAAAGATTCATGATAAACATCGCTAAGCGCACTTAGCGTGTTTATGTATATCGCCGTCTATCGCCGGATTACATCGCAGTGTTAGTGGCGCATTATCAACACTTTGCGAACCGGCGATGTAATTCCAGCAATAGAGGACGAAAATGAGAAATAGCGTGTGAAATCCAGCGAAGATTTCACCGCGCTAAGGGGCTGCTTGCTGATAGGGGAGTATGGACCTAAACATGCAATCCACCACCCATTATTAGTATAACTAAGTCAAATAAAAAGCAGACATTAAATTCCAGCGATAAACGTGGTTAGCGTGTCTTTTGATATCGCTTCGCGCATCTCCTGCAGGGTTGTAAATAGCGCAAAGCCGTGTCAGCGTGAATTGACATGGAGTTATTGACGGGAACGCTTATTTTGCATGTCAAGTAGCAAGAAAACACGGGTTAAGGCTTGTTAGCGTTTCCTTGTTGATAGAGTGATAAAAAATTGCCGCTTTATCGGCGCTATGACCAGAAAAAGCGCTGATTACACCCTTGATAATACGCCCCTATGTTTCTTTACCTCACGAGATCCAAATTCTCCGCAATTTTCTTGCAGACATTTCAAAAGATGAGTGCATCCTTTTAGTGTCCATTTTACAGGCAGCTTCGAAGTTAAGGAATTCGTGTTGAGCCACATATTTACACAACTGTAAATGAATAGCGCTCAAGCAGTTTGTGGCGCAGCATTGCTAGAGAAAAACATTACAAATACACAGAATATTTAAAATACGAGCAGTGTTAACATTTTTGGAGCAATGTGGGATTAGACACCTCCATCCACTCAGTTACAATTTTCAGCATGAGTAGGGAATACTCCTTGGTGAAAGCTGGGTATAGAATAAGAACCTTTACTGCTCATAGTAACACTCACAATTTAAAACGTTACGCGCCATTTTATATTGAGTGGACTCTCGCAGGTGCAGGCTCAAGAATCTGCAACGAGACACCCACTTTCCACACTGTTAACAGGTGCACTCATAATGTACTTGCATGAGTCTTTCCTTACTTTCAGAGGCGGTTTTGAGATTTTTACCCACTCCTGCCTCAAGGTTTAACTCCCCGGAGCAAAAACAAAACCTGCTAAGCCGGTTAGGCTTGCAAGTAAGTGGGCCATGCAGGCCAAATTAGCTCAACCGTTTGAAAAATGCAATTATAAATATTAAAGCATGGACAGTGATGGAATTTTACAGGTTTGCCTTTCTAGAAGCCCGCTCACTGTTCTTGTCCACCATTCAATTCCAGTTCGAAGTGCACAGCCATGATGCAGTCGAGTTTGCTGGCAAACATTGCCCAATACGGTAATAAAGTGATATTGAAATATTACTCCATTTGTGAAAGAGAGATTTTTAGGTATGTTAATTTCATCATACCATATTGCCAGCCAAGTTTTGGCATTAAAAATTCTGATTTTCTACTAATTTTGCAATTTGCACAGAAGGTGTGAATTGGTGAGTTTTAATCAAGCTAAAGGTACACGTACCTCATGGTATTTTACTCTGTCACACGTGTCTATCAGATTAAACACCTGCTTTTCATTGAGAGTGTACAAGGGAAAATAGACATAGAAGTTAGGGTGACCAACTGGCATAGGTTCAAATTCAGAACCGTAAGTGTAAAAATTCAGGACAAAGGGTCAAATTTCAGGACAAAACTTCGGGACAAAAGGCACGTTTTACTGACAGAGGAAGTTGTGCAAATGGACAACCACTTAAGTATTGGTCAAAAAAAGATTTTATTCGGTAGAGACAATCGTGCACTTCGCGGTTTTTTGGTATGCGCTCAGCTTTGAGCAATTGTGCATGTTTTTTTGTGGTATTTGATATGATAATAATCTATGTATACGGTTACTGAACTCGGTTGTCCAGTCTTATATTTTGTTTACAACTCCCGGTCCTACGCAGGCTTATTTGGTGAGAGAAGTGATAAGGAAGATCTGCTCAGATAGACTTTATTCATTGCATCTCATATCTGACTGCCATTGTGAGATGTAAAGCGGAACGCATAGATGAAATAAAGGGAGGATTGTGGTGCCGAACCCACTATAGGGAACGCATTATGGGTGTTTCAGCAAGTGGAACTTCAAATATGGAATCTGACTTTGCTTATGGGGGCCTCGCAGAGAGTTGCACTAGCTGACAGAAGTCACAAAGGTGCTTTTCCGTGCAGCTTTCTTAAAGAAGGCACTGTCGATACACTATCACATTGTTTACTTTTGACGCCTTGCCTATTGCTACAAACACTATATACAGCTCAAGCACAGCTCATGGCACTATGAGGCTCTCCCTAATACCTTACACCTAAAACAAAACATGCAAACAGTTATAATAACGAGTGTAACATTCATGTAGCAGTTTGGTGCCACTCGAAATGTCATATGCATAATGTATAGATCCCACACGTAAGCACACAGCAAATACTGAATAGTAACACATAGGAAAGGGAGTAGCCAGAAAATGTAAATACCTCCCACTTTGAACTAAAGCTCCTATGGCAACCCTCCCCAGAAGAGCTCTCTTGTCCAAGGATCTAACCATTCATCCTTCTATCAAACCCCTGATATCCACCATTTCAAATGTACATTCTGTCATTATTAATTCTCTCATCCATCATTCAGTCTTCCACCATTCATTCTGTCCTTCCATCTGTCTGTCCATCCACATCCAAACTTTTCAACCATTTGCAAACCTATCCATCATCTATCCTTCCAGCCATCATTTCACTCATCCATTCATCCATCCATCCATCCATCCATCCATCCATCCATCCATCCATCCATCCATCCATCCATCCATCCATCCATCCATCCATCCATCCATCCATCTATCCATCCATCCACCTTTTCACTCATCCATCCACCATCCGTCCACCCTTTCACCGAATCCATCCTTTCACACATCCATCCAGTCTTCCACCAATCTATCCATTCACTCATCCATCCATCTATTTACCCTTTCACCCATGCCATCCTTTCACTCGTTCATCCAACCATTTACCCTTTCACACATCCAGCCATCCTTTCACTTACTCATCCATCCACCCAATCACTCATGCGTCCACCCATTCAACCTTTCACTCTTCCATACTTTCTTCCAGCTCTCCACCCTCCCTTTCACTCATGTGTGCATTCTTTACTCAACCAACTTTTCATTCTTCTTTTCACTCATCCATGCACCCATTCACCCATCCATTCTGCCAATCACTCATCTATGATTATACTCATCCATCCATCCATTCTCCTTTTCTCTCTCCATTCCCTTTCACTTAGCCAGCCATCCTTCCATCCACCCTTCATTAATCCACCCACTCATTCATTTACTCATCCACGCATGAATCCATCTATAGACCATATCATGAATCCATCCTTTCACTCATCCACCCATCTTTTTTCTCATCCATCCGCCCTTTCAATCTATCCATCCTTTTGTCCATCTACCCTCCCTTTCACTCACTCATCCATCCTTATATCCACCCTTTCACTCATCCATCCATCAATTCATCCTTTTACTTATCAATTCATCAATCCTTCCATAATTTCTCTCATTCATCCACCCATTCACTCGCCCATCATCCATCCTTTCACCCATCCATCCACCCTTTTACCCATCCATCCAACTTTCCACCCATACATCCATCTATTTACCCTCAGCCAACCTTCCACTCACTCACTCATCCATCCATCCTCTCTCATTATCCATCTATTCACCCTTTCACTCATTCATGCATCCTTTCACTAAACCATCCAGCCATTTACCAATTCCTTCACTTACTCACCCACCTTTTCACATTAATTATGAGCTGAACCTTTGTCTGCAGAATTGCAGACAGAAGAGGCCCATCAAGAACTTCACCCTTGCTGTAGTTCATAAAGCAAGAGGTGTGACACAGTTCCAGGACGTGAGGTGACTGTGACATTGGGTTGTTTCCAGTGCTTTAAGTGGGATGAAAAAGCTGGGGGTCTCTCTAAGAGGCATCTCTGATGTAATTAAGGGGCAGGTTTAAAACACCCGAGCTAAAAATATGTGCTGAGCATAATGTGCCGCCCAACTGTATTAGGTAACATTTGCCTTACAACAATCCATGAAAATTGGCTTTTTCAATGGATGTTAGTTGCATAAAATAAATACAAAAAAGCAGCAGCTATGGCTTCATTGTATATAATATTAAAAATGCTTCAGCTCTGAAATTATGAGACTGTGTAAGAACTATGCCCTCTTCTTTTTAACTCTTTCACCAGCTTCTTTTCATGAACTGGCACATAGCAGTATGGGTGTTTTTGTACATTTGTTTTGTACATTCCATCTAACCCTAACAGGATGCCTTGCCCTAGACCAAGGCAGGAGGAGGCCCACCACATGCTGTAACAGCCCAAACTGGCCCATTGTCATTCTGTATGGGGCAATCAGCCGGCAGACAGAATGGCAATGGGCAGGGTGGAGCTGTAGATGGGGAGTGTGAGGCATCCCCATCAGGGTCCTGAGGCCTCTCTCAAGGGAACAGTTCTGTTCCCTGCAAGGCCGAAAATTATGGACAAAAGGCCTCCATAAAAGGGATCCTCTCGGACATGAGGTTCAAATTACGGATGGTCCGTGAATTTTACGGACAGTCTTTCACCCTATTCTGAATACTCTTTGACCTCACTGTGCAGAAAGCTCATCACCCATTTGCTTGTAGCCTCCAGACTGACAATAACTTACCATCCCAACCACACCTTCGATACAAAATGGTGGTCCAGGGTCTGATCGATAAATGAATTGGAAAAACTTACAGCATTTGCCAGGGATAGGGTCCAGAATTTTGAAACAACATTGCCCCCTATTCGCACCTACATCAAATAACAAAATTTACAGATAGGATCGAAAATTGAGGTACATAAAAGGTCTTGGGAAGTGAAATTATTTGGATGCATCCATTCTCACCAGTTGGTAAAGACTAGAAAACAATCAATAAAACTATATCAGTATGAAACCGCCATGTCAACACATCAATGTAAAATGATTGGATCGAAGTACGTAAAGAGGCTCAGAAGAAGAAGATCTGTTCCATGTGTCCAGGTAGTGCTAAACTTTTTCTAGCACCTCAGGATCTCCGGTGAACTGCTGAAGCTTTAATACAAGACAGAACTTGTGATTGGGCAATGTCCTTCCCTCTCTCCAATCCCCCACGATAACTCTCTGAGTAATCTGTAATCAGGCCCAATGTGCTCAATGCACTTCCCCCCCTATAAAACAAAGAGTTGTAAAGGGGTGGGGGGCAGGGCCGGATGGGAACCAAAACCAGCCCTGCAAAGTGCTCAAAAGCCCCCCCCTCCACTGGGGGGGGGGGGGGTTGTAGGTGCCGCTGAGCTCTTTGCCGGGGGCGGTTTTCGGCCGATTTTGTTGCAGGGCCGATTGTGCAGTTATGCTGCATAAACGGCCCTGTAACAAAACGACCCCCAGGGGCCCAAAACCGCCCCACACCCTTGCAGCGCACCGGGGCATTGCCCGGTGCCCGCAACGGCCAGTCCGGCCCTGGTGGGGGGTCTTCTTGTTTGGATTGGAGTCTCATAGCAAATCTTGAGAGACTGATGAATTACCTTATCCCTGTAATCCAGTGCTACTTTGGACCAAGTATCTGCAACAGGAACACAATTATTAATTATTAAAGAAATTGTCAGTGCACTTGACGCAGTGCTTAATTTGATCGGTGGTTTCCAGTGCTGAGCTTCTTGTCAACACCGGCCCTTGTGACAGTCTGCGACAAGGTGGTTCTGTCTGGTTAACCTGGAGATTACCTCAACAACAGTTAATTATTAATTCAATATACATTAAAAACGGCTAATACCTGCCGCTCAAGCCATTCTTATAACTTTGGGTGCCTGAAATATCAGAATTCTCACAGTTTTTTGGAGTGTGATTGGTAGTAGATGCGTTGTTACTATCCTCGACAGCATGGCAGGGTTAGGGTGTAAGCTGCAGACACCTCCTGACGAGAACCCTGGCACAATTTTTTTTTTACAAATTGAATCCTTATGGGTTTTATTTTCTTCACGGTTTAAATGCGCTTTTGAAAGTCACTGATTTCTCAGTTTTATAAGCAGGCCTAGTTCCGGGAGTGGGAGGGGCAGGCTAGACAGGCCTCCCACAAGCCCACTCAAGATCCTTTGAGATAGTGGAAATGCCTCTGTTTGTTTGTTTCTAGATGCTTCAAATGGGCAGCCCAAACTGGCCCATTGCCATTCTGTATGTGGCAATCAGCCTGCTTACAGAATAATAATGGGCGGCGTGGGGCTGCTCTTGTGCTTCGAGGATGAGTGCAAGGCAGCCCCATCAGGGAGCTGAGGCCTCTCGCAGGTGAACAGCTCTGCTCCATGCAAGGCCCAAAATTACGGACAAAAGTCGTCCGTAAAAGGGATCCTCATGGACAATGGACGATTGGTCACCCTAATAGAAATGCGTGAAAGTAAAAACCCATCCGTGAGCAGACTTTTTTCAAACATGCCAATATTCATTCATCACAGTTTAGAAATGTTCCATCTTTAATATTTGAGAGGAGTACTGTGATCATTTTGAATCTAAATGTGTGGAAATATTAGCAAAATTATCAATTTATAGATTCTATGGTATGATTCTGGAAACAACGCATTTTAGGAAACCTGTTTTGGAGAATCTTTCTCCACAATCCAGTTCCTTCGGTTTGATCCTAATTTATGAAATTCTCTAGATGTTGAGGCCCTCCCAGTGAATACCAGTGGGGTAACGAAACTAGAGGGAGCTATAACTACTAAAACTGGGACTTACCCAGAGCGGTCAGATGGTATGCTGTAATTAGCACCCCGGTCTACCAGGAAACCAATTCAGGAGCTGAACAGGAAGACAACTGCAGCACCGAGAAGAAGGAAGACTGGGTGGGATGTAAAAACTCATCAAAAGGGTAAGGAGGCAGATAACTCACACCAGGAGAGGGTACATGGGAACTGAGCAAACCAAACAGGGCTAAAAGCAAAGCTGAAGGATGGAGCAAAGATGGAAGTGAACTAATACCAGTATAGATTCAAAAAACAATTGAGGAAGTGCAGAGGCAACAGTGATAGAATCACCCTCCTAAACTTTGTAGATAACCAAAAGAATTCTATCGATGTGAGAAAAAGTGAATATTTTATTTGTTTAAGGTGAAGACTTAGTGTCTAAAGGTTGTGAGATAAGCTCTCTTTGAGGGTGGCAAAAAGAGAGCACTATGTGCTTTTAAAATACCCCTCATACTCTATGAATCCCATAGTGTCATGCTTCATCATAGGGGTCTTCCCGTCCCTCTACGGGGCGGGGCGTGCTGTGACCTACGAGCTACGTGGGAGCTCTTAAAGGTTGACGATAGGCTATGTGAGATGTGACGACAGTGGTGAGTGGTGAGGGTAGGGACCTATTAAGTGCCAGTAGCCAGGAGTCACAGCAACTGCTGATGCCACACAAGGGAAACTCAGTGTGAGTCATGCCTAAATACAGCGCTGGCCTGGAAGTGTGTCTGCATGTGCTGGCTTTGTAGTGGCTGGGGCTGTAACTCTGACTCTGGAAAATATAGTTTTATGTGCCGAATGCTGTAATTTAGATTGTCCCTGTGTGTTTTCATTTCTATGTGTGCCTTCTGTTGTGCCTCACCGTTTCTCCTGACCCGACAGCCTTCTAAAAGCTCTTTCTGCCAAGGAAGTTTTGGAATTGGGTGAATTTGTTTCTGAAATATTGTCCATGCATTTATTCAGCATTGGAGAGTGGTAGAAAACATTAATTCTAACAAAATGTCGGATGGGCACAAATCTGATGGAAACATGGTTGGTTAACATGGGGTTAGAGCTCCCACTATCAGCCTAGTCTGACATTTGTAAATTAGCCTCCAGCTGCCATAAAGAGACCAATTACAGGCAGGTGCGTATATTTTCTATGAGGAAGCTTTATCTAAGTGCCCAAAAAAATAATAATGTCAGAAGTAGGATTTCAGATAGATGATCTGGTTTAATAATGTCAACATTGCAAGTAGGGCTCACAGGATTTGGACTTGCCCACAGTTGGAAAGATTTTGGATTGCTGTTTACAACCTTATGTCCAGGGTGGTAGACTACAACATCAAAACTATTCTCGTGACAACTATATTGGGCCATAAACCACCAGCAACAAAGTTGCTCAAGCAAGATGGTGAATTGATAATTATTGTGATGGTAGCAGGTACATCTTTCAGTAGACAAAAACGGGAAGAAACGGACTTCCCAGTTTTTTCTATTGGTGTACAAAAATGCTATAAACAAAGAGACCTGATTACTGTTATGCTACAGTTATAGGGACAACTAATACATTAAAAGTGAGTCAATTAAAAATCTATATGACTACCTTGCTTGAGGGTAGTTTTTATCAGGAATTTTAAGGTAGGGATTGTATTTCCTGTTATTTTATTTTTAAGTTACACCTGCAACCTTCTTCTAGACAGTTGCAGTTTATAATGAGAAAACTCAGAACAATTCATTGATCTGACACCAATGTTTTATTGTTTGTGGTCTGCATAATTTGCATAAGATTCCAAAATGTTTGATGAACAAACATAAAGTATCAAAGTTTTAAAATCAACTAAAATGAAGATTAAAACTACGTGTGGCACCTAGAGGACAGAAATTAGTCAGGGCCTGAAACCTTACAAAAATAACAATCATTGGTAATGTATCAGTTTTGCCTATGTAATGAATAAAGAGCTATTTTCATCAATCATCGCCCTGGAGAAGGAAAGATCTCCCTGACAGATAACACAGGAGTGGAGAGGATGTGGTGCAGCGGCTAGAGATGCTGACTCAAGAGTTGGGGGTCCCGATTCGAGTCGCGAAGGCACCGCACAACATCCTGTGATTCTATGTAAATCACTTAGGGCCAGATGTACAATGTAAAATTGCATGCGCAAACGGGTTTGCGACCCTTGTGTACATGCAATTTTAGTCTGGGCCATGTACTTACACTACTTTGCGACTTGCAAATAATTTGCAACTCGCACAATAGTGTTTTGCGACTCCTCTCTTAATAGCGACCGCAGAGCCATGTATGCATGTTTTGCAACTGCAATTGCGGTTGCAAAACACTTGAAAATTACTGCCCTCTTCAAGAGGGGGTACTGAAGTCGCAAATGTGAAGAGGTCCCCAGGGGACCCCATCCCCTTTGTGACTGGCTTCAAAAATATGGGCTCGCAAATTGCGGGAGGCCCATTAATATTCATGAGGCTCACAATTTCTGACCCCATTGGGAATCACAAACAGTGTTTAACACACTGTCGTACAAGCAAAACAGCGCCTCGCAAATTGCGAGTAGCAAAAGACTCGCAATTTGCGAGGCGCTATTTTGTGCGTCACACCACTGGCCCTTAATCTCTCAGGGCCATAAATTGTTATATAAATACGCTGCAAGAGTAAAAGGCAAACCGTTATGAAAATATGGCTTCACCAACGCGGATGTCAACAGTATTTCAGCGGCGGGAAACTGAAAAGAGAAGCAGATGAGGAACAAGCATTTGTAAATACAAGAAAAAATACTGAAGCCAATTGAAATGGAAGAATGGTGAGTGGCATGCACAGGAACGAATGAGAAGCCAGGAAAGGGAGGAGGCTTGATGTAAGTCTCTTTTAAGTTTATATTAAAAACCATACATTTCTCAACCTAAAAATTGGTTACCCAATGAAAGGAACATGGGAAAAAGTATTGGGGAAAAATATGTATGCAGATAGAGAAAATAATGAAGGTATGTTAACAAATGTTAATTCCCAGACAGCAATAAGTGGGAGAACACCTTGCATTTTGAAAGGGAAATGCAAGCATCCGTGTTAGAGGGAGGGTCAAATAACTTACATAAAGAAGATGATTCTCACAGTGTTGTGTTGGAACAGGGCAGTCAGGGTCATGACCTCAGCCACGATGATGTCATTTGAGAACCACAACAAATAATGGCTGCCTCAGTTGAACTTAGTGTCTTGAAGACATATAGCAAAGAAGGGGTATGTCTGAACCTCAAACTAAATAATGGTCCCCAGGGTAATGATGAAATCCTGGGCGGTACGAAGACATTCCTGCCAACAAACTCAAAAGGAACACTTTCCAAACCATTATATGGAACACAATATATGTTCTTTCATTTTAATGAAATGCAACCTATGTATTTCATTGGGAACCCAATTGCCCCAAATGAGGGCTTCGAACACCCAAAAGGAGGGAGATAGGAATAGCATAGGAAATACAACTATTCTAGTTGAAGAGAGGATGAACAGACTACCAGGGAACAGTGAAAAGGAGCTAAGGTGCGTTCAGCATGACCTACACAGGGGACATGCACCCTTCGAAGAGCCCCACATTTTGTTGTATGGCGTTTTAGATTCCGAATGGATTTCCCCGATTCATGCCCTTATATAGGTACAATGCATGTTGCCCCTATATAGGCGTAGAATTCACGTTGCCCTTATATAGGCATACAAAATCAAGCCCTTATTTAGGCATAGCCCATACGATTCAAATACAGGCATGGCTACTTCCATCCGTTCACCAAACGTCACAACGATTTCTTGGAAAACCAGCTTAAGCCGTTAGGGACTTCCCCTTGCTTAAATATTGATTTCTCCAAGAACTCAGTTTTACAATGAACATCTATTCCTTAGGGGTTCATTCATGACGTTTATATGCCCGACTTTACGTAAAACATGGCATTCCTAAACACCTTCAAGGTATAAATATACCTTCACTTGCTACCGCAAAGCACGGTGGTTCGGAGCAGTTTGACGACCTACTTGCCCAACGCAGCTCGTTACAGAAAGTGCAGAAGGAAGCCGACTCTCCAGCTGACCCACTGATCAGGAAGCTGCCCTCCTCTGCTGAGAAATCCAGCTCCATTGTTTCTGACTCCCCTTGCGGGGTGTTGGGAAATCGAGTCCAGAGACAGAGATACCAGACCTCCTTCATTCTAAGGTATGGAGCTGATTAGAACCTAGAGAAACCTTTGGTAGATTCTTGGCAAAAACTTAACCTATGCTAAAGACCATACTTCCTTCTTCCCACGTACTAGACCTAGGTTAGGTACATTGGGGTAGGCATATTTTAGAAACATCAGTTAAGTATTTTAGTCTATGTTGTTTATGTATGTATTTTTACATGGTTTAGAAACCATACAATGCTATTACAGCATTATTTCATAATACTATTCTCGCTGTACGCATTATACTTTGCATTCTGTGTAACGATTTTAGCAGTTTACCTCTGAAGAAGACTGTTCAATAAACCTTTTATTGAAAACGCCCGTCTCACTATTTCTCTGCAACTCGGTAGAAACAAAGCATGCACGATTGACTAAGTGAAATACTTATCTATTGTTTCTACGACTCTGAAGATATTTTCCACTCCTAGGGAAACAATGTTGTCATGTTAATGCAGTTGTCAGAAACTAATCCCTTCATGTGAATTCAAGAAAGTTTCTAGTGACCTCTGAGCTAGCTGGCACTCACAATTAAGTTTAGTATATTCGATAGAGACCTACTGACCTAAGTCCTACGTCAAATCTATAGGATACATTATTCCAATTCGCAGAGCCTATTGGGAAAATAGGAACTACACCACATGGCACCCAACGTGGGGCGTATAACACACCACTATAATGTAATTTTTATTATTGAAACATGTAGACCACACTATACGCTGGAGGTCATAATTAGCACTCCAATTAACGTCTACTTGCCTTTTATCCGCTAACAGAGGCCCAGTTCATTAAAATATTTTACCCTCGGGTACTGGGACCAGCTGTATAGCTTTTAAACTTCACCCTTCTCACCCAACTCACTGCACACTCAGCAACATACCAGCTCCGCAGTCACCTGGCGTTGAAGCACACCCGGGGCACATTCGGTGCCACTGCGGTGGGCCCGATGATGAAGCATGCCACCGACTAGGTCGGTGGATGAGGGCTTTATAAGGAAAACAACGTTTCTCCTTATTTGACGTACTGCTCTGAGTCTCCTACTTCTCTTAAACCTTAGCTAGTCCTTATTGATACATACATATAACCCAGGGGATACGGTCTACCCTATCTAGTCCTCTCTCTCTCATTGATTAAAGCACCCAACGTGGGGGGCCATGTAGTGTAGAGCTTATTGGGAATATAGGAACTACACTACAGTTTCTGCCAGACTCAGAAGGGACCAACCCCTTTGGGAATCAATTCCATGTACTTTTATCCTAAGGAAAAGTAGCAATTCAATGGGAACCCAGACACACTTTGAATCGCTACTTCAACCAGGTTAGAACCCCACAAGGAATACCCATTCAAGTAAAACTGGAAACAATCCTGAAAATTCCAATCATGTTTAACTAACACAGGTTTTGTAACCTGTGACTACAGATAACTTGGGACTCATAATGCTTCTTATTGAGTGACAGAAGACTGGGGTCATTGGACTGATCAAAGAGACAACGTGATTATGGAAATTCACAGTTAGGGAATTTTACCGCCCCATTTACCTTTCAATATGGCTTTTTCCAATTGGAAATTGCTACTAGAGAATTCTCTTGGGTGGGTCCCTTGTAACAAAAAGCTCCTCTGGGAGCAGAAAAATGATGGTGGGAAAAACTGCCAACAACCTTTACCAACCTGAGTTGAGGTAAATGTTAATATTTCTACCCGACAAATGTGGGGGGGCGGATGGTTCTCATATGACCAGCTGTCTCTGGTGAATAACCAGCATAAAGCATACTGTAACCACCTGAGTAAATGCATCAACGTACATGAAAGTACACCGTTTTAGGGATGCACCAAAGAAGTGTGCTTCACAGGAGGAATCTTCTGAGTGCTCAAATTCAACATGAGGTCTTCAAGAGAGATCCCAGAAGGATGAATTAGGAAACGAGGAAGTGAATCAGAAAGTGAAACTTGCTGATCTCAAGGATTCTATAAGTACTCTCTGACTTTCTAATAAATAGCAATTTTATTTGGCGATTTTATCCAATTCACACTTCCTATGAGGGTTGAAACACAAAGGCAATATATATTATGCTCTGATATATGTGGGGATTCAACAGGCAAAAGTAGAGGCCATAATTGATACCGGGAGTACATCTAATTTGAGCTCAGTGAAAGAGTTCTAGGAATTTAATTCTGCTATGCTGGGAATGGATCTCCTGGTAGTTGAAAAGATGGAAAGAACTATCATAAATGAGGAAGGCAAATGCGTACCCATATGGGGGGTAGACCGGATTCCAATCCAGGTGTGCAAATTGATTCTAAGTATTGATCTGATCTCTGTTCATAGATGAAATTTAGATTTCCTGAACCAAAGTGCCTATTACCAAAAAAGATGCTAGAAACATTTAAGCACCAGCACCACATGTGTTATGCAGTACAAAGGGAATCACATTTCCTGGAGCTTTAGTTGAAGTATGGGGAAGATCCTGAGCTCCGAGCGATTACAGATAATGATAATTATACCCGAAAGGTAGCAGCAGTTCAGCACATTGTAGTTTAGTTGAATGAGATGGAGCACTACACCATTGAATTGTAAGAACATGTTTTACAATTCAAGAAAGTGAAAGGTGACTCTTAGGCAGAAGAAATCATGAGAGCCAATGACCAGGAACTCCCAGAAGATTAGGCAAGATAGGTACGAAAAGTACAAAACCTTTTGTTTAAGTGATCGTACAGGAAGAGACAAACAAACTGATGGTTACTATTGAGTTGTAGGCAGAAATGTCAGCCACAGCAGAGCACATAGATCTATAGCAGGTAAGTATGATGAAATGACTAACCAGTCTGTGGGTGATAATGTACTGTAACAAGCTCCAAAATAGACCAGGATACAGGTGTGGAACCCGGGGAATCCCAGCCATGTGATGTGAGGCACTGCAACTGAGGATATACTGGTGCTGAGCAGATGTTTGTGCCTAGACCTCTCCATGGTAGGTTGGTTAAATTAAAAGCCAGGTCTTCAGCTTCTTGTGGAATTTGAAAAAGAGAAGGAGACACGGACCTAAAGTGGGAGGCCATTCCAAGCTTTAGGAGCGATGTAAGAGAATGCCTATATTCCTGAAATTAATTTGTTTATGCTTGGGATGTGTGCCTGTTGGGATCCGAGAGAGCTGAAGTGTCAGGGTGGTTGGTGGAAGGAGATGCAACTGTTCAGGTAGGTGTGGCCTAAGTCGTGTAGTACCTTGAATGTGTGTATGAGGAGTTTGACATGAGCACATTTGTGTATCAGAAGCCAGTGAAGATGTGATTCTTTACACTGAAGAGTAATAAATTTGAAGTTAGTGAATCTAAATATGTGGGTCTTGACTCCAGGCAGAGGATTTTCTAGACCCGAAGAGAGCCAGAAGGCTTCCTTTACAAACCAATTTAGTGACAGGGCAGATTATTTCAGGAAGGGAGATCACCACATCCCCGTCATGCAGAGTTGTTATCAATAATGTCATTTCAGATGTTGCGGTATTGTATCAAGAGTGATGTAATGTGTGAGGTAATTACGAGTTTAAAGGGAGAGTGCAAGTTATATTTACTAAAAGACACAAGTTGCAGTTACTTGAGATAACTGCAACAGTTTCACCTAACTATAGCGTCCCTTTAAACTTTGTTTTTTTTGTGAATTTTGTAAGTTTTTTTGAATTGTCACTTTAAACTTTGTTTTTTTCAGTGAATTTCTTGGATTTTGTTTTTTAGCATAACGTACTCTTAATATATAAAGGGAAAGTCTTTTGGCTTTGTCATTAAACATTTCAATAAAGCATTTGAAGTAAAAAAACATTGTGTGTCAGTCGTTTTTCACACTCCTCAAATCAAACTATGCATCCATAAAACTAACCAAGATCCCTGCATTTCCAAACTGAAAAGCAAAAGTTCCAGCTCTGGGAATGCTTAAAAACATCAATAACTTTTCATGGGCTTGTTAGAAATTGGTTCTCTAGTTGACAGAGGTATGCACTCTGTCCCAATAGGACCCACAATCCTAGTCACTGTAAGTCAGAAAGACACCTTAAATTAACCCTTGCTCCCCATCTGGTAGCTTGGCACAGAACATTCAGGCTTAACTTAAGAGGCAATGCGTAAACTATTTGTGCAACACTTAATACACTAAAACAGTAAAACACCACACAAAAATAATCCACACAATGTTAGCAAAATAGAGCTTACTTTAATGAACAACACAAGACCAAAACAACAAAAATCCAATTAGTAGAACTTGAGATATGATTTTTTAAAGAATAAACTGCAAAATGGAGCTTAGAAGTAATAATGGGTTATCTGGTCAATCTACACTGGAACAAATTCAAGAATATCAGGCTGACTGCAATGGGGCATGGGCCATATTTAGGGACCCAGTGAGGCTCTATGAACAAAAGTACCTTAATCCTGGTTGTGTAGACAAAGATGTGGAATGCAGCCAAGTGATGCATCAGTGTTCTACAGGGGCATCACTTTATACCCACTTCCAAGGCCTCAGGACTGTATTGGCACTACTTGACAGGGCACACCTCACAGAAGGCAGAGTCTAGGTGCTGTAGCAGGGTGGTTGGATGTCTTTGATGTCCCTGAGAATTCAGAACAGGAGGCAACCAGACAAGCCCTTTGAGTCACTTTGGCTCTGGGTTGGAGAGATGCAGGTTCAGTTCTTCTCACTCCCAAGCAAGAGAGCAGCAGGCAGCAGGTGAGCACAACAAAGCAGGAGTCCAGTAGAATAGCAGTCCTTGTAACAGCACAGCAGTCCTTCTTCCTGGCAGAGTATCCACAGGTCCAGAAGTGTATTGAAGTGGTGGTGTTTGAGGTTTAGTATTTATACTTTGGTGCCTAGGTTCTGGAAGGTGGCAAAAGCTTTTGAGGGAATCCCCCTCCTCTCCTACCCAATTGTCTGACGTGATAATACAGGGCAGTTAGGCTTATTGTATGGAGAGAGGGCAAAGCACTATGCATGTGCAAGTGGGCCTGTGCTTTGTTCTGCTCCCCCCCCCATCAAGCTAGTAAGGGCCCATCAGGTCACACCTAAGCTTCCATTGTGTGTGTCGGTCTAGAGGGAAGGCACAAGGTCCAGCTGTCACTCACCCCAGGCGTGTATTCAGAGACAGGCAAAAGGCATAGAATGGTTAAAGTAAGAAAATGCCAAATTTAAAAAAAAGTGCTGGTTCCAGATTTGCAACTTAAAATCTGAATTTAACATGAATTGTGATTTTAAGTTGTGATTCCAGTGACACCAAACTCAAAATGTCTATCCTTTCCTAATTGGGAATTACATTTATACAGTGAAATAAAGTAAGCCCAATGTCAACCTATAGGCCATGCAGTGGTGAAAAACAAATGTATGAGTTTGTCACTATCTGGACAAGCAAAACTTAAAAATACAAGTCCAATATTTTAAATATAATGCACCCTGACCATGGGGCTGCCTAGGGCTACCTAAGGGGTGACTTATATGTATTAAAAAGGAAGTTTTGGGCCTGGCAAGAGGGTTAATTTGTCAGGTCGAAATGGCAGTTTGAAACTGCACACAAAGGCTCTGCAATCGCAAGCCTGAGTCTTGTTTAAAGAGTTACTGACAAAGGTGGCACAACTAGTGCTTCAGGCCCAATAGTAGCATTTAATTTACAGGCACTGGGCACACGTGGGAATTATAGGTAAATGAAATATGTCAATTGTGGATAAGCCAATGTCACCATGTACAAAGCAAAGGGAACATGCACTTTATCAATGGTTAATAGTGGTAAAGTGCCCAGAGTCCTAAAGCCAGCAAAAACAAATTCAGCACAAAAAGATGAGGAGAAATGCAAAAATTTTGTGTTGCACTCCCTGGAGCACTTAGAAAACATGCTGATGGTGCCCCTGCCCAAATTGGGGGCATCACGAGTAGCAATATATATATGTAAATAGGTCCATGAAGGATTCCAGCAACTTATTTATTATTATTTATTTTTTCTAAATTGTTTTCTTTTTTGTGGATGTCTCAGCTCTACCCAGGGCACCTAAAACTTTGATTTTTGTTGGGGGCTGTGGCAGGAGCCCCAGGGCCTCACAGCCACAACAGCTTCTTGCAGGAACTAGCGGCAGTTCTGGACTTTTTTTTAAAATCCCATGGCCGCCGCACCACCTCTGGCTCTCCTGCAAGCACCCATCTCGGGTGAGCAGAAGCCAGCATTGTTGTCACCCAGCGAAAGCAGCTTTTCGTTTTCCTCCTGCATTGGTGGGGGAGCAAGTCTGTGTTTTCCTTCTCACATGAGTGTTGGGCTTCTACCAGGTTGAAGCTCAAAATTCTTCCCTGTGCACTGGTAGGGAATCCATGGGGTCATCAGGACACCATCACAGAGACGGCCCCTTGGGAATGGGGTCTTGGTGTTCAGGAAAGGCTCAGGAAGGGGGCCATGTGCCCCCATCCCTTTTATATATGAATCCGCACTCGTGGCATGGTGTCTCCGGGGCCCAGAAAAGGCTCGGGAAGGGGGGCCACAGCCCCTCCCCCCAATTAGGTTTATTGGGCTTGGAGAGATCACTGGGGCGGATAAGAGAGAATGATAGGTGGTCTATTTGCCTCTCCACAGACTAGACCTGGACTGGCCTGTGTAACCTGAATCACTGAACAGAGAGAGGAAATACAATGATGTCTGTGGTTGGACGCATTCTGTTGAAAAGATTTCAATAGGATTACAAAAGAATAGGAGAACTTAATTGTCTCACTTTCTTATCATACAATATACACACGTTATGTTGACACATAGAAATATATAAATATTGCTTCCAAAAGTATGAGCCCAATGTTTCGGATAACTTTGTTTAAGAAGCCGAGGAGTCCAGACATCTCATGCTCAGCTGCAATTTTTTGGAAATTAAATACACGTAATTTGAAACAAAAGCACACTGGATGCGTTTTACATTGTGATAAAAGAGCAGAATTCTAGAAAGAAGGGGAAATGTATTGCAATGTGTGACTAGTTAAAATGCTGTACGGATTTGTCGAGTCTAATCTCTAAGAAACAGAGCTATTTGTATTTGTATTTATATACATTTGAAAGTTCAATTGCAAATATTTGTGTGCAACAATGAATAACGTGGCTATTACACATTCCAGAGCCGAGGTCTGTCAATGGTGGACGTTTTTTAAAAAAAGAGTATTGCAAGGCTTTGTTGAGTACATTTGCAAAGAGGATGATGAAGCCAATTGATTTCTGAGTGAGATTTTTATCTGCATCACTGAGGAAGTGGCACATTTGAGTTAAAGGCATTGCACTAGCACTGAATTTCTTGATGGTTGCAGATTTGACTAATTTGCATAGAAAAATACAGAGCATCAGTGAGTGTCGTTCAAAAGAAAGATCTGTATTTTGTGATTGTTTTAGGTTTGATATTCAAACAGTATTATGTTTGTTTTGGTGGTTAATAGAATGCAATGTTTTGAAAAAGTTATTTTGCCTGTGTGAGAAAGAATGACATATTGAATCAATTGCACCGAAATAAATATTAGCGCCACAAGCTCTGTGCAAATGTTAGGGTAAGTTATGCCCCATTAAACACTTAATAATGAACAATGCGTTGAACAAGGGTATTAATTACTTTTTTTTCCTAGACAGAAGGGGTCATGCATTTTCACAGTTATCAAAGTATGCTGTGGGCAGAATAAATTAATCTCATGTCGTTAAGAGAAAGAGGGACGTACAAAATGCATTTGTGAATATCCTCTAATTTTGCATCAACCCTGGGGTACCGTTGTAACACAGACATTTATGTGTAAAAATGCACTTACCTACCAAAAGTTTTTTGTTGTCATTTTATGATGCAATATGGGACTTACAGTAAGCCATGTGCAATTTACTGCTGACATATCAAAATACCCCAATCAGCTTTTACCAATAACAAATTAAAATATCAAAAGCAGCTTTTACTAAAGTAAATTAAATGATGACTGACATGAATCTGTTTATATGATGTGGCTAATACTCTCAAAAATTCCAATACCACTGTTATAAAACTCTCTAAACCTGCTTTAGGGTGTATCAGAGACCTAGTCCATGACTGAGCTAGTGTAAGAAATTGGGTTGTTGGTTTAATGTGTGGCCCCTGTTCAAGAAACAGCCACAATCTCTGTCATGGTGAACCTCAAAAGTTACAAATTGAACCTGTGCTTCACCGTCTGGTTGCTTGGCATAAACGCAGTGAGGCTAAATTTGAAGTAATGTTTAAAGTATTTATGCAGCACACAAACAGTAATAAAGTGAAAACACAACACAAGAGAACTCTCACACCAATTGAGAAAGAAAGAGTAAATTGTGATCATTTGACAATAAAATGATAAAAATCCAATCAGTAGAGCTGGAGTTGTTAAGTTTAAGGTAAAAACCTAGTGACTAAAAGACCAAAGCGCCAACTGCAGACATCTACTCGTGTGCGAGACCTGCTTAAAGTTAAAAAAATATGGCCAACCACAATGGAGGGGATTGGATACAATGAGTGGATTGGGCCTGGTCGGTGCTTACCTTTGAACTTAGAAGAAAATTTGAAGAAAAATAGGGCAAGTCTGCACGCAGTGTCTGAGGAGGGACCATTGCCATCGGGAAACCACTGGATGAAGCTGTGGTGAAGGTTTTATTGTTCAGACTTAGTCACTTTTTGAGAGGTCCGGTAAAAGGCTGGAGGCTGTAGCCAACCAGAGTTCCAGGAGTCTGGATACCCTTTGGCAAAGGACCGCTGAACAGGATTTGCTGCTGTTTAGAAGAACGTAGCGGGAGCTCCTGTGAAGTCAGGCCGGCCAGCGGTGCACCTTGTGTGGATAGACAAGCTGGTTGGTCCCAATCTTCTCTCTGTTCTCAGAGTAGTTGTTAGCCATAACATCCTTGTCTCAAGTTGTGGATTTTGGCTAACTGGGCACTTTTAGCACCACCATAAAGGGTCCAGGACTGAAGGGGCATCACTTGGGGGGTTTGGACTGACTAGGGCTGGGTCCAGGTGTGGGTTTAAGATGGTTAGATTCCTTTCTGTCCCTGTGTTTTTGATCAGGAGGCCAGCCAACTAGTTCTTGAATCCACTCTGGTAGTCCTAGTCCCAAGTGTTGAAACAGGGCTCAAGCAGCAAGGCAGGCCTCTTTGGGTTCAAAGCATGCTCCAGGCAGCAAAGCGGTCCTTCCAGGTACATTAAAACAGACGTGTGGACTACACAGCAGGTTACAGCAGCAGTCAGTCCATTGAGAGTCCTTATGCAGGTCCGGAAAGTGAACTACTGAAGAGTGGGTCTATGGGTCCTACATTTATATATGGCGCCTGCTGTGAAGTAGGAGACATTTCTAGTGAATTCCATTTGAAGTGCGTGAAGTTTCTTTTTCCCATTTGCTGGCTCCAAGCTGGTTGCATGAACAATGCAGGGGTGAAAAGTCCTTTGTGTGGAGGCTGAGCACAACATAGTCATTTGCAAGTGAGGCTGTATTAGCGCCTCCCCCGTCCTGCCAGTTGATGGCCCACCCAGAATCACCTAATCCCTTTATAGTGTGGCTGTTTGGGAGGAATAAACAAAATCCAAATGCCAACATCACCCACTCATGTGACCCAGTAATAGGCTACAGGCACCAAATAGGGCAGGAAAATGCCAACTTCTAAAAGTGTCATTTTCTAAATTCTAACTTGAAATCTAACTTTATCATAAATGGGGATTTTAAGCTAAAGTTTCTCAGACACCAAACATAAAGTGTGTACCTGGTCTCTAGCAAAAATGATCACTTACTAAATGTAATAAGGCAACCCAATGTTATCCTATGGGAGAGGTAGCCTTACAGTAGTGAAAAACCAAGTGAGCGGTTATTCACTACCAGGACATGGAAAACTTAAAAGTACATGCCCGCTCTCTTAATTAAAAAGCACATTACCCTATGGGCTACTAAGGGTCTACCTTTGGGGTGACATACATGCAATAAAAGGAGAGTTGAAGGCTTAGCAAGGAGGTTACATTGCCAAGTCGAACTGGTGGTTTAAAACTGCATTCAGTCTGCAATGGTGGACCTGGAATATGCTTTTGATTTCAAATCTTTTTTATTTGAGAATGCAAACAATACAGAGGAAAAAAACAAAAATACAAGAAATGAAAAGAAGACATATAGTAATGCATGGATAAAAATACAAAGTACTATCAAGAAAGTGATACAATCAGGTTACAAAACACACATGGGAAAGACAAAGCATTTCGAGGACGGAGAATTTTCAAGTGATGGAAATTATACATAACAGCCATGAAAAATACATTGGTCCTGTGAAATAAATATAAGGAAAGAAAGGGGGAAAGATAGGAGAGAATGGGAAGAAGCAGAGAGATAGGCAAGGGTAAGTGGGGGGCTGGGGGAAGGAGACAGCGTAGGAAGGAGGGAAGATGGTTAGCCAACAGCAACAAGACAATAGACAGTAAGCGTAGCCCTAGACAGCGAATTCGCAGCTCCGTTATGAGATCAGTGAAGGGACATAAACAGGAATTATATCACCAATATAGTCTAAGGTGGGTCGTAACAAAGCTCTAGTGAATCAAGTAAGCTCCAGAGTTTGGTATGGGGCTTTCGCCAAGGAGATGAGTGAAGGACGTCATTGTTTGCTCCCCTTAAAGAGGCCAGCCATTCTTGCCAAATTTTGAAGGAAACGTCTGAAGCACTCTTCCATTTACTCAGGACGACCTTACAGGCAAGTGTGATTATGAGGTCTAGTAAATGTCTATCGTGATCGTTCGGTATTCTTGGGTCAATCGCCCCCAGGAGAACATACGCAAAGTCTCTGGGCGGTCGAAAATGGAAGGTTCCCTGGATGTAGTTGTAGATCTTATCCCAAAACATTTGTAGTAGCGGACAGTGATAGAGCATATGTGCCAAGTCACCCATGTGGGATTTGCAGTTCCAGCAGAGGGTGCTGTCGAGGAGCTTGAGCTTAAATAGTTTTTTCGGTGTTCAGTACAATCGTTTATGCTTTAAGGGCTACTTAAGTGGGTTGCTCAATAAGTGCTACAGGCCCACTAGTAGAATTTAATTTAGAGTCCCTGGGTATAAGCTATAAAAATATATAAGAAAATAAATATGCCAATCAAGTGTAAGCCAATTTTACCATGTTTAAAGGAAAGAGCACAAGCACTTTAGCAATCGTTAGCAGTGGAGAAATACACATCGTCCTAAAGCCAAAAGAAACGAATTTCAGCAAAATGTACAGGGTAAAGGCAATATTTTTGAGGAAGAACACTTTAAGGCTGACAGATTTAACAGCGAGGCTGTTGTGCCAGCTATTTATTCTCATACTTTGTGCTCAGTACCTTAAAGCCACATTACAATGTTATTTTTGTAACCTCACTTCTCGCGCATGATGGGCACTTACCGTTTGAAAAGCTTCTATGATAGAAATATAAGAATAACAAGGGACAGGAAGGCAGTATGCCATTATATCTTCCTTTTTAGGTGCCACATTCCCAACTAATGTTGTGTTAATCTTTCCATGCAGGTGAAGGGCATATGCTATTGGAATAGGATGTACAGTTCCTAACCAGAGCTTCCACAATCAAAGGATCACAGCCGAAAATCAGGGAAAGAAAAGCTGTCAATGAGGCATATTGTTGTTAGTGAACACTACTAATTCACAATACTAATTTGATGAGTAAAGGAAATGGAAAAAAACTCTGGCATCTTGGGGAATTTCGAAATTTGAACCTAAAAAGGCATTCTTTCCATTCACGTTTTGCCATTTTGTGTACTCTGTCCTTTTTGTAAAATAAATCTCTGAAGTGGGAGTTCAAATTTGAAACTCAACAATCTATAAAAAAAAATAAGAATGTGATATGCTTCCTGCCTTTAGCAGAAAAACTGTAGTTCATGCCTTAGTGGCATCCAAAGTGGGTCATGGCAAATTGATATACCTGGGTAATCCAAAATTTAGGATGCTCACATATCAGGATCTTAAATGCAGCCACCTGCCTAATTCTAAATATCCTCCTCTGTGCCACACTTCTACCCACCTACAAATCTTCACTGGTTCCAAGTGCAAAAAAGATGTCTATTCAAAGTTGGAGGTTTAGTGTGCTGCACCCATATCATCATAAGGCCAGAATAATTTAAATACACAAGCTGATCTGCATCCCATCCACATGTATTCCTGGATTGGTGACAGATCCTTCCAATCCTTGGCCTCTAACTTCTGGAATATACTCCTTTATAGTCCCCTTGCAACCCTCAATAACCTATCTTCATGTCTAAACATAAAACCTTGCTCTTTCAACAATAATGGTTGTTTAGTTCTGGTCTCAATTATCAGACCTGGCTCCCTAGCCCCAAGATACCCTATGGTAGGGTGAAAGTGGGCTTCGTTATTTTCAATCATTTCTTTTATTTTACTGATTGAAAATATATACACGTTATTTAGGTAAAGTTGATGACTGACTCTTTACTTCACAAAATACACAAACAAATACACTCAGGAAGGGTCCAATTCACAAAGTTAGTGCTAATTTAAGACACTGTCTGTCCATACTTTTTCCTGTTTGGGATTATTTCTTAACATTTCTATCAAAATAGGCATCATTTAAAACTATTAGAAGAAACAGGTATTAGTCTGTAATATTATCAGAAGTACAATTGTGTGTTTTCCTAACCCTTCACCTTTGTAATATACACACTGTAAAATACACCAGGTTAGGTTCCGGGATTAGGACACGTTTATTATTCATTTTGTGAAATCATTTTTCTGGATTTGGTGAAGCGCAACAGCTACCCCAGCAATGGGGCGTCCCGGCGCTGAGAGACGTGCTCACACCTACTAGACAGGGGAGTAGAGAGGGCCCTAGAGAGCAGGAAAAAGGTAGGTCTTGATTGCTTTGCGAAAGACTGGGAGACTGTCTATGGAACGTATGCTAATCGGGAGATCGTTCCAGAGTTTGGGTCCGAGAGCGCTAAAGGAGCGACCTCCAGTGCGACAGAGCCTAGTTCTGGGAACTTCCAGAAGAAGTTGGTTAGAGGAGCGTAGATCACGGCCAGGAACATAGGGTCGGGCCAGGTTTCGCAACAGGGGGGGGCTTTCCTGTTTGACAATCTTAAAGATCGTAGTAAGAGCTTTGAATTTAACTCTGTGTTCCACCGGCAGCCAGTGGAGCTTGCGGATGGTGGCTCTGGCTGAGCATCTGCGTGGGAGACCGACCAGCGTTCTAGCCGCCGCATTCTGGATACGTTGGAACCTAGCCGTTTCTGCTTTGTTTGCTCCCAGGAGGAGGACGTTCGCATAGTCCAGGCGTGACAAGATGGTTGCCT
This sequence comes from Lissotriton vulgaris, assembly GCF_964263255.1. Lineage (NCBI taxonomy): Eukaryota > Metazoa > Chordata > Amphibia > Caudata > Salamandridae > Lissotriton > Lissotriton vulgaris. The sequence continues at coordinate 1,613,932,901 of NC_141694.1, forward strand.
GGACGATTAGCTGGCGGGACTTTGAGTCAAAGAGTCCGAGTATAGGCCTGAGGTGCCTTAGGAGACCTATGCAGGTGGCTGCTACCTTTTTAGTGTGTGACTGGAAGCTGAGGTTAGCATCCATCCAGACTCCCAGATTTTTTACACAGTTTTTCTCTCAGATATAAATACTGTCCCTCCCTTCTTTTCTGCTGCACTAATGAATGGATTTCACGTGTGGCCTACGGGTTCATATGAGAGTGGAGTAAATGCATTCAACTTTTGTGAAGACATATTAAGTTACATTTGAGTGTGCATGGAATGTACTTGAGCTCTCCTGTAACACAATCCCGAGAAGGCCTCAAATTTAATTTAGGACAATATTTACTAGTGCAAAAATAATATTTACAAGTGAACAAGTTAGCCACATTAATTTTTCAATTACTTACCAGTAATTACATTACTGAGTCCATTCTTCCTCGTTACGGTCATTACATATCAACCTACCTGCCTCCCTTTCATACCCTGAGTCAGGCCATTCCTAGCGCTTGGACAAATTACAGGATGTCTTCAGGGAGGTGAACTGTGTTTAATTTGAGCTGATGGGTGTTTGTGGGGCCCTCTGGCACTTTTTGGGATCTAGCACTTATTTTTCCTCATCACATTTTGACCCACAGCAAGAGAAAGACAAATACAAAATTATGAAAGATGGGAAACCTTTGACCCTGTCACCAGGCAGGTCGCTCCCCCGCGCCACCACACAGCCCTCCTGTGTGCCCCGACCTGCTGCTGCCGCTTGATCTGATTGCGCCTGTGTGATAGTTTCTCCTGTACTCATGTCCCTCTGTGCCCCATTGCTGTGTGTTTCTCCCGCTCGCCCCCACCTGCCTGGCTAGCATTGCTGGTGTCCTTACTGTGCTACCATTGTTGTTGTCCTACTATACATCCTGTACCCCACTTGCCCTCTGTTTCCCCGCTCCACGCTCCTTCCCGCCGCAGCCCCGCCCCCGAGAGGTCCCATCACCACCCCGCTCCCGCCTCCCAGCTGCTCCTCCCTCCCACTCCCCCTCATATGGAGGCCGCGCAGCGACAGTGCAGCAGATGCGTCCAGCGGGTACGCTGAAGGCAAGCCTGTTTGGGCCCGTCCGCGCCTAGACCGCACCCGCACCAGGACCCCTGACCCCGCACTCACCACGACACACACCACTGCTATGACTCCGGCACCCTCCACGCACTCAACACCGAACAATCGCCACCTGCTACCTGGCCACCCCGAAGCGCACCCAAGGACCCTTCTCCTGCTGGAGCTGCAGCTTTACCAGCATCCAGCCCGCCAACCCACTCACCAAAGAACCCAACTTCCTCAGATGCATCCTGCTCAACACCCGCTCCGCCCGCAAACACGCTATCCAACTCTGGGACCTACTCGACACCAACACCCTAGACGTCGCCTTCCTGACAGACCTGGCTGACCCTCACCTCGGCGCTCAACATCGCCATAGCCATCCCAGAAAGCTAAAAGATAACCTGCAAGGACCGCTCCAACTGAGTAGGTTGGAGGAATCATCCACAGAAACACCCTCAAAATCTCGACAGGCGCGACGACACCCGCAGGACTACCGAACACCTGCACTTCAAGATTCACACTGACCCTAACACCACCCTCAGAGGCACACTCATCTACAGACCCCCCGGCCCCCGACCACAGTTCAGCGACTCCATCCCTAACTTCATCAGCACACACGCCCTTGCCTCCACGGACTACATCCTCCTCGGGGACCTGAACTTCCACATCGAGAACAACAGCGACTCCAACACCTCCACCCTGATTGACAACCTCGGCAACCTCAGACTCAGACAACTCATCACAACACCCACCCACTCCGCCGGCAACACGCTTGACCCCATCTTCTCAGCAAGCTCCCACATCTCCTTCGACCGCACCACCGAACTCCACTGGACCGACCACCGCTGCATCGCAGGATCTTCAAGTGGATCCCCACCACTACCGGAAGGACGGTCACCCAGGCCCTCATTAGCAGTGACTGGACTACGGCAATGCACTCTACGCAGGAGCCCCGGCCAAACTCCTGAAACGGCTCCAACGCATCCAGAATGCCTCCGCAGGCCTGATCCTCGACATCCCGCACCAGAGCCACATCAAACCGCACCTGAGAGACCTGCACTGGCGCCCCATCAACAAGAGGATAACCTTCAAGCTCCTCACCCACGCACACAAGGCACTCTAGGACACCGGACCAGCGTACCTCAACAGCCGAATCAGCCACTACACCCCGTCTCGCCAGCTCCGCTCTGCTGACCGCACCCTCGCCACTGTCCCCCGCATCCGAAGAGTGACCGCCGGCAGCAGATCATTCTCCCACCTCGCCGCCAAGACGTGGACCTCCTCCCCATCCACCTATGGCTATGGCAGACCGAAGACCTCCTTACCTTCAGGAGACTCCTCAAGACCTGGCTCTTCGAACAGTAGCAGCGCCCCCCCCCCCCCACTAGCGCCTTGAGACCCTCACAGGTATGTAGTGCGCTTTACAAATGCTATGATTGATTGATTGATTGATTGATTGATTGATTGAAACAGTAATGGAAAATAAAGCAAAGATGAAAAATAACCTGTAAGAATTAGTAAACATGCCTAGAATGTCTGGTGGTGGATGAAAGAGGCATCGGGTGGAATCGAGACTATATAGTCTTGACATACTGTACCACGACCTGCACTGGCACTAGCCGTGAGTGTCTAAGGAAAACTTTGTGCACCTGTTATGTTATGTGACTTTGTAGAGATCAGCTAATCATCCGTAAGAGTATCCAGGCGCTGAGTAGGGCAGATGTAGGAAAGTGTGTTTCTGTTGCAATACCCCTCACAACTTTTTGCCTGCATTTGATGCAACTTTGACTGTAGCGTACTGGGTCCCTGCTAACGAGGTTCCCAGTACCATTGTTCTTTCCCTAAAACTGGAGCATGATTGGTACAACTTCAGACAACCTGTAAGTCACTAGTAAATGGTACCCCCGGTACCTAGGGCATTGGTACTGAGGAGGGTCCCCTAGAGACATCTCACCAAACCATGCAAATTGCCCCTGCAGCCTGCATACCTTGGCACAGACACAAATTTAAAGCCAACATGGCACACTGCCTGTGTACTATGTTAAATCAAACTGCCTAAGGTATAAATAATCCACCCCTCTAGCAGGTCTGACAAGCCCTAAAGCAGGGTACACTATATCTCAGGCGTGGGCATATCTGCATGAGCAGATAGACCCCTATAATATTTGGGTCTATTCTTAATATTGTAAGTGCAAGGGAAACCATAGAGAGTACATGGGCTGGAAACTCAACAAGTCGAGTTCCCCAGCACCATGATGGCTTCACTGGTACCAAACAACTCCTCTTAACAAACCAACACTGATGCTAGTGTTGGAGTTGTTAAAACATGTTCTCAGAGGGCACCTCAAAGGTGCCCCTGAAAACCTACCAAACCTGGTGCAGTATCTGACTTGCTTTAGGCAGCCTGTCAACACCAGACATGTTTCCGGACCCCTAGGTTGAAAGCCTCTGCTCTCTGAGGCCAGAAACAAAGCCCAGCCTGGGCGGAGATGTGACACCCCAGGATGAGCACAGTGCTTGAGAGGGAATGTACAAAGGCCTTGCCACCTTTGTAAAACAACCCCAGCCTCCACCACTAGCAGCAGATGGCAGCCCCCATTTTTGGCGAGAGAACCGGAGGGAAAACAAGGTGAGAATAGGAGGTGTGCCCCCCTTTGCCAACTCTACCCCTCAGATGCTGGAGGTAAAGTGAAGCACATTTTTCATTGCCCACCATCTTGAAGATGGTGGGACTTATCCAATCAGGGCTAGGACTATGCCACCCTCCCACAGGAGGGTGGCATAATAGAGGGTGTAGACACCCCAGCTATGGAACCCATTGGTCCCTACCTGTCACTCCCCTGTAACACTCCTCTGTAACACTCTTAAATCTAGTATTTAGATGGCACCCTCAGACCCTGTAATCAAATTTCTGTTGAGCTATGAAGCGCGGACGGTGAACAGCCTCCCCAGCAAATAAGATGAAGGACCAGCAACTGACTTGACGCCAGCCCTGCTGGTCTGTCTGCTGCCTTTCACCCTTGTTACAAAAATCCACTCATCCTGCATGCCCAGCGACCTCCAAAATCCTAGGAGGACTGCCCAATGGTGTCCCTACTTCCCTTAACAACAGAAATGACCTTATCATCAGTGGGTTTTCTTCGTTCAGCTTCCTAGCCCAAGACTTCAGCCTTTCTCCGAGACCGATCTCCCTTATAGATTTGCATTTGGCGTGCGATGCTGTATTGACACTCTGCATCCGGCCGCCCCTGTGCCACTGAATATGTAGGTTTGGTACTGCTTGTAGCCCCCTGTGCTAACCTTAACTCTCAGAGATTGACCCCTGACACCACTTTACTTACCTGTGAGCAGCGCACCTTCGATCACCCCCAGTCTCCATTGATTAGCATTGGGCGCCCTACCCTGAATTTGACCACTGCACCCAGACGCCCTTGTGCTTCTGGTGGTAATAATTGAACCTTGCCTGTTGTTGACCTGAAACCCGCAAGACTGGAATTGTAAGTTGTGTACTTACCTTCAAAACTTCATTCTTGTTTTACTCCAATAGTTTAACATTGCTGAAGTGAAAAGTATTTTTATTGACAAACGTACTTACCTTTTAATGCACATCTTGGTCTTAAAATAGATCTTGAAAGAAGCTTAATTTTAAAGCAATTGGTGTGGATCTCCTTTTATCACTGTGTGTATAACAAATGTCTTACACTCCTTTGTATTAGCCCTAAGGCTGCTTGACCATACTACCACAAATAGAGCATTTTAGGTTTACATTGAACCCAGTACACTTCTGGAGGAATCTCTGGACTGTTTACACAATATAACTAGTTATTGGTATATCACAGAAAGAGCCAGATTCCTACAGCAGACTTGAGGGAGGAGGTAATGCCTGATTCATCTTGAAGAGCAATTTCTTGAGGTTCCTTCGAAAGTCTATGGAGGTGGGGGGTTCTGAGGTATTTTCAGAGGCCGTTTCAGGTCTTGGCTGGGAGGTATGACATGGAGTGTTTTCCGCTTCTGGTCGTCTTGATTCGAGGAAGATTTGCTTTCTCACGGAATACAGATCAAAGGAGTCTGGTGGGTTGGTAGAAGTTGAGGCAGTAGGTGAGTTAAGTTGGACCTGTGTCATGGAGAGCTTTGTAGACATGGTTGAGTAGCTTGCGCTTATATCTCTCCTGGACTGGGCATCAGTGGACTAGGAACCAGTTGTTGATGTAGAGAGATGGGGTTATTTCGCAGGATGTTCAAGATGAGTCTGGTGGCGGAGTTCTGGGTGGTTTGGCGTAGGACATGGGCTAGAATTCTGATGCAAAGGGCTTTTCTGTAATCAAGTCTACTTGTGGTAAAAACCTGGGTGACCATTCGTATTGTGTTAAGCAGGATCCACTTGAAAATCTTGCTTTGCATTTGCAGGATGTGCAAGCTTGATGAAGAGACAGTGTTGATCTGTCTGCTCATGGAGAGGCTGGTGTTCAGGAGTATCCCGAGGCTCTAGGCATTGCCCGCATGGGTGGGTGGGGGGGCCAAGTTTAGAAGGCCGTAATGAGGCATCCCAGAAGGAGTGGTTGTTGTAGATGATTACGACTTCAGTTTTGTCTGTGTTGAGTTGGAAGCAGTTGTTTTTCATCCAACATTGCTCATGCAGTCAGGGAAGTTTGCTTTAGTGGCACAGGCTGAGTCAGTAAGGGAGAGAATAAGCTGTGTGTCATCGGCATAGGATTCTATGTTGATGCCATGTGTTCCGACGAAGTCCGGGAGAGGTGTCATGGAGATTTTGAAGAGTGTTGGGCTGAACGATGATTCTTGAATGACTAGGCAGATGAGTTTCTTGGGTTCTGAAGTGTAGGGTGGGAGACTAACTGATTGACTTCTGTCCATGAGGATATCCACTTGAGGGCTGGTCTGCATATACCCCAGTGCTGAAGCTTTCTGATTAATAACTTGTAGGAAACCGTATCGAAAGCTGTGGCGAGGTCAAGGAGGACGAGTGCAGCATTTTCTCCTCGGCCAAGGATGTTTCTGATGTCATTGTGGCTGCAATGAGCGCTGTCTTTGCGCTGTGGTTGGTGTGAATGCCTGATTGAGGGCTGTCTAGGAGTTGATGGAGTTCCAGCTGGTCTGTGAGTTGGGTATTGATGGTTTTCTCCATGACTTTAGCTGGAAAAGGCAGGATCAAGATGGACCTGTAGCTGCTGAAGGTGCAGGGGTCTGCTGTTTGTTTCTTCAATAGGGCATTGACTTCGGTATTTTTTGAGAAGGACAGGAAGGTGGCAGTGAGCATGGAAGTGTTGATGATATCGGTGAGCGAGGAGGAGGTGATGGTTCTTCTAAGGTTAAAGTGGGCGCATGGGTCTGAGGGGGCTCCTAAGTGAATGATATTCATCAGGGTAGTGGTTTCTTTGATCAAGAGGAGCTTCCAGTTGCTTAGCTACTTTTTGGTTATTGAGGAGGTGACCAGCTAGTATGGGGAGTTTGTATCAGTATGCTGTGGGTCGAATGTGTTGTATGATTTTGGCAATTTTCTGTACGAAGAAATTTGTGAGGTCATTGCACAGTGCTTTGGATGGGATGATGCCATTGTTGGAAGCTGTAGGATTGGAGAACACCTTGACAATTGTGAAGAGTTCTTTGCAGTTGTTGGAGATGGCTTCGAGTCTGAGAGTTAGGGCCATTTCCTTTGCATTTCGTGGTTAGTGGTGGTAAAGGTTGAAGGCATCTTTGTATATGGATCTTGCTGTGGTGTTTTTGACGAGACTCCATTTTTCCATTTTCTGTACTTATTCTTTTACAAATTAAGTACTGGAGATGAACTTTATATATGCTGCTGGTCGGTAAGTGTGTAGCTATTTTTCATTAGGGAAAGGAAAGAGGCTATCTGAAGAGGCGAACTAGCCTCAGATTTGTAATGACTGTAGTGAGGCAGAATACACTCTGAGTAATGGAATGAATGGTAAGTAATTGAAATGTTACCTCTATCCACTTCTTCGACACAGTCATTACTGATCTAAAGCATACCAATGCAATCATTGAAACGGACCACCATGACTCTAGCCATGGACATACAGAGGCATGTTCAAGGAGCACAACATTTTGCTAAACTTGATTTGGTGGGTTTATATCACCTTCATTATAAAAAAGAAGGGCATTTTTTACATCATGTATTGCTGTTTTGATAGTATAATGCTCTTGGATGTTTTCAGTTTATTACAGATTAAATATTTTCGATGTTCTCAATTACTTTATATTGCTCTATCCGGATAATTTTTTTTTTTTGCTGAGACCCATGCCCAAAGGTGTGGGATCGGCCTACCCTAGCTTAAGACCATATCCCCAATCCCGAAGAAGCAATAAACTTTTTCTGTTCCCTCCCAGGAGGTAGTGTATCTCTAGAGTTGTGTGAAAACAATAGACAGCTATTTCACTCAGTCAATCATGCATGCTTAATTTCACCAGAGTGCAGAGAAATAGAGAGATGGGCGTTTTCAATAAAAGGTGTTATTTTATTGAGCAGTCTTCTTTCTCATGCAAGAGAAATGAATTGCCACAATTGCAATACTTATCATGAAGTAAAGTGCGTACAGTAAAAGTAGTATTATGAAATAATACTGTAAAAGCATTGATATGGTTTCTTAGCCATATGATACTTTAAAATGGATCAAATATATACATACATAAAAACATTGACTAACGAACTCAACTGGTGCTTCTAAGATACGCCTACCCCGATGTACCTGACCTAAGCCTAATACATAGGAAGGAGTAAGTAAGTTGCAGTTTTAAGTTAAGTTAGGTTTTTGCCAAGTATCGGAATCTAGAATTCTCTCTAAGGTTTTAATCAGCTCCGTACCTTGGTTATAGAATGAAGAAGGTCTTGTATCTCGCTTCTCAGGACTCGATCTCTCAGTAACCCGCGAGGGTGACTTGGGAACCCCGGAGCTGGATTTCTCGGCGTGAGAAAAGGCAGCTTCTCCAGCGCGTCAAAAAAGGGAGGGGCGGCTTCCTTCGGCTCTGGCAACAGCTGGGCTCTCGGACAAGTAGAACGTCACTCTGCTCCCCACAACTGTGTGTCTGCTTAAGGCAACGTTGGTATATTTATACCTGAAAGGTGCCGGGTTTGACGTAAGGTTGGACATAAGACGTCTCTAAGAACTAACAGTTCTTTCTGGTACTCCAGGAGATCTTGTGCAAATCAAAACAAAAGCAGGGGGAATTCCCGGGCTGCTGGAGGCTTGGTTTGTTTAAAGAACGCGTTGTGCTTTCTAGGAGTCTATGGGAGTAGCCTTGCCGTGCTTTGGACTGCATGGGCTATTACTAAATATGGATATGATTCTTATGCCTTTATAAGGATACTATTTTTTATAACCACATAAGGGCATGAATCGGGAATATCGAATTAGGGTCCTAGGTAGAAATACAACATCCCAAATCGGAACGTAACCCCACATCTGCCCTTATAGGGCTAAAAACTCCAGTAGACTCCAAGGATTTTGAATTTGGGCCAAACAAAAGGTGACCGGGTGTCCTAACCCGGCACTGGACCATACCCCATAGCAAAATAGGTAAACCACATAGGTGTAACACAATGTGTCCAATGTGGGGAGATAGAAGCTCATGAGATGCTGAGAATATTTTTCATAAAATAAGGGTGTGGGGTCTGGCCAATCCTGGACATCAAGCCCTAATTTTATCCCTAAAGCCTCAGTCCTTCTGCTCCCCTGAGGACTAAAGCATCCCCATCTCAAAGGCAAGCGAGAGGAAATATCTATCCTTTTGGATATTGTTTTTATATATGGGCCAGCAGAGTGGGACTACATCCCAATATCGCCCTACTTGCTTAACAGCTGCACTTTTTGAATATGGGTCAACCACCATATGACAATTCTGAAAACTAGGCATCATGTGGAGTCCAGAGTGGTGTGCCTTGTGAAGTTCCTTGAACGTTTTCTTACCCACAATGCCTTGCAATCCACAAACGTTGCCTAATATAACCCAATTCATTTTATTTCAGTTCCATAAATCTGTGGAATCAGCAGTAATCTAGAAAATTCATACCACCCAGCATTCCCCTATTTGTCCCGATGAAAACATGACTCCACATCTGGGGGACCCAGTGAGGTACACCACCCTAGACTCCTCCGGGGGTCTAGTATCAGGATGTCTGGGTAATTAGTTATCAGATTGTCCTGGTTTAGTAGGTTTTCCCTGGGTGCCAGCCGAGCTAGTACCCAAAATCCACAACTACCCAAAATCCACAACTACCCAAATTGCAAAAGAAGGGTTGGTTTTGAGTGGAAACATTTGATGTGTCCATGTTGCATTTTGAGCCCTTTCCTGTCAAAGACGACCGTCCCACACACAAAAGTGGGTTACCATATCTACCAGGAGAGATGAGAAAATTCTGGTTGGATTCTGGGACTTGTATGTTGTAGCCAAAGTTTGAGGTTTGCAAGGGCTTCTGGGTGAGAAAACCTTGTCAGATCCATATACCTCACAACACTGTGGACTGCCCTGGGTGTCTAATTTTCGGAAAAGGCTAGATTTGATTGGTTTCCCTGGGAGCGAGCTCAGGTACAGTCCAAATACCACATCTACGCACATTGCAAAAAAGGGTAAGTCTTGAGTGGAAATATTTGATCTATCCATGTGTTTTTTGGCCCCTTCAAATTTCTGGCACTAGGTCCACCCACAAAAATGGGGCACCATTTTAATCAGGAGATGAGTGGGAAAAGTGAGTAGTACGAAGTTTGTGCATTTTCATGGATTCTGGAACTTTTCCTTAGAGAAATATGAGGAAAATGTGTGTTTGCAGCCAAAATCAGAGGTTTGACAGGACTTCTAGTTAAGGGAACCTTGTGAGAACCACACACTTCACACCCCCTCCCTGTGGGGGTCTAGTGTTCAGAAATGTCTGAATATGATCGGTTTCTCTGGGTGGTGGCTAAGCTCAGGTACAAAATCTGCAACAACCCACATTATAAATAAAAATAGCATTGATTTTGCTGGGTGAAATGTGATGACTTCAAGTTGCGTTGTAGGGCATTTTGTTTCCCATGTGCTAGACCAAGCCACATAAGTAGATATCCTTTTCATCAAGAGACATGTCGGGCACAGAATAGTGGAATATTTGTTATTATGAATTGGATTTCTCTGCATTTGTGGTTCGAAATCTTTGCAAGTGTACAAGAAAGAAGACATTTTGAAAAATGCCCTCTCAATCACATGATAGTATGTGTGAGGAAGTGGGTTATAAGTTGGGAAGGATTGTAGCCCACCACAAGTAATAATGTCACTATCCATGTTAGATCCAGTTAAGGATTCAGTAATTTAAAACTGAACTCAACCCATGGTCGCTATGGCAAAGAGCAGACTGGTTTATCTTGAGAAAAAGTTTAAAGCATTTAGTAGTGTCATAAAAGATAAAACAATCAAAAACACAACACAATACTACTCCAATTTATAAACATAGAGACTATATTAATGAACAAAATGACACCAAAATGAAAAAATACAACAAGGGGAACCATACATATGAATGTTTAAAGTGTGAAAGGAAAAAAATGCTTAAAAGAGCAAAGTGCAACCGCAAGCAACTGGTCGCTCTTGACCGGGACAAGGTTAAGGTTTTAAAGTACCACTGCAAAGAAACAGAAGGGCCAGATTCATTAGGCAGAAAAGTTCCATACTGACATCGACAGTCTTCAGTGGAAGCAGGCAGAGGACAGGGGTTCAGAGGAGAGGATTAGGGTCCCATTAGGCTGGCGGGCGGATTGCCCCCGCCAGGCTGGTGGTAGCCACTGCCGGCCTGGTGGGGGTGATCCACCCGCCATCCTACCCCGAATGACCCCCCGCCATATTAGCATGGCGGCGGTACAACGGCGGACAGAAAGACCGTCCGCCACTTTTTCGCCCCGGTCGCCTTGTGGTTGGGGGGTGCTCATGGGTGGTACCTATGGTACTCCCCTGCATTTCAATGCACTGTCATGTTGTGCATTGAAATGCACAACATGCATTTTTAGCATTGCGGCGGGCGGTGCTCAAAGCACCGCCCGTCACAATGTTAAAAATGCATGATGCGCCCGCCAACGTGGCAGGTGCATCCTAATATGCAGTGCGGGACCGCGGCTCAGCTCGTGGGCGGTCCCGTTTTCTGCGAGGGTGGCAGGCAGCCATACTAATGGGGGCCTTAGTGTTGAAAAAATCTGGGGCCAAGCAGGCGACTCAGCAAAACCATATGCTGAGCCACGAAAAGCTCCAGTAGGAGAAGAAGGTCTAGTTTTCACCCTGGATGTCTTCGGTGTCTATTGGGACATCATCAGCGGTGGCGTCAAGGGAGCTGTGGGATGGAGTTGAAGCAGCCTCAGCGCTGCCAGATTCCAACAATAAGGGGAGAATGTAACAGGAGCTGTGGCAAAGTCAGTGGCAATGCACCTTTGCTGATCGGCTAGCAGGTTAGTCCCGGCCTGACAAAGGTTCTCTAAGCAAAATGTTTGTAGAAAGTTTTAGGTTTAAGCAGATGGAATACATTCTGAGGGGACCCAAGGGTTCCAGGACCTCGGGAACAGAACTTGAGGTTAGGACTCACTCCAACAGAAGCCACTAGCAGTGTTCAGGGCAAGTCCATTTAAAACTGGTCAACTGGGCTCTTCCAGGAAAGTGTCCCTGTAGCTTTAAAGGAGGTCAGTCAGCTGAACCTTGGAGTCCACTGCTTAGTGCTGGGCATAAGTGGCAGCAGGTTTAGCTTTTAGGGGTCTCGTCACAGGTCTCAACAGCAGGTGCAGTTGTTCTGTCTTCCACAGATCCAGTAGTGTTCTGAAGAAAACGCTCCTGGGCACGATATTTATGCTTGGTACTAACATGTGGGTGGGGTGACTCCTGACACCGCTGATGAATAGGGATAATGTTCCCAAGGGTAATCCTACCCTCTTCTGCAGAAAGTCCCCGTGTGGTCTACTGAAAACACACCCCCTTCTCTACCAAAAACCAAGATGTCTGAACCTTTCTTGCTTTTTGCAGAGCTCCTGTGTCCACCATAGCAGTGTGGCCAGGTAACTGAGCAACCCTTCCTCTGTGGTCACCTAAAACCAGTTCTGGGGGTAGCTCCTCTCCCATCGGGGTAGGTACTTGGTTGACTAGAAGGAAATTAGAGGGGTTAGGTCTAGGTGTCAGCTACATCTGCTTGTGTCAAGGTAATTCCCTTTGAAAATAATTAGGTTCCTGAACACTGCCCAGATGGTCATCCTGTCAGAGCAATGGAGAATCTCTCCACACCCAAAACCTTTGTCTCATCTCTAAGAGGAAGCTCACATCTCATTAAAGAGCTATTCAGCTCTTGAGTGACAGTTGGAGGCCATGCAAATGGGCATCTAGAGGCTTTCAGCAGGGAAGGGGTGACTTTTTAAAAGCAATTTTTGTAAATTATGCTTTACAAATCCAAATTTTGGAAGGAATTTGACCTGTAATAAATATTTTTAAAAGTCCAAGGAATAACATTTTAGCTGGCTCTTGGTGCAAACACTAGTTAATTGTAATAATAACTCCCATAGTTTTCCTATGGAGTAGCCAACCCTGCTATGTGAAACTAGTTTTTGGGGCCTTGTCACTGTAAAATATGCATTACATTAAACTGTAACCATACACCCTGCCTTAATGACCATTAAGGCTTACTTAGTAAGGGTGACTTATTAATATTTAAAAGGAGGGTTTAAGCCTGTCAAAAGGGGTTATTTCGACAAGTTGAATGTGCAGTTTAAACCTGCAAAGCCAGGTTACTTGTGGCAGGGCTGAGTTCATGTTTTTCTCTGTCACTCTAGTGGTGGCCCAATATAAACTGCAGTCCACTAGTGACATTGGATTGGTGTCACTACAACGCATGCTTTTACATCGCATGCCTTTACAACGCGGTTTTTACCACGCAGTCCATTACAACGCATAATGCTTTTAGGCGCTGGATAGTGAATTATTTAATTTACTATTCCAACTCCAGTCCCCGTGGATAGCAGGGAAGGTGTTGGATAGTAAATTAAATATATTCCCTATCCTAGAGCGCCCCCCAGCGCAATGCGTTGTAATGGTTTGCGTTGTAATGGTTGCGATGTAATGGTAGTGCGTTGTAAAAAATGCGTTGTAAGTGATGTTCCCCGTGACATTCAACATACAGGCCCTGGGTACACTGTGTAGCACAGGATTCTCCAATAAGTATCTTGCGAGCTACTGGTAGCTCTCCAGCCACTTGTGAGTAGCTCTCTTGTGTGTAGCCCAAACCACTAATCTAGGAGCTTTTGCTTGGTGGAATTAATATATGGAACCGTGAAAAGTTAGTACAAACCCCTGATTTCCATACTGTATGTAAAATTGATATTGGGAGATTTGTGAGCAATAATATTACCTTTATCTTGCTGACAAGGGCCTTGCAGATATTACCCTTGTAGAGGCATTACAAATTTGAAAAGGCTTTTTTTTAGATTACTGCTTGTAATACTTACATGTTTGGCACCAATATTATTAGTAGCTTGGGATGATTTTCATTGAACATAAGTAGCTCTTATTTTGTAAAGGTTGGAACCCCTTGATGTAGCATATACTGGGGTGTTATAGGTAAGTTAAATGCCAGTTAGATGTATAATCAATGTTAACATTATTGGGGGGGTGAGAGCACATACACTGGGGCCTGGTTAGCAGAACACCAGTGCACAGTCAACAAAACAACAGTATCAATCCCGGAAAATGGGGATGGGCATGCAAAAAGAGACATTTTCTCCCAGTATACTTTACCCCAAATTCAGAGGAGTACAAGTTACCACTGTTCCTAAACAAGGAATGTTGGGTACATTTCAGAAATATAGGTTTCCTTCCTACACTTCATTCTTCATAATTTCTGGACAAGATGTTACAGAGGAAAATGTCACAAATTGCAGTTTTTTTTCTACTTATTTTCATTATTGCTTTATTGCAACGGTTAGCTTCTTGGCACTTCTACACTAATGAATACACACATAGCTTAATCCAGAAATCTGAATATTTTTGTGAAATGGATAGCTTTCTGGGATCACCCATGGGTTTCACACCTGTTTCCACCACAAACTGCAAATAGGATGAAACCACTAAAATCGGAAAAAATGGACTGGATTCTGATTTTTCTTCATATACATTCACTACAGTGACTGAACACCATTCAGTGAAGACTTCACTTTTGTTAATAGGAGTACAGAGGTCATTTGATGTTTTCGAGATTAAATGAATTAAGGCTCTTCCTGTTTCATTATACAAGATGCTGTTTTAAGGATCCATCCTGATGAAGGCCTCGTTGTATGTGCCATCCAAGCTGAGTGATTTTAAAATGCTCAGCACCCAGAGAGAACACTGGGGATTGCATAGAGATGCTTACTTGCACTTGACCTAATGACCTCCAAGAAATAGATTCATTTTGAATGAAGTGATAATTTGCACCTCCAGTGGGTCAAAAAGATTAAATTTCATGATGGCATATGCCACCAACAGAATTATACGCCCATAACACTACAGAATCTCACATAAATTGATGCTGAAGTGGGAAAAACATTGTTTTTACAAGTTCAGAATAATTTGTCACATTCACACTACTCTCCCTTGGTTGATGGGAACTGGTTAAGAGTTGTTTATCAAGAATTGATCCTATATGTTTTTTGTTAGGGTATGTGTACCTAGAGAAAGTATTTTTGGATGTGTCTCCAATGAAAAGAAAAACATTTATATATTGAGGAAAACAGCTGATGCAAGAAGTACTTGTATGAGCTAGTGCTGTTTTTCTTGAAAAAGTAAGAGTGATCTATAACTGAGTAGAGGACCGGTTTTGTTTGTTAATACAATGGTACTGAAAGGAACCTCCTTTTGATCGGCTTTAGATAACCGTTTGAAATCTGAACTGGACATCCTGTAGGCAACGTCGGCCAGACATAGGTCCTTTGGACCTATTTGCCCGTAGGAGGGGTGGGATCCTGAGGGTGGGCAGTCTGGGGTGGGGGAGGGCAGGAATATGGACAGGGCACAAGGGAACTATCAGCTGGTTGGAATGTGAAGAACATAATCTGAAACAAATGCATGAGCTTGATTACTGTATTGAAGATATTATGAACACAAACATGGAAATCTGTTTAGTTAGTGTGGTAGAACTAGCTATGAATACATTTTTTAGTTTTATAAATAAAAGCGAGCAGATAGCCGATAGTTTCATAGAAAAAAAGTATGTCTCTTAGATTAGTGACATGGAATGTATGTGGCCTAAATGATGTTCAAAAAAGACAAAAGATAGGTTTACGGTTACGACAAATGAATGTAGATTTTGTATTCCTACAAGAGACACATATAATGAACACCCAGGAGTTTTGTCTCAATCAGTTGGGGTTTCACTTAATAGTTAGTTCCAAACAAGGGACAAAACAAAGAGGGGTAGCTATTCTATCTATCAAGGAGTAAAAATGTGGTTACAAGGAGAAAATTAGAAGATCAATGGGGGAGGTGGGCCATGGTTGAGATTTTAATAGAAGGAGTATGGACAACACTTGTGGCGGTGTATGGTTCAACCCAGGATGATCCAGAAATTTTACAGTTTTAAGTTTCTGGATTCTGAGTTGGCAGCTTGGGCCCCTTGGGTTATTATAGGAGGAGATTTGAATATCAACGGGGCGGAGGGTTTGGGACTAGGTACAATAAGAAAGTATAACGGCAGGAAGAAAAGAGTCCACAAGGCTCTTATCGAACTTCTAGAAAACAATACCCTGCAAGACGTTTGGGGGACAATAAGACCAGAACAAACAGGCTACACATATTATTCTGAACCACATCATATCTGTGTTAGATTAGACTATTTTCTGATATCCAATGATTTAATCAATAGAGCAAAAATTGACAGACTCCCCCGGATACTCAGTGACCATAACCCCTTAATTCTAACAATAATGCAAGGTGGGGGAATAAAACTAAGGAGGGAATGGACATTCGAAAGGGTACTTCTTTCAGATAATGATTACATAAAACATATGTCTAAATGGATTAATGAGTTTTTTTAACATAACAGAGGGAGTGCTGCGGTTGGCGTAATATGGGACGCCTTTAAGGCAGGAGCTCGCGGAGAGACATGCAGTTATAGTGCCTATAAACGGAAAACAGAACGGTTGCGCTACAGTGAGATAGAGAAAGCAGTATTAGAAGCAGAGGAACAGCTCAATAAATGTGTAATAAGGGATGAACCAACTGAACAATATATAATAGATTTAATGAAAGTGAAAAGTGAAGCAGAGGAGGAACTCGCAAATAGAGCAGCAAAACAATATACAATTAGAAGGGAGAGATGCTATGAGTTCAGTGAAAAGGTAGAACGGGTTCTCGCTATACGTACCAGGCAGATAGCGGCGGAAGGGACTATTAAGGAGATCATGGATGAAAGCGGAACATTACATTCAGACCCAGAAGAAATTCGGGAATTGTTTAGGACATTTTATCAGTCACTATATGATGATCAAAATTCTAGCAGTGCCGAAGAGATAAATGAATACTTCCAGAATATTCAGGCCAAAACTATCTCTTCTGAAGAGGCAGATGAGTTAGAGGCTCTGTTGGGTAATATTGAGATTAAAGAGGCTATGTCTGCTCTACCCTCGGGAAAGGCTGCTGGCCCAGATCAGTTACCTATCGAGTTCTATAAAACTTTCTGGGGATGCTTAGGACAAGATCTAACTAAAACGATTCAAGCTGCGCAGATGGGCGAGTCTGTCCCAAAATCCTGGGGGGGCGCAGACATAGTGTTAATCTTAAAAAAAGAGAAACCCCCGACAGAACCAGGGTCGTATCGCCCAATAACATTGATGAATAATGATACTAAAATATATTCAAAAGCTCTGGCTGTAAGATTTGCTAGAATAATAAGTACCCTGGTTAGCGATAACCAACATGGTTTCATTCCCGGAAGAGGGACGACTCATCATACCAGGAAAGTCATAACCCTGTTCGATGCTGCCGAGGTAACAGGAGACCCGATGGCAGTAATGCTGTTGGATGCGGAAAAAGCATTCGACCGGGTCTCCTGGGACTATCTGTGGCAGACTCTAGTTAGAGCCGGGATTAAGGGTGGCTATGTGAAAGCACTTCAGACCCTGTATAAGGAACTGGTTGCAGCCCTAAGAATAAACTGGGGCACTACAGGACAATTTATGATCAAGAGAGGAACTCGGCAGGGCTGTCCATGCTCTCCACTGCTATTTGCCATGTATATCGATCCACTAATCCGCAAGATAGAATCATCACCAGAAATCACCCCACTATGCACAGCTCTTGGACCATGTAAGATACTCGCCTATGCTGACGATGTCGCGGTGATAACACCTTGCCCTACGGAAGCAACTGCATTGGTAGAGGCGGAGGCCCAAAGATTCGGACATGTCTCAGGTTACTCATTGAATGCATCAAAAACCCAAATTATTAAAAATTCAAGGACTCCCTGCGATGATAGACGAGTGGTACCAATAGGGAGGTATCTGGGAATCAACATTTCAGCAGAGTTAAATAATCTGGTGGAAAAAAATATTGCTCCAGTAATTGATAAAGCAAGGAAAGACTTGGATCGTTACGAGAATTTACATCTGTCATTAGTAGGACGAGTCAATATTATTAAAATGTTGATTTTACCAAAATTTTTATATCTTTTCAGGGCAATACCACTCTTAATTGACAACAAATGGTTTAAAATCTGTGAACATATGATTAATCGCTTTATTTGGGCGAGAGGTAAGACGCGGAGGGCACTGAGGTACATGTCACTTCCACGGGAGAGAGGGGGTGGTCATTACCGGACTTAAAGTTATATTATTGGGCTGCAGCACTGCAAGGAATGGTGGGACTGATTGGAGGAGCAGAGAAGGATGGTTGGGACAAGATAGGCTCGCTCGCTATTTATGGTTTAGTTTTGGGCACAAACTCTGAAAATATATTTTTGAGATTTACGGAGGAAAGCTATTTTAAAAGAACACGATTCAAGATAATCACGGCTGCTTATAATATATGGAAAGGATTTTCTAAAAAGGTTGGAACAGGGAAAAACAATGCATACACCAGATTCAAAAATAACCCTTCATTATCCAGTGCGGTGTTTTCAGGAAGTGTATAGCAAGAATGGGAGAGACGGGGGATAGGTAAGATTGGCTACATGCTAGAGGACAATGGTATATTACAATTTACAGATTTGAGAAATAAGTATACGTTGAATACAAACCACTTCTTTAAATACCTTCAAATCAGAAGTTGTATACTGAATAAAAAAGGGGGTTCATTAGGCTTCGGGAAGAATATAATGATGGATCTTATAGAAAATGGTCACGACTCTACTATAAAGAGATTCTACTCAGAGATGATAAAATTAATGAAAGATGATCTTGAGAAATGGACAGATAAATGGTCTCTAGATTTAGACATAGATAGGGATAGGGATATCTTTACTGAATCACTAGAGATGGGAAGCAAGATACTGTGCTCATCGTCCCTTCAGGCCCAGCATTATAAGATCTTGTATCATTTGTATTATACGCCATGGAAAATTGCTCAATGGGGGGGCTTTTCCGGGACTACTTGCTTTAGGTGTGGCAGTATGGAGGCTAATCTGATACATATTTTTTCGACCTGTCCGCACCTAGATAAGGTAAAACAGGATATTGGAAATTTTTTCCGAAATGCTTTAGAAACAACAATAGAGCTAACCCCAGTAACCATTCTACTGGGGGTATACCCCAATGGGCAAATAAACTGTAAACATTTTATGTTTGTAGCAATGGCGATTCTAAGACTGTTAGTGGCTTCGGCCTGGCATGACCCAAACCCTCCAACTTATCATCAATGGCTAGGTAAAATACTATCAGTACAAAAACTGGAAACAGCTATCTATGCCAGGAAGGGTAGAAAGGGTAAAAAACTGGGTATGCAAATCTGGGGTCCATTGATTCGGTGGAAGTTTGGAACTGAATAATGAAATATGAAGAATTTGTACTACTGAATGTTGGAATTTATGAATATGTATGTATATTCCCAGGTTGAATCGGTATGTATTAAGCATATTGCAATTCCTTTTTTTTTGTGTTTTACTAATTTGTGCTCTATGTTTTTTTTCTATGTATCTCATTGTGCCCTGTCCAAGTAAATAAGGGGGGAGGGGCGGAAAAATGGGGGAAAAATCCTTCAATAAAAATATTTAAAAAAAAAAAAAATGAAATCTGAACTGGTTTTTTGAATTTCTAGTGTTTACGAAATCCTAAATGCAGACAAAATTGTCGAGCTCCAGCAGCATTTTTATTTTTGCATTATAATGTTACTATTACTAATGTTTCAGGTTCTAAGAATCTTGTAGTTATCCAGAGTAATCACACACTTATACATCTGTAATTTCTGCTTATTGTGGCATGGTTGGAGATATTCATCCCTTCTTATGTAGACTAAAGATAGCTTAAGAACCAGTGGATCCTAAGAAATATTGGTGAGAAGCATCTTACTTTTACTAAATAAGTTAGATTTCAGTAAACAAGATATTTTCTTCCAACAAAAGAGTAGCAGCTAGTCATGATAAAATGCACAATGTTCCTGCTATTACTAGACATAGAGGATTTAAGAATACATTAGATTTAGTTTTGCAATTTTTCATTGGCCAGCTGTTCAATCTGATATTGAGGAATATGTTCTTCTCTGCCCTATTTGCGTCCAACTTAAATCTTCACATCCCAAACCTTTTGGGTATTTACTGCTATTATCTTTACCTCTTGAATGCTGGCATAATATTCATACCAATTTTATAAAAGACCTATCGCATTCAAAAGGCTATCAGATAATAATGGCAAAAACCTTTTTAAAGTTAGGTAGAGTAAGCAATTCTCAATAATAATATAAATAATAAGACCTGAGTTAATGCAGAGTACTCAATAGAATCTCCAAAAAGTACCAACACCTTGTTTTTAATTAATCTCGTCTAGGGTTCTTGAGAAATAAAGGAAAACTACAGGTAGTTAGGGGCAGCCTGAGGAAATTTTAACATTAGATGCCGTCCCCCCAGATCGAAAAGCTGCAATTGAAAGAGCTCCTTTCTACTTTCAAGGTTGAGCCTACCCAAATATAAGCCTAATATCTGTGGCGAGTACTCAATGATGGAGCATGCCACTGGATTAAGAACTCAGTGGGTCGAGTCTTAATATTAAACCAATAGGGTTGCCAGGGTGGGCTGCACTAGGTTGATAGGCTCCACCAATTTGTGGTCCCAAAGGATGGCAGAGTTGGGTAGATTAAACCGTCTTAAGCAAGATCAAACTTTGTACACTCTGGAGAGCTCATTGGCCCCACTTTCCTGATTTTGAATCAGAAAACAGCTCTTTTTAGTCCAGGAGATATCTTTTATAGATAGAGATACTGGGGTATCAGACATATCTGGGCGACCTAATGCTGTAAATACCAGTTGCAAATGTTTAAGTCCTGGGATCTGTTTTGCCATGTAAAGGCCTTAACAGTCTTTTAATACATATCTATTTAAGGCTAGTTCAGGTTTGGCTCAAGATCCAACTAATTAAAGGTTGAAGTACAAGGGGTCTAAGAAATAAGATAGCCCTAACTCCTCATGGGTAATATAGGGAGTAGTCAATTTAGTAAGGTTAAGTAGTCATCTAGTGAAGTAATTTTGAAGTGTTTGAAGAGAAACAAAATCCCTGTACCCCCATAAATTGCTTCCGTAAGAAATGGCAGATATGTGTTTGGCCCAATAAATCTGTAATAATGCCTTCACCGGCTTATTATAGAGCCTTAAGGTAAAATCAAACACAGAGGCTTTTATCCTTGACATGAGCCTATTTTCCCATTAAAGAAAGACCAAGAATTGGTTCAATCAAATAAAATACATAGGTACAAAAAAAATGGACCTTTGCTCTAGATCTATCTTTGACAGAAAAAAAACTTGGGGCCTGATTACGATGTCAATCGAAAACTAAACTGACCGACCAACTGCTTGTCGGATACAGTTCCGAACAACTCGCGGTCAGCAGTTCTGCATGATCGATTATGATGCTTCCGAACACAGTTCGGAAGGCCTCCCATTGACTGCAATAGGAGCCTGTGTTGCGACCGACAACACAGGTTCCTTTGGGGAAAATGTTTGTCTGCGGAAAACCTTGCACGCAGTCGTGCCTCCCACACTGTGCACATGTGCAGGATGCTCTGATCTTGCTGCCACAAGCTGCCACTGTTGTTAAGCTCCTCGTAAGGGGCCAAGGAGGAAGGATAGTGGAGCGGCCCAGGAGAACATCAGGACTACAACTT
This sequence comes from Lissotriton vulgaris, assembly GCF_964263255.1. Taxonomy (NCBI): domain Eukaryota; kingdom Metazoa; phylum Chordata; class Amphibia; order Caudata; family Salamandridae; genus Lissotriton; species Lissotriton vulgaris. The sequence goes on from NC_141694.1 coordinate 1,613,954,313, forward strand.
CCACCCTCCCTTGTAGTCTCTAACGCCGTCGCGCAGCTTCCAACGAGTGCCTCTGTGCAAGCCGGCGCCTTAAACATCCTGCCGGGGCTCGCGCGGGATGCTCTGACCTAGCTGCCACAAGCTGCCACTGTTGTTAAGCCCCTCACAAGGGGCCAAGGAGGAAGGATAGGGGAGCAGACCGGGAGAACATCAGGACTACAACTCACACCCTCCCTTGCGGTCCCTGGCACCATTGTGCAGTTGCCAACGAGTGCCTTCGCACCAGCCGGCACTTTAAACATCCTACCGGAGCTCCCGCGGTGCGGGGCGCATGCGGGCGTGCCCGGGCCGCACCCTTCAGTGACCGGAGGAGGCCGAGCTGGGCCACCCCCCCTCTCTCCAACATTCTACCCCCCTGGCGAGTACTGGAAATGCCTACTCTAATACGGCAGTGCCCTAACTTTGCCTGTCGACCCACTGTGACAACTTATTCAATTTTCTTTTGACATTTTGACATTTCGCAAGTACCTAAGCTGCCACATATTAGTAACTGTCAACCTGCGTGAGGCTTTGTAATATCATAAACATTACCAATATCGTAAGACATACATCTAGCATCGTGACATTTGTTTGTTTGAAGAATTTATTACCAGACAGGATGGTGAAAAGAAAGGCAGAATGCAGCAAAGGATTGTGTAGGAAGATGGACTCTAAAAAAACCATGAAGTCTCGCTCCTCATTATTGAATTACCTGACGGGCGCGATGGGGGAAATAGAAATACAAATAAGCACAGTTGAAGAGACGCTGAATGCGGAAGCCAGAGGGGAAAACCAAACTGAGAATATCCAGACATCAACTGTGACAGAAACAACATCTATTCCCATAATCCCCACTATCCTCATAACAATTGGCTGTGTACAAAATATATCTGGTCAGGTGTGGGTTGGTGACGAGGAGGAAGAAGAATACCAACCCCCTTCTAAGGGTGGTAAACATCTGGGGGGAGTAAAGGGAGGGAAATGGATTATACAAGGGGATCCTGTCGGACATAAAACTCCTAGTTCCAAACAGTATAAGAAGGCATCAAAGCGGAAAAAAGTAACACAAGTAGACCAGAATGACAAACAACTAGCACTAACTGATCCCCAGAGAGAGCTTAGAGACGTCTCCAACCTGATAAAAGATCTAGAAAACACCCTAAAAGAATCACTTAGAAAGATGTATGAAAGATTGAAAAATATTGAGAAAGTTCTAGAGAAATTACAGGAGAAGTATCTCATACATAGAGAACAGGAGACTAGAGAGAACGAGGCCCCTATAATATCTAGACCACCAAATATAATAAGTACTAGACTACAGGAGGTACCAAACACCTCAACTAATTCTGTCACCAATGTCCCAGTCAATCGAACAAGAGAAGAAATCAAGTCAGTAAGTCAGGATAAAGAGCCAGGAACTAGGGGTTTAAAAATCTTCCCTGGCACAAGACATCGACCACAAAATGGCCAAGGGGAGGAATGGAGAAATCAGCAGGAGAGAAAAATAACTGTAACCCCCATGCATTATACCCACTCAAGCGCCCATTTCGCTTACCATCCACAGGCAAAGAAGGAACACACTGCCCGTGCATTAGATCTTCCCCTGGAGGCAACCCAATGTACTGTGATTTTAAAAAATGTCCCACAGCTTCTAACACGAGAAAGTGAATCCTGGGAGGCCATAAGAAATAAATCCCTAAACTGGTTGGGGTCCAGGACAGGACTACACAGAGCACTGTTCTCGGAATTTAAAATGGTCAGAAGAACGCCTTGGGTAGTGAAAACTCAAAAAGCCTTGACAGGGGATTGTGTGGTTTTATCTTTTGGCTCCACACACTTGGTGAGAACAATCCTGAAGCGCCTAGGGAGCCCCTTTACTAGCCCCCAAAACATAAATGCTGAGCCTTTAGGTTACTTTTATAAACCGCCATCTAGATGGGAGAACTTAAACCTAAAAAAAAAACGGAATTCGCCCAATGGAAAACCCATATTACAAATAAGAAAAAAGTATAGGGTAGCACACAGAACGACTGGATAATCAATCACCAATACCCACTCTAAGTCCAAGACAGAGCCAAACTGCCCTCCGGCCTCTCTGCCAAAGGCTGCAGATGGTCAAGGCAGTACACAAACAAGTACAAAGAGTAGAGGCTAATGCCTCAAATGCAGGAACACATCAGACTATACTACCAAGGCACCTCCCTGTCCCCACTATCCCAGATGCAAACTCTTTAAAAGGAACACAAATTGCGAATGGCAATTTTATAAAAGTGGTTTTCTGGAACATAGCAGGACTCCAAACTAAGGGCCTCATTAGGATGGGAGGTGGAGGGACTGTCCCCAGGGGCAGCGGCGGTCCCTCCGTTGCAATTAGGATGTGACCGCCACCCTGGCGCGGTCACATCCCGTATATTTAACCTGGCGACGGGTGCTGCTGAAGCAGCACCCGCCGCAAAGTTAAAAATGCATGATTTCCATTTACATGCACATGCACAAAGCGGCAGGCACCGTGCGGTGCCTGCCGCTTTGTGCATGTAAATGCAGGGGGGTACCATAGGTACCCCCCATGTGCACCCCCACCCCCCTTCACCCTGGTGGCCCTCAAGGGGCCCCCCGAAGCAAAGTTCCACATGCTTTTCCACGGCGGTAAAGCCGCCACGGAAAAGCATGTTCCTACACACATCCTAATTTGGCTGACGGTGTCTTGCAGACACCGCCACCAAATAGTGCCCAACAACCCGCGGATCAGCGGTGGACGGACCTGCTGTCTGCCGCTGTTCACACGACCATCCCACCGACATCCTAATCTGGCGGTGGATGTTTCCTGTGGCCGCAGCGGTGAATCCGCATCCTCCGGGCCGGCGGTGCCTTCACCGGACCGGAGGATGCGGATCCACCGCCATCCTAATGAGGCCCTAAGATAGGAAATCCAATATGGTTTGAATTTATAACGGGGTTCAAAATCACGTGTCTCCAAGAGACGTGGCTAACAGAGCCCTTACATTTGAAAAGATACCAAACCACAACACTCCTATGGTTCAAGGAAATCATGGAGGGCAAAGGGGGGACTAACAATCTTCATATCTAATATGTTAAACATTAAGAAAATTGTACTCAGGTATGAGGAGGCATATTACCAAGTAATGGAACTGTATATTGGAAAGAAAGAAAGAGTAGTACTGGTATATTTCTACAATAATGTACAGACGGACAAAATTGGGGAAACTTTAGAAAATGTGTTAAATGCTTTGAAAAGTGTGCAAAGTGAAGGCGAAGAGGACGCCTTGATTGTTTTGGGGGGATTTCAATATTAATGTGTGCGTTAGGAATGGAATAGATGTATGTGGTATAATGACCAAAGACGAGGAAAGCAAATCACGTTTCTTACACTCATATTCTACTCAACTTCTAAAAAAAAAAACTGAAAACCTGGCTATTCTGATCAAGATGTTCCATACCTCCTCCTTTCTATTTATCTGATTGTTCTGCAGGGCTATGAGACCTTTGGTGATTTATGCGCTATACAAAATCAATTACATACATACATATTATGGAAATATTTCAACTGAAATGATGTGTGGTCTTGATCTCGGTTTTGCAAATGAGATAACCCTTAACCCAGTGCCCTTTAAAAGTATCTTTAACGGAAGAGGCTGTCACACAACAATAGACTACATTCTAATCGCTGCCAACTTAGACTCAAAAGTGAGGACATTTGACATGCATGATATCATTCTGAGCAACCACTACCCCCTGAGTATCTCCCTGAAACAATCAACATCTCAAACAGAGCATAACCACAAAATTGTCCCCCCCTCCCAACACATAGAAATAAGTAGAAAAAATGAATGGTTATGCCTTGAAATGGTTGTTGGCTGATCCACTAGAAACGACCCAGAAAATCTTGATAAACAGCAATCAAGAAATGGAAGTTATTTTAAATGAAACCGCGACACATGAAACAGTCCTAACCGCCTTCAAACAAGTTACAAGGTCAATTAATGATGCCCTATGGGTATCAAAGTGTAGTCTCACAAAAAAGCCCAAAAGTTGGTTTGGTTCGAATTGCACAAAGGCATATTCTGCTCTGAAAAAAATATCACATAGCTTCCCCAGAGATCAGGCGGCACTAAAAGAGGCGAGAAAGGCTTATAATAAAGCAATTAAAGGACGCAAAAGAATGTTAAAAGAAGAGCTATATGATACCAGTGAGTCCAAGGATGGGGCGGGTTTCTGTCGGGAGGTTAGGGCACCCTTTTTGGAATCAGTGGACATCCCCACCATTGAAATAGCAATCATGGAAGAGCAGTGGGTGAAGCACTATTCGGAAATCTTTAACGACAATAGTGCAGCCAACGCCGTAGCCGTGAAAAATGAGGAAGGGGAAAAAAGAACACCAATACGTCAGATAATTGAGAACGATCTCCTAATTACTTTGGATGAAGTAAATAGGGTGATTATGGCAAGTAAGGGGGCAAATACAAAATATACAAACAGAGAGAGCCCCAATTAGGCAAATCACTCTATTTGAAAAAACTGCCCTCACTCACATACCAAAGGTATGTGACATGCTTCATCATCGGGCCTGCTTACAATACGCCCTGGTGTATCCCCACACAGGGCGGAGCATTAGGGAGGGGAAAAAATAATAAATTTCTCTTAACAAGACATACAATCAGGACAAATGGACATAGACGACACGTAACACGAAAATTGGTGAAAGTCGTGCAAACACCAAGTGATCACAACCGAAAAGTGCGACGTAAAGTGCAGTATGGAGAGTGATTAAAACTGATTAAAAGTGTCAACCAGAGCACAACCTTTATTAGACTTTTCTTGACACCCCTATCAGGATTAAGAGATGAAAGAGGATGGGAAAAAGCCTCAAGGTCACTCCGGTCTTCTTCAGGACCGTTGCTTTCAGTACCACTCTGGGTTCCTCCGTACTTCGGATAATGGTACCCCAAAGGGTGAGGTAGGTCTACTAGATCCGTACCTCTCCCGTATTGTGTGTGGAGATTATTCCCTCAGATGCGGGAGAACATTCACGAGTTTATAGATATTACAAACTCTGCGCGGTGTCACGGTTTGCAGGTCACTAAGCTGGGATGGGCCTTCAGAACGATTGTGTTCTTTGGCGTCCTTCCTACCGGACACCAGTTCGAGTTTGTAATATCTACAAACTCGTGAATGTTCACCCGCATCTGAAGGAACAATCTCCACACACAATACGGGAGAGGTACGGATCTAGTAGACCTACCTCACACTATGGGGTACCATTATCCGAAGTACGGAGGAACCCAGACTGGCACTGAAAGCGACGGTCCTGAAGAAGAACGGAGTGACCTTAAAGGCACACACAGAGTGGTCGAAACATGTTGACCGTGGTAGGAGGGAAGCCTTGAGGTTCCTAATTATCTCTTTGAGGCTTTTTCCCATCCTCTTTCATCTCTTAATCCTGATAGGGGTGTCAAGAAAAGTCTAATAAAGGTTGTGTTCTGGTTGACACCTTTAATCAGTTTTAATCACTCTCCATACTGCACTTTACGTCGCACTTTTCGGTTGTGATCACTTGGTGTTTGCACGACTTTCACCAATTTTCGTGTTACGTGTCGTCTGTGTCCATTTGTCCTGATTGTATGTCTTGTTAAGAGAAATTTATTATTTTTTCCCCACCCTAATTCTCCGCCCTGTGTGGGGATACACCAGGGCGTATTGTAAGCAGGCCCGATGATGAAGCATGTCACATACCTTGGTATGTGAGTGAGGGCAGTTTTTTCAAATAGAGTGATTTGCCTAGTTGGGGCTCTCTCTGTTTGTATATTTTGTATGTGTTACCCACTCTATACACCCCCTATGTGTGTATATTTGAGTCTCTTGGGGGTCTGCGGTGTTAGAGTATAAACTGACTTGACCCTCGCACCTCTTTTGTGGTAAATAAAGTAAGGAGGCAAGGCACCCAGCCCGATGGGATCCCATTAGACCTATACAAAAGTAACATAGAATTATGGGGCCCAATACTCACAGAAGTAATCATGGCCAGCAGCTCCTTTAAACATATAGAGACATGGTCGGAATCCATTTTAGTCCCCATTTTTAAAAAGGGGAATAGACAAGATCCTGTTTGTTACTGACCAATCTCCCTGCTAGACTCCTCAGCGAAAATAGCGGGGCAGGTAGTTTTAAAGAGACTACAAGAGTGGGCTGAGGATAATAAAATATTGTCTGACCTACAATACGGATTCCGCAAGGGACTGGGAATAGTTGAACAAAGCCTTACTCTAAGCATTCTTATTGGTAAATATTCTTGTCGAAAAAAAGGAAGGCTATTCCTAGCATTCATTGACTTAAGCGCAGCTTTTGACTGCGTAATTCAAGAGAGGCCTTGGGAAGCTCTGCAAAATTTAGGGATGAATAACACTATTATATCCTTTTTGATACACCTCTATCAGAATGCCAATGGTAGAGTAAGATATGGCCTCAATGGAGAATGTACCATACCTTTCCCAATTAAGAGGGGGGTCAGACAAGGGTGCGCGCTGGCTCCCTTCCTTTTTAATTTGTACACAAACGGACTAGAACAAGCACTGACGAAGGTGGGACTAGACTATCCTCTGATAAAAGGTCGACCCATACTGGCATTAATGTATGCAGATGATACTGTCTTAATGTGTCATACCCAAGTGGGCCTTCAAAGATTATTGGACGGTTTCGCTGCCTACATTCGGGACCTAGGCCTTCGGGTAAACACATCAAAAACGTTCATCATGAGATATGGTTCAGGAAGTCATAAAGGCAGAGACATGTTTATTGACAGTCAAAGAATACATTTTATCAACAGTTTTAGTTACTTAGGTATCCTATTTGACAATAAAGCTACATTGACGCAGGCTGTGCAGACGAGAAAACTCGCCTTCATGAAAACCAATGCAGCCCTAATAAGCTTTTCATAAAAATTAGGAGTGAGACCCCTGCAAGCCCTACTACAAATTTACAGAGCAAAATATGTATCAACAGCCATGTATGGGGCGGGATTGTAGGGACACTGCAACACTCAACCACTGCAAACGGTCGAGAACCAGTTCCTAAGATATATACTGGCTCTCCCTAATAGTGTATTGTAGAATGCTCGTAAAGGATCAGAGAGGCGATAGTAGAAGGGGAAAGGGTAGGTTATTGTACTCTCAAGTAAAGCACTAAACACGCGACCTCAGCCACAACTAACAGCCGGTCTAGAATACTCGCCGGCGCTCGCCTTGGAACCCTCACAGTGGTGACATTCTAAATGATGTCACCACGGAGTGTTCCACGGCGCGTAATGGGACAGGAGGGTGGTGGTATTGTGAGTGGAAGATACCACATGTATCTTCATATGTTTGTCACTTTGAACTGGGGGATCCATTCTTAACAGACCTAATTAAAATAGAACCAATTATGCTCTGGCACAGGATATGGAGCTCAGACGAAACCCACTTGAATAGGGATATTTTAAACAATGTTCTGGGAATGGCCAATGTGCTGAAACTGAAATGGTTAAAATTTGTCAGGGACTTCTTCTGTGACCTAGGACATCCTGAGTTTTACAAAGAGCCAACCTCAATGAGTTTGATGTCGAGAAAAAAACTGAAACATAAATGCCTATCATTACTTGAATCTTATCGTTTAACAGATGAAATAGTAAAGCCCACAGTACTTCATCAACAGATGATAGGAATAACTCTCAATATTCAACCCTATCTTATCTTAGTGCGTGGCAAATACAACAGACTGTTGCTAACAAGATTCAGATTAGACATTTTTCATCGTATAATGAGTTTCCCAAATATGAACGACTGGGTAAGGGTGATGCAACTATGCCCTTGCGATAATACATCAGAGCAAACGACAATACATGTAGCTTTTTTCTGTAAATGTTATAACCTACAAAGGAAACAAAATGGCTAGTTCCACTTTTAAAGAAGCTTGCTATTAGAAGATGTCGACCAGAGTTTTTAGCCTTACAATTTTTAGACAATGAATTTACGATATGGATTTTATGAAAAGTGTGATAAAATGGAGGAAGCTGATAACTTTGTAATGAATTAATGATCTGTATTATAACTTTGTCTCTATGGGCAATGTTCTTAAGCTTTTTTAATGTACTTTTATGAGGCGCTTTTATGATTTTTTAGCATCAAAATCGTTTAAAGCTTGTTATCCATTCTGTGGATTGTTTTACAGGGGGGTGTCCCTTGGGCACCCTTTGACCCCAAACCGGAGGGCTCACAATGAAGGGGGGCCTGCTAGGGGTCCCCAAAGTCAGTTGCCAACATCATTTTCATGTCGGACAGACAGAGTCGGAAAGGCTGTCGGAATCCGACATCGTTATAGGTTAGTCGGAAACGCTGTTCATTGAGCTGTACGAATCGGCTCCAACCAACTCAGATTCTCCGAATACCGGTTGGAACCATTTCGGAATGACCAAACGGTTCCGCTTCCGACCACTAGCATCGTAATCAGTTGGCTGGAATTATTTCCGACCGAGTCAGGCAGCTGGGTTCCGACACTGTCTAATGGAATCCAACTGTTGGACGGAGGCTAAACCAACATAGTCAGGCCCTTAGTCTTATTTGATTTGGCATCAGCAACCACAACAAAGGATTTAGCAAAGTTGGTGAAAAGTTCCAAGAAATCCTTTAAATTAACAAAGTTGTCCTACTGTTTCTGCAAACCCAGAGTGGTTCTGACCTCCAGGACCAATTCATCGGCATACAAAATCATGGGAGTGGAATGGCTACCAATTCAAGGAAAATGTACTCTTTCAGACAATAAATCTGACTCAAGGTTGTTAATAATAAAGGGTGAATAAGAATAGTGCTAATAATATAGTCCTAGCAGACACCTTTTTTTGATGGGAGAAAGCTCCGTACATGAGCCGTGGGTTTTAAATCTTACCTTTGCCGACATGCTAATATGCAAATCCTTAAAAAAAGATACAACATCAGGTATGGCTAGTTTTTCCACAGATTAGCATTGACCATAGCATTTTCTATATTTTGTCCCGATTCACCCTGTCGGAACTGGATGATCAGTCCATAAAGGCAAGATAAATGGATCCTGACTTACAGATGGTATATTTATAAATAATGAGATGTAAGCCCAAGCACCTATATACGGTACCCTAACGTGGTTTGAAACCGAACTAAAGATATAATAAGATTTTATTCTGGTTGCCCAAGACATTAGCCTATTGATTAGTACCCATCCAGCCACCTTAACAACGAAATCCATCAGGGAAGATAGTTCTATAAGAAGCAAAACTTGTCCTATCACCCTTTTTATATATAGGAATGATGGTAGATTCGGACCACAAACTTGGAATAGAGGCTGCGATCAAGGCATTCAAAACCTTGAACCTTGTTAAGTACAGGAACCCAAATCAGAGGTTCCAAAATTTAAAGATCAGAAGGGATGCCAACCGGCCCTTCTACCTTATTTTGTTTAAAGCCAAGATATGCCAATGGAGACTTCCTCTAAAGTAAAATGTATGTTGGAATGCCAAGTGTTCAAACTTCCTTCGCCTTACTTGTACATCTGTGCTGTAAGCATTTGTGAGTAAATAGAGCAAGACATTTAATCTACAGTGTGGTCAGGAAACACATTACAAGACTCGGTGTACTCTGCTTGCATTGGTGTTGCACTGACTTAGATAGTACAGTGTTTCCGTCATTGTTAGGAGGGTGTTCCTCAACTTTCAAGGAGCAGCAACTGACTGCAAAGGACCAGGAGGGGAAAATGGAGTACAGATCCTTAAACACAAAAGGACCAACCAGCACTGGAGAACACTGTGCATTAAAAGAATCATCCAAACCCAGTTCTTAAGTTGTTGACACACTGGCCATTCTGTGAAATACAAATGCCGGATGAATAACCACAGATGATAGTCACCATAAAAAGTATTGCCATTGCTGCCAACCTGTGTATGTGGACTTGTTACTTAAATGGATGTCACAGTAATATTCTGAAGAGGCACAAATACAATCAATCAATCAATCAGGGTTTTGTAGAGTGCACTACTCACCCGTTAGGGTCTAACAGCACTGAGGCGATGGGTGTGAGCATCTCCTTTAGGGTCATTCAAACAGCCAGGTCTTGAGGTCCTTTCTGAATTGGTGCAGGGTCAGGCTTCTCCAGAGGTGAAGGGGGAGATTGTTCCAGGTCTTGGCTGCGAGATGGGAAAAGGACCTTCCACCTGCTCTGGTCCTGTAAAAGCATGGGTTAGGGAGAGGCCAGCTGCACTGAGGTTTCTCTTGAGGGCATGGAAGGAGATGCAGTCATTGAGGTATCAGGGTCCGGTGTTATGGAGGGCCTTGTAGGCGTCCATGAGCAGCTTGAACATTATTCTTCTTTTGACAGAGAGCCAGTGGTGGTTGCAGAGGTGTTGGCCATGGGATGTCAAGAATTAGTCTGGCTGTGGCGTTCTGGACAGTCTGGAGGTTGCTAAGGAGTTTTTTTTTATTCTGGCGTAAAGGGCATTGCCTTAGTCCAGTCTGCCGGTGACGAGTGCGTGAGTGACCGTTTTCCTGGAGTCAGGGGGGGCCCACGTGAATGTCTTTCGTAGTATGAAGAGGGTGTTGAAGCATGTAGAGGAGATGGCATTGATCTGGCGAATCATGGTGAGTGATGAGTCTAGAATGATGCTGAGTTTATGTGCATGGTCCGTTGGGGTGGGTGGTTTTCCGTAGGTGAAGGGCCGCCAGGTGTTGTCCCATTTGTAGGAGTTGGAGCCGAGGACTTTTGTTTTCTCCGAGTTGAGTTTCAGGCAGCTGTTCTTCATCCAGGTTACAACAGCTTTCATGCCTTCTTGGAAGTTGTGCCTGGTGATGTTGTGTTCTTTGGTGAGGGAGATGATGAGGTGGGTGTCATCGGCATAGGAGACAATGTTGAGCCCATGGTCTCTGGCAATGGTTGGAGGGGGCCAAGTAGATGTTGAAGAGGGTGGGGCTAAAAGAGGATCTTTGGGTACTCCGCATCTGCTCTCTGTCGGTTCTGAGAGGAAGGGCGGGAGTCCAATTCTCTGTGTTCTGCCTGTGAGAAATGATCATGACCAATCTAGAGCTTTTCCTCAGATGCAGGCGTCGTGGAGTTTGGTGGCTAGTGTGCAGCGGGAGACGGTGTCAAAGGCTGCTGATAGTTCCAGGAGGATAAGGGCTGCCGTTTGGCCTTGGTCGAGGAGGGCACGGATGTTGCCTGTTGCGGGGCGGAGGGTGGTCTCAGTGCTGTGTTTTCTGCGGAATCCAGATTGAGAGGTGTATAGGATGTTGTTGGTTTCAATTAAATGTGCTAGCTGGATTTTGATGGCCTTTTTGATGCCCTTGGCTGCGAAAAGGAGCAGAGAGATGGGCCGGAAGTTCTTGAGGTCCGTCGGATCTGCGGAGGGATTCTTTAGGATGGTGTTGACTTTGGCGTGCTACCTGTTGACGGGGAATGTGGCTGTCTCGAGGGAGCAGTTGATGATTTGACGTAGCTCAGGTGCGATGGCTGTGGCAGCCCTGTGGAAGATGTGTATCAGGAATCACTGACATAATATCGACAGACACAATATCGACCTACATTTTTATCAAAACAAAAACATCGACAACACTTATATCGATACCCTATACTTAATGAACAAAATACACTATTATCAACCCCAAAATATCGTCAAACATAATTATCGATTACAGTAATATCGAACACATAAATATCGTTATTCAAAATATTGAACATCCTTCAAAATAATACATGTCCAAAATATCGATCACAATAATATAGACAGCAATATTATAATTTTTGTAAAAAGATTAACAAATCAAAAATAGATAAAACAAATAAAATTAAACACCATAAATATATTTAAATAAATAAACATACAATGCTTCTAAAATACAATATATATCATAATTTTGGAAAATAGTTAAAGATTTTAAAACATTAAATGACAAATACACCATTAATAACCATTTCATTGTATATTTAGATTATGTATACACATTACATATAAAATGATACACATTTAAATAATTCAACATGTAAAAAAAAGAAAATAACGGACTCCTAATAAGCGTTCTCCATATATGAAAAACAACTACCAAAATGATTAAAACAATAAAGATTAACCAATAAAAACTCACAATATTAAAATAAACTAATGAAGGTAACCAAACAATTAATACAAACACTATATAAAGAAGGAAAACGTATTTTATTTTACACCTTAAACCAAAAACAATAAAGAAGCCAAAACTCAGCTGGATTTCTTCCAGAAGCAAGTACTTCATCAAAGAAAAAGATATTGCATTCTTCAAAGAGTAAGTAAATTACAATCTACAAAATAACTGTAATGCTGATCCTCAAAAACTACTATTTATCATACTCAAATAATTAATATATATCTTTTTTCAATTTATGTCTCCTCTACAGATAATTCTCAAACCATCCACAAAATTACAGATCACCTTCTAAAATCATCTAACGAATAAAGTAAGTATTCAGCAAACAGCATTTTAAAAAATTGTAAAACACCCAGCTGAACTTCAGGAAAGCAACGACCCACCACCGCCCGCAACAAGCCCCCCGAAGATGCTGGAGCAAGGTCACCACCGACTAGCTCACCACCTCCTTGAGCCAATACCCACCCACCAACACTACGGACCCCAACGAAGCAGCCCGCAACCTCACACAGTGGATCACCGACTGAGCCGATGCCCTTGCTCCACTGAAGAACCCGCCAAGCAACCCCGACAGCAAGAAAGCCTCATGGTTCACCAACAACCTCAAAGACTCCAAGAAATCCTGCTGTGCCCTCGAGAAAGCCTGGCGCCACAACCAGTCAACGGAAAACATGACAGCCCTCAAGAATGCCACCAGCTTATCCGCATCACCAAAAGGTCATCTTTCAGAGAACGATTGGAGAACAACACCCACAACAGCAAGGAACTCTTCAACATCGTGAAAGAGCTCTCCAACCCCCGCGCCAGCAACAACGACCTCACGCCATCGCAAGAGCTCTGCAACTCCCTCGCCACTTTCTTCCACCGCAAGATAGCCGACATACACAACAGCTTCGGCGCTCAGACCACGCACCCAACCACCGAACCGGTGCCCCCCACCACCACCCTATGCGCCTGGACTCCCGTCAGCACGGAAGACACCACCCACATGATGAACACCTTCCACTCAGGCTCCGCTGCCGACCCCTGCCCACACCACATTTTCAACAAAGCCGACTCCATTATCGCACCCCAACTCCGGGACATCATCAACAACTCCTTTGCATCCGCCACCCTCCCGGAGAGCTGGAAGCATGCGGAGATCAGCGCCCTCCTGAAGAAACCCACCACAGACCCCACAGACCTCAAGAACTTCCGCCCCATCTTGCTCCTCCCCTACTCTGCAAAAGTAATCGAGAAAACCATCAACAGTCAGCTGACCGCTTTCCTCGAGACGAACGGCTCCCTGGACCCATGGCAGTCTGGATTCCGAGCAAACCACAGCACCAAGACCGCCCTCATCGCAGCCACCGACGACATCAGGACCCTGCCTGACAACGGGGAAACTGCCTCCTCGACCCATCGGATGCGTTCGACATGGTCTGCCACCGCTCCCTGACAACCCGCCTCCACCACGCCGGGATCAAAGGAAAGGCCCTGGAATGGATCACCTCCTTCCTCTCCGACAGAACCCAAAGAGTCCGTCTCCCGCCCTTCCGCGCAGAAGCCACCAAGATCATCTGCGGCGTACCCCAAGGCTCCTCGCTCAGCCCCACACTCTTCAATGTCTACATGAGGCCCCTCGCTGCCATCGCACGCAAGCACAACCTCAACATCATCTCCTTCGCCGGCGACACCCAACTGATCCTCTCCCTCACCAACGACACCGCCACCGCCAAAGCCAGCTTCCAGGACGGAATGAAAGACATCGCAGAATGGATGAAGCTCAGCCGTCTGAAACATAACTCAGAAGACGGAAGTCCTCATCCTCGGCCCATCCATCTCCGCCTGGAACGACTCGTGGTGGCCCCCCTGCTCTGGGCACCCCCCCCAAGCCCACAGACCGCGCACGCAAGCTGGGTTTCATCCTTGACTCCTCCCTCACGATGAACAGGCAAGTCAACGCCGTTACTTCCTCCTGCTTCAACACCCTCCGCATGCTCCGTTAGATCTTCTGCTGGGTCCCCACTGGAACCAGGAAGACGGTCACCCAGGCCCCCATTTGGACTATGGGAACGCCCTCTACGCCGGGACCACTGCCAAACTCCAGAAAAGACTCCAGCACATACAGAACGCATCCGCACGACTCGTCCTGGACATCCCCCGACACAGCCACATCTCCACCCACCTGAGGGACCTGCACTGGCTCCCCATCAGCAAGAGGATCACCTTCAGACTCCTCACCCACGCACACAAGGCTCTCCATGACATGGGCCCCGAATACCTCAACAACCGCCTTACGTTCTACACACCTCCTACCCGCCAGCTCCGCTCCACCAGCCTCTCCCTCGCCACCATCCCAAGGATCCGCAGAACCACCACCGGAGGAAGATCCTTCACCTACCTGGTGGCCAAGACATGGAACACCCTCCCCACCCACCTACGACAAACCCAGGACCATCTCTCCTTCAGGAAGCACCTCAAGACTTGGCTCTTCGAACAGTAGCGGCCCCCTCCCCCATCCAGCCCCTTGAAACCCTCGCGGGTGAGTAGCGCGCTCTATAAATGGTATTGATTGATTGTTTGAAACTCCAAATCCATCCCAAACACCCACCACACCCTATGTACATATTTTTCACAATAAGTAAAAATATGTTTTAGTCTTCCAACAGAAAGATCAACAACTTGACAGAATGTAACCAACAAAGAAAAAACATCTTTAATTTAAAAACAGCTCAAAACCAACTTTGTAGGTATATTAATAATAATGTGTATTTATTGAGACAAAAACATGTACAATATTCGTTTTAATAATTTCGATATACATTTTTGTAGAATTTAACACATCACAATGACAGAAGGAACATCCCAAAAAGGAACATTGTTGCTATGTTACATGGGGTATGTCCAAACCCAGGAAATGCAAAGTGGGCTAAATGTAAATTTGAAATGTAGCAAGTACTATTCAAATAAGCGTTATGGTTGGGCAACAACTAGAGAAACAATAGTTCTGTATACAAGGGAGCATAACCACCCTCCAAATGTTACTGAAATAGGAGTTAGGAATGCCCTTGATGACATTAGAGAAGCTAGCACTAGCTCACAGAAACCTATGACTCAAATACTTAAAGAAATGCTGCCTAGAGTACCCAAACATGCTACTGGGCAAATACCCTCTATTTCTTCATTAAAAAGAAGTAAAGCTCGCACAAAAAAAGCCACAACTACCACGCCTGCTCCAAAAGCATTTGAAGAGGTTGTAATTCCCCCAGAACTATCGATAACTCATAATGAAGAACCCTTTGTTCTCTATGACAACAAATGCAAAGAGAAAAGAATAATTATTTTCGCAAATGCAAACAATTTAATAAAGCTACAATAATCAGAACATGGATGATGGATGGGACTTTTTTTTCTTTTTTTTTCTTTTTGTCCTTATATCCACCATGGTTTAAGAAAGCCATCTAGAATAAGCGTAGGTACAACTGGCACAGTGTTATAACTGGATGGGAACATTTGGAGGGGGGATGCCACAAATCCCGCAGCTGTCACTAGCTTAATATCATTTTTGGCTACCAATGGGGAGGCCTACTACAGGGCCTGGGCCGGGCTATGACCAGATATCTTCTGGATTTTGGCACCATAGCAGTGTAATTATTGGACCCGGGGAAAAAAAAAAACCCGGATCTTTATTGTGCCCATACAAGCATGTGCCAAAAAGCCCTTTTACTTTGATTTCCTGGTCTGGCTAGGTCCATACGTGCTGTCTGTAGACTGGATGTCAACCAGTCCCCATGGGAAGGAGGAAGGGGATCCTTCCACCTCCTGCAGATTTCCCTCCTTGCCAATAGAACAGTGTAAAACACCAGGCTTCTGGCTGTATTTTGAGATGTCCTCAGTACTCCAACGATCACTAAAGGTAGATCCATGATAACTGGGAAACCCAACGATGCCGTAAGAGTCTTACCTATAGCATCCCAATATGCAGCGACCCGGGGACATTCAAAAAACATGTGAATGTCTGAAGCTGCAATCAGCCCGCACCTTGCACATGCCACTGAGTTTCCTGTGGCAAATTTGGATAATCTTTGGGGAGAGTAATACGCCCTATGAAGGGTGAAGAGATGGTTTCTGCGAAGCCATGAAGGTTTCACTAAGCTTTTTAAAAGCTCAAATGAGGTAGACCAAAGTTCTTGTATATCTTGTCTCGTTGTTAAGTCACCCCAAAGTTGAGCTGGTAGCTTAAATTCCCCATCAGATTCCTCGAGTAGGAGTTTATACCATTGTGAGATCTCACTTTTGGTTGGAGCAATACTCACCAGGTTGGTTATTAATTGACTATGCCCTCCAAGAGGAAACCTGTTTCTTTTTGTAGGTGGGTCTTTATAGGCCTGTGTCCAGCTGCTCATTTGTATGTATTTAAACCTCGAGATGGTTGGACCTATTCTATTCTGTAAGTGCTCCCATGAAAGCAGGTCCCCCTCATAGAAGAGATCCCCCCATTCGTTAAGGCCTGCCTCTCTCAAGGGAGTGGCTAGAGTATCTTCCAACCAAAATGGACTATCAGGTAACCCCCAAAGCGGTGTTTTATCGCAGTAATACCCCTGTTTAATTGATTTTGTTACCTCAGACCACATTTTCACCAAACCAAGCAGGACCTTCAATTTGATCTTTTTAAAGAATTTTGGGTTGCCAAATTTGAATAAGTATCCCGACTGGCTGAGACCTTCCCCATCCAACATGGCTGAAAACATTAATCCTACCCCATAGTCAGTAGGTCTTTTTAAGAGCATTCGCGTGTGTGATAGCTGAAACGCCCACAGATATAATTTTAAATCTGGTGCGGCTAATCCCCCCTTCTCCCATCGCCGTCTAAGCTTCTTCCAGGCTATTCTTGGTAGTTTTTTGTTCCAGATAAAAGAAATGATATCTGACTGTATTTTAGTTATATGAGTCTGATCAAAATAAAGGGGAATGGTGTTGAAAAGAAATGAGAATTTAGGCAGAATGGACATTTTAATCAAATTAACTCTCCCAATCAAGGATAATTGAAGGTGGGACCATGAATGCATTAATTTCCTACACTCTTTAGTAATTGCTGTAAGATTTACAGTAGCAAGCTTGTTAAGATCCTTTATGATGTTTAAGCCCAGATAACGCAATGATTCACCCGCCTGTATTTCGAATGAACTCGCATCATCATTCCAGACCAGCATCTCTGTTTTTAATGTATTGATCTGGTACCCTGATATCCGTCCAAACCCCTGAGCAATTTCATATATGACAGGGAGTGCTGTAGTTACATCTGATGTGAGAATAAGCAGGTCGTCCGCATATAACGCCACCTTCTTTTCCCACCCTCTGTGACAAAAAGGACTGATGGCATTCTCTCTCCTCAGTTGTTGTGCGAGAGGCTCAATATAAAAGTCAAACAGAAGGGGGGAAGCGGGCAACCCTGCCGAGTCCCTCTAGTTATATTGAAAGGGTCTGACAACTCCCTGTTAATTAATAGGCTCGCCACTGGGCTGGCATACAACAGACTAACTGCACGACGAAATCTCCTCCCCACTCCAAACTTGGCCAAGGCGCCTGACAGGTAAACCCAATTAACCCTGTCGAAGGCCTTAGTTGCGTCCAGTGTGAGAGCAGTCAAGGGCAAATTCTGTGACACCGCGATATCTATTGTCCCTATTAGGTCGTATGTCAGTTCGTATTGTAGAAAATAAATACAAACTTGGTGAACATTATCTGCGCCATCTTGCCCCTTTTCAAACCCATTCATGCGCGTAAGCGGCAGCCATTTTGAATGCCATGGCCTCCCTGCCCCTTGCTGATAGCCAGCGCGTCTCTCTCTCCCTTTAACCTCGCAAGCATCCCCCGCACACTGACAAACCCCCCGCTCTCTCATGCCTTGGGTCATAAACCCCTCTTCAGCGCAGCTCCACCACTGAATCCCATCCTGTTCCCAGCGCGACACCTCCCCTCATTCCTTTCATGGCCTCAATCCCTTTTGATGCAAAAACCCTTTTCCTGTGTCCCCGTTTGTCTTCCTCGTTCCCAGGCTGCCACCTGACCCTGCGGATACTGTTTATTACCCCGTACAGTAGGAAGCTTCCCCTCCCCATCAAAAGACCCCCGAACCGATCAAAGCCCCCACCCCATGAGATCCGATCAACCCCACGCATTCCGTGAATCGGCGGAATGCCCTGCTGTGCGACCACCATCACCTGTTGTGACCGGGGTGGGGAATCCAACTGTAAATGTATGTGGGAACGGGTCTGGAGGGGAGATTCCGAGGATGTTCTTTCAAGTATTAAAATATTACGAGAATGTGTTATGTGCAATAAAGGTCGTAAAATCTAGTATAAGAGGCCCGGCCTCAGAGATGTGGTTAGAGCACCTCGTGACGATACTTGCTGTCTGAATTGATGTGTTCTCCTCCGGAGAGAATAAAATCCTCGTTTCCCGCCTTCCAGTCTCCAGCGCCTGCTTCTTCATTGATTAATATTGGTGGGTCATAGAGGCGATACCGCCGGGCAACATAAAAGGGTCTTTGGTTACCGGTTGTCTTTGGAACCCTTTTTAACAATTGGCCTCCCAAACGTGGGGCCCATCAGCGACTCGTGGATCCAGTGGGAGAGGTCCTGACGACAGAGTGAACGACTGCAACGATCGGAAGGTACCCTGTCCGATAGACCCTTGTCTGACAGCCGATCATCCGAACTTCACTGGTTCCGAACAGACCTCTCCCGAGTGATCTGCGGTCCTGACTGGGAACCATCAGGAGTGCCACGAGAAGTACGAAGAGAAGAGGACGATCGGGCGCTGGATTCGGAAGACGAGAAACTGTCCATGCGGTCCGGGTAAGGTCGTGTACACACGACGAATTGCGAAAGTGATAGATAATTGAAAGAAATTGATAATTGTTGTGAAAATACTAGTATTACTCTTTGTTAATTTATTGGAGATTCACTGTCTACAAACGGAGAAACAACAGGCTCTCCCTTTATAAACAGCGAAGGATAGGTACGCACCCGTCGGACCTATTTTCCCCCTCCCCATTGAACAATTGCCCCCCCCCCCCCATTGATTAATTGTTATAGATCGTTTTCTGGAGATTCTCTGTCTACAAACAGGGAAGATTAGGTCCCCTCTTTGCAGATAGTGAAAGGGTAGGTGACGCGAACCTTTGCGAGCCTACTTATTCTCCCCATTGACCATATTGATTTTTTATTTTTGACCTAACATTGATTAACTGTTATAGATTGTTTTCTGGAGATTCTCTGTCTGAAAACAGGGAAGATTAGGTCCCCTCTTTACAGATAGTGAAAGGGTAGGTGACGCGAACCTTTGCGAGCCTACTTATTCTCCCCATTGACCATATTGATTTTTTATTTTTGACCTAACGTTGATCGATTGCTCAGAATTGGTTCATGAGGTATTCACTACGTGCAAACAACGTAGAATAGAAATATTCTGTCTAGTCTTTGCGCGCAGTGATAAGATAGGTAGTGCTGACTATTATCCCATTGTGATCCGTCATGCCTGTCTTCTCCCCACTGGTCAGTAGCCTGTTTTACCCGGACCGCTTATTAGAGATGAACCATCCGGCTCCGCTGGAAGGCACCCCTAATAAGGACATGTTCATGAAGCATGGATTAATCGCTATAGCCTACAGTGAGCTGTGGCATAAATATACGAAAGAGGATCGAGAAAGACAGTGGCCACTGAGAGGATCCTTTGATCTTGACAAAATAGAAACGGTGGAAATAGCCCTTCGTAGAAATGAAACAACACCTATTATGCTCGATAGTCTCGGCATGTGGCGCAAAGAAGCCGCACGACGAAGGGAAGGCGACGAATTCGGAGAAGGTGAAGGGACACGACGGACAACCCCCCAAACGTCTAGTAGGCAAAGGGAAGGGCCAGCGATGGCACAGTCCCGAGGAGTAGACATGAAAAGCGAATGGTGTAAGGGGATGTGCCGACAAGCCAACCCCGGAACACAACGACCTGAAGGTAATCCCCCGACATTACGCACAGGACGGACAGATTTAAAACAAAACCAATGTGCTTTCTGTAAATGTCTTGGACACTGGAAAGCCCAATGCCCGACTCTGCAAAGCATAGGTAAGAATGAAGGGGTGACAGAAAGGACGGACCGACAGAAAGGAAAAAGACGTGAGATAAAAACCAATCAGACTAGTGCAGACAGAACAGACAGGACCACCCCGTTCGATCATGCTCGGTGGCACAGATTTCGTCAGACCAATTTTAACGACATGTTAGAGTTCTGGGACTGATTGCTCTCTGTTGCTCCCCCACTCTGAAAAACAAACATAACTGCAGGTCAGTATAAACAACCCCCCGTTAGAGAAAAGATTCAAGAAAGCCAAACGTCTATTATATAACTTAGGATTTAATTACGGTAAAACACACAACCAACAGTAAATAGAATAACTAGTAGAACTCTCTAAAAAGCAAACTTGACTAATAGGAAAAATACAAAACATGTTATGCTCACTCCGGAAGTCCTCGAAATGTAACAGTTCGATGGTCCCGCCCATCCGAAACACATAGCACGTGTGGGGCGGGGCCTGCCAGCAACCATGAGCCCAAAAAGAGATTGCTGGCGAGAAGGTACTGGAGACCCCACACAGCGGGCAATGAAATGGTCTTCCCATATTGCCCTTCCAGGGATGGCGTCCCCCGGGCCGCGAGTAGGGAGGGGGCGGATGAAAATGACCCCCTCCCTCATATCTCCTGGTCCGGCCATCACGAATTCCTCCATCGAACGGATGCAGGGTGGGCAGGGAGGAAGAGGCGACGCGGACGAGCCTCTTCCACCTCCACAGGTAGGAGGCTTCCCTGCCCTGGCCCGACGCCGATGTCCTCCAGCCGGGCGACGGCCATATACCTACGCTGCACAGGAAATATAATGTCCGGCTGGTATATTTCCGTAACACAGGACATATAATGCCCGACTGGTATACTTTCTCAGTACAGGATATACAAGACCCGGCTGGTATACTTGCGTGGTACAGGACACACAATGTCCGATGGGCATACTTCCGGAGTACCGGATGTACAGTGGTCCCCCAAGAGTCGGAATCAGGGGTGTAGGGTGGTCATCATGTGCGCCCCTGATTCCAAGAGACGGCGTAGGATGCACCGGGAGATGAAGACGGCACGGTGAGCCTCCCTCACCTCCCCAGATGAAGGCTCCACTGCTGCACCCTGGCGCCCCGAACCAAAATGTCCTGCTCCAACCGCATGATGCTCTGTTTTTCGCCATCACAAGAAGTTTTCCTCCGCTCCTGATGGATACGGCAAAGGTTGCTGCAGGGCCTCAAACTGGCGTCTGGGCCCTTGAAAGGCGGGTCTAGGCCGCTGGAGTAACTTTGTCCGAAATTGCAACTCGGGCGCTTGTCCACCTGGGCGCAAGCCCCCACCATCGACAAACATCCCCTCGACTTTGAAGATTCTACCAAAGTCCCAAGAGCCCTCGGCCCCTTCAGGCTTCCGGTGAGGAACAGTTGCATTGATCTCAAATGAAATAACCACGGCACAGCAACAAGATGGCGGTGCCCTCGTGTCTGCATCAGCTTCCGTCTGAACCACCCAGGAACATTATGGGCTAACGAACTTGAACAAGTTCCGGCTGAACATCAACATGACCCGGTAAGAGAGACCCTACCCCCTCCCTCTCTTGATTGACGGTCCGCACCACCAGCCCCTCTGTTAGCACAGTTTTCTTTTGAACTGCCGAAAGGGACTCTGGTCCAACCGCCAATTGCCGGGGATATTTTTGCCCCTGATGCTACTTCCGGACTAAACCGACCTCGCCCAAAATGGCGCTGGTACCAATGGAAACTAATGAATGCCTCGTGGTGTTCCTTAACTAATGAAACTTGATGTACTAAGATATACATATATATATATACGAACCATTGCGCACTCGATGTTAAAGGGAGGAGGGTTCACTTGGCGAACATTTAAGAAGGGTTCCATAAAATGTTGATTTCAATGAACAATTTATTTTTGATATTTGTTGTAACTGATACATAACGTCGCTCATGATGCACGCCCGCGGTTTTGCATTTAGGAAATGTGATTACGATGAGCTTGACTGTGTTTCCATCTATGAACTGAAATGCCCCTGATTCCTTCGTCACGCAATGAAATGTTTTTGGTTACTTACAAATAATTAATTAGACCTTTTTGCATGTTCTTGTACTACAAGATAACCCCTACTGTATGTGCTTCCATCGACGACATGTCAGGCCAAAATATGAATTGCGCTCTCACCTTTTACGTACTGAATAACTCTACAAATAAAAGTCTTAGAAGCTATGGATAGGCTCCGCGTACTTTTGTAAATACGGGTATCGGTGGGAGGGTTTTTCTGTGCGCAACTGTTCTGCTCTCTTTTTAAGGTTATCCGAGAAATGGTTGTTCGGCCCTGGGTTGATGGTCAAAACGAAGGTATGATACGCTGCTTATGAAGAAGGACCTCGACTTCAGAGAATGGGTAAAGTAAAATGGTGTGATTGACAAATTGCTATAAGGATATGGTGGTCGAAGGTACTAAGGTACAGGGTTGAACAAAGAACTGGTATGCCTTAAGAACATCACAGCTTTGGGAATGATTTTGGGACCCCGATGACCGGATACATCTACGAAACCGGGTACCTCGCGCTAGGCGCCTCTGATTCCTCTTTTTAGCGTTTTTCACTACACACGATCCTTAACGCCATCCTCGAACCTCCCCATGAACCACCTATCACATTGCCTGCCCCCATGACTTTAAGAAACCAGAACCCTAAGGGATTATATCCCGAAGAGACAAGTACGATTATGTGGTAAGTAAAGGATTTTCGTGCCCTTACATTTGATGTGTTCGAATGTTGTCCCCCTACCTCCCCTTTTTCTCCCCCTTTTTCCCTCTGCAGGTTACATTAGAATCCCGATTAGAGTATCATAAGGGATCTGGAACCACGTCACGCCCGATGCATGAAGACGGACTAGCGCTACAAAATGGCACAACAAGGACGCTCTCACGACCTTTTTACCAAATCTAACGCTTTTCTGTCCCAAAACTGCATGCTTCCCACCTCCTAACACAGACCCGAAACGTCTAACGTTGGGTAACGCACTGAATAGCCCAAACAATACACGGTCATTCTCTATGTCACACGTGTACTGTTCGGCCTATTGTCTCTCTCTCTCTCTCTCTCTCTCTCTCTCTTTCTCTCACTCACTCTTCCACCCCTCCACACTTTCCCTCTTCCTAGCAACTGGCACCTAATTGGCGAACCTGGTGCACCTCCTGATTGGCCCCAAATACCACAAGTATTTGTGCAAATCTGTCCTAAATAAAATTGTATTGGTACCACGTTACTACCTCTCCTTTTCTACTAAAATATGGATGAAATTTAAATTGGCCGATAGGAAAGGGACAGGTAAGACGACTAAGGTTCCCTAAATTTGACCCACTCTCAGGGAACTCTTTGTCAGTGGCTCCTATGATAAAAATGTGTCTGTGGTGATGCGACCATCCCCATTGAAAATTGTCTCCGTACCCCAAGCTGTAAGAAATGATCGAGACACCCCCATCTACCCAAAATGCCCCCAGTTTGGTATCCATCAGATCCCTCCTTCCCCGAGGATAAGTTTAATAATTATTGCAAACCACCCCTCCCGAGTTTTTGTAGTAACCAGGTTGCGAGGATTTATATAGAAAGTTAGAAGGATGTGTGCAAAGTTGAAAATTAGATTGAAAAACGAAAGAACTTGTTGCAGTAGGCATGGTTGAAAATAAGATGTTTTTATGTAATGCAGACTCGTTTAGCCTATGTTCATCCCTCAGAAGGATGCTTATCAGACTATGGTGAATAGCACGTTGCACTTTTTGTAAAATACAAGGCCCTGAAGACTAGCCTAGCCATGCAAGACTCGTACTAGAGAAATGGGTCTCTGCCAGAAGAACTGACATCTACTATAATAGACATATGACAAATGAACGTAATAATCATCAAAGCGTCAAAGAATTAGCCAACAAAAGGAAGTTGCAAGGAATCCAGCAAACCCATCATCAATTGTTTATACGTAAAGCCGCAAAAATCTCAAATGTAGCGAGTGCTTACGCTAGTCGCTTGGTGTTGGGAAAGAAAATAGATTCATGTAATTACCTTTTTCTGCAAAATCTCTAAAGACTGTCTTTTCAACACTCATTTAAGGATATCACTGTCGGAGGAGAAAGAGACCGGATGTGGGAGCACGCGGCCTGACTGCGGATTGTGGAACGTCAGCAACGGAGGCCAAGGCGAGACCACGGCAGTAAGGAGTCGCAGGACGGGGCACTGTTTCAAACAAAGCTAAGGAAAGGGCTGACCTGAAGCCCCTGCTCTATGATCAACGTGTGCCAAAAAGTCCCCGCTCTCTGAACATGGTTACGGACTCGCCTGTCGCAAACTCTCCGCCTCCCCCTGATCTGTCCCCGACTTGGCCTTGCTCCATCCCCTCCTCCTCCGACCTACCATAAGGACTGTTCACACCCGCACCTTTCCATCCGAACTCCCAAATTCCTCCAAAACCTACTGAGCTACCCAGAGAAGAGTACTCCCTGCGTCAGAAAGGGGGGGAGCTCCGACTAAGTAGACCACGAACTATGTTAATCTTAGAACGGTGACCTAGAACTCCACCAAGGGTCGCCTCCAAAGAAAAGATGAACGAAGTATGTGGTTCTACCCGCTGCTGAACGCCTCGAAGATGATGGAAGCGACAGGAAATGCCCACCACAGAGACTCAAGAAACAAACAGATCTCACAATTCAGGAACAATCGCATTTTTTTATTGCAAATCTATGCTCTGCATTACGGAAGAAGATGCATCTGCTCCAAAACAGTAACGCATTGCTCCTATGAGGCCTGGCGAAACAAGCCCCTGCCCGCAGACCTCCAACGACTCAATCCACATGAACATTCCTGTTGACAGACCGAATTGTAATCCAGGTGCTTAACAGTGCCAACAGAAGACGACAAAAGACAACGAGAACTCTGATATTTTTTCTATCTCTCCTTTCTCTCCCAATCACCATTGGACTGACTATGCACCCACCGTATACAAAAAGGACTTATTTATATGATAATTTACCAGTTCTTATTCTATGATCTGTACCCAACGCCCTCGCTACGTGATTCTAGTCTGATATTGCATTACGATGACTTTTTCCTGCAACCAACTTAACAATGAACCCGCCTACTGACTGATGAGATTTTTCAATATGATGTTTATAATGTGATGTTTATGTACAATTCTTTCGCCTAAGTCCCCTCTCCCTTACTTATGATCGCTGCATATAGATGTAGATAGGAAATAGGCCAGCAAGATGTCTTGGAAATGTTAAAGGGAGGACTGTAGAAAATAAATACAAACTTGGTGAACATTATCTGCGCCATCTTGCCCCTTTTCAAACCCATTCATGCGCGTAAGCGGCAGCCATTTTGAATGCCATGGCCTCCCTGCCCCTTGCTGATAGCCAGCGCGTCTCTCTCTCCCTTTAACCTCGCAAGCATCCCCCGCACACTGACAAACCCCCCGCTCTCTCATGCCTTGGGTCATAAACCCCTCTTCAGCGCAGCTCCACCACTGAATCCCATCCTGTTCCCAGCGCGACACCTCCCCTCATTCCTTTCATGGCCTCAATCCCTTTTGATGCAAAAACCCTTTTCCTGTGTCCCCGTTTGTCTTCCTCGTTCCCAGGCTGCCACCTGACCCTGCGGATACTGTTTATTACCCCGTACAGTAGGAAGCTTCCCCTCCCCATCAAAAGACCCCCGAACCGATCAAAGCCCCCACCCCATGAGATCCGATCAACCCCACGCATTCCGTGAATCGGCGGAATGCCCTGCTGTGCGACCACCATCACCTGTTGTGACCGGGGTGGGGAATCCAACTGTAAATGTATGTGGGAACGGGTCTGGAGGGGAGATTCCGAGGATGTTCTTTCAAGTATTAAAATATTACGAGAATGTGTTATGTGCAATAAAGGTCGTAAAATCTAGTATAAGAGGCCCGGCCTCAGAGATGTGGTTAGAGCACCTCGTGACGATACTTGCTGTCTGAATTGATGTGTTCTCCTCCGGAGAGAATAAAATCCTCGTTTCCCGCCTTCCAGTCTCCAGCGCCTGCTTCTTCATTGATTAATATTGGTGGGTCATAGAGGCGATACCGCCGGGCAACATAAAAGGGTCTTTGGTTACCGGTTGTCTTTGGAACCCTTTTTAACAGTATAACTGTCGCCCCTTTACAAATCCTTTTTGATCTATATGGAGGACTGACGGGGCTACCAGGGCCAACCTAGAGGCCAAAACTGTGGTGAAAATCTTATAGTCCACATTTAAGATTGATATTGCCTATATGATTCACAGGCATACTTGGGCTTCCCAGGTTTCAATATGAGTGTAATTGATGCGTTGTCCCATGATGAAGGGGGAGTCTGCCCTTCAAGAAGGATCTGGTTGAACATCTTAGTAAGGAAGGAGGCTATCTCATCCTCTAAGATTCTATAAATTTCTGCAGGTAGCCCATCGGGCCCCGCAGCCTTTCCCTTCTTGCTTCTTTTTATAGCGGCCCTAACTTCTCCTTCAGTGATGGTACCCTCCAAAATTTGGGACTGATCATATGTAAGACTGGGGAGATTCATAAGTCTTAGCCAATCGTCGACCTCCTCAGGGCGGGTTACAATGTCCTCCTTATAGATAGATTCAAAGAATTCCTTAAAGGCCTTCCTAATTTCAACGTCCGATGTAAAGGAATCGTTGCCCACCTTGATGATGGCAATGTTGTTCCGGACCTGGTCTGATTTGGTCTTCCAAGCAAGCATTTTGCCTGCGCCTTCGCTGTACTCAAAATGAGCTTTGCTTGCTTCCCATCTCTGCTGCAATCTACGATTCAATACTGAACCCAGATTGGCTTTCAGGGTCGCCATTTCTTTTCTTTGACTATTTATAATGGACTCATCTGCCCCAGTACTACTATCCATAAGACATTGCAGATTTATTATCCTTTCCTCTAAGGACGAGATTTGTTCCTTATATTGCTTCCTTTTGTATGACACTTTCCCTGTTATGAGTCCCCTCAAAAATGCTTTGAACGAGTCCCAGATGATCCTTGTAGTTGCTGAGTCATTGTTAATCAGAAAAAAGTTGTGTGCTTCTATACTGAGATATATGATGTCATCAGGTGAAGAAAGAAGTGAACGATCAAAGGACCATCTAGAGGGCAGTCTCTCAGTTTCATAAGTTAGGTCCATTAGTACTGCAGAATGTTCTGAGAGATGCAATGGTCAATATTCAATGGATCTTACGTGTTCAGCCAGCCTCAGACTGATTAAAATGAAGTCTATCCTTGACTGGTGTTTATATTTATAATTCCGGAACGACACTCCTTCTCTCCATATGTCAAGGTAGCCATATGTTTTCATTGCAGACTGTAACACTAATCTAGATTTTGACAGAACTAAGGATCGACTATTGGGGGATTTATCCAAAACTGGGTCTAGGACAATGTTAAAATCGCCCGCTATAATATTTGGCTCTGAAAAGGAAAGCAGATGTGAAAACATAACCTCCAGTGTAGAAGGATCATCCTGGTTCGGCCCATAGTAGCCCAAAACTGTGGTTTGAGAGCCCGCTATTACCACAGACGCGATGGCCCATCTGCCACCTGGGTCGACCAGTTGAGATAGCAGCCTGGCTTTAGCTCCCTTTTTGAAAATTATGGAAACCCCTCTAGTATTACTGGTCTGAGTAGTTGAAACCGCAAAGTCTATCCACCTATTTCTTTTAATCAAATCCAACATTTCCAAATGTGTTAAATGGGTCTCCTGGAGAATAATGACCTGCACATCCAAATCCCGTAAGTATTGCATGATTTTATTTGCCCTTGGTTTGGTACGCAGGCCATTGATATTCCAGGAGAAGTATTTTATGTTAATCATCTTGGGCATAGGTGTCCAACAAGGGGAAGAAATAAGCAGATAAAACCAGACCGACCCATTGTTGTCTAAATCTCTTTCCATACAATTGCGAGACCACTTTCCTTCTATCATATCTTGGCTTACTGAGGACTTTTTTACTTTTTTTCCACCCCCCACCACCTACCCTAGCTACGTGCCTCCCACCCTCCCACCTCCCAACCCTGGAAAACCCTTGCGATATCTAACCGGTGCGATGTCCGGTTGATAGCGCCCTTCCGTGAAATCCCGGAGAGATACACCACCTTTATAAGTGAGAGAAATGAAAGAAATTAATCTGATAGTGACACTCAGTTAATTGAGTTCCTTTTATATCATTAAGGGTATTAACTTTACTGTATGTGCATAAGGACTCAAGGAAGTCATGGGGTGGCAATAAACACCAGCTCTTATTAATGAATCCCAGTGTTAAGACTCCTCTTTATTTCTTTTTGCTTCCCATTTGCATCAGGAGTTCATCAGCTGCCTGCACTGACCTGATATTGATCATCTTATTATTATACATTATTTTCATGGCAGCAGGGAATGTTAATTGAGCTGAGGCACCCAATGCTCCAAAAGCTTCCAGGCGCCTCCCGAACTCCCATTGTTTCTCCAAAGTAATTCTTGAGAGATCTGACCTTATTAAGAATGTAAACCCCTTTGCGTCCAGAGATTTTTGCTTTAACGCAAGATTAAGTATTTGCTCTTTCAATACATATGTATGAAAGTTTACTAAGATTTTACGAGGTTTAGATCTCTGGGGGTTACGTTTGAAGGGATCCCTATGAACTCTTTGGATGTCCAATGCTAGCTCTTCTAGTGAGAGGTCTAAATTCAGGGACTCTTTTAACAGACCCGTTATAAACTGCTTTATGTCAGAGCCCTCTGAGCCTTCGGGCACATTCAAAATTCGGAGATTCCCCCTCCTCGCGTTGTTTTCCAAAGTCTCCATCCTTTCACTAAGTGCTTGCTCCTCTCTGGAAAGCTTCTGTATATCAACTTTCGCCTGGTCCAAATAGACAGAAAATGTTGCTGTAGTCTCTTCAAGGACTCCAGTTCTTATAGCAAGTCCCTCGATTTTATTTTCAAGGGACTCACAGTAGCTTCTTATTTCAGCTTGGTTTGCAGAAGACTCCGCAAAACCCTTTCTTATTTCCATCGTAAGAGCTGAGAACATACCTAGTATAGACGCTGGAGTTATGTCATCTTTGGCCTCGAACTTGGATTGATCCGTGAGGGAGTCTATGGGATATTTAATCTGATCAATAAGATCTCCCCCGATTGCCCCGGCTTCTTCATTAGATCCACTAGGAGCAGCCTCAGTAACAATCAGGACCTCTGGGTCTCCTAATGGGGGAACTGATAATGCCCCCTCCTCTTCCTCCTCCTGAGCGAGAGAAGATTGTGATCCTGGCCCTTTTTCGTTATCTCCATCTCCATCTCCAAGACTTAATACACAGACTTCACGTTCTATGACCCCTTCTTCTGTTTCTTGATCTATTGCCTCTGCAGCCTGCCCCAGAAGGGGAGAAACCTTATCCGTTGGAGGAGAAACTTCCAATTCAGACCCAGATGACATGGTTTGATCCCCTGACAGATGCAATATCTGGGGTATTACTTTAAAGTAGGAACGTAAGGAGGGGGTAATCTTGGAGCCTTTTCTCAGGTGCGGTATTCTGGGTTTTAGTTTTCGTTTTAGTTTTAGATTTCGAGCTGTGTTTAGTGCCTCTGCCTTTGACCTCTGTACTTAAGTAAGAGGAGGATTTTTTATCTACCACTACTGCTGTGTAGTCTACCACTCCACTAGTTGGACCCAACACTCCACCCTTATCCTCTAGCGGAGCACCTTTCTTCTTCCGCTCTCTTTTTGCCGTAACCTTTACTGAGGGTGGGTGGTGCTTTTCCTGTAAACTCAGGGGCAACTACTGTCTTTATTGTCCCCTATTGCCCTGACGATATTATAGTGAGAGGATCCGATGTATCCAGAGGCTCCTTACCTCTTTTTCCAGGTATTAACTCCTCCACTGTATCCGCCACTGCTGATGGTGTTAATGCTGGGATATGGGTTTGTGTTACCTTTAAGCTTGGCTGCGTACTTGTAGTTTCTGGGGCACTGCGCGAAATTGTATTAGAAGAGACTGTGTGATATGGCTGCCCCAGACTTCGCAGTATCCTTCCTCTCCTAAGCTCCAGCGCGGCAGACCGGAGACGAGGTAGCGGTGATTGTTTTTTCTCAGACGCCGTCTCCTGCGAGTACCCCCGCAAACTTTTATCAGGAAAATCTGAAAGATGATAAGGGGGCCTCTGTAGGGTGAAACACTGAACCTGCTCCTCAGTCGCAGCCCTAGCAAGGCTTACCGTAGTGTTGAAAACTTCCTCAGCAAAAATTAAATCCTCCTTACATATCTCGCGTAGTGGACACCGCCCCAGCCTCAGTCGCGGGAAGCAAGCTGCAGTCCACGGCCGTCCAGCTCCGCAACCTCTCGAGCAGCTGTAGTCCGAAGCAGAGCAGAAATCGGGGCAGGCAAACAATCCTAACCGGCAGCAACCAGCGTTCTCCCCGCCCTTAACTGCAGCTCCGCACTCGAGCAGAAAGCGGACTGCCGGAGAAGCAGTCCCGATGAAGCGGCTCTGAATTCCAAAATGCTCAGCCGTGAAATCCTCCGGTGGAGCAAAGTGGTGGGTGCCCCGAGGTCGAAATTCAACCCCCCCGACTGTTGTGCGTGTCACGGATGAAATTAGGGATTATTCAGTGCGATGTGGCGATCCTCTCCAGGAGCTCATTCCAGAGCACCGCGACTGCTTAACCAGCGGCCGCCATGTTTTCCCCGATGGATGGGACTTTTAAAATCAGTCCCAAACCATTCTATCAATTATACACAGTCCATGCCCTATATCAGAACACCAACATCCCCTTTATCTACGCCTTGCTACCCAATAAATAAAACTCCCCATACATGGAATATTAAGTAAAATTAAACAAGAAACAAATAATTATTTTCCACAGAAAATAATTATAGATTTTGAGCAGGCTCTGACTGCAATTCTAAAGTCCTACCCACACACATCAATTCAGGGATGTTACTATCATTTCAATCAGTGTCTATGGAGACACCTTCAGAAATCAACACTAAGGAGGTGATTATGATGGTGAAAAGACGCCCCTGCAAGGCAGGCCATGGCAACTGCCGGCCCTGCGGTGGCGGTCCTTCCACTATCAAATATATTTTTCTCACCACCAGATTACGATGGCGGTGTGTTTCGTGGCTGACGCCTTTCTGCTGGTCGGCAATTGTTATGATTTCCAGCTCGGCAGTAATATGTTGGCGGTGCCGCCAACCATATTATGATGTGGGTTGTTACAGGCCTTTCCATGTGGCATGTGGGTATTGGCTTTGGGGGCCAGTTGCGGGCTCCCTACGGGGTGGGAGGAGGATGATGCACTTGGGGGGGGTATTCATGGTACCCCCCTGATGTTCCCTGCACCAAGTGGCAGGCACCGCGTGGTGCCTGCCACGTGGTTCAGGGAAATGCTTTAATGCCCTTTTACCATTGCAGATGGTGCTGCAGCCAGC
Organism: Lissotriton vulgaris; assembly: GCF_964263255.1. NCBI lineage: Eukaryota > Metazoa > Chordata > Amphibia > Caudata > Salamandridae > Lissotriton > Lissotriton vulgaris. Next base: position 1,613,986,097 of record NC_141694.1, read on the forward strand.
AATGGTAAAAGGGCAGGATGCACCCGCCAGTATGGCGGGCGCATCCTAATTGGGACGGTGAGACTGCTGCATGTCTGGCAGTTGGTTCCATCACCGGTATGGTGGCAGGTGGACTGATGTACGCCCGCCATCATAAATTAAAACTGCAGTTTAAATAAAGAAAAGTAATCTTACCTGCCTCAACGCAAATCAGCTACTCACTGCGACCTTCTTCCCTTAGAAATAACCCAAAACAACTGTGAGCGGTCACAAAATACAAGCCCCAAACAAATATGGCAGCTTTAAACATATAAAATAAATGTAATTTAATTACAAAAATGGCATGACATTATATATTATATTCTTACATTTTTTATTAAAATACTACAATTTATATCTTATTTGTTTAAATGCATTTTTCATTTTTATATTATTGAAAAACTATAATAATAAATAGTATTGAACACATAATATTTAATATTACAATTCCATGTATGCACAAGTTACATACATTTATAAAAAACTTGAAAACAGAATGTTTTATATTTAAAAAAATGTCTACCTTATAAAATATATATATAAATCAAACCATCTAATAATTAATAGGAATAATATTTTATATATTAATATTATTAATGAATGTGTATTATTATTTATTTGGAAAATTTAACTAAGTTTATACTTAAAAAATGTTTTAAATAACTGTGAAAATTGTTTTATGATTCATATGTTAACAATATATGTAACTAAAAACATGTCATAATACCAAACTGAAATTAACCAGTTATAAATAAATATATATTTTTTCAAATGTATCTAAAGAAATGTTAACCTACATTATCTCTTATTACAAAGTTTACACAACTGTTTAAAACAATGTACCAAATACCAATGCTATACATTATAATAATTTTTTTCTTTAATTATTAGATGTAAAAATATTCATATGTACAAAACATTTTGTATTTGTAAAATAAATATGATTTCCTCTCTCTGTCTTTATTTATCTTACATATGTTTAATAAAAGAAATATTTCTTGTTATTTCTAAATATTTTACAATAAATGAACTTCTATAAAAAATTAAAATGTCAATTTTTTTGTCTACCATTTTATTATTTTGTATTCAATGTTAGATATTACGTTTATTTTTATTAAATATAGTGTTTAAAATAATATGTTTTAATTTACAATAAATGAACTTCTATAAAAAATTGAAATGTCAAATTTTTTGTCTACCATTTTATTAATATTATATTCTATGTTAAATGTTAAGTTTATTTTTATTAAAAATAGTGTTTAAAATAATGTTTTAATTTACAATAAACGAACTTCTATAAAAAATTAACATGTCAATTTTTTTGTCTACCATTTTATTAATATTGTATTCAATGTTAGATATTACGTTTATTTTTATTAAATATAGTGTTTAAAATAATATGTTTCAATTAAGTATATATACAATGTTTATGTTTTCATTTACAACTATCTTATAATTAAAATATCACACTACTTTAAACTATAATATTTTTTCAGATTATAAATTAATACACATATAGCTAAATTACTGTTCCCACTCCAGTTAGCATAAATATAGGGTAGATGCTGGACACTAAACTTAATTAATGTATTATTCCCACTCCAGATAGTATTAATTCAGGGTAGGTGATTGACACTAAACTTAATAAAATGTACTATTCCCACTCCAGTTAGTATTAATTCAGGGTAGGTGCTGGACACTGAAATTAATGAATTTTCTATTCCCACTCCAGTTAGTATTAATTAGGGGGAGGTGCTGGACAGTAAACTCAATTAATTTACTACGCCCACTCCAGTTAGTATTAATTCAAGGTAGGTGCTGGACACTAAACTTAATAATTTACTATTCCCACTCCAGTTAGTATTAGTTAGGGGTTGGTGCTGAACACTAAACTTAATAATTTATTATTCCTACTTCAGTTACCATTAATTTAGGGTAGTTGCTGGACAAAAAAAAACATAATTCATTTAGTATTCCCACTACAGTTAGTTTTAATTTGTGGTAGGTGCTGGACTCTAAACTTAATTAATTTACTATTCCCACTTCAGTTAGTATTAATCAGGGGTAGGTGCTGGACACAAAACTTAATACATTTACTATTCCCACTCCAGTTAGTATTAATTAGGGGTAGGAGCTGGACACTAAACTTAAATAATTTACTACTCCCACTCCAGTTAGTATTAATTCAGGGTAGGTGCTGGACACTAGATTTTATTATTTTACTATTCCAACTCAAGTTAGTATTAATTAGGGTAGGGGCTGGACACAAAACTTAATAAAGTTACTATTCCCACCCCAGTTAGTTTTAATTCAGGTTAGGTGCTGGACACTAAACATAATAAATGTACTATTCCCACTCTAGTTAGCATTACTTCAGGGTAGGTTCTGGACACTAAACTTAATTAATGTACTATTCCCATTCCAGTTAGTATTAATTAGGAGAAGTTGCTGGACACTAAACTTAATGTATTATTCCTACTTCACTTACCATTAATTTAGGGTAGGTGCTGGACACTAAACGTAATTAATTTACTAGTCCCACTACAGATAGCATTAAATAAGGGTAGTTGCTGAACACAAAACATCATTTATTTACTATTCCCACTCCAGTTAGTATTACTTAATCGTAGGTGCTGGACAGTAAACTTTATTCATTTACGATTCCCACTCCAGTTACTATTGATTAAGGGTAAGTGCTGGACACTAAACTTAATTAATTTACTATTCCCACTCCAGTTAGTAGTAATTAGGGGTAGGTGCTGGACACTAAACTTAATTAATTCACTATTCCCACTCCAGTTAGAATTAATTAAGGGTAGTTGCTGGACACTAAACGTAATTAATTTAATATTCCTACTTCAGTTACCATTAATTTAGGATAGGTGCTGGACGCTAATCTCAAACAATGTACTATTCCCACTCCAGTTAGTATTACTTCAGAGTATGTGCTGAACACTAAACTTGATTAGTTTACTATTCCCACTCCAGTTAGTATTAATTTAGGGTAGGTGCTGGACACTAAACTTAGTTAATTTACTATTCCCACTCCGGTTAACATTAATTCAGGGTAGGTGCTGGACACTAAACTTAATTTCTTTACTATTCCCACGCCAATTATTATTAATTAGGGGTAGGTGCTGGATACTAATTTTAATTAATTTACTATTCCCACTCCAGTTAACATTAAATAAGGGTAGGTCCTGAGCAATAAACTTAATTTACCATTCCCACTCCAGTTAATACTAATTAGGGGTAGGTGCTGGACACTAACTTAATAAATTTACTATTCGCACTCCAGTTAGTATTAATTCAGGGTAGGTGCTGGACGCTAAACTTATTTAATTACTATTCCCACTCCAGTTAGTGTTAATTCATGGTAGGGGCTGGACACTAAACTTAATTCACTATGCCCACTGTAATTACAGTAAAATAAAATTAATTGCCAGACCTTTATTCTATATATTTATCTTTTCCCATTAAAATTAATGTAATATGCCTAACTACACAATACATCAATTTTTTATTATTTGACAATACCTATAATAAATTAGTACAATATTTAATAGAAAGAATTGCACATTTTTATTTTTTGGAAAATAAATTTTATAAATTATACTTTTAAAATTTCTAATTTCTTAAATTTTTAAATAAATGATTTTTAAATACTCCCTACACTTATACCCTATAAACCCAACATCCCACTTCTCCCAAAAAAATTCTAAATTTAAAAATATAATTTCTAAATTATATATTACATTTTGGATGTTTTTTTAATAATTTTTAAATATATTATTTTAAAACACTCCCCACACTTATCCCCTATACACCCAACCTCCCACTCCTAAAAAATACTTTTTTTTAATTTGAAAATATAATTTCTAAATTATAAATTTAATTTCGAATTTCTTAAATTTTTAAGTATTTTATTTTAAAACACTCCCCACCCTTATCCCCTATAAACCCAACATCCCGCTCATAATTGTTTTTTTCTAACATTGAAATGCTATTTTCTAAAATAAATACATTTTAATTTTGAGTTTTTTGTAAATTAAAATCAATTATTTTAAAACACTCCCCACCCTTATCCCCTATAAACCCAACATCCCGCTCCTAAAACATATTATACAAATGTTGTTTTTTATAACATTAACTAACTATTATTATACTACAAACAAACGTTATATACATTACAATATACTACAATAACGATATTTTAACATAACGATATTTTAACAGTCAATATTACAAACTTCGATATTTTTAACAATACTTAAAATTGATATTTTTAACAATACTTAAAATTGATATTTTTAACATCGATATACATAACATCAATATTTAATACTATCGATATACTTCACCCGATATTTATGTGTATCGATATTAAAAGTTCGATATCATATTATGTCTACTTATCGTCCGGCAGGCAGGGGTCAGAAGGTGTTCTGGAGAGGATGTTCTTCATTGATCTTTAGAGTGTCTTTTGTCATGAGTGGGGTCCAGGTAAGAAGGGTCTGTTGTGTGACATCGCTGGAGATGGGGGTTGGGGCAGTGCAGAGGTCTTGGTCATCAAAGTTGTCGTAGAGTGTCTTGATCTTGAGGTGAAAGAAGGAGTTGACTCTGTTGCAGAGGTCTTGGGAGGGAGGGACGTCAGTTGTTTTGCTGTTAGGTTTGGCAAATTCCTGTATGATGGTGAAGAGCTCCTTGAAGCTATGGGTGTTGGAGAGGATTCTGTCTTGAAGGAACTTTTTCTTTTTGGATTTGATGAGTTGGTGGTGTGCCGTGGTGGCTGTTTTGTAGGCAGAGCGAGCTTCCAGAGTTTTGATGTTTCTCCAGGCCTTTTCCAGTCGTCAGCAGGAGCGCTTGGATTCTTGGAGTCCTGTGGTGAACCAGTTAGCTTTCTTGTTGTGTCATGTCCTGGTGTTCTGGAGGGGGAAGAGTGTGTGGGCGCAGTTGTCGAGCCATTGGTGGAGGTTGCTTGCTGCGGTGTTGGCATCTGTCGTAATTGGGGTGGAGTGCAGGTGAGGGCGGGTTGAAGTAAGAAGTAGCTCCATAGTGTGATCCAAATGCACAATATTCCTCACCATATCTCAGTACATGCCCCAAAAAGCTCATATCAACACCTAGGTCTCCAACAATTTATTCAAAATATTGCCTGCTCACACAACCTAAATGAAAGACACAATTGCTCATAGGACCGGGAACTGTCACCACAATTCAAAAAGCAGGAACATGAACATGAAACCAGTCTTGAACCAAACTAGCTGAGGATGAGACTGCCTCTTAAATGTAGGGCGTTAATTGTGACACTGGGGAGAACTGGTATACCAATGGTACCTCTCCTAGATGCATGAATCCTGAGAGAGAAGGCAGATAAGTTAATCTCGGAAAGGCATGGCATGCTCCTTGATGGAACGTCAAGCTATAGTCGGTCCCAAGTCAATGCAAACTCAAGATTAGAAGGCTAATGATAAGAAGATCCTCTAATTACCTATTTAGATACCTTCAAAGAATATAGTTAAAGCATGTCACCTTTCACTAGAAACATTGGACTAAACCATGCTTACGATATTAACTTTTCAAATCTCTTGGAACTGATCTTCACCTCCTGCAAAGTCTTAGGAATAGCAAAGCACACCAATCAAGACTGAGGGGGGAAAGCTGCATACAAACTATACCATTGCCGAAAACATTGGCAGCAATAGTGGAGTGGCAGGGGTGGCAAAAACTGCAGTACAAGTTTCAAAAAATCTCCCGACAATTGGACTGTATGTATAGTGAAAGACAAATTTACCTGGTTTGTAAAATGCCCCAAAAACTCCTGGATCTCTTTGCTAATGCATCTTCTGCAAAATTGGCAACTACACCCAAGGCCAACTCTACCAGCGCCAAACACACACATCATTAATCCACCACCTTCCTGATATACAGCCCTTAATGTCACCCTAATTATGACTTCCCACACAGCCACATCACTGCAACCCTCGCAGAAAAGGCATAGAGTCTGCAGCAAGAAGTGCTGGTGGCTGTTAATCAACGATGCTCCGTTAACACGTGCACACTCAAAAGGTGATACAAACATGCCAGTCCCACTGAAAGACAGCCAGCATCCTCACATGAAAAGAGGAGGCATACCAACTTACTCAACCCCAGGAAGAACAGAACAGACAAAACCATGCACTGTGGTTAGTCCATTGATTTTTCCAATCATCATAAAAGATGCTGTCAAGAGAATAGCTGGAAGTTCAGACTCACTTCTGAGAGTGGTAAGTGCAGACTCATCTCATCTGTTCAGAATGCAGTAAAGGCCCAGCAGCTACCGAGGAACAGAGAGTTGGCACAAAGGGCAAGTTCAGTGTCTGGCTCTACAGTGCCCGTTCAAGGGACATCAACTGGCCGCAGTGCCATTGGCACTACTTATTCAGCTAGTAGGATCACCCACTAGGCAAAGGAATGACAGATGGTACATTGGAGTAGTTAGTCCTTTTGCACCTGCTCTATCCTTTCATGTCTCATGCCACTGAAGAGACCTACATGGTACTCCGACATTGACAGCCTTTCCATGCCTGATCCTGGACTTGCAATGCAAACACAATTTTTTAATTATACTTTCATGGCCCAGAAAAACTGTCCTGACAACGACCTAAAGCCTTGGAAGTTGCCTGGTCAAATTTATAACAGCAGCCAGATTCATCCATACCTAATAACCAGTGGAGGTTACTGCCTTGAGGCAGCAGTTGGTTGGAGTGGGGGGAATCAGGTTAAAAAAAATCACTTACCTCCTGGCCGGCCATCTGGCCAGCAGCCACCTCTCCTGTGTCCTCTTCCTGGCTTCTTCTGGGAAACAGGAAGCAGGAAGAACCAGGGATCCCATGCTCCCCAAAGCCAATCACAACCCTGCAATGCAGTGTTGTGATCAGTCTGAGAGCCGTTACACTGAACTCAGCCAGGGGCTGGAGGGGTGGGCATGTTCTCCATGCAGGCTCTACTGCAGCCTGCATGGAGAACATGCTATGTGTGCATGACTGTTTTGTGTGGCCAGAGAGGGCCAGCCAATCACTCATGCTCACAAGGGGAGTACAAATCACTCCTCCCCCTGCTCTGAGAGCAGCCCCAACCCACAAAGACGCTGCAATGGGGAAAAATAAAATGATAATAACCTTGAGTTATTATCATTTTATTGTTCATTCTTTTACACTGCATAAAGCAGTGGGTTGATGCTCCTTCGCCATAGCAGAGGAGCCGCCACTGCTAATAACACAACAATATCACACATGGAACCCTTCGCACCAGCCAGTGATTCACGATCCAAATGCCACTGCCACCAACTTACTGACCAGCCCTACAAACATGCCCAACTTCAGGGCTTTAACCAGAAAGATACAAACTTCCATCCTTCTTCTGTGCTCAAACCTCTAATAATGGTACTGCCATGCAGGGTCTACAGAAGACCAATCAGGGCTAATGACTTTATGGTGTTGGCCACTCCCTCGCTCACCATTAGCCTCGCTCTGAGCCCACAGGAGCCAAGGTGTATAGCAACCATAAAAACATAGACAAAAAAGGTTTCTTCTGGGTACATGGTCCTTATGTATGCACGCTGGAGGGGGAGGGGGAAACTATTATTCATTAGGGAACGTAAATACTGTAATGGAGGGTGTCTCCGGAGAAGCCAACTCACCTCAGACCAACATTGACTGTAATGAGGAAGTGAACGAGGTGGTAAGTTATGAACTTGTATTGCACATGTGTAGATCTGCTCATAAATTGATGAACTTGCACACAATTAATTCTACCCTTTCCCGGATAAAACGGGTTATAAACATTGAAAGTCATTTGTAAACAGGCCTACTAATACCCTCACTGTTTCCATCAGAAATATGACATTTTTTACTGTCATCTGGTGGTTTTGGCAAACGGCAGCTGAAAACTCCTGGTAATAATCCATCCCACAATGAGGAATCACCAGGGGAATTGAACCCGTAATTACCAATTCTTCAATTCTTAGTGGACTATCATGCAGTGCTCAATAAATAGATACCCTCTGCTCAGAACACCCACGGCTGCACAGGCACACTGTATACCAAGGCTGCATAGTCTAGAATCCACCTCATGCTTCTTAAATCGACTACTAGTCACTCTGTCTCTTTATTTCACTTCTTGCTTTTATGATTTTAATTAATCGAATAAAGCTTGGTTTGACTTTGACTTTGACACTTCTGCCAGTTCCTAGCTCCTGCCGTTTTTCTGTCTTTCTCTTTTTCCTTCTTTCCCTTTTGTGTGTTTTCCCTCTTTTGCTTCTTAGGTAATGTCCGATCAGTCCTCCACCGGCAACCAAAGGCTTAAATTAAGCACTGACACTCAGCCATATTGTTACCGGCGTCCCACCTATCAGTAACTCTGGGGATGGAGAAAATCCAGCCCTTTTCCCAGGCTACTTGCAATGAGGGTCTGAGTATTATGGAGCTCGCAAGGCGGCACAGAGTGAAGCAAAACCTTGATGAGATGTATCAAGTTACCCAGGGCCACCTTGTCTGGCCCCGCATGACTTTGTAAATCTGAACCAACCCAAGGCAGAGCAAGTTGCTGGCTTGCGTGGCTCTGCACCAGGGAGGCACTGCATGGGTGGAGAGTGGGTGTTCCTACGCATCCACCCATGGGTGTCAGCGCATTCCCAGATTCAGCATTAGCTGTAGACCTGGGAATACATCAAAATGCTATGACAAATATGTTTATTTCTCCTCGTTTGTTCCTCTTTCAACACTGGCTGCATTCTGCAGCACACATAGAAAGAGGAAACTGCCTCTGAGGATTGTTTTTGTGCAGGAAGGTATTCCATTCTGCACAAAACAATCCTGACTACAGTGCAGGCACCCTTGCACAATTGCGCAAGAGTGCCTGCATTGGCACTAGATAGCAAAATGTGCGCCAGCGCAGGCAGAGACCAGGAATGCACCATAACATTTTAAATACAAGCATTTGTACCCTCTCCCTTTCATGCAGCGCAGCAAGGTGGCTTGCTGCATTGAGGTGCATGAACATTTGATAAATATGTCCCTAAGTGCTTAATTTATTATTCATGTTTTCTCTCTTATCAGAGTCTTACTCTCCACGCGTGTATAGCTGCTTAATTACCTGAGAAGTTAATATTGCATGCAATTTATATTTGGGAACTTTTCAGACCATGCTGATCTCATTGGCACCATAATACAGCAAACTTGTTTAAAATGTAAAGCAAGTGCAGCAGCCTTGCAAAATGAACCCTTTGGTCTGATGAAGTCTACAGCATTGAGATAATGCAATTTGCATTGAAAAGGCATTAAACAGTTTAATTAATTTGAATCCCAATAAAGAAATTCGCGCGAGGACAAAAGTGGATGTAAGGACAAATAAACAAGCCCTAGGTGACAGCAAGACAATAAAATCACAGAGCTAGTTTGATTGGTAATTACATTTCGAGGTATTTATAGGGTGTGTCCCGTCACAGACACAATTTGTATGGGCATGATTTACAAATTTAATTAAGATAGTTATACCATGTCACGAAACATTGTAAGCTTGAGCAGGTAAACACTGAGGAAGATTTGTGTATTTCTTTAGAACACACAGGAGTATTAATATACACAAAGTGGGATTTACATCAATTTACAGAAACCTTCTTTAAATTACCATGCTTGTTCTCTTTAGTTATTTAAGAGCAATAAAGAAAGACAATTTAATCACCTCACCCTCAGTAAAAGAACAAACACATCACATTAACCAGAAATATATTACACGAAGTGACTGTGAGGCGATAACATGTTGGGAGGTATGTACAAAACAAGGGAGATAGATAATGCCTTTTTAAGACATAGAGCCACCCTGTTTGGCTAACTTAAGGATGCCACACAGACGCTGAAAAGTCAAAAGAACAAAAGGCGGGGTGAATCGCAGGTAAGTGGTGATACAGAGACTGACTTCGTGGGTAGCAAAAACAAATTGCTGCATTTAGAGGGTGTTTCATGAGAGTGGAAGGTTCACGATTGTGTTGTAGGAGCAACTTGTGGGAGAAAATGGAAATGTATGGTGAAATTGTGCCACTGCCCATAGAAATGTGGAACTGTGCCACCAACTGCATCTTCAGCTTTTAGGGGTTTACAGGAACATTAGCTTTACCTAATTACAAAAGACAGGCAGTATCATGGTGCATGTGGCACTGTTGAAGGATTGGCTGAACCATTGTTATTGAAATTAGCAGTACACCTTGGTGCACACACACGTAATGCCAGTGTATTATTGCTCGGTGTGGTGGCTTGCCTGCTACATTGTACATTAAGCCTTCAGGTTTCAAAAAGCATGATAACTAGTTTCATAGTATTGGGATAACATTACAAATGCATTCAGGTTTACTGGTACTTTTTGGTATATTCACAACAATACCATGTAATTTATGATTAAAATTCCATGTGGGACGACTAGTCCCACATGGAATTGCCATGTGGGACTAGTCGTCATAAAACCACTCAGAACTCCAAATGTAATGGTATTTTTTAACACATACATTTACCACTTAATTTGAGAAGGGAGTAATTGTATGCAATGTCCAGTGATTCGTTTAGGGTAAATAAAATGGAGACTGAGTCTTAGCTGCTTGTAATTCGAATACTCATGCAATTGTTATTGTAACAAAGGGGGAATTGGTCTCTATGTTTTTTCTTTCTCCCTCTCTCTCTCTCGAGCTCCACCCCTCTTTATGATAGGGTATGTATTACAAAATATATCCATTTCATTTAGGGTACAGAGTCAGAGTGAACGGGGCTGTTTCTAGGTTGAGTTGTATTCGCAGTCCAGTTCATGCAATTTTCAGTGAATTAAATAATGCTTTAATTAGATTTTTCACTCATCTGCTGTTGAATGCTGACTTAACATTTAGCAACACCTTAGCTTCATGTAGAAATCTTAACACTGCAGATGTTTTGATTCTCACTAGTTAAACAGGCAATCTGTGTTCCAGACACTGTGCATCTTGCTAACTTTAAGTAACCCAAGCTGTTTCTTTGATGTATTGAAGAATGTTAAAAATAATTTTTTGAGACTTGATACCACGGCTCCCATGTTATTCTGATATTGGAGAAGATTACATTGATATTGACACCATTGAACTATGTGTACTTCATGAAAGGAGGAGAGAAGAAACAAAGAGAACACACTCTAAAACACAATTGTTGGATTCTTGCCGCACTCCTCTTGTGTGTTTTTTCTGATTTAATGTATTTCTAGTTTTGGAGTCGTTTTACCATTAAAGGGTGAGTGCAGACCACTATTACCTTGTGGAACTGGCACCGGTACAGCTGTCTTTAGCCAGAACTACTCTTGCTTTGGGATTATTCGTATTAGGTAGATCGAAAAAGAAATTAATCCAGAGATTTCCTCAACCAATGGATTAAGGTCAACATTTAGGAGATAACTACAGGGTCAATATTGCATTAGTGGCATAGTCTGTAATGTGAAGACAAATTGTAAAATAGGAGAGTATACAGGAAAACATTATGAACATATCATACAACGAAAGATTTTCAACAACTACAATTATTATATCCCGACTACATAAACTAAAACTTAGAGATACACCTATATGTTGGAATTGCAACCAAGGGTTTGGTAATCTAGCACACATGTTCTTCTACTACCCATCCCTAATAAAATACTGGCACAATATTTTTTTCTTCGTTTTTATTAATTAGCTTACTCTTTCAATTTCATCCCGATAGGGAATTAAAATTCCTACTTAGAGGACCCAAATCTAAATACAGAGGAAGACAGACACTTATTGGACCTCTTGCTCACACTGGCATGTAACTCATCCTTAACAACTGGAAAAACACAACTGCTATCACATCCAAAGCCTGGAGAAAGTGGATCTGTTTTATTAGGGGCCCTGATAACATGTCACTCAAGACCACCCTCTGGAAAGGGAAGTCAAGAGCAATTTGGTCTTCACTAGACAACTTTGTGGCTAACAAAAAAACCCATAGACAAGTCCCCCTCTGATCTTTCTCCACACATTCGAGTGCTCATGATAGCATCTGTATATTAGAAGCCACTACCACGATATATCAATGTTCACTTATCATGACTTCACTTAACAGAACGCACCCACAAGCAGTCACTTATAAAACAATTGTTAATTCATTTAGGTTATGTTATATTCTGTCATATTCTGATGTCATTTACCATACATCTTATGAGGAATTGTTTACTTTTATTATTATTAATATGAATTATATTATTAGTCTTATTTCAATATTATTATTATTATTATTTATTGTTTTCTTCTAGTTGGACTGGGCACTGGTCAAGGACATGCAATGATCTTATCGGCAATACAAAAGAATCCATGGACTAGTGACCATCAAAGAGCATTTGGAATACCTGTATAGATGACCCCGACAATTCGCAATGAATGATTGTATAACTGTATCGCATCTTCATACCCGGTACACTGTAATGATGTACTTTCACATGTATGTCATTATTTTCTTTTTCCTTACTGCCTATGTTATAAAATACAATAAAGGGTTTTGAAATCTAAAATATGTGATATTTGAATTTTTCTTTAGTACTAACAATTAAAAAAAAGAAATGCATGTAATTTGATAAAATACTACTATTTTTTATTAAGGGTATCAAAAGAAATACTTATTTTTTTTATTTAGGTTTAACAGATTCTTTTTTTAGTTTGTATATGTTTTGATTGGAACTGGACATATATTTGGTATAATGTTTGAGATATAGTTTATATTTATTGTTTTTTAAACATCATATAGTATGATTTGAGTTGGTTCTAGATTTATTTATAAATTATATACATTTTGGAGTGTTTATAAAAAAATATATTTTTTTTTTAACTAGGAATAGTAAATGTGACCCCTTTAGATTCCAAACCTTTCCCTTACAATAGCAAATCTGACCCCTTTACTGTCTAACACCTTCAAGATGCTGTACTATGGAGTGGGAATAGTAAGACTAACTCTTTTAGTGTTCTACACCTTCCCTAAGATCATTTGTAATGGAAACAGAATATCTAACCCCGTTAGGGTGCACCACATTCCTCAAAATAGTTTACTTTGGAGTGGTGTCATGTAGTTCTCACTAATCCGTAGGATCTGCATGTTGGTTAAACAACATAAACTTTGGGTAAGGTGTCTAGACTGATTCCGGGCACCCCCACAGGATATGTTGGACTAGGGACCAGCTAGCTCACACTGCCATCATAAGGCCCCCCAAACGTTACCAGGGAGCAAATGGTTTCTTGCAACACCTGAACGTGACAACCCTGACCACTCAGGGATCGTGGTAACAGATCAGAACCTTTCTCACAGTCACTCATGCTTACTTGTGCTCAGAGAAATATACAGAGAATACACAATGGGATGTTTTTAACATATTTTTTGAACCAATGTTATTCTTGTATAGAATACGTTTGCTACAATAATCAGTAGGCAGAAGCAGGTGAAAGCAGAACTCAGATCCCAAAGACCCTAACAATTATAGGCCTATCTCACGGCTTCCTCTCTCCACTAAAATCCTGAAAAGGTGATGAACACCCAGCTCAGTGCTTTTCTTCATTCTAACAACTCTCTGGACCCTTCGCAATATGGGTTCAGGGCTGATCACAGCACTGAGTTGGCTCTGCTGAAATCTACGGAGGAAATTAGAGAAACCGTAGGTGAAGGAGGAAGTGCTGTTTTGATTTTGTTAGACCTGTCATCGGCTTTTGACACAGTCCATCATAAAATTATGATGGACCGGTTGTCTGGTATCGGTGTGGCAGGACTTGCATGGAAACTCATACAGTCCTTTTTAGCCGACAGGTCCCAAACGGTGGATCTGGATGGCAATTCATCCAAGCCTTTTATACTTCCGTGCGGGGTACCACAGGGCTCTTCATTGAGCACTACGCTTTTTAATATATAGCTAGCCGGAGTCATCAGGTCCTTTGGTGTAGTGTAGTTCCTAGTTTCCCACTAGGCCCTGCGCATTGGAATAACATAAACAGTAGTATCGACGTGGAACTGCGGATATTCCAGGCCTCCACTGACTATGCTAAACTTAATTGGGTGTGTTACCAACTAGCTCAGAGGTCACTGGAAACTTTCTTCTCTGCATAGGAAGTGATCAGCTTCCTTGGCACAGACAAGAAGGGATTCAGCTTTCCAACAACCGTGCAACATGACAACTTTGCTCCTCAGATCAAGAGTCAATCTCTAGGGTCGTGTGAAACAATAGACATGTATTTCACTCAGTCAGTCTAGTGCCGTTTACTTTCACGAGATGTAGAGAATAGAGAGACGGGCGTTTGTCAATAAAGGGTTAACATTTATTGAACAGTCTTTCTTCTCGTACAAGAGAAATGTATTGCCACAATTGCAAGACTTGTTATGATAAAAAGTACGTACAGTAAGATAAGTATTGCGAAATAGAACTGTAAAAGCATTGATATGGTTTCTTAGCCATACAATGGTTTAAAAGTAATAAAACATATATACAGTCATATATACATTAGGCTAACATACTCAACTGGTGCTTCTAACTAAGCCTACCCCAGTGTGCCTGACCTAAGCCTAACACGTGGAAGGGGAGTAAGTAAGTAGCTTTAAGTTAAGTTGGTTTTGTCAAGGTTTGTTTCAAGAATTCTCGTCTAAGGGTTTAGTCAACACCATACCTCTGAACAGAATGATGGAGGATTGGTATCTCCTTCAGGGGTCACTCTCGATATCCCAGTCACCCGCGAGGGTAGACCGGAAACGCTGGGGCTGGATTTCTCTGCAGGAGAAAGGCAGCGGGTCTCTTCAGCGCGTCGAGGAAGGAGGGGGGACAGCGTCCGCGGGCAGCTGGAATCTGCTGGATGTCTTCGCAGAGGGACGGCTGTTCAGCTCCTAAGCGTACTGCACCATCGTTCGCGCTTTAGCAGCGATAATGGTATCAGTAGCTTCACCACCACAGGGACAGCAGGCTGCAGCGACAGAGTGCTAGATTCACCAACACGGGGTCTTGCAGGCAGCTAGCATCAGCAACAGTAGCTCATTGCTTAAGGCAGCGTTGGTAATATTTATACCTGACAGGTGCCGGGTTTGACGCAAGTTTGCTGGACATAAGACGTCAATTAAAGATGTCACTAGGAAGTGATAGTTATCAGTTGCTCATTAGAGTTCCATTACTAATCAAAACACAGCAAGCGGGGATTTCCAGGTTTGCTGAGTTTTTATCTTGTTGAAGAACTCGGAGTGTTAATCTAGGAATATCAGATAGTGACTTCTGCTCTGTCATTGCACTAATTGGTCGCAAAGGAAGTGGCAGAGAACTATGCTGGAATGTGGCTCTGTTCGTGTGAGGCCAGAGATGACTTTTCTGAAAATCGCACTTGAACGGTTATGCCAATATAGGGAATAAATGGATTTATAGCCGAATAGGGGCATAAGGTCACAGTATCGATCAGGAACCTAGATAAACACGCAACACCCACTCCACGTATTCATGTCCATCAAAATTACTAAAACTAGAGCAATTAGATGCATGTGTAACATTGCCCACCCCAAAATACATAAATGCATTCGAAATAGGCGTACTTGAAATACATGAAATTTAGGTACTGTACGTTTTTTAAAGCATAGAATCATTCAAAAACTATTGCATATGAAATCAACGAACGATTATGCATAAGAATTACACATGAAGTATCTCTAACAGAAGAAGGGCGAGATAAATCATCACATATAAATGCATTGTAATAACATGTGCTAGAGGCTGGTGTAATATTGTTATGTCTCTAGATGTGATTTTAGAATTAGAAGTATGAAGCTTCTGTTCTCTAAGAATAGTTTTTACGTTAAGCAAAGAATTGTTCGTGCCAAAAAAAAAATCAATATTTAGAAAAATTGTCCAAATCAAAAAAAAAAAATGTAATGCTTGAACGGAGAAAAAATAGAGCTAAAAAGCTGTTTGCAGTCTTTGTTGATCAAAACTGAAGGCCGAATTCAGAGTTCATGGGAACGCTGTGTGTCGAAAAGCTTCTCCAAAGTTATTGTTTTTGTATGGGTGAGAACATCGTATCAGACAGGCTCTCAAAGAATTGGTCTACAAATTCAGGTGATAGTTCAACCAAATTAGATAGCGCTGTAACTTGGCAGGTGTGAGAATGATTGCTGTCATCATAGTCGGGAGCAGCAATGCTCACAGAACGTTGTACCTGGATGATGTTGCTTTTGTCACTCGCTCCACTGTTACCACTTGGTTGTAGCACAGGAGTCTCCACGAATGCCGTCATCAGGATTGGTAGCCGCTGGGGACAACACAATGCGTGAGCCGTTATTGGACTGAGCAAAGTATCGACGTCCATTGGTACTGCTGATGGAAGTGAAAGACAGATGTCCAACACGCATTCATCGCCGCAAAGCATACACCGTAGCACAGGTAAAATGCAATTTTGCCATATAGGTCTGAATGAAAGGAACCAGGTCATGTTTAGATCTCTCAGCCTGGCCAATCCGAGGACGTTAGTTATCCTGTCCCGGTAGCGCATTGCTAGGATTGTCTCTTCCATTCCCATGGGAGCTATGTCTGAGCCGAGGCTTGCCATAACGAAGCAGGAGGGTCAAAAATAAACATCCTGCTACAAGTCCCAAAAATAATGGTATGCCACCAAAAACAGAGTGTACAAAATTAGGAACGATTCCCAAAATTGCCTGGAAGGGTGTTAGAAGTCCCGTAAAGACTGTCTTAAATATGCCTGGGATGCTTGTTGCACTAGACATGTTAAGGAGTTGGCTCAACATTTCTACGAAATGCACGGGGCAATTTGTTGATAAAAGGTCATGAACTTCAGTAGCTGTCCTTGCAACTAGAAGATCATACGTCTCTTTTGATGACGTTATAGGCACTGTTGTCTGTAAAAGTACAGATTTCATTTTGCTTAATGTATCAATTCGTATAGAATAGAGATTCAGACGAGGCCAGATGGGAGTCACTGTGTCTGCAGGCCCACTCGGAAACAATGCTTGCATACAGCATTTGACCATGGATGTTACTTCTACTAGATAACTTTTCCCTGGCACAAGGCCACAACATCTGTGATCCGTTCTAAGAATGTAACTCCCGTTCGAAAGTTGCATAAAGAAGGGCTCTATCTGAGTTGCAGGTGTAACTAGCTGGTGGCATGAAAGGTTGTTTGAATTTCCATCACATGCTCCGTGTAAATTAATACCCTGACACAAAAGTATACCGCTTAGTGAATGTTTACAGTTATCACCACTAAGAAATACATTTTTGTCGCTGTCACTGTAGCAAGAATGTGTGTATGGTAATTTCCATTCAGATTTTATATATCCTTTACCCAATTGTTCATATTGGCCAGCAGGTATGTACTCAAGGCATTTTTTAAATCGGAAAGTTGTTATCGGAATTGTGATAATTCCGTGTATTATCCATCCAATGACAGGACTCTCTGACATTGTCAATGGTAATCTCTCGAGTTTTTCGATGCTCAGGATTGTATAGTCTGCTCCTTTCTGTGCCAAACTGATCTGTTTATCAGTAAGGTTAAAACTGGAAAATAATGACGTTGTGTTGATTAAACGCCAAGGCACATAGCCTGAAGGAAGATTTTGCAGCGTCCAGCCTAGTTCTATAATAGAGCGTAATTGAGACTGGCCATGTTGTAACATTAGCAAGTCTCTGTCTACCACATCAAAGGCAGAGGATACAATATTGTCCAACGAATATATTCTGGAAGACAGAGTCATTAACCCATTGTCTACTACAGAAAGTGATTTCTCCAAATGAATACGATCAATTTCTCGTATTTTTTCAGCAGTTTCAATTTGCTTTACTTTCCAAGCCTCGTTGTAAGCAGCATAGATACTGGTCGCTATGAAACGCTTTTGACGCTGTTTGCGTGGTCCAAGAATGAAATCGCGCAAATCAGCACCATCTTTTAGTAAAGACAAGTGTTGCTTAATTTCAGCCAGTGTGGATGTTGTTAGCCATTCAAGGCAGAGTTTCCCTACACTGTATGTTGTTATAATCCCTGGATGTTGTCTCTGGGAATATCTCGAGTCTAATCTGGTCATTTTTAACCCCTGTGTTTTATTCAGGAATCTATCTTGACAGCTATTTGTGTCTGTAGGCCAGATTAACCATTTTTTCCAATCAGGATGCGTTCTGTTGAAATGTAAAATTTGTGACACGTCTAACTCAATATCTGTGGTTGTATTCTCAGGTATTGGCTTTGGTATAGACGGTGTTTTAAGGTCTTTGATCTTAGCTAGGCCAAGACAAGATGTTTGGTGTATTGTGTCATTTAAAAATAACATTTGTTCTGGTATCATGCAGGTTCTAAATAGTGCTTCAATGCCTTGCACCTGCCAATCTTTTGTACCCCAAATTGTTTTCGTTTCAATATTATTTTTCCAATAATCAAAACCAAATGTCATCATTTTGTCATAAAATGCTTCTGAATAGATCAATTTAGAATTTGTCAGCATTGTTTTCATTCCTGTTTTATCCAACAGTTTGTAATAAAACGTTTCTGCATCACTGGTGTTAAACCCTGAGAAGTATTTGAATTTCTCAAAAAATGCTTTAGAACTGCTTTTAGGTGGTGTAGCACAATGTTCCCATTGATTATACATAAAAACATTTCTAGGCTGTGCAGATTTATGCAAGTAATGATCCCCATAGTGGGTATAACAGAATAGCTGCTCATAACTAGATGAACCTTGTAAATAATCATGATCTGTGAATCTAGCTGACATTACTAAATCAGACATCATGTCATTAATACTGTTAAAGTCCCAATCATCAGAGAATGTACTAGGTGTTACAAAGTCACTTAAGGAAACCTTCAGTTGATGAGGATACTTCAGGATTTCGACCGGACCATAGATCTCATAGTCTGTTTTCTCCCATACTACCCCACCAGGTATTGGAATTGCTGTGACATTTACTGTTGACAGTTCTCTTTTCTTCACGTGGGATGATCTGTGTGGTTTCAGGACTAGGTTGATGTTCTGACTTGCTGTGTCCATTCAATTGTAATAAACTTCCCTAAAATTAAAACTAAAATTAGGCATAGTAGGAGTATGAATACCCCTTAAATAATCCAATGCTCAATCAACGGTGAATCCAGATATAATTCTTTGATTTGTTGAAGGAGTCCTGTAGTATTTTCTTTAGAATACTTTTTTGTTTCTGGCATCACTTCGGGGTCGTTTTGATCTTCAGAGAAGTTGTCGAAGTTGATGAAATAACCAGAGGCAGTTCTGTCAATTGATGGGATTGTTCTTTCAATCTGTCTCTCGGTAGCATTTTCTGATGCCACATCATTGTAGACTGGTGTTGTTTCTTGACGAACTGTTTCAATCTGTGTCTCAAGAGGCACGAGTTCCATGGCATTATTGCATAGTCCTTCATTGTGCACTGCAGGCTGATCGAATGTGATTAGTCTTTCAGTTTGAACCTCTTGGATTGTTGCAAGTTTGGGTATTCTGTTGTTTCTTGGGAGTCCACTGGGCCTACTGTTGATTATAGGCCACATGCTTGTGGTTTTACCAGATCGATGGACACGACTCTGTTCTCCTTTTTACCAGCAAGGGGCGGTAGCACAACTGATCTTGTTCCGGTGACTGCCAAGACAGGTACTGCTTTTCTGTAAGAAGGCCCAAATTCCTTCTTAACCGCGATTTTTTCTCTGACTAGATCCCCAATCTTTGGAATCCAGACAGGCCTTGCTGGGGCTGTTGCTGGTGGTGCCTCGTCAGTGGTACTTGGCTGTTGCTTTAACTTTATGTTGCTTAATGATTTTCTTGTTTCATTCAGTTCCTGTAAAACAGCCAAACGATCCTTTACATCAAAGTGCGTTGTTTCTTCTTGTACCACTGACATCTGACTATCGAGGTCCTGAATACGCATTCTAATTCCGAACAATAGTTCGTATGGGCTGAAACCTTTTAGAGAATTTCTTGGCATGTTGTTAAGACTAGTCTGGACACTTATTAAATGTTTGACCCACCCAGCGCCTGAACCTAATACCTTCGCTGTTATAGATTGCTTTATGTCACGGTTTTTTCTTTCTACCACACTGTTCCCTTCGGGGTGCGACGGACAAGAATACCGCAACCCAATTCCCATGCTAGCCATGGCCTCCTTATAGGCTCGAGAGCTGAAAGCAGGACCCTGGTCAGAATGGAACGTGGTAATTGCGTATGTGCCGATAAAGACTCGCAAATCTTTTATAACCGTTCTAGCGTCAGCCGAGCTCTGGGGCCACATCCATATGAACCTCGTACAGGAATCCACTGCTACCATGATATATCTATTGTTGCCGTCCCTTTGTAGGGGACCACAGTGGTCCAGGTAAACACATGCAAATGGTTTATCCGAGATAAGAAGGGGTGTCTGCGCTGGTCGTTTTACTGTTGATACTTTTATCCTTTGGCATATGTCGCATTCTAATACATACGTTTTAGTTTGTATTCTCAAGCGAGGCCACCAATATCTCTGTTTTAATAGTGATATTGTTGCGGAAACGCCAGCGTGTGCAGAAGCAAGCCCTTCGTGTGCCGCTTTGATTAGTCCTAACCTGTGTTCCCTGTTTGGAATTACTCTATCCCCCACTCCAGGGATTCGAGCAAAAGGAACATTATTCGTATCTGTTAAGTACAAGTACTTTTCAGGAAAGCCTTTTGGGAGTGTTTTCTTATCATTTTTTACTGACGCACTGACAGCTTGTAGAATATCGCTGTCTATTTTTGTTTGTGACCGAGTTATCGCGGCTACGGAAGCCGTTTGCACAGCTGCCTTCGCGGCTTCATCAGCCAATGAATTCCCTGCAACGTGAACGCCATCACGTTGATGACTCAGAGTGTGTATCACGTGAGTCTTTTGTAGTTTTTTTTGCAAAAGAACTACCTGTTCCCAAAGCATTTTATGCTTTATTGTGCCACCTTTTGCATCTTTGAAACCGTTTTCCACCCAATTCTGCAAGTATTCATTATAAGATTGTACGCAATAAAAAGAATCGCACACTATTAGTGTGGGGAATTCGCGATCGGTATTTTCTAGCGCCATCTTAAATGCTACTAATTCAGCTCGTTGAGCCGAGCAATCTCCTAGAGATTGTGTTTTGGTGACCATTGGTCTAAATTTACCTTTGTGCCAGTGACCTTTAACAATCGCGCACGCAGCACTGTAAGCTTGCTTACCCCCAACTGCGGGTTGTGCTGATCCGTCAGTATATATAATACTTCCGTATTCTTCGAGAGGCAGGATTTCAATTGGCAGAGGACATTCATATTCATATTGTAAAAATTCCTGTGTTTTTAAGTTAGGATCAAATTCGTAAACTACGTCTGTTGCAGCAAGAGAATTAACCCACTGGATCCATCTCGGATGCAAAGCTTTAGCATTAGGAATGCTTGCTTTAGTTACCGCTTCTAAAGCCGGTATAGGTGTTACGATTATGATTCGTTTACCTTGTGCTAGGGGCCTTTCTTTTGCTACAGCAGTCTGGACCGCAGCTAGAATTTTCTCCGTTGAACTGAATTTTATTTCAGCCTTTGTGTACAAATGTGATTTGTAAGCTATTGGTACCTTTTCTCCCTCATTAGAGGTTAGGTGCGTGAATCCGCATCTTCCTGGGATGACTCGGATCACAAGATCACGTGTGTTGTCACGTGTATCTAATTTTGTTTTTGCTAACATGTCTGTTTGCAGTGATCTCAAAATTTCTGTGTGTTTTTGAGTCCAATTGATTTGTTTAAAATCAGGTTTAATTAGTTCGTAGAGAGGTTTCACCCTCTCTGCGTAATTTAGAATGTATGTTCTTCCGAAATTCAGAAAACCTAGTATGGATTGTAAATTCTTCAGCGTTTTTGGAGCTTGGAGTACAGCGCACTTCTCTAAGAAGTTGTCCGCTAGGCTTTTCCCTTCACTTGATAATTCGTACCCTAAGAATAGTACTGTTAGATGGGCAATTCGAGACTTTTTAAAGTTGAATTTGTAACCCTCTGCTGCGAACCCAAGTATAATGGTGTTCACTCTTTTCAAGTGAGTATCCAAGTCGTCGTCTGTGAGATAAATATCATCTACGTAAGACAATGCTTCATCATCATAGATTTGTAGTAACTCTGTTACCCTAGCTGAGAATAGTCCTGGGCTGTTCTTGAACCCCTGTGGGAGTCGACAGAATTTTTTCTGCGACCCAAATGCAGAGAAAGCGGTCAAATATCTGCTTTCCGGTGCAATGTTTTGACAAAAGAAACCATTAGATATGTCTAATGTCGTTTTATATTTTTTCCTAACTATGTTATTCATTAGGGCTGCGCTATGCGAGTTTTGTACTGCAAAAGTTTTGCAACATGTATTAAGGTGTCTGTAGTCCAAAACTAGACGATATGAATTGTCTGGCTTGGAGACAGGAAACAAAGGATTGTTCATTTGAGAGGTGCATGTTTCAATCACCCCCTGGTATTCAAGTTGATCTAAGATCTCCCTGACTTGTTTTTTAGCTTCTTGCTTTATGGGATACTGCCGTTGGGCAGTTGGTTCACTTTTTAATTGGATTTTGTGAGGAGGTGAATCCTCATCCCATCCTACATGATTTTTATATAATGCAGGTGCCTGGGCCACTGCCCATTTCCTTGCATAAGTATATTTTTTGTGAATCGGAATGTGATTCGAGAAGGCAGGCATAATCACTTCTTCGCCACGAGGGCACTCCCTGACAAACTCTGGGGGCCAATCTTTTTCAGCTAACAGAATATCGTAGCCTTTTGAGAGCTTATCCCAAAATAGACCCTTAATTTTCCTAGTCTTATCACCCTCTATACGCAATGTTATTTCGTATATTTTATGGGGCTCGCTAAGTCTGGTGTCGGCAGTTTCTACCTGAATGTATTCATTCGTGTCCACTGTCTCCAGATGACTCATCAAGATCTTGCGCGCTATACTGATTTCTGCTGCACTGTCCAACATTGTCAATGCCCACTCCCCGTTTTTCAACTGTGTCCTCAGTATTCTCGGCATGGTTGATTACTCTAATACTGGCTACCTTCTTTTTCTGAAATTGAGATTTTTTACTCTGAGCAGGTTCCTTGTCTTTGGACTTGGTGTGCTCTCCTGGGTCTGACCGTCCTCTTCTTTCCGAATTCTGTGGAAAAGATCGAGAGGGACGTGTATCAATACTTTGATATCTATCAGGTTTTTTCAGATTATCCCTATTTCTAAGGTTATATCTTTTCTCCGAGGGCTCCCTCTGGGGAGACTGGCGTTCTCGAGTCGGAGTTCTTTCCCTCCGTCGAGGAGACCTTCCTCTGGACTGGAAAACTTTTTCCTTGGGAGTGGATTGTTTATTTCCATCCCAGCTCTTTTTAGGAGTGTTTAAATTATTTTTAATAAATAATTTTACTAACTCTCTATAAGCTTTAGTTAATTCTCCTATGTTAACTAAGAGATCTTCTTTTGACATTTTTGCAATGTCAGGATGTGGTGTGTAGCTGGCTAGAACCGGCCACGTTGCTCCTGGTCTACCTCGTGGACCGAGCCTGGTAATGTGATCATTGTGTTTTAGGGCGCCATTAAACCAGAGCAGGTGCTCTTGAAATTTAAGTGGAATTTCAATCTCCTCGAAAGGAGCGTACTCTTCCGGAGGTTTCTCTATTTTGTAATAGTGAAACTCTTTTGTTCTAGCGTTTACCGCTGGAAAGTTTATCCATGAATAGAATACCTCTGTCTGCCGATATTCGTGAGCCTCTATCACAACAATTACTGTACCACCTTGTGGTGTCAGTCCGTTTTCTATAAGTTTTAACGTTATAGATCTTCTTAAGTGGACCGGGATGATAATAGCATCCGGGTCTGTGTGTTCGGGACCTTGCTGAGTCGCATCTGCTGCGGCCCCAGTGGTTCCGTTTTCTCCTGGCATTGTTAAAATGCAAGGTTTGCAGAGTAGGTCTCCAAGGAGACAAAGATTAGGTGCACAATATTTTGGAACACTGTATCCTTCAATGTTGAATAAACCAGAGCTTTACATAGGAATCTCTTCCTACTAAAGTCGGGCGGATTTTAACCTTTCACCCACTCCAGACGTCTATTGGAGTATTTACGAGAGAAAGGGGTCTGTGTGAAATATGCACGACTGAGTTACTCTAACGTCTTGCGTTAGTTTATCGCCTTACCAAATGTTGGGCGCCATGTAGTGTAGTTCCTAGTTTCCCACTAGGCCCTGTGCATTGGAATAACATAAACAGTAGTATCGACGTGGAACTGCGGATATTCCAGGCCTCCACTGACTATGCTAAACTTAATTGGGTGTGTTACCAACTAGCTCAGAGGTCACTGGAAACTTTCTTCTCTGCATTGGAAGTGATCAGCTTCCTTGGCACAGACAAGAAGGGATTCAGCTTTCCAACAACCGTGCAACATGACAACTTTGCTCCTCAGATCAAGAGTCAATCTCTAGGGTCGTGTGAAACAATAGACATGTATTTCACTCAGTCAGTCTAGTGCCGTTTACTTTCACGAGATGTAGAGAATAGAGAGACGGGCGTTTGTCAATAAAGGGTTAACATTTATTGAACAGTCTTTCTTCTCGTACAAGAGAAATGTATTGCCACAATTGCAAGACTTGTTATGATAAAAAGTACGTACAGTAAGATAAGTATTGCGAAATAGAACTGTAAAAGCATTGATATGGTTTCTTAGCCATACAATGGTTTAAAAGTAATAAAACATATATACAGTCATATATACATTAGGCTAACATACTCAACTGGTGCTTCTAACTAAGCCTACCCCAGTGTGCCTGACCTAAGCCTAACACGTGGAAGGGGAGTAAGTAAGTAGCTTTAAGTTAAGTTGGTTTTGCCAAGGTTTGTTTCAAGAATTCTCGTCTAAGGGTTTAGTCAACACCATACCTCTGAACAGAATGATGGAGGATTGGTATCTCCTTCAGGGGTCACTCTCGAAATCCCAGTCACCCGCGAGGGTAGACCGGAAACGCCGGGGCTGGATTTCTCTGCAGGAGAAAGGCAGCGGGTCTCTTCAGCGCGTCGAGGAAGGAGGGGGGACAGCGTCCGCGGGCAGCTGGAATCTGCTGGATGTCTTCGCAGAGGGACGGCTGTTCAGCTCCTAAGCGTACTGCACCATCGTTCGCGCTTTAGCAGCGATAATGGTATCAGTAGCTTCACCACCACAGGGACAGCAGGCTGCAGCGACAGAGTGCTAGATTCACCAACACGGGGTCTTGCAGGCAGCTAGCATCAGCAACAGTAGCTCATTGCTTAAGGCAGCGTTGGTAATATTTATACCTGACAGGTGCCGGGTTTGACGCAAGTTTGCTGGACATAAGACGTCAATTAAAGATGTCACTAGGAAGTGATAGTTATCAGTTGCTCATTAGAGTTCCATTACTAATCAAAACACAGCAAGCGGGGATTTCCAGGTTTGCTGAGTTTTTATCTTGTTGAAGAACTCGGAGTGTTAATCTAGGAATATCAGATAGTGACTTCTGCTCTGTCATTGCACTAATTGGTCGCAAAGGAAGTGGCAGAGAACTATGCTGGAATGTGGCTCTGTTCGTGTGAGGCCAGAGATGACTTTTCTGAAAATCGCACTTGAACGGTTATGCCAATATAGGGAATAAATGGATTTATAGCCGAATAGGGGCATAAGGTCACAGTATCGATCAGGAATCTAGATAAACACGCAACATTGGCTTCCAGCTCACCTCCTATGCTGACGACACACAAATTGTGTTGTCTATAAGCAAGGGAGGTGAGAAAGAGACTGGGGAGAACTTTCATGAGTGTATGAGTGCCATATCCCGTTGGATGTCCTCTAAATGTTTGAAACTCAACTCTAATAAAACTGAGGTGTTAAAATTTGGGAACAATCCCCTGGTGTGGACATCATAATGTTGGCCAGAAAAATTAGGGCTCTGCCCCACACCAACTAAGAAGGCTAAAAACTTGGGGGTATTGGTGGATGATAGGCTTATTATGGGGGACCAGATTAGCCAGGTGACCTCAGCCTGCTTTATGATTCTTAGAATCATTAGGGAAAATAAGGTTCTTTTTGACAGAGAACAGTTTGAAGACAGTGGTCATGGCTCTTATAACATCGCGGCTGGACTACTGTAATAGCCTATATCTGAATCTACAAAAGTGTCAGTTGTATAGACTTAAGTTGGTCCAGAATGCAGCAGCCAGGCTGCTGTCTGGCGTCCCCAAGTATGCCCCTGTCAAAGGCGAGCTTAGGAAGCTACATTAGCTTCCTATAAAACAAAGATCTCGCTTTAAAGCGCTTTGTATAGTTTTTAAGGCTATTAAAGGTATTGTTCCGGAATTCCTCAGGCATAAGTTCCAATGGTATGTGCTCAGGAGGACACTGAGATCTACCAGTGCCAAATTAACACATATTCCCAGGATAAAAACACTTAACTGGGGAAGTAGGAGCTTTATCCACTGTGCCTCAAGAGCCTGGAACGAGATTCCGTTGGCTCTTAAAAATGCTCCAAATCTCCTTATGTTTTGGAAGAGTTTGAAGACGTGGCTTTTTTCACAGTGATATCTCAGTTAGTTTCAGGAGGCCAATGCTTAGCGCCATGATACTCAAGGGTAATTGTGCGCTCTATAAGTGTTAATAACATAACTGTCCAACACCTCCCTAAGAAGCTTTATTTGGGAGTGGGACCAGTACATTGACCCCTTTAGTATCCAACACCTTCCTCAAAATGCTTCTGTTTGCTGTGGAAAAAGTAAATCTGACCTTTTTCATGGCCAACACCTTCCTCAAAATGGTTTAGTTTGGAGTGGGAACAGTATATCTGGCCCCTTTGTTGATCAACTGCTTCCCCGAGATGCTTTATTTGGAAGTGGGAATACTTAATGTGACTCATTTACTGTAGTACACCTTCCCCAAGATGATTTACTTTGGAATAGGAATACTAAATCTTACCCTTTTAAATCCATCACCTTGCTCAAGACAATTAAGTTTTGTGTGGGAACTGTTAATTTGACCCGTTAAGTGCCCAACAACTTCAGCGAGATGGTTAAGTCTGAAGTGAGAATAGTACATTTGAATTCTTTAGCGTTCAACACCTTTCTCAAGATGGCTTAGTTTGGATTGGGAGCAGTATATACGTGCCCTCTAGAGTACATCTTTTTCTAGATGGTATGGTTTGGAGTAGAAATTGGGAACTCCCTTAGGTTGTATCAGTTTGTTTAGGTGGAAATAGTAAGTGGACATCCTTGGGGGCCAACTACCCCTCCTATTACCACCAGTAAGTCCCATACAGCAGGATTGCTGAGATCTGATAGCATGCCATGCCCCCTTTCTCTACCACTCTGAAAATGCACCTCCTGATGCACTACTAGTAGGGGGATGAAGTCCCCTTGGCTATTGAGGGTCCTTGGGGGCCAATACCACTCCTGGTACATCTAGCAAGTCCCACACAGTGGGTTTACTGAGTAGTTTTTGATGGCCATGCCCTCTTTCTCCAACACTCTGCAAATGCGCCTCCGGGAACACTACTATTTGGGGGATGAAGTTCCCTTGGCCCTTGAGGGTCTTTGGGAGCCAACTAGGCCTCCTGTTACATCCAGTGAGGACCACACAGCTGGATTGCTGAGATCTGGTCAGAGGCCACGCCCCTTTCTCCACCACTCTGAAAACAAGCCTACTAGCGCACTACTGATGGGGGAAATAGGCCATTTTAGTCCTGAGGCCCTCATTCCCCAACCAGAAGCGGGCCAGGAGGTGTGTTTGCACTGTGGTAGAGAAAGGGGCCATGGCAATCCTGCTGTCTGGGACTTACTAGAGGTAACAAGAGGGCTTGTTGGCCCCCAAAGACCCTCAGCATTCAAGGGGATTACATTCCCCAACTACTACTGCACCAGGAGGTGTGGCCTCCGGTGACTTGCCGTAGTCCCACTTCCCTCGGTCAATTTTAGCCCCGAGAACCTCATCCTTCAGGGCCGACTTTTTCTTAAATGGGTAGGGGAGCTGTGCAGCCTCCCTCCCTGGGCTGATTACAGCCCCAGTGACCCCATCACCCAGGGCCCGTACTTTTCCTTTTCTTAAAAAAAATAAAGCAGGGGGGCCTGCTTGACCCACCTTCCCCAGGCCTATTTTGGATTCAGGGACCCCTTCACCCAGGGAAAGGCCTTCACCTTTTTTTTGATGGGGAGGGGGGCAGTGTGGCCCCCTCAACGGGCCAATATTGTCCCGGGGACCCCATCCTCCGGAGCATGGCCTCTTGTTCAGGGCCGTGGGGGAGCTGCAAGGCCCCCGCAGTCCCTGCGGGTTCCCGGCCTCCTGCAGGAGCCGGCATTGCTTTTGGATAGAGGGAGCTGCAAACATGCAGCTCCCTTTGTCCAAAAGCAATTCTGCTCTGCTTCATGGAAGCAAGAGCATTTTTACTGCTTTTGCTTCCATGCAGCGGAGCAGAGTTTGCTATGGCTTGGCAGGAGCAGGGCTCCTGTCAAGGCATAGCAAACTGCAATGTCCGGGGGGGTGTGGGCTCACAGGACATGGCTGAAGCTGGCCCTGGGGTGGCGGTCCCCAAGGCCATTTACGGCTTGGAGGGGGGCCGCGTGGCCCCCCTCCCATCTTCAAAATAGCCCCAGGGAGGTGGTGGTACCCAGGTTGCATGGGGGGCCAGAGCCTCCCATGCAGCCTATTTAAATAACGCCCTGGGGAGATGGCGGTCTCAGGGGCTGCGTGGGGGGCTGGAGCCCCCCCACTCATTATAATAAAAAAAAGCCCCGGGAGGTGGCAGTCCCTGGGGCTGTGGAGGACTTTGTGGTCACCCGCATTACAAACAATTAGGCCAGGGGAAATGGCGTTCCCCGGGGCTGCTGGAGGCCCACATTGACCCCTGAATTGTTTGGTTTTTATTGCCCCAGGACCTGGCCCACCCAAAATACTACATTGAACAAAGTGCAGGAGCCTGCGCTTTGTTTTTTGGAATTTTTGGCAGGATTTTTGGAACCAACATGACGGCAGCTGAATATGTTTTAAAACAAATTGCAAAAGAACAAATGAAGGAGTATAACCCGATGAAGGGGATGAAGGCTTTTTCCAGATGAGGAAGCACTGTTCCTTTGTTAGTAAACCCCTCACTCACCACCTAGTGGTGACTTGCTTCATCATCGGGGCCCACCCAAGTGGCCTAGCGTCACTTGGGTGTGCTTCAACACCTGAGTTGCAGTGGAGCAGGTAGTGAAGTGTGGGTTGTAAACAAAAAAAGTGTGAGTGTTAAAATTGTCCTGGTTAATGCTTTTGTATAGATTTTAATAAAAAAGTAACTGGACAATATTAAAAAGATTGGTGAGATAATAGTAGGGGAGTTACGGCCTACGTATCTCGGCTATGTGTTGGTCAACATGTTTCTACCATTAGGGGCAATCCCCGGTATTCTTCAGGACCAAAACAAGGAAGTGGGAGGTGTGGGTCCCCTAAAAGACGCACCCTGTCCTAAATCCTTGGTCATCCAGAAGGAAAATATACTTCTGGGCAGACACTCCTAAAATGTAGGGTGCCAATAAAAACCTAGGGAAAGAAGAAGAGCAAAGGAAGTAGTTACTATCCTGTAACGTAGTGCAGAATTTGGGTGCAGAATACGTGCAGTTATCCTTGCTTTCCACAGTGGTGAAAGAAACAGTGCCTTCATCAGTAGAGAGCGTGTCTATCCGTGTGGTGGAAACGTGCTCATTATCGTGGGAGTAAATGTTGCAGCATGGTATATCTAAGGTCAGGTTTTTAAATTTGCGTCCTCTGTGCGTGCCTGAAATAGCATGCTTATGCCGTACATTTAGGGTGCACTGAACTGGAGTGCTCATATTATTACCGTCGTGGAGCATACTGTGCCAACTGGTTGTTTACCTTATATTTTATATTGGCTCGAAAATATCCTAATCAGGATCAGTGGTGTACATACAAAGACAGACTAGACTCATACAAACATATAACATGGAGCTTGTCACGATGCGTAACATGTCTGGAAAAAAGGGGGGCTTACTGGAGAAGTACTCTAGTTGAATTTCATCAAGCAGGGGGTAGGTGCTTCGCTTGTAGCAACATATTCTATTTGGAAAGGCATATGTTGCAGTAATGAGTAGAGGGAAGTTAACCTACATTATGGTTCGTATGCGCAAACCATTCAAGAATCCTGTGTGGGGAGGAAAATTACTTACAGTTGGAAGTCGCGAAGTAAGGCGCTTCACCTACGTCTACCTTCAGCTGCTCGGATGCAATGAGCGAGCGCGCGCGGTGGGTGTATATGCGCTGGCATACTTCCGGGATGAATCACGTGGCCGCTACGGCGGCCCGTCAGGGAAGGATGGTTGGTATGGGAACCACTGAATGCTGCGCATGCGCATTCTGAATGCTGCATCGCGTGGCCGCTACTATGGTTCCTAGGCAAGCGGCGGTTGGCATGGGGATCGGTCAACGCTGCGCTTGCGCATTTACAAAGGAATGTGGCAAGAGAGCGGGGTATAGAGCAATTTGGTATTAAAAGTGCCCGTAGTTGCGTGGGAATGGGTTATGCTGAGTTATATCAGTGAACGGGATAACATATGCCGGCAGCATATGAATTTGGATGCATTCATGTGCTGGGGGACTGAATGGGGGATGCTAGCTAAAACTGGTGCTACTTTAGTACAAGGGGGTATACTGATTCAGTGAATGAGAGGGAAAATATCAGTAGCGGCAAGCAGGGTCCACAAAGGAAGTCCATGTTAAAAGGGCTGCATTCGGATTTAAATGCATTCCTGTGTCATGGGACTACATTAGTAGAGCTGGTGTTATTTTAGTACAGAATTCCACGGGATATTGTCGTTAAGACCTTGTGTATGAGTGGAAAGTCTGTATATCCATCTCTGTTCTTTTTCGAATAGACGAGCCTGGATGTTAGGGCCCGCTTGCAACTGTTCAATAACTGTCCACTTCATATCGTTGGTGGTGTGATGGGCAGTTAGAAAGTGGTCCGTGAGTTTTGTCATGTTCTTCTTGCATCTTATCGTGCTCCTGTGTTCGCAAATACGTTGTTTTATTTTGCGTGTCGTCATGCCCACGTAGGGTTTTCCGCAGGTGCAAGTGATTAGGTAAATGACATTATTGCTATTGCAATTAGTGTGGCATCTCTGCTCCCATGTTTTCCCAGGTTCCAAGACAATTGTCTTGGTGTTTTCTGTCAGGTGACAAACACTGCAGTCCCCGCACCGAGAATGTCCAGTAACTGGTGGGAGACCCCATATCTGTGTTAATGTTGGGTCACTGGTGGTAATGTTATTTTTTGGTCTAGTGTTGACCAAGGTGTTTTTTAAACTGCTCGCTTTTTTGTATGAGAAGAGAGGTTTCTCCCAGTTGAACGTTCCAGAGTTTATTATTGACCAGTGCTTTCTAAAGCTTTTGCTCACTTCATTGGAAATTACATTGTATGTGGTCACACAGGTCAGGGGTATATTGTCACTGTTTTTTGTGGTTTCTTCCAAGAGTGCTTGGCGTGGTTGATTTCTTGCTCGTCGTTGGCAGTTCTTTGTGATCTTTGTTGGATACCCACGTTGTGATAGTTTATCTGTGAGGTCTTCAGCCTGTTCTTTATAGTCCATGAGGTTACTACAATTCCTACGTAGTCTTAAATATTGACCATAGGGAAGATTCTCCCTCAATGGTCGCGGATGAAAGCTTTCAAACCTTAAGAGGTTGTTTTTTGCCGTAGGTTTAAAATGTGTTTTGGTGGTCAAGGCTTCTTGCTCTTTCCGAATCTCAATGTCTAGGAAGACCATTTTATCCTTATCCATGCTGTGGGTGAAGTGAAGGTGTTGGTCACAGGTGTTAAGCCAGGTGATAAAAGTTGTTAGAATTTCTTGAGGGCCCTTCCAGATTGCTAGCACAACAAATTGCTACAGGAACCCCCTGAACAGGCTTAGGGGGCAGAGTGTTTCTACCCTACCCCTTTTCTATTTTTTTACGTTTTTGCTTGTGACTCGGTTCAACCAAGTCACAAGATGGCTGCCACACTTCCTGGTTTGAAGTGTTGACAGCCAATCAGATCCCAGGCTCGAGATCGGCAGGGTATGTAGATTCACCACGGACAAAATTGTATATCTGAGAAATCTCTAGATTTCTCAGGAACTACTGAATGGATATACCCCATTGAATAAAAATATTGCTTTCTGGACCAAGAGCTACCTTTTTGCCAAATTTGGTGTACTTCTGTTCAGCAGTTCTGGCTGTAGCCATGTCTAAAGTTTCCTATGGAGAAAAAGCATTTCAGGAACTCCCCTCCACTCACTCCTTGATCCCAAGGATGGCGACACAGCATGCATGTTTTTTGTGTTTTTTTCTTTATTCACAGGCAACATCAAATGCATTTCGCCCGCTCCAGCAGCCTTCCTCACTGATGACAAGACGCCATTTTAATAAACTTTTAAAATACCAGTGCTTCCTTCCGTGCAGGTAAGTGAAAAAAGACTATGGGCCTTATTAGGATGATGGGCGGACTTTGCCCGCCCGTCATCCCATCGTAAATCGGGACCGCCTGGAATAAGGGCGGGGGTCCCGGGGGTGCTATTAGGATGTGCCCGTCACAGTGGCGGGCACATCCTGTATTTTCAGCATTGTGGTGGGTGGTGCTCTCTGCACCGCCCGCCACAATGCTGAAAATGCACTTTCACATTGTCATTTACAAAGCGGCAGGCACCGCGCGGTGCCTGCCGCTTCATAAACGTCATTGAAGGGAGGTACCACAGGTACCCCCCATGTGCACCCCCCACCTGTACTTCACTCTGGGGGCCCACAGGGGGCCCCCACAGTGAAGACGGCATGCCTTTCCGTGGCGGCATCGCCGCCGCGTAAAGGCACTGAAAACTGGATATCATAATATGGCTGGCGGTGTCTATTAAACTGAACTGTTGTGTTCTGAGCACTCCTTATTTTTAACAAACTTTAGTTAAGTTAAACCTACTCTATTGATCCGTGTGCTGCAACTAATAGAGTATACCCAAATACCCTAAAAGTGAACATGAAAATGTGGCTGGTCAACACACTGTTAACACAGACTTAGCTGCGCACAACTTAAATGAAATTTATCGATCAAACTTTGTTTGGTATTTTCTACACACAAACTATTTATTCATGTTTGTTTTAACAATCAATTAATTTCTTCAAAAAACATTGTATAATGATTTACATGGACACGGTTTCATCCATAGTCAAAGCAACTTGCAAACAATTTATACAAAAAAGAAAAAACATTAGATTCTCTTGTGTATGTTGTTATTCGCCCAATGCATTTCGGGACTAAAGTAGGGTCCCTTCGTCAGGGGCAACACTGCAAAATAAAATATAATATACAGGCGCATAAGTTGAATTGTACTTATTGGTAACATGTTTTCAATGAACGTTAGTCAAAACGAACCTCCACCAGCAAGTAGCACCCAAAAAAATGTGTGTAATGGTGAAAAAGCAGAAAACAAGATGAACACACTCACACTAAAACACGAAAATCATTTCCTCCGGCTCTCATGAGCTTCTTACAGTTCAAACCAACTCCTGTAGAGACGAGTAACAAAAACAATCATAACTGACTCTATTCAAAGCCTGCCGGTATACCCATGAAACAATAAGACTATACTGCATACCTGCTACTCCTCCAAAAACTTGTGCAACGCGTAGATAAAAGGCATATGTTGCAGTAATGAGTAGAGGGAAGTTAACCTACATTATGGTTCGTATGCGCAAACCATTCAAGAATCCTGTGTGGGGAGGAAAATTACTTACAGTTGGAAGTCGCGAAGTAAGGCGCTTCACCTACGTCTACCTTCAGCTGCTCGGATGCAATGAGCGAGCGCGCACAGTGGGTGTATATGCGCTGGCATACTTCCGGGATGAATCACGTGGCCGCTACGGCGACCCGTCAGGGAAGGATGGTTGGTAGAAAATACCAAACAAAGTTTGATCGATAAATTTCATTTAAGTTGTGCGCAGCTAAGTCTGTGTTAACAGTGTGTTGACCAGCCACATTTTCATGGCGGTGTCTATTAGACACCGCCAATATGTTATTCCTTTTCTGACCCGGCCGCAAGGCGACCGGGTTCGGAAAAGCGGCAGACGGTCTTTCCGTCCGCCGTGGTCCCCCCCCACCATCCTAATATGGCAGGGGGGAAATCTGGTTATGATATCGGGCGGATTGCCTCCGTAAGGCTGGCGGTGGGTACCGCCAGCCTGACGGAGACAATCCGCCAGATATGATAATGGACCCCTATGTTTACATTGTATCTTTCCTTTCACAACCTCACAATTCAGTGCATGTTGCTCCTGTTATACTGTCCCACCCACTCATTTCATAGCACAGTAATTTGCATGTCTACACCTAAAAGTTCTATGGTTTAATACATAGATTTGTTAAGTTTGCATGCTTTGAGCAATCTCGCTGTACAAATATACAAATGAATTTAGCAATCTCTCTGTATAAATATCAGGTTGGTCATACATACACAGAAATATTATTTGTGGCATTTTCTAAATGGTTTTCAACTCACATCATCAGACAGGGAGTTATTCCTTTAACACTTTCTCATCCTTAGCATATTTCTTCATTTTGTTCTATTGTTACCATATTGCCCTCAGTGCGGTGGAATAGCCTAATGTGTGTAATTGAAAAGGTCCCAGTGATGTCACAGCATGTAGCCAGGCCCATTGTTATAGGGATTATTTCATGGACAGCAGTCCATGATTCAATTCACACTATTTGTTGCTATATTTGCTGATCAATTCTCACACTGCTTGTTTTTACGTTGTACCCACAGATACCCATAGATGATGGTGTCCATCCCAGTGGGCTAACATGATTCCTTTGGGTCTACTAAAAAGTATTATTGAACTCCTCAATCACTCTTCTCTTTGGTGTCCCATCCCTAACATGTAATGTTGGACACTTTCCCCTTCCATGTAGGTATGCCCAAGTGATCCACTCCCCTACCCTTAATGGCCTCCTCTTCTACTATTATGTGCTGTAGAATCTGAAAGCTCAGCATAGTCTACAACTCAATGTTTGCCAGGGCAAGTATATGACCCCCAATATCTACTTATTACTTGCCCCCTTAAAAAATCTAAATATCTTTACCCATATTTATGGATCAGAAGGTAAAAATCTGATATATTCATTTTCTACATCATGTCTAAAGATATGTATGTGTACGTGTATGCAAATCAAGTCCTCTTCTGTATTCGCGCCCCATTGTGCTCTTGTGTTCATCTCTATTATGTATCTTGACTCCAATTGCCTCGGTTTTCTTTCTCTAGCTTCTCCCCGAAGGTTGATCTGGATGAAGTCAAGTACAGAATATATATCAGTGAACGGGATAACATATGCCGGCAGCATATGAATTTGGATGCATTCATGTGCTAGGGGACTGAATGGGGGATGCTAGCTAAAACTGGTGCTACTTTAGTACAAGGGGGTATACTGATTCAGTGAATGAGAGGGAAAATATCAGTAGCGGCAAGCAGGGTCCACAAAGGAAGTCCATGTTAAAAGGGCTGCATTCGGATTTAAATGCATTCCTGTGTCATGGGACTACATTAGTAGAGCTGGTGTTATTTTAGTACAGAATTCCACGGGATATTGTCGTTAAGACCTTGTGTATGAGTGGAAAGTCTGTATATCCATCTCTGTTCTTTTTCGAATAGACGAGCCTGGATGTTAGGGCCCGCTTGCAACTGTTCAATAACTGTCCACTTCATATCGTTGGTGGTGTGATGGGCAGATAGGAAGTGGTCCGTGAGTTTTGTCATGTTCTTCTTGCATCTTATCGTGCTCCTGTGTTCGCAAATACGTTGTTTTATTTTGCGTGTCGTCATGCCCACGTAGGGTTTTCCGCAGGTGCAAGTGATTAGGTAAATGACATTATTGCTATTGCAATTAGTGTGGCATCTCTGCTCCCATGTTTTCCCAGGTTCCAAGACAATTGTCTTGGTGTTTTCTGTCAGGTGACAAACACTGCAGTCCCCGCACCGAGAATGTCCAGTAACTGGTGGGAGACCCCATATCTGTGTTAATGTTGGGTCACTGGTGGTAATGTTATTTTTTGGTCTAGTGTTGACCAAGGTGTTTTTTAAACTGCTCGCTTTTTTGTATGAGAAGAGAGGTTTCTCCCAGTTGAACGTTCCAGAGTTTATTATTGACCAGTGCTTTCTAAAGCTTTTGCTCACTTCATTGGAAATCACATTGTATGTGGTCACACAGGTCAGGGGTATATTGTCACTGTTTTTTGTGGTTTCTTCCAAGAGTGCTTGGCGTGGTTGATTTCTTGCTCGTCGTTGGCAGTTCTTTGTGATCTTTGTTGGATACCCACGTTGTGATAGTTTATCTGTGAGGTCTTCAGCCTGTTCTTTATAGTCCATGAGGTTACTACAATTCCTACGTAGTCTTAAATATTGACCATAGGGAAGATTCTCCCTCAATGGTCGCGGATGAAAGCTTTCAAACCTTAAGAGGTTGTTTTTTGCCGTAGGTTTAAAATGTGTTTTGGTGGTCAAGGCTTCTTGCTCTTTCCGAATCTCAATGTCTAGGAAGACCATTTTATCCTTATCCATGCTGTGGGTGAAGTGAAGGTGTTGGTCACAGGTGTTAAGCCAGGTGATAAAAGTTGTTAGAATTTCTTGAGGGCCCTTCCAGATTGCTAGCACAACAAATTGCTACAGGAACCCCCTGAACAGGCTTAGGGGGCAGAGTGTTTCTACCCTACCCCTTTTCTATTTTTTTACGTTTTTGCTTGTGACTCGGTTCAACCAAGTCACAAGATGGCTGCCACACTTCTTGGTTTGAAGTGTTGACAGCCAATCAGATCCCAGGCTCGAGATCGGCAGGGTATGTAGATTCACCACGGACAAAATTGTATATCTGAGAAATCTCTAGATTTCTCAGGAACTACTGAATGGATATACCCCATTGAATAAAAATATTGCTTTCTGGACCAAGAGCTACCTTTTTGCCAAATTTGGTGTACTTCTGTTCAGCAGTTCTGGCTGTAGCCATGTCTAAAGTTTCCTATGGAGAAAAAGCATTTCAGGAACTCCCCTCCACTCACTCCTTGATCCCAAGGATGGCGACACAGCATGCATGTTTTTTGTGTTTTTTTCTTTATTCACAGGCAACATCAAATGCATTTCGCCCGCTCCAGCAGCCTTCCTCACTGATGACAAGACGCCATTTTAATAAACTTTTAAAATACCAGTGCTTCCTTCCGTGCAGGTAAGTGAAAAAAGACTATGGGCCTTATTAGGATGATGGGCGGACTTTGCCCGCCCGTCATCCCATCGTAAATCGGGACCGCCTGGAATAAGGGCGGGGGTCCCGGGGGTGCTATTAGGATGTGCCCGTCACAGTGGCGGGCACATCCTGTATTTTCAGCATTGTGGTGGGTGGTGCTCTCTGCACCGCCCGCCACAATGCTGAAAATGCACTTTCACATTGTCATTTACAAAGCGGCAGGCACCGCGCGGTGCCTGCCGCTTCATAAACGTCATTGAAGGGAGGTACCACAGGTACCCCCCATGTGCACCCCCCACCTGTACTTCACTCTGGGGGCCCACAGGGGGCCCCCACAGTGAAGACGGCATGCCTTTCCGTGGCGGCATCGCCGCCGCGTAAAGGCACTGAAAACTGGATATCATAATATGGCTGGCGGTGTCTATTAAACTGAACTGTTGTGTTCTGAGCACTCCTTATTTTTAACAAACTTTAGTTAAGTTAAACCTACTCTATTGATCCGTGTGCTGCAACTAATAGAGTATACCCAAATACCCTAAAAGTGAACATGAAAATGTGGCTGGTCAACACACTGTTAACACAGACTTAGCTGCGCACAACTTAAATGAAATTTATCGATCAAACTTTGTTTGGTATTTTCTACACACAAACTATTTATTCATGTTTGTTTTAACAATCAATTAATTTCTTCAAAAAACATTGTATAATGATTTACATGGACACGGTGTCATCCATAGTCAAAGCAACTTGCAAACAATTTATACAAAAAAGAAAAAACATTAGATTCTCTTGTGTATGTTGTTATTCGCCCAATGCATTTCGGGACTAAAGTAGGGTCCCTTCGTCAGGGGCAACACTGCAAAATAAAATATAATATACAGGCGCATAAGTTGAATTGTACTTATTGGTAACATGTTTTCAATGAACGTTAGTCAAAACGAACCTCCACCAGCAAGTAGCACCCAAAAAAATGTGTGTAATGGTGAAAAAGCAGAAAACAAGATGAACACACTCACACTAAAACACGAAAATCATTTCCTCCGGCTCTCATGAGCTTCTTACAGTTCAAACCAACTCCTGTAGAGACGAGTAACAAAAACAATCATAACTGACTCTATTCAAAGCCTGCCGGTATACCCATGAAACAATAAGACTATACTGCATACCTGCTACTCCTCCAAAAACTTGTGCAACGCGTAGATAAAAGGCATATGTTGCAGTAATGAGTAGAGGGAAGTTAACCTACATTATGGTTCGTATGCGCAAACCATTCAAGAATCCTGTGTGGGGAGGAAAATTACTTACAGTTGGAAGTCGCGAAGTAAGGCGCTTCACCTACGTCTACCTTCAGCTGCTCGGATGCAATGAGCGAGCGCGCACAGTGGGTGTATATGCGCTGGCATACTTCCGGGATGAATCACGTGGCCGCTACGGCGGCCCGTCAGGGAAGGATGGTTGGTAGAAAATACCAAACAAAGTTTGATCGATAAATTTCATTTAAGTTGTGCGCAGCTAAGTCTGTGTTAACAGTGTGTTGACCAGCCACATTTTCATGGCGGTGTCTATTAGACACCGCCAATATGTTATTCCTTTTCTGACCCGGCCGCAAGGCGACCGGGTTCGGAAAAGCGGCAGACGGTCTTTCCGTCCGCCGTGGTCCCCCCCCACCATCCTAATATGGCAGGGGGGAAATCTGGTTATGATATCGGGCGGATTGCCTCCGTAAGGCTGGCGGTGGGTACCGCCAGCCTGACGGAGACAATCCGCCAGATATGATAATGGACCCCTATGTTTACATTGTATCTTTCCTTTCACAACCTCACAATTCAGTGCATGTTGCTCCTGTTATACTGTCCCACCCACTCATTTCATAGCACAGTAATTTGCATGTCTACACCTAAAAGTTCTATGGTTTAATACATAGATTTGTTAAGTTTGCATGCTTTGAGCAATCTCGCTGTACAAATATACAAATGAATTTAGCAATCTCTCTGTATAAATATCAGGTTGGTCATACATACACAGAAATATTATTTGTGGCATTTTCTAAATGGTTTTCAACTCACATCATCAGACAGGGAGTTATTCCTTTAACACTTTCTCATCCTTAGCATATTTCTTCATTTTGTTCTATTGTTACCATATTGCCCTCAGTGCGGTGGAATAGCCTAATGTGTGTAATTGAAAAGGTCCCAGTGATGTCACAGCATGTAGCCAGGCCCATTGTTATAGGGATTATTTCATGGACAGCAGTCCATGATTCAATTCACACTATTTGTTGCTATATTTGCTGATCAATTCTCACACTGCTTGTTTTTACGTTGTACCCACAGATACCCATAGATGATGGTGTCCATCCCAGTGGGCTAACATGATTCCTTTGGGTCTACTAAAAAGTATTATTGAACTCCTCAATCACTCTTCTCTTTGGTGTCCCATCCCTAACATGTAATGTTGGACACTTTCCCCTTCCATGTAGGTATGCCCAAGTGATCCACTCCCCTACCCTTAATGGCCTCCTCTTCTACTATTATGTGCTGTAGAATCTGAAAGCTCAGCATAGTCTACAACTCAATGTTTGCCAGGGCAAGTATATGACCCCCAATATCTACTTATTACTTGCCCCCTTAAAAAATCTAAATATCTTTACCCATATTTATGGATCAGAAGGTAAAAATCTGATATATTCATTTTCTACATCATGTCTAAAGATATGTATGTGTACGTGTATGCAAATCAAGTCCTCTTCTGTATTCGCGCCCCATTGTGCTCTTGTGTTCATCTCTATTATGTATCTTGACTCCAATTGCCTCGGTTTTCTTTCTCTAGCTTCTCCCCGAAGGTTGATCTGGATGAAGTCAAGTACAGAATATATATCAGTGAACGGGATAACATATGCCGGCAGCATATGAATTTGGATGCATTCATGTGCTAGGGGACTGAATGGGGGATGCTAGCTAAAACTGGTGCTACTTTAGTACAAGGGGGTATACTGATTCAGTGAATGAGAGGGAAAATATCAGTAGCGGCAAGCAGGGTCCACAAAGGAAGTCCATGTTAAAAGGGCTGCATTCGGATTTAAATGCATTCCTGTGTCATGGGACTACATTAGTAGAGCTGGTGTTATTTTAGTACAGAATTCCACGGGATATTGTCGTTAAGACCTTGTGTATGAGTGGAACGTCTGTATATCCATCTCTGTTCTTTTTCGAATAGACGAGCCTGGATGTTAGGGCCCGCTTGCAACTGTTCAATAACTGTCCACTTCATATCGTTGGTGGTGTGATGGGCAGTTAGGAAGTGGTCCGTGAGTTTTGTCATGTTCTTCTTGCATCTTATCGTGCTCCTGTGTTCGCAAATACGTTGTTTTATTTTGCGTGTCGTCATGCCCACGTAGGGTTTTCCGCAGGTGCAAGTGATTAGGTAAATGACATTATTGCTATTGCAATTAGTGTGGCATCTCTGCTCCCATGTTTTCCCAGGTTCCAAGACAATTGTCTTGGTGTTTTCTGTCAGGTGACAAACACTGCAGTCCCCGCACCGAGAATGTCCAGTAACTGGTGGGAGACCCCATATCTGTGTTAATGTTGGGTCACTGGTGGTAATGTTATTTTTTGGTCTAGTGTTGACCAAGGTGTTTTTTAAACTGCTCGCTTTTTTGTATGAGAAGAGAGGTTTCTCCCAGTTGAACGTTCCAGAGTTTATTATTGACCAGTGCTTTCTAAAGCTTTTGCTCACTTCATTGGAAATCACATTGTATGTGGTCACACAGGTCAGGGGTATATTGTCACTGTTTTTTGTGGTTTCTTCCAAGAGTGCTTGGCGTGGTTGATTTCTTGCTCGTCGTTGGCAGTTCTTTGTGATCTTTGTTGGATACCCACGTTGTGATAGTTTATCTGTGAGGTCTTCAGCCTGTTCTTTATAGTCCATGAGGTTACTACAATTCCTACGTAGTCTTAAATATTGACCATAGGGAAGATTCTCCCTCAATGGTCGCGGATGAAAGCTTTCAAACCTTAAGAGGTTGTTTTTTGCCGTAGGTTTAAAATGTGTTTTGGTGGTCAAGGCTTCTTGCTCTTTCCGAATCTCAATGTCTAGGAAGACCATTTTATCCTTATCCATGCTGTGGGTGAAGTGAAGGTGTTGGTCACAGGTGTTAAGCCAGGTGATAAAAGTTGTTAGAATTTCTTGAGGGCCCTTCCAGATTGCTAGCACAACAAATTGCTACAGGAACCCCCTGAACAGGCTTAGGGGGCAGAGTGTTTCTACCCTACCCCTTTTCTATTTTTTTACGTTTTTGCTTGTGACTCGGTTCAACCAAGTCACAAGATGGCTGCCACACTTCCTGGTTTGAAGTGTTGACAGCCAATCAGATCCCAGGCTCGAGATCGGCAGGGTATGTAGATTCACCACGGACAAAATTGTATATCTGAGAAATCTCTAGATTTCTCAGGAACTACTGAATGGATATACCCCATTGAATAAAAATATTGCTTTCTGGACCAAGAGCTACCTTTTTGCCAAATTTGGTGTACTTCTGTTCAGCAGTTCTGGCTGTAGCCATGTCTAAAGTTTCCTATGGAGAAAAAGCATTTCAGGAACTCCCCTCCACTCACTCCTTGATCCCAAGGATGGCGACACAGCATGCATGTTTTTTGTGTTTTTTTCTTTATTCACAGGCAACATCAAATGCATTTCGCCCGCTCCAGCAGCCTTCCTCACTGATGACAAGACGCCATTTTAATAAACTTTTAAAATACCAGTGCTTCCTTCCGTGCAGGTAAGTGAAAAAAGACTATGGGCCTTATTAGGATGATGGGCGGACTTTGCCCGCCCGTCATCCCATCGTAAATCGGGACCGCCTGGAATAAGGGCGGGGGTCCCGGGGGTGCTATTAGGATGTGCCCGTCACAGTGGCGGGCACATCCTGTATTTTCAGCATTGTGGTGGGTGGTGCTCTCTGCACCGCCCGCCACAATGCTGAAAATGCACTTTCACATTGTCATTTACAAAGCGGCAGGCACCGCGCGGTGCCTGCCGCTTCATAAACGTCATTGAAGGGAGGTACCACAGGTACCCCCCATGTGCACCCCCCACCTGTACTTCACTCTGGGGGCCCACAGGGGGCCCCCACAGTGAAGACGGCATGCCTTTCCGTGGCGGCATCGCCGCCGCGTAAAGGCACTGAAAACTGGATATCATAATATGGCTGGCGGTGTCTATTAAACTGAACTGTTGTGTTCTGAGCACTCCTTATTTTTAACAAACTTTAGTTAAGTTAAACCTACTCTATTGATCCGTGTGCTGCAACTAATAGAGTATACCCAAATACCCTAAAAGTGAACATGAAAATGTGGCTGGTCAACACACTGTTAACACAGACTTAGCTGCGCACAACTTAAATGAAATTTATCGATCAAACTTTGTTTGGTATTTTCTACACACAAACTATTTATTCATGTTTGTTTTAACAATCAATTAATTTCTTCAAAAAACATTGTATAATGATTTACATGGACACGGTTTCATCCATAGTCAAATCAACTTGCAAACAATTTATACAAAAAAGAAAAAACATTAGATTCTCTTGTGTATGTTGTTATTCGCCCTATGCATTTCGGGACTAAAGTAGGGTCCCTTCGTCAGGGGCAACACTGCAAAATAAAATATAATATACAGGCGCATAAGTTGAATTGTACTTATTGGTAACATGTTTTCAATGAACGTTAGTCAAAACGAACCTCCACCAGCAAGTAGCACCCAAAAAAATGTGTGTAATGGTGAAAAAGCAGAAAACAAGATGAACACAATCACACTAAAACACGAAAATCATTTCCTCCGGCTCTCATGAGCTTCTTACAGTTCAAACCAACTCCTGTAGAGACGAGTAACAAAAACAATCATAACTGACTCTATTCAAAGCCTGCCGGTATACCCATGAAACAATAAGACTATACTGCATACCTGCTGCTCCTCCAAAAACTTGTGCAACGCGTAGATAAAAGGCATATGTTGCAGTAATGAGTAGAGGGAAGTTAACCTACATTATGGTTCGTATGCGCAAACCATTCAAGAATCCTGTGTGGGGAGGAAAATTACTTACAGTTGGAAGTCGCGAAGTAAGGCGCTTCACCTACGTCTACCTTCAGCTGCTCGGATGCAATGAGCGAGCGCGCACGGTGGGTGTATATGCGCTGGCATACTTCCGGGATGAATCACGTGGCCGCTACGGCGGCCCGTCAGGGAAGGATGGTTGGTAGAAAATACCAAACAAAGTTTGATCGATAAATTTCATTTAAGTTGTGCGCAGCTAAGTCTGTGTTAACAGTGTGTTGACCAGCCACATTTTCATGGCGGTGTCTATTAGACACCGCCAATATGTTATTCCTTTTCTGACCCGGCCG
The DNA here is from genome assembly GCF_964263255.1 of Lissotriton vulgaris. Lineage (NCBI taxonomy): Eukaryota > Metazoa > Chordata > Amphibia > Caudata > Salamandridae > Lissotriton > Lissotriton vulgaris. The sequence continues at coordinate 1,614,029,834 of NC_141694.1, forward strand.
CAAGGCGACCGGGTTCGGAAAAGCGGCAGACGGTCTTTCCGTCCGCCGTGGTCCCCCCCCCACCATCCTAATATGGCAGGGGGGAAATCTGGTTATGATATCGGGCGGATTGCCTCCGTAAGGCTGGCGGTGGGTACCACCAGCCTGACGGAGACAATCCGCCAGATATGATAATGGACCCCTATGTTTACATTGTATCTTTCCTTTCACAACCTCACAATTCAGTGCATGTTGCTCCTGTTATACTGTCCCACCCACTCATTTCATAGCACAGTAATTTGCATGTCTACACCTAAAAGTTCTATGGTTTAATACATAGATTTGTTAAGTTTGCATGCTTTGAGCAATCTCGCTGTACAAATATACAAATGAATTTAGCAATCTCTCTGTATAAATATCAGGTTGGTCATACATACACAGAATTATTATTTGTGGCATTTTCTAAATGGTTTTCAACTCACATCATCAGACAGGGAGTTATTCCTTTAACACTTTCTCATCCTTAGCATATTTCTTCATTTTGTTCTATTGTTACCATATTGCCCTCAGTGCGGTGGAATAGCCTAATGTGTGTAATTGAAAAGGTCCCAGTGATGTCACAGCATGTAGCCAGGCCCATTGTTATAGGGATTATTTCATGGACAGCAGTCCATGATTCAATTCACACTATTTGTTGCTATATTTGCTGATCAATTCTCACACTGCGTGTTTTTACGTTGTACCCACAGATACCCATAGATGATGGTGTCCATCCCAGTGGGCTAACATGATTCCTTTGGGTCTACTAAAAAGTATTATTGAACTCTTCAATCACTCTTCTCTTTGGTGTCCCATCCCTAACATGTAATGTTGGACACTTTCCCCTTCCATGTAGGTATGCCCAAGTGATCCACTCCCCTACCCTTAATGGCCTCCTCTTCTACTATTATGTGCTGTAGAATCTGAAAGCTCAGCATAGTCTACAACTCAATGTTTGCCAGGGCAAGTATATGACCCCCAATATCTACTTATTACTTGCCCCCTTAAAAAATCTAAATATCTTTACCCATATTTATGGGTCAGAAGGTAAAAATCTGATATATTCATTTTCTACATCATGTCTAAAGATATGTATGTGTACGTGTATGCAAATCAAGTCCTCTTCTGTATTCGCGCCCCATTGTGCTCTTGTGTTCATCTCTATTATGTATCTTGACTCCAATTGCCTCGGTTTTCTTTCTCTAGCTTCTCCCCGAAGGTTGATCTGGATGAAGTCAAGTACAGAATATGTCAGGTCTGTAACCTCACTCCTGTGCATTGCCTCAAAATGACGAGCCACCGGATATGACCAGTCACAATTCTTGATCGCTCTAATGCCAAGATGGTATGCCAATGTAAGACAGTCCACAGGGGCATTGCAGTCTGTATACCCCAAATTCAGCTTTGTAGTTGTATTGGCCCCCTAATGTGTTTTGTACGTGTAGTGAATAGAGATTTCTACTCAACCAAGTTCTTCCCAGGCTGGCACACTTTGCACCTCCCACATTTTCTGTATCCAGCCTTTTGTGTTAACAAAGTAGATTGTCCTGGAGTGCTCCCCTCTAGATTACTTCTGACCAGGTCCTGTCTCATAGCTTTTGCCTTCCTGTACGTGACCTCCGGTCTTCTTGGAGCTACATTCCCTACCACTGGATAATTATGAATTAGGTGACAGTACTTGTGCATGGCAGCTTTTTGGTTGTTGAAATCAGTAACAAACCTGAAATGGGGGTCTATTTTACGCTGTTTGCTTCTGCCTGCTTTATTGAGCAGAACCTGGTTCCTCGTTTTGGATTTAGCCTTTATAATGGCACCCACAGTGTTTTTCTTGGAATAGCCCCCAAATCTGAATCTTGTTCTGAGGTCTTCCACAGCACTTTCCTTCTCCACCTATTCACTGAAATTCTTCCTGACCCTCTCCATATGGGATACTGTTGATCAAGTATTGTGTACAGAGTGATACAGGTATTCACAAAGTTTAATCACTATCCCATATATTTAGTGAGACACTTTAAATTCGTCACTTAGTCAATCACATTGCTACTAAATTCTCCATTCAGACACTCATACATGCACTCAGTCTTCAAGGCAGATTGCTATATATATATAATACTTATTTAAATATCGAACCAAACCACATTCACTGGATGATGTCATCAGTGATGTCATTTGAGATGTCATCAGTGATGTCATCAGTGATGTCACTGACCATGTCATGAATTATGTAATTTGTGACCTCATCAGCAGTGGATTGCGGGCGCGTGAGTTATAGTTAGTGCAACTAACTATAAGGGGGGAATTTCAATGGTTTTGTACGAGTGAAATGTCCAACTAACTATAACACCCCTGAAACCTGTGGTTTTTTCAGTGAATTTCTGAGGTTTTTTAAATGCTAATTCCTAACTATAACATATCTGAAACCTATGGTTTTTTCAGTGAATTTTAAAGGTTTTGTAAATGACAATTTAAAAATATATTTATTCTTATATTGATTTTTTGGATACTGATTTACTAAATTTTTTAAAAACTATTTATTTTTAGATATTTTATTTTTTAAATTACATTACATTGTGTGGCACCCCTTCCTTTGACTTTTTTTGGGCCCTGGATCCCATCCCCTAGAGCCTGACCCGCAATTCTAAATTTATTCATTTTTTTTATAGGAAGGGGATTCCTATGGAAGGAAATACAAGTTACTTGTAAGTATGCTTAGAACTACTTTTCAGGGTCAGTGCTGGGCAACAAGATGCAGCACTAGTTTCTCTCCTGATAATAGGTGAATAAATTGGAATTAGTTCCGAGGATTTTAGGTGAATATTTTAAAGTTCCAAAACTCCACAATTAGAAGAATTTGCAAGTGAAACCAGTGAATGTTAGCCTATGGAAGGAAATTCACTTAGCAGGTAAATAGTGCTATTGTTACCTTTTCTTACTCAGTGGTGGATCTCCTCTAAACAGTTGAAAGAATGCAAATTACCAAAGACGCGTGGAAGCCCACATCTTTTTTTTTATATCGCAGAATGCGTGGATTAAAGAGCGAGCGCCCCCCCCCAAAAAAAAATAGGGGCCCTGGGGGACCTTGTGGGACCCCCTGAGCAGACCTAGAGGATCAGGGTGTGTTTACCCTCCCCCTTTTCACATTTTAAACACACGTTTCACACACTTCTTCAGCCTCCCTTTTACCGAGACATAAAAATGGTTGCCAATAGTTTCTAGTTTCGAATGTTGACAACCACTTGACAGCCAATTAGCCTTCAGCGCGTGATCGGAAGGGTGCGCTTATGGTACGATGACAATAAGCGGAGTATCCGTATTCAATTTTTTTATGGGAAGTGGGCCGCGTGGCCCTCCTCCTGTGCCAATTCCGGGCACCTGGGTCCCCAGGGGGCTTGTCTAATTATATATTATTATTTTATGGAGGAGGGCTGCATAGCCCCCCTCCTGAAGCCACTTCAAGGCCCCGGGACCCCATTCCCCGGGGACTGCCTTTTTCTTTTATTTATTTTGGCCGTTACCTTTGGGGACCGTAGGTGGGTCTCCAATTCCCCCACTGTCCCGCCGGCTCCCCACCTCCTGTGGGAGCCGGTGTTCTATCGACATCCGAACTCCATATATGTATGAACCCTCTAGGAATAGCCTTCACTTTGCGCATGCATGTTTGTGGTAGCGCATGCGTGTTAATGTTATGCATGAGCACAATACATCCCACCGTCTGGCTATGTACCCCTAACGTATTTCATTTTATTTGCGCATGCTCAATTACAACATGTCCAATCACAGCTCTCACACCCAGTGACATTATACTGAACCAATCATCCATCTGCAAAGCATTTATAACCTGCCAACCTTCTTGAACTTTTCCTATTCCGCAGTCACAGCCATTGAGAGTGTTCGTATCCACTTCTTCCTAGGTGAGCACTTTTTTAAAGAGTAATGAAATTAATTAATCTGAACAATCTTTAAATACCGCGTGAATGCAAATTTTTGTTTGATTTGACACTGTTGTTTTTAAACACGCTTTCCTGCTTTTTTATATCATTAAAGTTGGCTTTGTAACTTTTGTTTCTGGGCAAATCACTTAATCGTGCTGCGTTTCTTTAATTTGCCAAGCGCCACATTGCCGTTCCTGCAGAAGTGTGCTAAACGCTGTTCAACTTAATGTGATGTAGTTTTTCTCATGTAAGTAGTGCATCAGGTGCCCCATGCATTGCAAAAGTAATGTTTTCGGCAATAGTGTATTTTAGCACGGTTTCCAGCTCTTATACCTCAAATATCTTGCCTTAGTAGGTGATGTTTCTGGACAAATCACTTAATCCTGCCGCCTTTCATTATTTAAGTAGTGCGCCACGTGTTGCTTTCTCCCAATGTAATGCATATGTAATCGATTGGCCAATATTGTATTTTAGCACGCTCTCCATGTTTTTTAATAACCTAAACTTGATTTGCCACCTTTTCTATCTCATTATACAGATATCTCAACCATGAGAAGTATTGGTCGCCACAAGCTGTTTATTCCTGCCCATACACTATACCACGTGGTGGTGAACAACTCGACACACCGGATCCACTGACTGCTCTCCATATGTTATCATCCGAAAATTGCAACAGACCTAATGGAGTTATCAGGTTTGACTTCAACATTTCATGATAGAAAAGCATTCTGAGATAAGCATTTGTGTATTTCATGTGTTTGCAGACAAATAACTGTGTTATTGTCATCTTTTACTAGAATGAGTAAGCATTCTGAAATCAACCAAATGTAAAAAAAAGCATGTCCTCCCGATTTTATTGGCCAAAAATATCATTTAAAATTGAACAATGTATGAGTTATAATTTTTCTTGCTTCTATAAATATTTTTATAAAATATAAATCTCCATTGTGACAGTCTTATAGACGTTTGTTTCTGAAACCCATTTCTCATTTAAATGCTTGTAACACGTTTTCAGCCTGCACTTCAGATACAAAGTGAAAATGTTGTTTTGAATTTTTTTATTTGAAAACGTGTCTTTTAATTTTCCTTGATGATTATTTCTCAATTTCTAGATCATGGAAGTCCAAAAAGGGTTCTATCAGATCAAGCCAGTTTGTGAATGAAGTGAGTGACCAATCTCGGCCTAATATTTGGAAAGGGGCGACCTCTCGGTCCCCCCGAACGTATGGTTGGGGGCCTAGATCTTCCCGGGAAACCATTTTGGGCGGGGGGCGTGTCACGGCTGGTATGCCCAAAGCGGCGTAGCCGGGGCGCGCATTTTTCCCGCCCAAGAGGGGTTGTCCTAAACACCTACACCGATGGCCACGCCCAGTAGGCGTACCAGCGGAGGGTTCACGCCCTCCCGACGAGGAATAAAGAGAGCGGGAATCCAAAGAAGCATCCTCTTGTTCCTGTGCTTGGAAGCTGCACCCACTCGTTGCACGTGAGCCCTCGACGGAACAAGGAGCAATTTTGAGAACTTGTAATTCTTGTGTTTCTCTTTCAGCGTCTTCAAGGCTAAAAGACTTAGGAACATTTCTGATCGTCTTGGAGTGTATACTCGAAAGGAATGCCTGGCAAGAAGGCCGGAAAGAAGTCCGAGACTGACCAGATGCTCCGGATGTTGGTTAGCAGAATGACGAAGATGGAACGAAACGTTGGACGAGATATGGCGAACATGAAAAAGCAGATGGCTGCGATGAACAATCTGGGTAAACCAAAGAAGGTAATAGGCCCGGCATTGCCGGGTGTTGCCCTGGAGGGTAGGGGGAAGCGGGTCAGGAATAGGGCCCCAGGGGGGGAGGTCCCCATCCCCGAGGTACCCCCGGTGAGCCCTGCCATTCCGGTCGAGGCCCCGATACTCCCAGACGCGGGTCAGCCGATACCGGTTATGATTACGCCCGCTAGCGAGGAGGACATGCCGCCCGAATTGGCCGCCCAGTTGGCCGCATGGCTCGGCAAGAAAACAGGGGGTGCTACGGCACCTGGAGACACGGCCGCAGAGGCCAGGTTACTAATGCAGCAGTTGCGGCAGTCGCGAGATGCCGCAAAGGCGAATCTCCCTCTTGTCCCCCCACAGGTAACCTCGGAAGTACCGGCAGCTGGTGTGGAAAAAACAGCAGGAACGTCAACCGAACCGGGTAAGCAGGCATTGCCAATTGCGGGGGGAGGCTCATTGCCCTCAAGACGGGAGAGAGTGGTTCAACATATCCCGTTGGCCACGAAAGAATTAATTTGGGCGGACAAGTATGTTAATATGTTTTCTCTGTTAACTGACCATCGCGAGATGGAGTATGCTAAAACGCAGAAAGATTTGTGGCACCCGAGTGTCTGGCGAGCCAAGATGGCGGGATTCAGGGTGGATGAGACAATAACAAATTGGGCCAAGGCCTTTGCGATGTTTACTGCAATTATTGGGGAACGTAAGCCCGAGGTTTTGCCTGAATTGTCTTGCTATCAGGCACGAATATTGGATTTTTATGAAACGTATGAAGGTAATGAATGGATGGGTTACGACATGAAGTTCCGTAAGGCCAAGGAGTATGATTCATCTCTGACGTGGGATTGTCTCGACTCGATTTCTTGGCAGAAGCAGCTCCTGCCGGGCGCGACGAAGACGTCCTCGCCAGGTGGGAATGGGTCGGGGTTTTCCCGCCAACAGCCCGCGGTGCCCTTTCGAGCGGGCGCCGGTGGCGATCACCAACCAAGGTCCGGTGGGAATGGGGGAAAGCGGGGGGTCTGTTGGAGCTTTAATAGAGGCAACTGCTCCAGACCGCAAGGGGCATGTAAGTTCAGGCATGCATGTGCGGGTTGTGGGAATTCCTCGCACCCAGAAAGTTCGTGCAGATCCAAAAATGGCGGGTCGGGAGGTAAGGGAGGGTCCAAACAAGACTAAGGAGGGGCACCGTGTACCGTTACCTACCCCCGTTGATATCATGGCAATAACACCCTGGCTAAATGAATACCCAGATCATGTCTCCGCTGGGGTGCTGAGGAACGGATTCTTATATGGTTTCTGCATTCCGGCAGGGGATTTTCGTGGGGAATCACTTTGTAGAAACCAATTATCGGCTCGGCATAATCCAGCGGTGGTGGAGAAGAAGATTGATAAAGAGGTTTTTCTAGGCCGGGTGGCGGGCCCATATCAGCACCCTCCGGTGGCAAATTTTGTCTGTTCCCCGTTGGGAGTAGTCCCCAAGAAAGACCCAGGGGAGTTTAGGATGATCCATAACTTGTCAGCACCGAAGGGTCTCTCGGTGAACAAGGCGATTGACCCAGGAGTTTGTTCGGTGCGGTACGCATCCTTCGATGATGCCGTCACCATGTTGAATCGCCTGGGGCCCGGAGCGCTGATGGTGAAGTCAGATATCGAGTCGGCGTTCCGGTTGCTCCCGGTACACCCACAGGACCAGCGTCTGTTAGGCTTTGTGTTCCAGGGACGTTACTACATGGATAGATGCATGCCAATGGGTTGCTCCATCTCTTGTGCCTATTTTGAGAAATTCAGCTGTTTTTTGGAGTGGGCGTTCACTGAGGCCACTGGGCATAGCCATGTTATGCATTATTTAGATGATTTTCTGTTCTTGGGGGCAGCCGGCGACACAACATGTGCGCAGGCGCTACAGGAGTTTTGCATCCTCATGAAGGAATTCGGGGTGCCATTGGCACCAGGTAAGACGGTAGGACCATCTACTTCACTCGAGTTTCTGGGAATTGAGCTCGATTCTGTGGAGGGATGTTTCCGTTTGCCGGTAGGGAAAATAGCGAAATTCAGGGCTTCCCTGGAACTGTGCCTTAGTAGGGAGAAGGTGACCCTGCATCAGTTACAACAGGCAGTGGGTCAGCTTAACTTTGCCCTGAGGGTGATACCAATGGCCCGCCCCTTTTCACGCTCCATTGCACAGGCTATGGTCGGTCTCAAAGAAGGACAGCACCGCACGAGACTGTCTGCAGAGGTTCGCCAGGACATGCGTATTTGGTTAGCATTCCTGGCGGACTTCAACGGTTGAGTAGTGTGGACCAAGCCGCCAGCGTCTTCGGACGAGCTGGGTTTGTGGACTGACTCAGCGGGGAGCGTGGGATTTGGCGCCATTTTCGGCAATCGATGGTCGGCGCAAACATGGCCAACATGGTGGCACACCAGCGGTCTCACAAGTAACATTGGTTTCCTCGAGCTATTCCCTATATTTGTGGCTCTGAGGGCATGGCCGGACGAGTTCAGAGATCGCTCTGTGGTATTTTGGTCTGACAATATGACTGTTGTTGAATGTATAAATAATCAGGCAGCACGCTGCAAGTGGATATTGAGATTGCTGAAAGAAATTGTATTAATTTGCATGAGACTAAATGTACAATTCAGGGCAAAGCATGTGCCGGGGGTACTGAATCATGCTGCTGATGCACTCTCTCGTTCACATATGCAGGCGTTCAGGGGTTATCTACCTACTGCGGACCTAGCGGCGGCACCATTCCCCGAAGTACTCTGGCTACTCGGTGCCCCGGATTACAAGACCTCGTGGCAGCAAGCCTAGCCCCCAGGACAAGGAAGGCATACAAAGGAGCGTTTCGTTCCTATTGTGCATTTTTGGGTCCGGCAGGGGATCAGACATGGGGTCAGGAGGATTGCTTCCTGAGGTTTCTGGTAGCATTACATAGGGAAGGCCGATCAGTGGCAACGGCCAATAGGCACCGGGCGGCCATTTCATTCATGGCGCAGGTGCATGGCGTCAAGGACCCGACATCTTCCTTTTTGGCAAAGAAAGCCCTTCGTGGTTGGCAGCGCCTTGAGGGTCGGAGAGTAGACGAGAGGCGCCCGATTGGGTTAGAGAGGTTGTCCCTGCTCATGGCGATACTACCCACGACATGTTCCTCCCAATTCGAGGCAGTTCTGTTCCGGGCCGCTTTTGCATTAGCATTCCATGGGGCTATGCGGGTGAGCGAACTGGTAGCAAAGAATAAGAACGATGTGGAGGGAGGTCTGTGTAGGAATCACGTCCTGATTAGGGGTGATTCAATGGTGGTTACAATAGCTAAGTCCAAGACTGACCAGACAGCTATGGGAGACAGTGTTGTGGTCCAGCGCATGCAAGGGTCCCCCATGTGCCCGGTAAAGTGCATTGAGAAATATCTGGCGCTGAGGGCGGATACATGGGGTGGGAGTCTGCTGAGACACATCGATGCCACCCCACTGACGAGGTTTCAGTTTCAGAGGGTGCTAACATTGGCAATCGCAGCGGCGGGCTTGGACCCGGGCGATTTTGGGACCCACTCCTTCAGGATAGGGGCTGCTACTGAGGCTACAGCTAGGGGTCAGAGTGCCGAAGAGGTGAAACTGTTGGGACGATGGTCCTCAAATTGTTTCAAAAGGTATGTGCGGTTGCACATGTTGTGAAGTCAAGTTACATGCACTCACGCTTCTTGTCTTCTGTTTGATTTACAGTTTCGCGAGCATGTTATGCGGGCGGAATTTGCAGTCGACCCGGCACCTGGGGACCAGCGGTCAGAGATCACCGGCTGAGGAGAGAGTGGTGTGGGTCGTGGGCCACTCATACGTGAGGTGGGCCGGGGACGTATTCAAAGCAGGTGACGCGACTCACGCAGCTGGGGAATACGGGTACAGAGTGACCTTCCACGGAAGGGGCGGGCTCTGTATTGACCAGTTCGAATCTTTTATCGAGGGACTCTTAGGGCGGCAGAGGTCACCGCCATCGGTAATCATAGTACACCTAGGGGGCAACGACATGGTGACACTCGGTAAGCGAGTATTACTCGAGCGAGTTTTGTCCACCGTTAGCTGGCTGGCGAAAAGGATCCCGGGGTGCACGATTGCATGGTCCCATATGATTCCCAGGAAAGTATGGCGGGGGGGCCTTTCGGTGTCAGCACTGAACCATTCAGTAAAGAAGGTCAACAACAAAATTGGTAGGTTGTTTCGCTCAGCGCATTTGCATAGTATTCCGCATGGGTGTATTCGGGGTGATCACATGTATCTCGAGGATGGGGTTCACTTGTCCCGGGAGGGAAATGTCTTACTCATAGGAGACTTCATAGCATGGCTAAGGGGTTTAAGGAAGCATGACCTTTAGGAGGAGTTTGGGGGGGGCCGGATAGCCGGTCAACTATCCGGCCTGTGGCGGTAAGGTCATGATCGGTGAGCAGTAATTTCAAGGTCCCTAGAGGGGGGCGCCACCCACTATGGATGGGAGCGCCTGGGGGGAGGCGGCCATTGGCCCCTCGCACGGGGAGGCGGCACCCACTAAGTATGAGTCGCCTAGGGGAAGACAGCCATAGACCCCTTCCAGGGAAGGAGGCGGCTATATGCCCCTCCTACGAATTTCCTGGGGCCCGGATATCCGCGACGGCGGATGTGATAGACAGTGTGGGGTGGGAGGGGGAGTCCACGCTGCCTTCTTACAGACACCTCACACGGGTCCTCGGACGACCTTTAAGATGGCGTCGAGTTTAAATGGGGGGCCCCCAACAAGACAAGGGAAATTGGAGTTGGCACAGAGGGTACAGTCCTCTGCGCATGCGCCACTCACACCGTGAGGGCGAGAGTTTTGGTAGTAGGGATGTGACACCGGTTGCGACCTTGCCATTGGCTCGTAATGCTAGGATGTACAATTTTAATTTAGAAAGTATGCATTTGCAGGATGTTAGACTCGGCTAGGAAAACCTTTGTATTAGAGATTTGTTAAGGTTAGCCAATGAACATGTCTTCATCGAAATGTAATACATGAAAATTGTACATGATATGAAACTTTTATTTAATGTTTTAATTTTGTTTCATATTTTAATAAATACGGCCGGGAGGGTAACTCCCTCCCGCCTTCCAAAAGTTCAGAACTGCGTTCGTCTCCCATCATTGGGGATTGTGTTGGGAGGGGGTGACGGGCATCCCGGCCATATGGAAAGGGGCGACCACTCGGTCCCCCCGAACGTATGGTTGGGGGCCCAGATCCTCCCGGGAAACCATTTTGGGCGGGGGGCGTGTCACGGCTGGTATGCCCAAAGCGGCGTAGCCGGGGCGCACCTTTTTCCCGCCCAAGAGGGGTTGTCCTAGACACCTACACCGATGGCCACGCCCAGTAGGCGTACCAGCGGAGGGTTCACGCCCTCCCGACGAGGAATAAAGAGAGCGGGAATCCAAAGAAGCATCCTCTTGTTCCTGTGCTTGGAAGCTGCACCCACTCGTTGCACGTGAGCCCTCGACGGAACAAGGAGCAATTTTGACCCACCCACCAGCCCCTTATGGCAATGTTTTTTCTGCAATAAAGTATTTTTCTTTGATAAACATCTTCTTCCCTCAGGTGTTGCGATGTATGAAGGTCTAGTTTAATGATATGATGTCTGTCTGAAGGTACTGATTTTTCTTGTAGCATAGACAAACATGCATGATGATGTTTTTTCCCTTAGTAGGTAATCAATGTCGTATTTATTTTTTAGTCGGGCGGTAAGGTCATGATCGGTGAGCAGTAATTTCAAGGTCCCTAGAGGGGGGCGCCACCCACTATGGATGGGAGCGCCTGGGGGGAGGCGGCCATTGGCCCCTCCCACGGGGAGGCGGCACCCACTAAGTATGGGTCGCCTAGGGGAAGACGGCCATAGACCCCTTCCAGGGAAGGAGGCGGCTATATGCCCCTCCTACGAATTTCCTGGGGCCCGGATATCCGCGACGGCGGATGTGATAGACAGTGTGGGGTGGGAGGGGGAGTCCACGCTGCCTTCTTACAGACACCTCACACGGGTCCTCGGACGACCTTTAAGATGGCGTCGAGTTTAAATGGGGGGCCCCCAACAAGACAAGGGAAATTGGAGTTGGCACAGAGGGTACAGTCCTCTGCGCATGCGCCACTCACACCATGAGGGCGAGAGTTTTGGTAGTAGGGATCTGACACCGGTTGCGACCTTGCCGTTGGCCCGTAATGCTAGGATGTACAATTTTAATTTAGAAAGTATGCATTTGCAGGATGTTAGACTCGGCTAGGAAAACATTTGTATTAGAGATTTGTTAAGGTTAGCCAATGAACATGTCTTCATCGAAATGTAATACATGAAAATTGTACATGATATGAAACTTTTATTTAATGTTTTAATTTTGTTTCATATTTTAATAAATACGGCCGGGAGGGTAACTCCCTCCCGCCTTCCAAAAGTTCAGAACTGCGTTCGTCTCCCATCATTGGGGATTGTGTTGGGAGGGGGTGACGGGCATCCCGGCCATATGTATAATGCAATGCTATTTCCTATTTTGCTGGCCAAATATTACCTCTGATGATTTCTTTTCATCCCCAATCCTATTGAGAACAATTGTTTTTATTAACATTAAAATTAACCTTGGACATATGTACAACATATACATTTGTAACTCTTTTTTCAGTTTGTAGAATGTTACATAAGTCAGCAGCAAATTGCCAGCATTGAAGAAAGTATATCCTCCTGTTCCAGTTCATAACACCGATGTCTCAAATATGGCATGAATTAGTTGTCTGAAACCAGAAAGATTCACAATTTTTTAACTGATAACGTTAAGGTAAATACTCTCAATATGACTAGTCGACAAAGTTAAAAAGTAACGGATATAAGTACTTGATGGGTTTTTGGTGGCAGATAATCTCCAATTCACACAGATCTCTATATAACTAATGGATAATTAGGTATTAGAATGGCATACAGAGCTCTCAACCTTCTTACTTTTTCTCTTCAAGGATTCCAAATTGGGGACGAATATTAGGCTGTGCATTGAAGCGATTTTGTTGGCGGAAGGTATTGATGGAAGAGTGGTGAGATTTGCAGTTTTCACCAGGTTGAGAATGGGATGATAATTAAAAAACACAGAAAATAATATATATTTAATGAACATTATAATTATAAATTAGCATTTAAAAAATCTTTGAAATTCACTGAAAAAACTATAGGTTTCAGGTATGTTATTGTTAGAAATTAGCATTTAAAGTACCTTTGAAATACACTGAAAACACTATAGGTTTTACAGACGTTATAGTTAGGAATTAGCATTTAAAAAACCTTAGAAATGTTTTATTAAGGTGTGAGGAGGTGCGGCAGATTTTCAGGTGGATTATGTCATCAGTCATGTCATCAGTTATATCATTTGAGACGTAAACAGTGAGGTCATCAGTGATGTTACTGACCATGTCATGAATGATGTAATATGTGACGTCATCAGCAGTGCATAGCGGGGGTGCGAGTTATAGTTAGCTAGCAGCGGAATTTCCATCGTTTTGTATGAGTGAAATGTCCAACTAACTATAACGTCCCTAAAACCTATGTTTTTTTCTGTAAATATATATATATATTTATATATATATATATATATATATGTATGTATATATATGTATATATATGTATATATATATAAGTGTCCCTCACTTCTGCAAAAGAAATTTGCCGACTGCAGATAGCATGAATTTCAAGTAAAATTCAGTCATTTTTCAATACAAACCCTCCATTGCACTTTATTAATTGTTACACAATTTTCAACACATCTGACACTGAAGCTCTGGCACACTTATATAACACTGTCTCCTTCGGCCTTGTCACAGGCTTTCAAACTGTTTTTGGTATAAAACCAGACTTCATTCATTCGATCATCCCTGGAATAGCAGGAACAGTGCCCATAATTCTCGCTCTCTTTGCGGCCATCCTACTACTATTTTTGCATGTGAAAAATGGTTGCACTCCCAGTAGTAACAACCATGTCCTATAGAATACTCCTCTACACGAAGCTATATCAATACCGTGAAAAAATAGAACAACTTTTCGGCTGCCTGCCTCTATCTATAATTGGAGTCAGCTACAACATGACATTTATTTACACATATGCAATCTGCGTGCAACCATCTTTCTATTGCAAATCTTGAACATTCGACTGGGGAATGGATCTGTGCCTTGCCAACATCCCAACAATTGCTCCCTATGTCCATCAGGTAATGGAGTATCTTGCAAACCATGAACTTGATTGTTTGGGCAGTGGAGCAATGGCGGGTGCAACACAAAAGGTATCCTGGCAGAATGGGATTTCTGCGCAGCCACGAAAGATCTCCGGCAACGTGCGACCTTTGACAACATCGCATATTGCCTGCCAATTCAAATTGACACTCCATCATTCGAGGAACATTACTGTCCCTTCGAGGATACGAATTGGATCGCTTCGCTTTTCTCACATGATGGCAACAATCGCCTCTTGGAATATTACACATCTCAATCCGCGGAAGAACTTCTGGACTGCAATCTCCAAGACTTGCAAGAAATTCACGTTGTTCGTGGATTGATTTTTTCCATCTTTTTTTACTTCTTCCTATAAAAATTTTTAATACACTTCAATTTAACTATTTTCATATAATAACTTTCTAAGTATTCTCAGGCATTTGAACTCTGTTTTCATTATTGCCCCTTGCCTCTTCAGCCTAACCAAGAATGGGTGATGTATGGTCTATGCAAATACGCTATTTACTTGCTAAATTAGCCTAAGCCTGACATCCATTTTGAAACCATGTCTATTCTTTGTGCACACGTCTCTCTGCCTGCCTGTTATCCACGAAGCCCTTTCACACAAATTAGCTCACCCTCAGCCTCTCCTCACGAGCTGGCGATCAAGATCCAAAAACACGACATTGTATAGCAAATGGTTGGCACAGTATGGTAATCGTATCCTACCTTTATTTTCATTATAGAACTTAGTCATTCATGTCTAATAGCTATTGTTTATGTCACATGGAACTGTAACTTGTAATGTGGAATTCATTGATGCAGGAGCTCAGGTTTGAATACAGCAGAAGAGGTTGGAGTTTGCCTCAGCTTGATGCCTTAGCTCTTGCGCAAGAATGTTGTTTTGAAAGGGCTAAAGACAAAAATGTATGGTTTGACGAGGAGGGTACCAAATGTGCTTCTGAGAAGCGCAATGTTTGTGTTCCTCCTCAAAGTTCCAATGTGGGTAGAACTATTACCAATTCTGACACACACCAGATTGAATCTATCGTAGAAGAGATTGCTGACTGTTTTGCTGTTGATAATTTTGTGTTACAAAAAAGGAGTACCAGGGTACCTAAGAAGTTTGATGATTACATTTTGCAATATTATTTTTTGTTTTCTTAAAGGATACATGTGGTAATCATATCCTACTTTTATTTTCATTATAGAATTTAGAGTCATTCATGTCTAATAGGTATTGTTTATGTCACATGGAACTGTAGCATGTCATGTGGAATTCACTGATGCAGGAGCTTACGTTTGAATACAGCAGAAGCGGTTGGAGTTTGCCTCAGCTGGATGCCTTAGCTCTTACACCTGTGGGTCCATTAATGGCCCTTAAATAAAGACACTTTTTATATAACTTACATACTCCATCTCTTTATTGCACACAGCCACTTTCTTAGACACACCTGATTTCACCATTTGTCTTCTGTGGCATTGCAACATTCTGCATTATATTCTTCACAATAATTTCTTTATTCCTGCTTGCTAAAACATGGCATTCGAGTCTTCAGACCGGTAGGGCTGAGTAGTTCGCTTCCCACTCCCTCTATAGTATAAACGCATACTACCACTACATACACAGGTATGCTACAGCGGCCAGTATCCTACAGCACCCACAGCACATCACTTTACAGCAATCATCTCATGGCTTAGGCTCATGGTTTCATCCCTGAGTTTTCAGACCAGTAGGAGTGCGTAGTTTGCTTCCCACTCTCGCTATAGTCTAAACGCCTTCTAACACCACCTGCACAGCTATGCTACAGCAGCCAGTATGCTAAAGCACCCAGAGCACATCAATTTACAGAAATCAGCTCACGCTTTAGGCGCACAGTTTCATCCCCGTGTGTACCGGCACCTCACCTCAGCACCATCTCACTCTGGGCAAAACAGCACTTTCACACCGGTAGGGGTGAATACTTCGCTTCACACTCCCTGTATAGCACCCCTTAACCACCCCACAGAGCTCACAGCGCTCCCACCCTCCTCTTTCCTACTTTTTTCACCCTTTTTTCACCTTACTCACTTTAACCAAATCACAAAATGGCTGCCAACACTTCCTAGTTGCAGCCATTAGCAGCCAATAACCAGCAAGCTTGTGCCTGTAACGCCTCAGTCGATCAGATGGCAGAATTCCCAAATATCAATATCTGTAAATTTCGATATTTCTCCAAAACTGCTGAATGGATTTACACCAAATAAACAAAAGCATGCTTTCTAGGCCAAGACCCTTCTTGCTGCCAAATTTTGGGGTAATTCCATTCACCCGTTCGACCTGTAGCCTTGTCTTAAGTTTCCTATGGAAATTGCATGGAGAAAACATGTTTTGGGACCCCCCTTTTTTCTCACCCCCCCCCTTGACGAATCACCCCCAAACTTTTAACATAGGAGCTGATTTGGACAAAAAATTAGTTTGGAAAATGTCATGAAGCTTCATCAAACGATGCCAAAGTGATAAGCAAAACAAAAAATGCTTTTCCTATAGAAACTTGGTCCTAACTATAACTACTTACTGGCGACCGCCAGTACGTAATATATATATTTCACAAATTAACGGGGAGGCACAACAAATTGACAGGGGCCGAAATGCTTTGACATACATTGTACAGGGACATTGAGTATGAAAATTTCTTGAGGGAACCTAAGAACGGTGAACTCATGAACTGACTAAGGTTTCCCAAGAACTTAAATTTCAGCCCTCTGTTGGACCTCTGTGGTTTAACAGAGACAGCACAACTTTGCAATTTTTTTTATATGATTACAAATCATGCACTTTTTATGTTATGTGTAGAAGTATCAATGTTTGGTTGTCAAGATCATTGTTGTTCCACAACAGTTGAGGTGATGGGTGTTCACACTTTGAACTAATTTCTTTTGCATCAACTTTTAGAGTAAAATGTCATGTTTACTATGTGATCTTTTGTGGTGTATGATAATATGTATATAGATGAAAACTCATGACAAAATTAAGAAATTAAGAAATTAAGTACATTATTTTTTCTTGTCAGCATGAAATTAATTGTCTAGATCTTTCCGATTAAAGTTGCAGAATAGTACCAATCGAGGTAACAGGTATTTGATATTAAACCCCTGATTGAGAGCAGATAGAAATAAAATGTTAAAATTCAAATGAACTGTAATTTCAAATCCTCATTAATGGTAAAGTCAGATTTTAAGTCACAATTCTGAAAATGAAACTTTTATAATGTAAATGAGAGCAACTGAAAGTGCACCCATATCTCAGTTTTTCAGGAAGCATGAATAATTTCCGCTCTGAAGACAAACACCTAAGATTTATGTTTATCCTAGTATTTTTATTTTACTTTTTCTTCTTGAGTTTTTAGAAATGTTTTATATTATCACATGGAAAGTGAAAACATGGTCAAATCATACGCACATAGCAAAATATTTCATAAAACATTTCAAGTATACAAAAACAGAAAACAAGCATCAGTTGTTTGTGGTAAATCATCCAATTTATGCAAATGTTCCTTATTGTTTTTCAAAAAAGTTTGTACAAAAAGGGAATTTAGTCCATATTTGAATAGTGGAATTTAACCACAAATCCTCAAAATGTTCTAGAGATGTGCCGACGCGTTTCGAGTACTGAAGAGATTTATGTGACATCAAAAAAGTGTTTTAAAATCTCCCTCTATTTATTTTTCTCACTATGATTACTTCATTGTAAGCCATTATACCTGAGTGCTGTTGTTTCAATCACCCAGGTTCCAGCTGGCTGTTCAAAACGATGTGTTTGCGATTTGAGGGCCTTTCGTTTTTCTAAAGACAATGGTACGCAATTTTTAGTATTCTTACATTTTGGCAATACTATTTCATATTAGCTATGTTACTTGCATTAGCCTACCTTAACTGTGGCAGCACTTTGTTCTGTTGTTCTTTTACGAGAAAAAAGGCTCCTATAAAAAATGTGCATATCCTATTTTAATATTCAAAACATACTCAATTCCTTGTTTCTCAACAACAATTTGGAGGTGGTAAAGTTGGGTACCTGGTTAAAGGGACGTTCTTGCCAGCCATATTGCCTTTTATTGAATCTCCTATGCACGCCTCGTGTCTGCGGGAGAAAGTTATTCAGTCAACATCTAATGATGCAACATTGTTGACAACCTAACCGTTGCATTGTTGCCAATAAGTACCTTTAGACTTGATTAACGCGGAGGGCGCCGCTTCTCGATCTTTCCGGATTATTTATCTCTCTCGCATTCCTCTGGAATTAAAAGTGCGAGTGTGGTTACAGCCTCCATTTAAATTTTAACTCGTTTTTAGCAACCTTTAATATATTTAACCAGGCACCCACCTTTAGCTCAATGTTTCACAATTTGTATCACAGCTTCCCAGTGCATTTCGCACTGGTAGCCATTTTACATCCATAATTATCTAAATCAAGGAAGGAGGAGGGACGTTCTCAACTCCTTGCACCAATCACGGCCGACCTATTTCTTACAACGTAATGATGCATTTTGGAGTTTGTGGTTTTAAGCTATATTTAGCTCACTCATGCTGTTAAATTAGGTGACAATGCTGTTAAACTGATTCTTGACACCACAGTGGTGCATTCTAATTTGTGTGGTTTCATATTCTACTTAGCTCACTCCTGCTGTTATCAAAGAAGGAGGAGGGGCATTCTCAAATCCGTGTTCCAATCACTGCCGATCTATTCCTTAGTGGTGCATTTTGGGTTTTGTGCTTTTAAGCTCTATTTAGCTCACTCATGTTGTTAAATTCGATGACAATGCTGTTAAACGTATTCTTAACACTACGATGGTGCATTCTACATTTTGTGGTTTCATATTCTGCTTAACTCGCTCATGTTGTTCAACCCAGTGGCAGTGCTATTAAACCTCATTATTAGATAGGCCTCTTTTTGTAAGAGCGCACTATCTGCATCAATCAATCTATTTGCCACATGGATTGTTGCTAGAATTGTCGAGTGAAATTCATTTTCACTGTGTGCTTTTTGAAGAAAATGTTCAACCATTGGTGCAGTGGTTACCTTCTTTTTAATTCTTGATCTGTGTTGTGTAATTCTGGTATTTGCCTGTTGGTTTGTCTCCCCGATATACACTTTTTGGAAGGGGCACAATATAGCGTAAATTATGTTCTTAGTCTTACAATTAGTGAAGTCATTGGGTTTCCACTTCACTCCGTTGTGGTTAAACTCTGTTCCTTCTATCGTGCTGTTGCACGCCATACAATTGCCACACTTATGGTGACCCTGGACTGGTTTCAAATTCCATTTTCTCTTGCTTTACCTGTAAAAGATTTTCTTGAGGAGTAAATCTTGCTCTTTTCGTAGAGTGTTTGAGTAGCTTTTTTGGGTAGCCTCTTTTCGCCATTTCTTTACAAAAGGAAGCTGCATGGTCCTCAAAGTCTGACATCTCTGTACAGTTTCTCTTTATCCTTAATAACTGCCCATAAGGGAGGTTTTCTTTAAGGCTTTTGGGATGAGCACTCCTATAATGTAACATTTTATTTTTGTCTGTGTCTTTTTTGTACGGTGATGTTTTCAATTGGTTTGATTCTGAACTGATCTCAACATCTAGAAAAGTCATTAGAGTTTTACTTGACTGGACAGAGAACTTAATGTCCCCATGTCTGGTATTTAGCCTGACTCCCCTGCCACAAGAGCCAGACATCATCAATATATTGTAGCCACTGCGTTATTTTATCTCTGAATGGGTTGTTATTTTCAATGAATCGTTCTTCATATTGGGCCATATACAACACTGCCATGTCCAGTGCATAAGGACAACCACTGGCAGTACCTTTAACTTGAATAAAGAACTGATCCTCAAATTTAAAGTAGTTGTTTAAGGGCTACTTCTACCAGTTGTACAATAAATGAGGTAGGTACCCTATGGGGACGTACTTTGCGGTCCAAGTACAGTTCCATAACTTCAAGAGAATCGTTTTGTGGTATTTGGCTATAAAGTGACGTGACATCAAGTGTCGCCATCATTTGTACTCGGTCATCAAAAGGTGTGCCTTCCACTTTTGTGATAAAGTCTGTTGTATCTCGTAGGTATGATTTAACATCCTTCAAACAGGGTTTCAGAAAAAAGTCAACATATTTTGAGATAGGTTCCAAGACTGAATCACAACCGGAAACTATCGGTCTTCCTGGGGGCTTATCAATGGATTTATGGATTTTAGGCAAGAAGTAAAGGACGGGTGTTCTTGGAAGCTTTTTATTCAAAAATTCATATTCCTTAGGTCCCAAGAACCCACCTTCCATACCTAGTTGTAAAATGTTTGAGATCGTGCCTTGTATTGAATGCACTGGCTCATCTTTAACCATTCTATACCAGGTTTGGTTATTTACCTGAATTCTACCTTCTTAAAGGTACATTTCACGTGGCCAAATCACTACAGCCCTCCCTTGTCCGCTTGTTTGATGACCACTGATGTATCTGCTTTTAGATTTTGTATGGCTTTTTGTTGTTCCTGACTTGTACTGTTCTGGACATATTTTTTAGATTTTTCTAATTTACCGATCAAAGATAGTACTGTTTGTTCAAATGCGTAAAATTTGCTTTGGAATATTTTGCCTTGGAACAAATTTAGATTTGATTCTGAGACCAGTCACTTCTTTACCTGCTGTCAGTTCATTCTTGGAGAACAAGGCTTTTAATCTAATCTTCCTACAAAACTCGACTGCTTCAAGCTTGAGTTTGGTAAAGTCAATTCGTTTTTGTGGAACAAATTTTAACCCTAAATTCAATACTCCTTCTTCTTCTTTAGACAGCTGTTTCTGGGAGAAATTAACTATAGTAGATGTATCTAGGACTTGTAGAACCGGCTTCGGTACTCATTTACCCTGGTTGTTTTAATCTGCCTCTAGATTGTCATCCCCTTGTCTAAAAAAGACACCTGTTTCTTAGGGTTCCCTTCTCTAAAGTCAGATCCCGAAGACTCTGAAGATGAAGTATCAGAGAATGTTTGAAAGCGATTCTTAGATCATCTCTGATAATTTGTAAGGGCTCTACTCGATTCAATCATGGTATATTAGTCCTCCTTCAAAAATGGATACACCTATTCTATATTGAATGACTTTGAGTCCTTCTCTAATTTGGCACTCTTTGCATTAATGGTATTGTCCTTGAAAACCTGTATTTCCTAATCAATGTTTTCTAAAAGGGCTTTTGCTTCTGTGACCAATTGAACTCTTGGCTGGCATCAGAGTGCATTACTCTTCCAGAGAAGGAGAAATGCTGGCGTTTTGGGTTCTTTGAGACAGCGAATGGACCTGTTAGCACAGAGAATATGCTGCCTGCGATGACCGCTAATGCAGAGCTCAAGTGAACCCGAGTCTTCACGCTACAGCGACCAAACGTGACGGCAACAATGAAAGATCTGTACTTCACGCTACAGAAACAACCATCTGCAATGGGTTTCTGCTCCTCGCGTGGCCTCCTCCACCGTGAATAAAACTCTTCACGCCAGACTTTGACAAGGTAACTTTTTCAGTGGGGCTAACCTGGTTCATGTATTCAGCCCAAGCTCCATAGTTGGCTTGAACATGTGACTTTCCCCGGACTACCACAACCAGACGACTACAAATGGTGCTTTTTACTTTTAGGTACTATACCTAAAACTCTGAAATTGCATATCTCCAGGGCTACTGATTGGATTTTTGTCATTCTGGTAACTATACTCACATTTTCTAAATGGGTTGAGATTTTGCTTAGATTGTGTTTTCACTTTATTACTGTTTGTGTGCTGCATAAAAACATTACACATTGCCACTAAATTAAGCCTGACTGGTTTTGTGCGAAGCTACCAAAAAGTTAAGCACGGGTTAATTTAATGACTGTTTGTGTTTCACCATGACAAGGATTGTGGTTGTTGCCTGAGTGGGGAGTACACCCCATTCAATCAATAAGCCAATTTCTTACATTAGGCATTATCTGCAGAGTTCTGTCAATGTAGTGGAGGCAGTAGGGTGATTCACCACTAACAGCAAGTTCTCTTAAAGTTCTTCCTTCACGGCTTGATTAAATGTTGCGACAGCTGCTTCATCTGACAAGGTATCTTTTGACACCAATTTCTGAAAATAACTAATGTAGACTATATTGTCTTTACAAACTTGTATCAAAGTCAGTAACCCGAAATGCCCTGGCTGATTGGTTTGTCATTTTCCAAACAAACGGTGGAGAAATAGGATAAAACTGATCTCAATTATTTAAACAAGCACTCGGAGTCAAAATCAGTGAGGTAGCCCACATTATAATATCTTTCATCAAATACAAAAGTACAAAATCTACCTTGGCCGAATCAGTAGCAAACAATTAGGGCTGGGCTAGGTAATGCAATTGTCAGAGACTTAAAAAATTGGATTACTATAAGGCCAACCTCAAACTGCTCTGGTTGAGCTAATGGTAAGGAATGGGATATCTTGTACCCTGAGTCAATTGACTGGATCCGTAGCAGTACTATTAGCTGCTGGGGCGACATCTGTGGCCCTTGAGGGGCTAAACGCAGAGTTTGGTACTGATAACTTGGTAATGCAAGTTAACAAAAACATCCTTGCTGGGTAGGCAATTTTGAATTTCTCTTGAATCTTATGAATGCATTGATCCATGGTCTGTAGCAGATTCTCATAGGAGTCCAAGTTTGACCTGGCAAACTGTCAGGTTCTTGAAATGCAGACTCGCTGAGAAACCTTTGCTGTCCCATAACCTCTCCACAGCACATTGACAAACACAAAAATGGCAATAGAAAAATTCAGGAGACAATGGGGAAAGGGAAGCAGGAATAATGATAGGAGAAAACCAGGTCTGGACTTCCTCGGCTTGGAATAATTTTGGTGTTGCTAGGAAGCCCCCTTTCTCAGGCTTTCTCATGTGGAAAGATGACTTGGGAAACCAACTAAAGAGAAGAGGAGAGTAGTTGTGGGAAATATGGTCACAAAGGGAGGGGGGTGGTAAATATACCCATAAGTAGCAAAGAAAGGCTTACCCATTTCTCTGGTGGGTGGTGCGGTGATGAGCCCCTGCCAGAATACCAGGTAGAGACTTCTGCACGGCAGAGCAAATGACAGGTAACTGCTGAGAAGGAAGCATAATTAGAGGAACAACAGAGGGCAAGAAATATTAGAATCCAGGAGATGGAGGAAACAAGCCCAATGCGAGGGAGCCACGTAGGACCGGCAAGAGCAGAGGTGCAGGTACGAAGACGGATGCGAACTATTGCAAAAGCGGGAAATACCTCAACAACAGTGCAACAAGTTGCAAAGCATCTGCTTTCTGTAGAAATGTACCTAAATGAGCTTTAGAAATGCTAAATAATAAATAATAAATACTTACGCTACCGCACTCACCCTGGAAGTGCTCACCATAACCAGGAGGTGAAGGTCTATAAGATAGTGTGGACTAGTTGTTACAGACGCACAATTCAAACTCCCTGTTCTCCAAACTTTCCGCCCTCTTCCTATCCTGTGATGAACTTGCTGTATAAATGTCCCTCTGTTCCTGACAGCTTTGCTCCTCAGGCCATTACGATTATTTAAAAAAGACCTCTGTATTCTGCTGAAAAATCACTGAAAAAGTACGCTTACGGTTGCTAAAGAAACCCTATAAACACTCAACTTCACCAGGTATGGTTCAGCAAACTATTTATAACCAGTCATGCACTTTTTATGTCCTCACAGATCACACCGCTAATGAAATGTGAAATGGCATCACTGATGACATCCAAAATTACATCATTGATGCTACTGAGATATGGCAGCAAGTTGTCACACTCTGTGAGGGTTGGTGTATTTTATTTCTTGTGCTGCTCGGCATTATTTATCTTGAGAAAAGCTATGTGAAAGCCAATACGTGTCAATTTAAATTGCCCAATAAAAGGTGTTTGCTTATCCTGAGCGCCGATTTTCTGTTGAAGGAGACATAAATATATACAACTTTCACACAGTACTAAAACAGCAGCAGGCTTGGGGAGCATCCTTTGGTAGCACACACGTCAGTGATGGGTGTTCAGGACAGAAGCAGGCAAAGTATCATTGGTTGTCCATATAAAAATGTTTTTAAAAATCCTTTAATTTCTGCAGATCCTAAATGAAACTGTCTGGTTGCTCGTGAAAATTGACAAGTGGAAGGGCACCAGCCATGCACGGATTGTCTACATTTGTTAGCAAGGAATCAAATGTTAAAACTGAAGGGCACTTACATTCGCGACAAGTAGTTGATGTCCAGACTCGCCGATAGGTGCTGCAGAGGATGGGCCAGAGTTAGCTTTGCACTTAGGCATTTATTGGTTACCCAAGTGTTTACTGGCCCATCAGGAGTTCCGATTGGTGGAGGTTCATGGTTGTGGGGGCCAGGTTAATGTTGCATCTTAGGCATTCCCTTGTGCTACTCTGGTGATAAATAGGCACAGCTGAAGGGATTATTCTGGGTTCCTCATCCAATATGGGTCCGGCTATGACACACACACTTAATTTCCTCTAAAGTTTTTCTTTCTGAGTTTCTGAGTTTTCTTCCATACTGCTCCGTGACCATTTCCTACACATGTATCATCTTGCTTGGACAGTGTTCAGCTATTCACCTATAGACCACCAACACACCAATGAGTACTTAATGCTATTTATTTCATCATGGCTGCATACTGGAACAGAATATTAAGAGCACTTTGCAATCTTACTATTTTTTCAACCAGAATAGCGTTGTCTATTGCTGAAACACCTGACGCCCCCATGTTTCTCTCTAACCCCCCTTTCCCAACATTATTCTTTTTTTGATTTCAAGAAGATTTTATTGAGAGAGATAATGATCCAAGTAATAAAAACCAAGTACAATAGAGGTGATATATTCTGACAGAAGTGAAAAAGATAAGCATATACATCACTTAAGAAGTAAGAAAAATAGATGTAAATAAAATTAAAAAAGACACTCAATGCGAAGTTGAGAATATGAACCAATACAGGCTGTCAGTAATCAAAAGCAAAACGCATCACTCTCTTAATTGAGGATGGGGACAAGGGAGGAGGTAGAAGAAAAGAAAGAAAAAAGAAAAGAAGGAAGGAAAACACAGCAGAAAGAAGAACGGGATGAGAGGACAGGAAAGAAGAAAGAAGAGAAAAAAGAAGGATTCCCACACGAGCGACCCAATGAGACACAAAGAACAAACAACAATTAGACAGACGGATCAACAGGGAATTGAGGTACTAACCCTTTCGAGGAGATTTCCATATAGTCATCCAAGGCTTTCCAAACCCCTTTAGAGATGGAAGGCGACAGGTGTGCCAGATCCACTGAGGTGTGGGCACTGCGTAAGAAGGATATCCACGCCCACCACGTATGATAAGAGACAGACAAAAAGGATTTCCATTCCATAAGAATGATTTTAACCGCTACAGTTAAGAGAAGATCTAACAGTTGTAATTCTATCGGGTCTAAAGGAAGAGGAGTAGGAGCAGCCAAGGGGCCTAGTAAGACTATAGGAAAGGAAAGTTGAATCTCAATATTAAAAATAAGGGATAAGTGTTGCTGAATAAGGTCCCAGAAAGGTGTAAGTAAGGAGCAATGATAGAACATATGTGGAAAATCACCAGCCACCAATCCGCAACTCCAGCAGAGGTCATCGTCTTTAAGGTTGAGCGAATGAAGACGCTTAGGCGTCCAATGGAGGAGATTGATCGAGAAAAATTTAGATTGCATTAGGGAAGGAGCTATTTTATTACGGAGAGCCAATTTACCAATGGATTGCCAAGCTTCGGATGAGATATGATCTGTGATGTTGTGATCAAAATGGCGCGACCATTTTTGTTGTGCCACCGTCTGATCAGGAAGCGACGTGGAAGACAGAAATTTATAAATTTTGGAAGCAACATGACCAGCTTTGAGCCAAATGTGGAAAAGCAAAATGGTGGAGGAGGAGGGGTGAAGACGAGTTTTAGAAACAGCAACCTTGATTTTAAGAAATGTATAGAAGTCAAGATTTGTTAAAGAGTGTTTATGTGCCAAGGTAGAGAAAGGTAATGGATCGCCAGAATCACTATATAAATGTTGGACAAGAGAGATTCCCTTTGCAGCCCAGTAAGACATGAGGGCGGGAGAAATAGCAATCTTGATTTTGGAGTTTCTCCAGATAGAAGACCACCTAGTTTTATGCAACGGAGTTGCCATCTTCCTATCTAATTTCTTAATCGCAGTAATTGTATCAATAATGATAGAGCGGGAAAACAGAATATGCAAAGTGGATGTAGTACAAAAAGAGACAAGTGGTAAAGGTGATGCTAATTCCTGTTCTATGAGTATCCAAGAGGGGACATGGCGAGTTGGAGGAGAAAACCAAAAAGCACCCTGAGAGGCCAAGAAAGCAGTTTGGTATTTCTCCCAGTCCGGAAAGTTACATCCACCCATATCACAAGGTCGACGTAAATATTTATATGCTAATCGAGCTCGTTTGCCATTCCATAAAAATTTAGAAGTGATAGCATCAATTTCTCGAAAAAAGGAATCAGACAGTTTAAGCGGCAACATGGAGGAGACGAAATTGATAATCGGCGTGATCATCATTTTAAGGGTTTGTAAGCGACCCCACCATGAAATATGTTTTGGAGACCATGTATCCAGAAGACGACGTACTTTGGTAATAGTCTGAGATTCATTATAAGCAACGGTGGCATGCAAAGTAGAACAGAAATAAATTCCCATATATTTGAGATGTGTAGCTTGCCATTTAAAACCAGCCGAACCCATATGAGCAGGAAAGCAATAGGCATTTAAAGGAAACATCTCCGTCTTATCCTTATTTAGAGTATACCCCGATACCGTTGAAAACAAGGAGATGGTGTCAGAAATAGCAGGGATGGCCAAGGCGATATCATCTGAAAAAATGAGAACATCGTCGGCATATGCGGCAGTTTTAAGACAATGAGAACCAAAAGAAAAACCTTTAATATTAGGATGCAAATCAATCAACCGAAGAAGAGGATCAATAGATAATAAAAATAAGAGTGGGGATAGGGGACAACCCTGTCTTGTGCCCTGGCAAAGATTAAAGAATGAAGACGTAGCACCATTGACTCTAATGTTAGCCTTAGGTTGGGAATATAAAGACATTACCATATTAATGAAAGAGTCTCCAAGGTTATGTGCACATAGGACAGCGCGAAGGAATGGCCAAGAGACCTTATCGAAGGCCTTTTCTGCATCTAAGGCCAAGGCCGCGGCCGGAAGTTGGGAACGTTTGGCAGCACCGATAATATGACAGAAAGTGCGGATATTGTCCCGTGCCAGACGACCCTTAACAAAGCCAGTTTGGGAGGGATGTACAAGGTGGGGAATAAAGGATTCTAAACGCTTAGCCAGAATTTTAGCAAAAATCTTTGCTTCCATATTTAGGAGCGAAATAGGTCGGAAGTTTTTAGGATCCAAATGGTCCTTCCCTTCTTTCAGGATCACAACTATGGTGGCTTCAGCAGCCGTACCAGAAACAGAGCCATCCTGAACAAAAGCATTAAAGACAGATTGTAACTTGGGGACAAGCAACGGAAGAAAGGTTTTATAAAATAATATTGGATAACCATCCGGGCCAGGGGCTTTCCCAGAACGGGTGGCCTTGATCGCAGCAACAATTTCCTCGGGAGAAATAGGTTCGTTCAGGATGGAACGATCTTCCTCAGAGACTGACTGAATCGGAATCGATTGTAAAAAATCTTGACATTTGTCAAAAGAGGATTGGTTAGAGGGGGTATATAGTTTGTTATAAAAATCACGAAAAACTTCAAGAATTTCTTCCGTTTGAAACTTCTTAGAGCCAGTGTGATCTGTAATAGAAGAAATTTGTGAGGACTTAAAAGAGAAATCTTGAAATTTTAGGGTAGCAGCCAAAAGCTTCCCAGCCCGATTCTTCAGAAGTAACTTCTTGGACTTTTGTGCTTGGACACCAATATGAGCCCTTTTAGTAACGATCGTATTATATTTGTATTTTAGGAGCTTTATTTGCTGTAGATTAGTCGGATCTTTGGTGTGTCGAAAAGAAGCTTCTAGAGTTTTGATTCCAGATGATAAGTCAGTAAGCTCTTTTTTAATAGCCGAATTACGTTTGGACATACATTTAATGACTTGACCCCGGAAAGTACATTTAAAAGAATCCCAAAGAGTTATTGGAGAAGAAACAGAGTCCTCATTTTCACGGAAAAAAGTATCTATATCCGTAGAAAACTCCGCCACTTGAGAGGAGTCATGTAACACTTCAGTATTTAACCTCCATGAACGACCACGCGGTTTAGGAGCAAAGGAAGATAGCGTAAAAGTAACCGCGGCATGATCAGAAATGACAATGGGGTGTATAAGCGGAGAAGAAGAAGAGGAGACAAGAGAAGAATGAACTAGGAGATAATCAATACGAGAAAAGGAGGAATGCGGCGAGGAGAAGAAAGAGAAATCACTACCAGTGGGATTATGAAGACGCCAGATATCGTGAAGAAGAGAAATGGAACACATGTTAAGCATTTGTTTGTGTGCTTAGGAGGACGAAACTGAAATGCAGAATTCCTGTCTAAAAGAGGGTCCATTGGTACATTAAAATCGCCATCAACAATGAGATTGCCAGCATGTGGGGTATTATGCAAAATTTTAGTAATGGATTTCCAAAACGCTGGATCATCAACATTCGGAGCGTAAATATTCATAACATACAAATCATGTTGTCCATCCGACAGTTTAGATAAGAGCCAACGACCCTCAGAATCATGCTCAGAAGAGAGAATTGATAGACCGGAATTCCTTGAAATTAACGTAACAACTCCATTTCGTTTGCCAGAGGCATCGGAACATGAAACATCCAACACCCATTCCTTCTTTAAAAACAGCGCTTCTCTGCTAGTGATCTTGGATTCTTGAAAAAGAACTAAATCTGCAGAGAGGGACTTACAGTAATCCAAGATTTTAGACCTTTTCACCGGGTGATTCAAACCCTTAACATTAAGGGATAACACATTTAAACCTGGCATGTAAAAAAGGAGGGATCAAAAGAAGACAACACTGATAACAGAAAAAGAACGAACGTGAAAAATATAAGGAACCACATTTTAATCAAAAGAAATTCTGTGGGAGCATCCATGTGGGAGAACCAGGAGAAAAAAAGAAAAGGAAGAGATGAAAATAGAATAGAAAGGAGAGAGAGAAGAGGCAGGAGGGGAGGTCTAAAAAAGACCCATATCATGCAAGGGAGAACGTGGAAGAAGCGAGTAAGGGACCCGTATTAGGAGCATATGGCTGAGATACCCGCCACCCCCTCTCAACACAATCCCCCAAGGCTGGGAAGACGGAAACGGTTCTGAACTTGTGGAAGGCGGGAGGGAGTTACCCTCCCGGCCGTATTTATTAAAATATGAAACAAAATTAAAACATTAAAATAACAGTTTCATATCATGTACAATTTCATTTATACATTACGATGTTCTTGGCTGACCTTAACACATCTCTAATACAAAGGTTCTCCTAGCCGATACTAAACATCCTGCAAATGCATTACTCAAACTTTGAAATTGTACATCCTAACATTACGGGCCAACGGCAAGGTCGTAACCGGTGTCAGATCCCCAATACCAGAACTCCCCCCTCACTTGTGAGGGGCGGTCGCACAGAGGACTGTACCTCTGTGCCAACTTCCAATTTCCCTTGTCTTAGCGGGGGCCCCCTGTTAACTTGACGCCATCTTTAGTGGTCGTCCGAGGACTCGTGTGAGGTGTCTAGAAGGTAGCGTAGACCCCCCTCCCACCCCACACAACTTACCACATCTGCCGTCGCAGATGTCCTGGCCCCGGGAAATTCCCAGGAGGGGCCATAGCCCCTCCTCCCCAGGGAGGGGCCTATGGCCGCCTTCCCTTTCGGCGTCCCCATCCTTAGAGGGGACCGCCTCCCCGTTTGAGGGGCCAATGGCCGCCTCCCCCCGGGCGCTCCCATCCATAATGGGTGACGCCCCACCTCTAGGGATCTTCTAATTCCTGCTCACCGATCATGACCTTACCGCCCGACCAAAATAAATACGACAATCTAAGACTAAAGTGGAGAAAAACAATATATACTTAAGCAAATCCAAGTATAATCACTACCGAGTATCCGGCGCAACTGCTCTGCTGAATGAAACATGCTAAAATTGAAAAATTATCAACTTTATTACACACCAAATTACCAAATTTATTCAAAACAACCTGTAAGAAAACAATATCACGACACTCGACTTTATTCCCACAAATCGCTGTCATCAGGGGCTGGTGGGTGGGTCAAAATTGGCTCTTCGTTCCGTCTCGAGCTCACGTGCAACGGGAAGGTGCAGCTTCAGAGCACAGGAACAAGAGGATGCTTCCTTGGCTTGTCGCTCCTTTTATCCTTCTTTGGGCGGGCGTGGACCCACCTCCAATCCGCCTCCAGGGCGTGGCTAGCGTTGTTGGTGTCTAGGACAACCCCCTCTTGGGCGGGAAAAGGCGCGCCCCGGCTACGCCGCTTCGGGCATACCAGCCGAGACTCGCCTCCCGCCCAAAATGGCTTCCCGGGGGGATCGGGGTACTCCACCATACGTTCGGGGGGACCGAGTGGTCGCCCCTTTCCATATGGCTGAGATACCCACCACCCCCTCTCAACACAATCCCCCAAGGATGGGAAGACGGAAACGGTTCTGAACTTGTGGAAGGCGGGAGGGAGTTACCCTCCCAGCCGTATTTATTAAAATATGAAACAAAATTAAAACGTTAAAATAACAGTTTCATATCATGTACAATTTCATTTACACATTACGATGTTCTTGGCTGACCTTAACACATCTCTAATACAAAGGTTCTCCTAGCCGATACTAAACATCCTGCAAATGCATTACTCAAACTTTGAAATTGTACATCCTAATATTACGGGCCAACGGCAAGGTCGTAACCGGTGTCAGATCCCCAATACCAGAACTACCCCCTCACTTGTGAGGGGCGGTCGCACAGAGGACTGTACCTCTGTGCCAACTTCCAATTTCCCTTGTCTTAGCGGGGGCCCCCTGTTAACTCGACGCCATCTTTAGTGGTCGTCCGAGGACTCGTGTGAGGTGTCTAGAAGGTAGCGTAGACCCCCCTCCCACCCCACACAACTTACCACATCTGCCGTCGCAGATGTCCTGGCCCCGGGAAATTCCCAGGAGGGGCCCTAGCCCCTCCTCCCCAGGGAGGGGCCTATGGCCGCCTTCCTTTCGGCGTCCCCATCCTTAGAGGGGACCGCCTCCCCGTTTGAGGGGCCAATGGCCGCCTCCCCCCGGGCGCTCCCATCCATAATGGGTGACGCCCCACCTCTAGGGATCTTCTAATTCCTGCTCACCGATCATGACCTTACCGCCACAGGCCGGATAGTTGACCGGCTATCCGGACCCCCCACAAAAACTCCTACTTAAAGGTCATGGCTGCAAACACTTTAACCAAGCTATGAAGTCTCCTATGAGTAAAGAATTCCCCACCCGGGACAAATGAACTCCATCCTCTAGATACATAAGGTCCCCCCTGATACACCCATGCGGAATAGAATGCA
Organism: Lissotriton vulgaris; assembly: GCF_964263255.1. Classification (NCBI taxonomy): domain Eukaryota; kingdom Metazoa; phylum Chordata; class Amphibia; order Caudata; family Salamandridae; genus Lissotriton; species Lissotriton vulgaris. The sequence goes on from NC_141694.1 coordinate 1,614,061,350, forward strand.
ATGTACTTGTACGGAACAATCTACCAAGTTTGTTATTCACCTTCTTCACTGAATGATTTACAGCAGCCACAGAAATAGCCCCCCGCCACACCTTTCGTGGAATCATATGGGACCATGCAATCGTGCACCCTGGAATCCTTCTCGCCAACCAACTCACTGTGGATAGTATCAACTCGAGAAGTACTCGTCTACCAGTGGTCACCAAATCATTGCCCCCAAGATGCACTATGATTACAGATGGCGGTGACCTTGTCCGCCCTAACAAACCCTCCATAAAACTTTGAAACTGGTCAATACAGAGCCCGCCCCTTCCGTAGAAGGTCACCCTGTACCCGTATTCCCCAGCCATGTGAATCATGTCACCTGCTTTGAATACGTCTGCGGCACGCCTCACGTATGAGTGGCCCACGACCCACACCACTCTTTCCTCAGCCGGTGATCTTTGACCGCTGGTTCCCAGGTGTCGGGTCAACTGCACAGTCCGCCCCGCCTCGTAAGCTCGCGACACTGTAACCAAACAAAACAAGAAGCGTGAGTGCAAGACATAGGCTTCACAACATGTGCAACCGCACATACCTTTTATAACAATTCGAGGACCAACGCCCCAACTGTTTCACTTTTTCCACACTCAGACCCCTGGCTGTAGCCTCTGTAGCAGCCCCTATCCGGAAGGAATGGGTCCCAAACTCGCACGGGTTCAAGCCCGCCGCTGCGATTGCCATCGTCAGCACCCGCTGGAACTGAAACCTAGTCAGTAGGGTGGCGTCGGCGTGCCTCAGCAAGCTTCCCCCCCATGATGCCGCCCTCTGCGCCAAATACTCCTCAACGCATGCTACCGGGCACATGGGAGATCCCGGAATCCGCTGAACCACTACACTGTCCCCGATCGCTTTCTGATCGGTCTTGGACCTGGCAAATGAGACTACCATTGTCTCCCCCTTAATTTGAATGTGCTCACGGCACAGACCTCCCCCCGTATCCCGCTTGTTCCTCGCTACCAGCTCGCTTACCCGCATAGCCCCATGGAATGCTAATGCAAAAGCGGCCCGGAATAGCACTGTCTCTGATTGAGATGAACATGTCGCAGGGAGTACGGACAGTAACAGGGCCAACCTTTCAAGACCTATCGGGTGTCTTTCATCCACTCTGCAACCCTCACGGCGTTGCCACCCACACAGCGCCTTCTGCACCCAGAAAGACGCCGTGGGATCCTGAATGCCATGGGCCCGTGCCATGAAAGAAATGGCGGCCCGGTGCCTATTGGCCGTAGCCACTGATTTGCCTGCCTGATGTAATGATAACAAAAAGTTCAGGACATACTCTTCTTGGCCCCAAAGCTCCCCCCTAGCTGAACCCAAAAAGGACAAATAAGAACGGAACGCCCCTTCATAAGCCTTCCTTGTCCTGGGTGCTAGACTCTCTCCCACGAGGTCTTGTAGTCCGGGGCACCGAGAGACCAGAGAGCTTCGGGAAATGGTGCCGCCACCGGGTCCGCTGAGGGCAGAAAACCCCAGAAGGCCTGCATACGGGAACGAGAAAGCGCATCAGCTGCCTGATTTAACACCCCTGGCACATGTCTTGCCCTAAAGTGGACGTTCAGTCTCATACACAGCAGGACAATTTCTTTCAACAGTCTCAAGATCCATTTGCAGCGTGCTGCCTGACTATTGATACACTCAACCACGGTCATATTGTCAGACCAGAACACCACAGAGCGATCACGAAACTCCTCAGGCCATGTTTTCAAGGCCACCAGGATAGGGAACAGTTCGAGAAACCCAATGTTACCTGTCAGCCCACTCTCGTGCCACCATGTCGGCCAGGTTCGTGCTGACCAATGATTACCCGAGATGGCGCCAAAACCCACACTCCCTGCCGAGTCAGTCCATAACCCCAGCTCCTCGGAGGAGACCACTGGTTTGGTCCATACGACACGACCGTTGAAATCCGCCAGGAATGCCAACCATATGCGCATGTCCTGGCGGACCTCTGCCGAGAGCCTTGTGCGGTGATGCCCTTCCTTAAGGCCGACCATGGCTTGAGCAATAGAGCGGGAAAAGGGGCGAGCCATCGGTATTACTCTAAGGGCAAAATTCAGCTGACCCACAGCCTGTTGCAACTGATGCAAATTTACCTTCGTCTCACTAATACATGTTTCAAGCGATGCCTTAAACTTCGTTACCTTTTCCTTAGGCAAACGGAAGCACCCCTCTTCGGAGTCGAGCTCTATTCCAAGAAACTCGAGCAAAGTAGCCGGGCCCACTGTCTTACCTGGTGCCAATGGCACGCCAAAGCGAGTCATGAGATCACAAAATTCATTCAAAGCCTGTGCACATTCTATGTCCCCGGCTGCCCCCAGAAATAGAAAATCATCAAGATAATGCATAACATGTATAAACCCTGTTGTTCTTGTGAACGCCCATTGCAAAAAACTACTGAACTTTTCAAAATACGCACAAGAGATGGAGCAACCCATTGGCATACATTTATCCATGTAGTAGCGTCCTTGAAACATGAAACCAAGGAGACGCTGATCATCGGGGTGTACCGGGAGCAACCGGAACGCCGACTCAATGTCCGATTTGGCCATCAGCGCCCCGGGCCCCAGGCGATTCAACATGGCGACAGCCTCATCAAAAGATGCGTACCGCACTGAACAAACTCCCGGGTCAATCGCATCGTTCACCGAAAGACCCCTTGGAGCTGACAAATTATGTATCAACCTGAATTCCCCTGGGTCCTTTTTGGGAACCACTCCCAGAGGCGAGCAAACAAAATTAGCAACAGGCGGCATGTCATATGGGCCGGCAACCCGACCTCGGGTCACCTCCTTCCCAATCTTTGCTTGTACCACCGCCGTATTCTGCAGAACCGACAGTTGGTTCCTACATTGCGCTTTACCCTGAAAATCCCCCGCCGGGATGCGGAAACCATATGAAAAACCATCTCGCAACACCCCAGCGGAGATATGATCCGGATATTCGTTCAGCCAAGGAATCATTGCCATGATATCAATCGGGGTAGGGGGAGGCGCCCCTCGGACTATTTCAGACCTGTTTGGCGCCCCCTCTACTTCCCGGATCACCATTTTTGGCTCTGCACATGGTCTCGGGGTGCGAGGACTGCCCGCACCCAGCACATTCATGCCTAAACCTGCAAGATCCCTGCGGCCTAGTACATTTGCCTCTGTTAAAGCTCCAGCAGACCCCTTTTTTACCTGAGTTGCCATTATTCCTTGTGTGCTGATCATTGCTTGATCCTGCCCGAATGGGCGCCCCAGATGAATGGCGGGAAAACTCGACCATATTCCCCCCTAAAGATGGCGACTTCGCCGTGCCTGACTTCTCCATTCTTTGCCAGGAAATGGAGTCGAAACAATCCCACGTCAGGGATGAGTCGTGCTCCTTGGATTTACGAAATATGCTATCGTAGTAAAACCATTGATTGCCACCATATGTTCCGTAAAATTCCATGATACGTGTCTGATACACGGCTAATCCCACCAATAATTCGGGCCTACGTTCCCCCATAATTGCAATGAACATTCCAAACGCTCTGCCCCAATTGTCGATCGATTCATCAACTCTGAAACCGGCCATCTTGGCGCGCCATACACTAGGATGCAGAAACTCCTTTTGATTTTTAACATGTTCAATCTCATAGTGATCGGTCAACAAGGAAAACATGTTCACGTATTTATCAGCCCATATCCTTTCTTTTACCTCAATCGGGATATGCTGAACAACTTTTTCCCTCCTTGAAGGTACCGATCCCTCCCCCGCAATCGGCAACGGCTGCTTACCTGAACCGGCCACTGTGACCGTAGTTCCTGCCGAACCAACGCCTGATACTGGTTGTTCCACGGGAGCCTGCAGGGAAACAAAAGGAGACGGTGCCTTCGCAGCATCTTTCGATTGCCGCAACTGCTTCATTATTGCCCTGGCTTCCTCCGCCGTGGCCCCCTCGTTCTCTTTGCCTAACCATGCCGCCAACTGGGCAGCCAGCTCAGGAGGCATATCTTCCCCGCTCACTGGAGTGACTACCACAGGGATCGGTTGGCCCGCATCTGGGACCGGAGTTGGGGCCTCGATCGGGGTGACCGGGTGCGCAGGGGGTGCTTCGGGAACCGGGGCCTCCCACCCCGACGCTCCCTTCTTGGCCCTTCTACCTCTCCCGCTAGGGACCACTCCCGGCAATGCTGGTCCGATGACTCTCTTAGGCCCCCCCACACCATTCATTACCGCCATCTGCTTTTTCATATCCGCCATGTCTTTCATCAGCATACGGAGCATCTGATCGGTCCCGATCCTCTTTCCGACCTTCTTGCTAGGCATCGTCCGCGTATACTCCTCAAAGGTCCTAGGCAGGAAGCTCCGAACTCACTGAAAGAAGAAACACACCATTAATTCTCAAAATTGGCTCTTCGTTCCGTCTCGAGCTCACGTGCAACGGGGAGGTGCAGCTTCAGAGCACAGGAACAAGAGGATGCTTCCTTGGCTTGTCGCTCCTTTTATCCTTCTTCGGGCGGGCGTGGACCCACCTCCAATCCGCCTCCAGGGCGTGGCTAGCGGTGTTGGTGTCTAGGACAACCCCCTCTTGGGCGGGAAAAGGCGTGCCCCGGCTACGCCGCTTCGGGCATACCAGCCGAGACTCGCCTCCCGCCCAAAATGGCTTCCCGGGGGGATCGGGGTACTCCACCATACGTTCGGGGGGACCGAGTGGTCGCCCCTTTCCATAAGTGGGTAAAAAAGATTAGCCCAATACTAAAATACAGCAACTGATAATAAGAAAAGCAAGGAGCAGATAACACCGGAAAACATTATCATAATGCAATTATTAAACTGATAAAGAAGAGAATACTCTAATGCAGAAAAGAGTAACAATATCCTAGCGAGATTAATATCTATACTAAGCAACAATAGTAGAGAAAAATAATAACAGTGTAATTATGTACGAAAAAGCTAACCAGCATATATCATTAATTGAATGCAATACATATTATAGAAAGTTAAGACATAGTTAAAGAATAACGTAGACCTGCATATGACCTCACTATGAAGTCGACTAACAGAAGGAAGAAAAAGAGGTGCGTGAGAGAACGGAAAAAGAGTATCGTAGATAAAAAAGAGGGAGAGAAGAGAAGAAAGAGAACAATTATAGTAAATAGCAGAGCAAATAAGGAAGAGAGTTGTACATCAACTATAATATAAGAACATCCTAGCAGGAGATATATGCGAGTAAGAAATGCTAGTGAAATAAGTACTAACACGCTAATTATATATGAAAAGTTTTAAACAGTAGATAAATGTAAGGCAGGTAAAATGCATATTTTAAAACAATAACATCATAAGTGAAAACAAATTATGACAGTAATAGAGAAGAATATGAAGCTAAATCACCGAAGTAAGAAAACAGAGAGGTGAGACAACTTGGATGAAAAAAGAGAAAGGAAAAGACTCGGAATAAAAAGAGGAATGACAGTGTTAAATAAATAATCAGAAGGAACTGAAAAAAGGACGACAGATAGGAAGTAAGAAGAGAAAGAGTGGAAGGATAAGAAAAAGTGTTGTCGTAGGATAAACAATATGAAAATATAGGGAGGTTGAATATAAGGAAGAAGGAGAAAAACAAGATTAGTATGGACGAAAGAAGGGCAACGTTAGGACGAACATTGTTAGAAGGATAAACCGACAAGTAAATTAGCTGGAACAAGAAAGGAGGCATCTAGCCATAAAAAGCACATCCAGAGATAGAGAAGAGACAGTTCAAGTTCCTGAGGCACCAGGAGTCTGCGAAGTTGGTCTTTGGATTTCCATCTCTATCTCCAACTGGTTGTCCAGGAATGTCGCCAAATCCGCCGGTTCATCGAAGATTCTGGAACGACCTTTATATGTAATGCGAAATTTGGATGGACCAGAAAACGAAAAAGGAATGCCCATTTCCGTGAGTCGTTTTCGAAGGTTCAGGAAGCCCTTCCTTCTTATGACTGTGTCTCTGGCAAAGTCCTGGGAAATGGAAATACGATGGCCATCCCAACTGACTTGCTTAACTTTCCGCATATGAGAGAGAATCAACTCAGTGTGTTGATGTCGCAAAGGCTTAAAAATGATTGCTCTTGGCTGGGTTGCTGCCTTAGGTCGAAACGTTGGAACACGGTGTGCTCTTTCTATCTCAAAATCTCTATGGAATGATATTTGGAGTGTATCCGGGATCCATTGAGATAAAAAGTCTATCATAGAGGAAGATGATTTCTCTGTATCTTCTGGTAGACCAAAAATGCGCAGATTAGATCTACGATTACGGTCCTCCTGCTCAGTGAGATCTCTGCGCAATGCCGCCATTGAGCGTTCTAAGTGGTTAAGGGATCTGGATTGTTTTTGCATACCATCCTCTGCAGAACTGATTTGTGATTCTGTCGCTGATACACGAAGAGAAAGAGCCTTAAAGTCATTCCTGATAGCAGACACTTCCACTTGTAGCAAGTCTGTGTTAGTTTTTGTTGACTGCGCAATATCATTTACTTCATTAAGGCGTGTTAATATCGTGTCCAATGTGGAAGCAGTGTCTGACTGAGGAGACTAGGGCGTCGGAGAGACTAACTTAAGCCTTTTCAACGACGTGCCAACATCCTTAGAGTCTTTGTTGGTCGAAGACCGATTCATATTGACAGTGTTGAGGTAGTAGCCTGCAAGAATACCACTTGAGGAAGAGAGAAAACACAAAAGTTGCGCAGAGTGACCCACAAATAGTAAAAAATAGGAGAGCAAGCTCAAAGTGCGCTATGATATTCTAGCGGTGAAAGTATGAGCAGAGCAGGGGAGCACCGTAATGAGTTCGTAGCCAAAATGTCGACACCTCTATGAAAGAAGCGGACTGAGAGAAAAATAGCGTAAGAACAGCTTAAAACCCAACCAAGCAGCAAGAAAGTAGCATAAAGAAGGCAAAAATGTTACCAGTATTGGGCGTCGAGGACGAAATGCATTAGGCAGACAAGCAACACAGCAAAATTGTATCCGCGGCGGCGCCTCTGAAGTAAAATGACAGGAACGTCATGAGCGGGAAAATGGCTGCCGCTCGCGAGGAATGCGAGCGCTTGTGAAGCGTGAGGCAGAAATCATGCAGCCGGTGTTCAAAACAGCCGAAAAACAGCGTCAATCAGTTCTCCACATGTTCCGCTGATGAGGGTTGCTTTTTCCGTCAAGAAGGGCAGCAAGAAACGGAGAAAATCGCTCAACGAGACAAACTCTCCTCGGAGCTCAAGCGCAACACGCCATGCTGAAGCGGCGCGCAAGCCACGCCCCTCCCAACATTATTCTTATGTTTTTTTCCTTCACATTTCAGATAACACAAAAACAGCAGCATACATGTATCCATCATAACTTGTACTGATGTACATATTGCAATGATTACTGATACCAATTCACTGCTAGTTAGTCCCGTAAAATAACAGATACGTTTGAGTCATTTCCCGGTGTGGTCACAGCATCGAGACATAGTATATTATTATCTCTAGCTATTATTTTTTTCATCTATAGTACATTCACCCCTTACCAGTATTTGACAGATGAATGTAATAAGGCGTATATGCAAGCCATTATTCGAATTTTGCAATTAGCTTGTTAGTAGCCTTCCTGAACCTTTTGTTTTTATTTTTGTCGTTTCCTCTGTATTCGTATTTATGTCGACGTGGTTAATAAGTATGTTTTCAGCAGGTCCCAGATATCTTTTGGCCTGGAAGAGAGTGGGAGCAATTCCGCATAAATTATCGATTGTTCTTGCCAGAATATTCCATCTTGGACCCATTCCTTGCATTTTTGAAGCCCTCCCCTTCCCCATCTACAGGCGACTCTGCGTTTGGCTACTAACAACCCCAGTGCTGCGTATTTCTTATATACAGGCACTATTTCCTCTGTGTACCCTAAAATGGCAGTGACCGGTGATACCTGTAAGGGAGGTCCAATCATTTGCGCCATTGCCTTAAATACCTGGGGCCTTATTTATGAAGGTCTTGCGCCACTTTTGCGTCACTTTTAAAATGGGAAAAAGTGACGCACCGGTGGCGCAAGGCCTTCATAAATAAGGCCCCTGATACCAATAACAAATGACATAAGGACATGTCCACGCCAGGTATAGGAAATCTGCTGATTCTCTTCCACACCTTTCGCACCTATCACTGTCTCTTAGTTGGAATTTGTAAATTTTGACTGGGGTATACCAGGGGCGTAACACAGGCCCCCGCAGCCCCTTCGGTGGGGGGGGCCTCCCAGCTCCGAGGGCCCCCTCGGGCCCCCCTCACTCAGTTTCAGTGGATCCTCAAGTCTGTGTGCGCAGGCGCACCATTTAATTCATGATTGAAGTTCAATCATTAATTAAATGGTGCGCACAGAGGCGGCCTCCCTATTATTTAAATGGAGCGGTGCCGTTTGGTACAGAGGCCTCTAATTGTTTGCTAATGGTGGTGCGCATGCGCACGCCCGGGCCCCGGCGGGGTGGGTCCACAAGGAACTTTCACCTCTTGGCCCGCGCGGGATGGTGAATTCAACTGTGGAAGAAGAGTCGGACTAAAAATGAAATGAAGCAACAGCGGACCTGGGGGGGCCCTGGCCTGGAATTGCTGCCGATGCAGAGGTAAGACAGATAGAAGAAAACTTAGTAGAGGATTGCCAACGCCTGTTCCTTCACAAAAATGACAAAGTCTTCCGATATGAGAACCACTTTAACTTATTCCAAGAGCGAGTGGGCGGGTCTGATTGCCTGCTGGCTAACTCATATCTCAGAGGATTTGCGTCTGACTTTCCTACTTTGCCTCTGATGTCCGCTGCCTAATGATGCTCCAGCTGCCAAGTGTTATTGTCTGTCTGCCCCCCCCCTTTTACTCTCTGTCATATTCACTCAATTAAATAAATACACCGAGTCGGAGGCTCTGCAAGAACATGTTGCTTTATTCCCTGCCAGCCTCGCACTGGCTTACAGGCTATTCCTTTTCCTGTACCTCACTTCCTGTTTCTACTTTCCTGTTCGCCTGCCCTGTCCTAAAGCAGGGTCAGGCGAGACGAAGTGACATCTCCCCTGTTTCACAAAGTCTCGCTTCTACTACATTTCCTCAACCAGTCGTCGAGGTTTCCTTTTTAGACGTTGGGGACGTTTCTCTCGCCCTGACGTTTGACTCTGGTGGCTTGTGGTTTCCATTGTTCGTGCAGGACTGTGGGGGTACTGGTCACTGCTGTCACTTTGGTTGTGAGACTCACTTGAGGTTTGACTTGACGATGTCTCACACTGGGTGTTCCGATTGCATCTTTTGAAATGCAAGATATTCCTCGTTATCTGTTTGTGGTCGGCCTTGGCCGTGATCATAGTTCCTTTCTTTTTGATGACTTGGAGGGGAATGTCGAGATATCGACTATCTGCCTTGGAGCGCCGATCACTTCGGACAATCACCCAATCTCCTTCTTGAATGTTAGTGTCTTTGGCGTGTCTACGCTGGTCTGCGTATGTCTTCATCTTGTGTTTATTTTTGTGATCTATCTCGACTCGTGTATCGTGGTCAACGGTGACATGTCGTTGTCGAGGTGTGGAGTCCATCATAGGAAGTCGGGTTCGGGGTGTCCTTCCTAGCATCACAGTGGCTGGGCACTGGTTGGTGGTGCTGTGTGGTGTGTTTCGGTATGCTCTTAGCACTTCGTTTAGTGTCTGTTGAACATCTCTGTGAGTCAGTTCGGTCTGTTGAATCGCCTTTTTGAGTGTTCCCATAAATCGTTCCACCATGCCATTTGCCTGTGGCCATAATGGAGTGATTTTCTGATGTTTGAAATTAAGATGGGTCGCAAAGTTTGTGAATTCATGGCCATTGAATGGAGGTCCATTGTCTGTTTTTACTCGCAAAGGAATGCCCCATGCTGCAAAGATTTCATCAAGCACCGGAATTACTGTTGTTGCTCGAGTGGATGTTATTAGATGTGCAAAAGGGAATCGTGAGTATTCGTCCATGATGACGATGATATATTGTCCTGATTGCAGCGGTCCGAAGAAATCAACTGCAACTTGCTGCCATACTCCTTCCGGTAGTTCTGACATTTGTAACGTTGCCAGGGGTTCTTCCCGACTGACCACTTGGCATGTCATACAGTCTTTCAAGGTTGTTTCTACCATGTGATCAAGTGTGGGGAACCACACGCGTTCTCTCAAGGCTTTCTTGGTTGCATTGATGCCTCTGTGGCCTTCATGTGCCAAATTGATGACTCCTTGGCGCAGTTTGAGTGGAATCACGATCCTCCCCCCTCGCAAGAGAAGGCCGTTGTCACTAATGGAGAGTTCGTCACGCACGCGTTGGAACGCGGCGATGTCTTGACGCAGTTGGTCAGAGTCTTGAGGTGAATGCTTCACATCCCTCCAGGAGTTCGTGCGGATGCGAGTCATTACAGCTTGTATAAGTGGGTCGAGCGTGGACGCTTCCTGTATGGCTTCAACTGGAACTGTGGGTGGACATGCTGTGTTAATGACAAAATTAAGGTATTCGTCAGCCATTGATAATGCAGTCCGAGCGCCAGCTAGTGGATGGCGTGACATGAAATCAGCTGGGTTTTCAGCTTTTCCGGGTTTGTGAATGATTGTGAAAATGTAGTCTTGCAGGTGCAGGCCCCACCGTTCAATGCGTGGCGGCATCTTTGCGTTAGGGTTTCCGAAGATTGTGATGAGGGCCTGATGATCCGTGATGATCGTGAAATGTTTGCCGTAAACAAAAAGATGGAAGTGTTCGCACGCCCACACCACAGCCAAGCTTTCTTTCTCTGGCTGGGAGTATGATTTTTCGGTGTCCGTGAGGCTGCGGCTTGCGTACGCAATGATGTGGCGTTGATCCGAGTTTTCGCGATATTGGGCCAAGATAGCGCCCAGGCCCACTGGGCTGGCGTTGACTGTGATTTCCGTTTTCTTCTTTGTGTCGAAGTATGCTAGATTTATGGCAGACCCAACAGCTTGTTTGATCACGGTAAATGTTTGTTGGCATGCTTCAGTCCATTCAAATGGTTGGCCCTGGCGAGTGAGTTCACGTAAGGGATAGCTGATTGTGGCGTAGCCGCGGATGTAACGCACGCAGTAGCTTGCCATTCCGAGGAAAGAACGAAGGTCGCTCACATCTCGGGGTTTTGGGGTGTCAGCAAGCGCCGCTACCTTCTCAGGATCTGGTCTCATCCCCTCTTTGGAAAAGATATGTCCATAGAACTTCAGGGTGTCCTTGTGGAACTCATATTTGCTGGCGTTAAGAGTTAGGTTTGCGGTCAACAGTGCATGGCAGACCCTGTCCAGTGCGGTGTCATGTTCGGTTTGATCTTTACCGAAAACTAGCAGGTCATTACTATAGTTGAAGGCGTTGGGGATGCCTTGTATGACCCGTCTGATGGCCTCCTGGAAGATCTCGGCGGCCGAGGAGATGCCGAAATTCAAGCGTTTATAACGAAATAAACCTTGGTGTGTAGTGAACGTTGTGATATATCTTGATTTGTCATGAAGCTCCAGCTGGTGGTAACCTTTATTGAGGTCGAGTTTGGAGAACACAGTGGCGCCATTCAGTTTCGTGATCATGTCACTGATGTGTGGCCCAGGATGGCGTTCCCGCTCAATGGCGGTGTTGGGCGCGCGCATGTCGACACACAGTCGGACTTTGTTGTCTTGTCCCTTCTTGGGAACCACCACGACTGGTGACACCCATGGCGTGGGTCCTGACGTGCGTTCAATGATGTCTGTTTGAAGGAGGTCTTGTAACTCGTCATCGACGGCTTGTTGGAGGTGGAATGGCACCTTTCTGTGATGTTGAGCGATAGGTGTCACATTCTCGTTGATGTGAAGTTTTACCTTGAAGTGGTTTAGTTTCCCGAGGCCCTTAAAGAGATTTGGAAATTTTGCTACGATGTCGGGGGCATCTTCAGTCATGTAGAGGAGTTCTACCAGCTTGAGTCTTTCTGCCGTGGGTAAACTGAGTAGGCAGTCTGCCACATCTGGTCCTTCTACCACATGGATGTATGCATCGTCTGTCCGGTCTTTGAATGTAAGGGTGGTGTGAAACCGGCCTAGGCACGGTAGGGGTTTGCGTGACATCCACGTGAATATGCGGACGGCTGCAGGTTCCAGTTTGGGTCTTTGCTTCATGTTGTAGTACTCAAGGGCGCAGATGTAGTTTAGCGACGCTCCTGAGTCCAGAACAAACTTCGCAGGATGGTCTCCTATCAGGATGTCTAACTTCGGGTATCTTTTTAGGCGGTCGGGGTCTGATACCATGCAGATGTATCATCTCTGTCCTGTGATGTTGGGGTGCGTGATGAGGATGACTCGCTGGATGTGTCTCTGCGTGACCGGTAAAATTCTGTTGTTTGGTGCCTGGTTCGATGAATGCTCTCAGAGCGACCTCTTGATTGACTAGAGTATGCTGACTGGACGCTGGAGTTTGACGAGCTGGAGGAGCGTCTCTCCCTCCCTTTTATGACTCTCGCGTGGTGGCGTGTGTCACGGCCTTTGGTCGACGATCTGTGAGTTGACTGCTTGGCTTAACATGCTATTTCGAAGTGATTGTTTCTCCCACAGCGATGGCACCGCTGACCAATTGCTGGACATTGTCCTGAGTGTGGGTATTCTTGTCCACATCTGTAGCAAGTGGGCGCTGACTTGGCAGACCTGGAGTGTCGTGAGCTTCCTTTGGAGGGTGTCTTTCGGGAGGTGTGAGATTTATGGGAGCTTGCCGTTGGTTTGGTCGATTTGGATGATCTGTGTGCTTGGACTCGCAGTGCATGGTCCTTCTGGTCTGATTTGTGTGTCCCCATTTGTTTGGCATAGTCTTCCGCTTGATCATTTATCCTTGTTAGCTCCTCGATTTCCTCTAAGGTATATGGTTTCTTTAGAAGTCTCCGGCGGAGGGTCTCAGAGTGACATCCATCAATGATGCGGAGTCTCAATGCATCTTCTGTCTTGAAGTTGTCGAAGTCACAGTATCGTGCTAACCTCCTTATGCGCATGATGAAGTCACTCATGCACTCATCCTTTTCTTGGGTTGCTAAATTGAATGTGTGCCTTTCGTAATCCACGTTCCGTTTGTGGAGGAATCGTCTATCAAGAGCGGTTTTTACTTCTTCATAGGTAGCGGTCGCTGCGTTAGGTAATTCTTTGATGATTTGCGCAATGTCTGGACCTATCAAGTTCCTCAGCGCCACTAGTTTTTGCTTGGGGTCCTGCACCAGGGATCCTATCATGTAGTCCTCGAAGTCCTCGCTCCAACTCTTCCACGTTGGACCCATACTGTTACCTGGCGTCAGTGGTAGTGGCTGTGGTTGGCGCATGAATGAGGCTCCAATGGGGTTGTTGGCCATTGTAGGTGCGTTGCCCGGAGGGGTTGGTCCTCCTGTGTTTTCTTGTGGGGCTGGGCCTGTTGTGTTGCTCCCTCCAGACGAGCTGTCAGGAGATGTGTTGGACATCTGTATAAGCTTCTTGAAGAAACAGGCAGATTTATTTTGCTTGTCAGTGGATTCAGGCTTCTGGGAAGGAATTCAGACTTTCCTGCGTCTTTGCGCGTGTTTCCCGCCTTTTTTTTCACTGCTGAGACCCTTCTTGCTGACTGGCGCCTGACCTTAAAATGGCCGCCATCATGGGTTCGTGGGTTAAATATGCGCTGGCGCCTGACTTTAAAATGGCCGCCGCGCGGGACATCTTGTCTCTTGCTTGCTTTGCCGCCGTATATGTTTAAACCTTTGCCTGGGTCTGGTGTCGTGGGGAAGGCTGCCGGGTATGACTCACCCTCACTCCTCTGTTGCGGATGCGGGCAGTTTTCTCCCTCACGCTGCACGGACGCTTCGTACCTTCGGGGGCTGCTTGCGTCTGGGAACACGTGGGGACAGCGCTCTGGCATATGCGCTCCCACTCCTGGCTGGCGGCGCAGGGTCCCGTGAATCGCTGGCTTTCTCTGGTAAGTTCGCAGGATGGCAGCTCCGGCGCCAGGTTTGGTTTTCGCGCTTTTTCCGCGCCGCCGGTGAAACAGGCTGCTGGACTCGGTGATCGGCCACTCTGGTTGGCTGAGTGATGGTGCTGTTAGTGGGTTTTAAGATGATCCCATCCTCGTCGCCATTGTCATATTCACTCAATTAAATAAATACACCGAGTCGGAGGCTCTGCAAGAACATGTTGCTTTATTCCCTGCCAGCCTCGCACTGGCTTACAGGCTATTCCTTTTCCTGTACCTCACTTCCTGTTCCTACTTTCCTGTTCGCCTGCCCTGTCCTAAAGCAGGGTCAGGCGAGACGACGTGACACTCTCTGAGTCTTGCTTCTGGCTCTGAAGCAGCAGCAGGAGGTGGGAGGGGCGGCAGAGAGACATTCGGAGGACCGAGAAGGCAGCTGAGAGTCCACCCGATGAGGGAGGGGCAGGAAAGAGGCCAACATCGGAGGAGAGGCCAGCTGATGAGAGAGGTAAGGCATCACCAGAGAGTCCAGTTGAGGAGGGGAGGGCCTCCAGCCAGGGTCAGGTGAAAGTAAGAACAGCAGAGAGGCCATTGGAGGGCTGATAGGTCAGCTGAGAGAGAGAGAGGCCATTTGACAAGGTACAGGGAGCAGGTCAGTAATGGGAGTCCCGCTAATAGGAAGAAGCAACAGCGAAGCAAATGGGAACCAAGAGGCCAGCCATAGTTGCCAAGGTTTCAGATTGCTATACGTGACATTTTCATAATTCCAATGCAATTATGAGTGACATTTTCAACGACTATGAGTGACACTTTATTGTAATCAAAATTAAGCAATTTAGACAACGGAAACATAAATATCACAAATGATACCCACTGGAGCAACGAGAAACTCCAAGAAGATTTTAAAACTTCAGCAAAGCATCAGGAATGGAAGAGCACTTAGATGAGAATGTGCAAGGCACTCTGCTTCTAAGGACGTCATGACACTGACTGACCCCTGCCATCTCCAGCCCTCTCTGAGGCGCTCCCTAAGTGGAGAGAGAGAGCAGAGAGAGTAGAGAGAGTGGAGAGTGAGTAGAGAGAGAGTAGAGCGAGAGAAGGGAGAGTAGAGAGAGAGAGTGGGGAGAGAGTGGATAGAGTAGAGAGAGTGAGAGGCAGTGGAGAGACAGTGGAGCGAGAGATAGTGGAGAGAGAGTCAGTGGAGAGAGAGACAGTGGAGAGAGACTGGAGAGAGACTGGAGCGAGAGTAGAGAGAGTGAGAGAGTGGAGAGACAGTGGAGGGAGAGACTGTGGAGGGAGAGACTGTGGAGGGAGAGACATTGGAGATAGAGTGGACAGTGTTGAGAGAGAGAATGGAGAGAGAGAGAGTGGAGAGAGAGTAGAGACTGACTGACTCAGAGTCTGAATACTGACTGACGGAGAGACTGACTGGCTGAGAAACTGACAGAGAGAGATAGAGACTGACTGACTGAGAGAGACTGACTGACTGACAGAAAGAGAGAGATAGAGAGAGAGACTGACTGACTGAGAGAGACTGACTGACTGAGAGAGAGAGAGAGAGAGAGAGAGAGAGAGAGAGAGAGAGTCTGTGATGGAATTGGGGTCAAAGTGTGTATGAAGCTATGCAATGCCTCTTAAGATTGCTATTGTCTACTAATACAAATTTATTATCAACATTTGCTCTTTGTAGTTACATCTGCTTTTGAAATACTGCATTGTCGCACTGTCTAATGTTTTAACCCCTTCGCTGCGGCGGCTATTCCGCCGCAGCGCTAAGGGGGAGGCGAGGCCACGCGGTGGTCCCGTGCTTGTGACGGAACCGCTCCGTTACGGCCCTAAGGTGAGCTGTGCTTGTGACGGAACGGTTCCGTCACGGACCCGCCCGCCCATTAGAACGTCAGCGCAGGCGCGGCGAGCGGGCCGTGACGGAACCGTCCGTCACCAGCACAGCTCACCCGAGGCTCGTGAGGGAATGGTTCCGTCACGAGCATGGGAGGGGTTAAAACAGAAACGAGAAGGAGCAGTGGATGCACTTTTGTCCTCTAAAGTTTTTCTTTCTGAGTTTCTGAGTTTTCTTCCATACTGCTCCGTGACCATTTCCTACACATGTATCATCTTGCTTGGACAGTGTTCAGCTATTCACCTATAGACCACCAACACACCAATGAGTACTTAATGCTATTTATTTCATCATGGCTGCATACTGGAACAGAATATTAAGAGCACTTTGCAATCTTACTATTTTTTCAACCAGAATAGCGTTATCTATTGCTGAAACACCTGACGCCCCCATGTTTCTCTCTAAACCCCTTTCCCAACATTATTTTTATGCTTTTTTTCCTTCACATTTCAGATAACACAAAAACAGCAGCATACATGTATCCATCATAACTTGTACAGATGTACATATTGCAATGATTACTGATACCAATTCACTGCTAGTTAGTCCCGTAAAATAACAGATACGTTTGAGTCATTTCCCGGTGTGGTCACAGCATCGAGACATAGTATATTATTATCTCTAGCTATTATTTTTTTTATCTATAGTACATTCACCCCTTACCAGTATTTGACAGATGAATGTAATAAGGCGTATTTGCAAGTCATTATTCGAATTTTACAATTAGCTCGTTAGTAGCCTTCCTGAACCTTTTGTTTTTATTTTTGTCGTTTCCTCTGTATTCGTATTTATGTCGACATGGTTAATAAGTATGTTTTCAGAAGGTCCCAGATATCGTTTGGCCTGGAAGAGAGTGGGAGCAATTCCGCATAAATTAGCGATTGTTCTTGCCAGAATATTCCATCTTGGACCCATTCCTTGCATTTTTGAAGCCCTCCCCTTCCCCATCTACAGGCGACTCTGCGTTTGGCTACTAACAACCCCAGTGCTGCGTATTTCTTATATACAGGCACTATTTCCTCTGTGTACCCTAAAATGGCAGTGACCGGTGATACCTGTAAGGGAGGTCCAATCATTTGCGCCATTGCCTTAAATACCTGGGGCCTTATTTATGAAGGTCTTGCGCCACTTTTGCGTCACTTTTAAAATGGGAAAAAGTGACGCACCGGTGGCGCAAGGCCTTCATAAATAAGGCCCCTGATACCAATAACAAATGACGTAAGGACATGTCCACGCCAGGTATAGGAAATCTGCTGATTCTCTTCCACACCTTTCGCACCTATCACTGTCTCTTAGTTGGAATTTGTAAATTTTGACTGGGGTACCGGTATACTAGAGGCGGTGCAGACATTTATAGTGTATCATACGCAGTTTGCTATTCACAGTTATGGTCCCTGTCTGCCTGCAGCAAAACTCCCACTGTGTGTCTGAAAGGGTTGTTCCGAGTTCCACTTCCCAATGCATGCGTGACTTGAGTTGGCACGGCTTCCGAGATGTTTGTGTGCTATGATTAGGGCTCCCGGTTTTATGGTATTTCTTTTTTTTTTTTTGCATTTCCGTCTGTATTTATCCATATTTCTTTTTTGCCGACTTTATCTGTATTTATCCATATTTATTTCGTTTTTACGGATAAATGAAGTTGCAAAACTGTACATTTCCATATTTATGTAACTGATTGACGCACACTCATACTTTGATATCTGGCTGTTTTAGCTATTTCAGCTGCCAAATATAATATAACAAAACATCCACATTAGCATTATACCACAAATGTATTATTTAATGAAATTGCATTAAGTTTTTTAAATTTCCCTTGCTGTCCATCTGCTCAGCTGGTGGCCTTTAGTTCATGAAAGACAGCACAGAATCCCTTTAAAAAAGCCCAATTTTCTGTATGAATCCACTTTTAAAAATAAATGCAGACAGAAAACAATGTGTTTTCTGTCTGTATTCTGCGCCATGCCATCGTGGTGCATGTTACCGTGGTGGGGTCGGTGTCTCTGGTTTTGGGGTGTAGCGCAATTAATCCTGTCAGAGGAACCGGATCTAAATATCCCAACTATACAGCTAAATGAGGCATGTTTGGGGGGGAGGGAAACCAATATGCAGCCTAGTGTGCTTGTATGCAGTAGTAATACAATTCTAAGTCGGGTGCTTCAAACCCTCCTTGTGAAAAGGGGAGGGTAAGTACTTCCCCTTTCATTCTGGGTTGCCTACCACCCCAGGCTAGCTGGATAAGCTGTGTTTTTAAGGCTGCAAAGTATGCCTGCCTTGGGTTGTAGAGGATATTGGAAACAGGTATAGCAATTTGGGTAGCCTCACAATTTTTATGAGTGAGCCCCATCCTGCCATGGATAAGGGCATGGCTATCCATTGTGTGATGGAGTCAGTCAGTGTATCTAGGTTGTACCGTGGTTAATACGCATTAGTTCGGTCTTGTCTCTAGTGATTTTTATACCTAAGTATCTTCAGCGGGACACCATTCTATTGCATAGTCTAATGTATATTGTGAAACAACATCTGTGAAGGGGAATATTTGTGATTTGCTCCAGTTGATGTGTGTACCGGAATGTTCCCCAAATATATTAGATTCACGCAGGTTTGGATTTAAATTTTCCTGTGGATCTCTAAGATAAACCGTTACGTCATCAGCATACAAGGATATTAGAGTGTGCCTAGTGGGATACCGGAGGGCCCGATCTGTATAATGTTGCCTCAATGTAGCCACCAAGGGCTCTATTGCAAGTCCAAATAGGATAGAGGATAATGGGCATCCCTGTCTCGTGCCACGAGTTATCGAAAATGGTAATGAGCGTGATCTGTTAAGGAGAACTGCAGCCTGGGGTTGGTAATATAGTAATCCTACCCATTTAAGAAAACTAGAGGGTATTCCCACGTGTCTAAGTATTCCTTAGAGGTAATCCCATTCTACAGAATCAAATGCTTTTGTAGCATCTAAGAACACTGCTACTGCGGCTATTTCAGGAGCTATATCCTGTATTATCGATATGAGAGTGCGTAGCAGTGGCATAATGCCCAGAGTATCTAAGCCAGCAAAAACTAAATCCAGCACACAGTCAAAAATACAGGAGGTAAAAAGACAGGCGAAACCACGCTAAGGATACTAGATCTAACATCCCTTTGTTTGGCATTGCCGCAACTCTTTGGGGACCACAAGCTGCTCCTCTGGATCCTCAGTTGGGCTCTCCTTCTTCTCCAAAGCTGCTCCAGTCAGCAGTTTGCATATGGCTGGGTCTAAACTGCAGTGGCATGGGGAGCAAAAGAATGATGGATTTAACCAAGACCTCTTGATTTGCGCTGCATTTCTTCCTTCATCTGTGTGTCTTTTACTTTTAGAAAATGGGTATTTTCTTGTCTAACCTTCCTGTGTGCCTCTGTCTGCTTGTGGATTCACCGTCTGGTTTTAGACTGACAGGGGTTGTTTGTGCATTCACTCCAGACACTCACACAAAGGGAGCTGAGGTGTGGCTGCATATGCTGAGCCATCTTATGTTAGAGTGAAGGGAGGAGATGTCACTAGCACCTGAGTAGGCTGTGGCTGCCCTGCACAATACTGTCTCCATCCCCTGTAGTGTTGGACCAGGTAGGACAGAATTGGTTTTACTGAGCAAGAGAGACTTTCCGAACCAAGACTTTAAAGGGAAAAAGGGGTATAAGTATTACACCTAACACCCCAGAAGGTTAGCTTTGGGACTCAAGAGGAATCTGCCAAGGAGAAGGAGCAGTGAGGAGGAGTAATGCCCTTTTAGCTGTGTGTTGCTTTGCTAGGTAGGCCTGCAGTTGCGGCTTCTGCCATGGAGAGGAAAAGGACTGACCTTTGCTGGTTTTCTGCTTGTGAAATTTCTCCAATAGCTTGTGTGTGCTTGCCTCTTGTTCCGAAGCATCAGGGTCAGCAAAGACTTCACCTACAGCATGGGTACTCACAAACTTTCTTTCAGGGGCCAAATTTACAGTGTGGTTTGTGTCCGAGGGCCACACCCGGTGGGGGCGGGGTCAGTGGAGGAGGGGGCGGGGCTAGACAACAAAAAAAAAGTATGACTATGAGGTTGATCACAGGTCCCTTCAGTGGACGCCTTCGTCCACTGAGCCACCAGACCCGGCATACACACATCTCTCTCTCTATTGTTCTTTCTCTCTCTCTCACTCTTGCTCCCTCTCTGTCTCCCTCCCTCCCTCTCTCTCTCCCTCTCTCTCTCTGTCTCCATCTTTCTCACTCACACTGACTGTTTCACTCCCTCTGTCTCGCTCACTCTGACTGTCTCACTCCCTCTCTCCCTCTGTCTCACTCCCTCTGACTGTCTCACTCTCTCTCTCTCTGTCTCCCTCTGTTTCCCTCTCCCTCTCTGTTTCCCTCTCCCTCTCTGTTGCCCTCTCCCTCACTCTGTTTCCCTCTCCCTCACTCTGTTTCCCTCTCTCTCCTTCCCTCCCTCTCTTTCCTTCCCTCTCCCTCACTCTGAGGTCTCCCTCACTCTGAGGTCTCCCTCCCTCTGTCTCCTTCCTTCTGTCTCCCTCTCTCTCCTTCCCTCTGTCTCCATATCTCTCCTTCCCTTTGTCTCCCTCACTCTGAGGTCTCCCTCACTCTGAGGTCTCCCTCTGTCTCCCTCACTCTGAGGTCTCCCTCACTCTCCTTCCCTCTGTCTCCCTCACTGTGAGGTCTCCCTCACTCTGAGGTCTCCCTTACTCTGAGGTTTCCCTCTGTCTCCCTCACTCTGAGGTCTCCCTCAATCTCCTTCCCTCTCCCTCACTCTGAGGTCTCCCTCAATCTCCTTCCATCTGTCTCCCTCACTCTGAGGTCTCCCTCTCTCGCCTTCCCTCTCACTCTGAGGTCCCCCTCCTCCCTCTCCCTCACTGTGAGGTTTCCCTCTCTCTCCTTCCCTCTACCTCACTCTGAGGTCTCCCTCACTCTGAGGTCTCCCTCTCTCTCTATCCTTCCCTCACCCTCATTCTGAGGTCTCCCTCACTCTGTCTCTATCCCCCTCCCTTTCTCTGTCTCCTTTTCTTCCTCTCCCTCCCTCCCTCTCCCTCCCTTTCCTTCCTTCTGTCTCCCTCCCTCTCCCTCTGTCTCCCTTTCCCTCCCTCCCTCCGTCTCCATCTGTCTCCCTCCCTTTCCCTCCCTCCCTCTGCCTCTGTCTTTGTCTCCCTCCCTTTCTCTACCTCCCTCTGTCATCTCACCCTGCCTGTGTGTGCCCGGGCTGAGACAGCTTCCGGGCACACTGATTCCTGCATTTAGTATCAAGAGCTTCCATATTGTCTTGATCGAGCCCAACCCAAAATGATCATTGATGGGATGAAGACGGGCCGATGATGAAGCTTTCACCAACAAACTGTTGGTGAAAGCTGTTTTATCTTACCAGATGGACATACACCTTATGCAACCACAGAACTGGTTGCTTTGGGTTTGCTCCGCCTTTTGTGTGATAAAGCTGGATGACTATTCCATCAATTGTTCTTAAACACTTCGTTGCCCTTGCTGCAAAGCTGCCTATTAGCAGTTGCCAGGCAGTTCGATACAAAGCCATATATCAGTAGTGTTATTCATCTATAGAGGACACTCTGTTAGATTATCTTGCTTGAAGAATAGCTACACAGGACCGTCGTCCAGACTAGAATTCACTGAAACTGCTCTTATTTGATGGAGGTTGGAAACCCATCTAGTCAGCTTATCTTGATTCTGCCATCCATGCCATTGCATTCTGATTTATATAGTGATTTATATATAGCATATGTTACATAGTATTGAATATAAAACAGCATCTCCATTCACATCAGATGTTCTATTCTTACAGATTAGTCCTACATTGTTCTCACCATCTTATCTTTAATACTGACGACCTTGGTAGTCTTCTAGGGCATCTCACAATCATTTAAATTTTTTAGGATTATTATATTCTAGTTTTTAGGGATGACTGAAGAGAGCGTTCTCAATAAAGCAAAATTAATGAAGTTGAGTGGAAAAGAGCTGACGTGTACTAAGTCAGTGACATCAGTTGTGTAAGCGATGCAGTAAGAATTTAGCAGTCCTTTCCCCAGGTTATGGTCCTCTCCTCTCCAACATATTCACGCATTTGCCTTTTTCCTCCTTGGGTAGATCAACATTATCATGAGGAGAGCTGCAGAACCTGTACTGTGACAACTCCCTTTACTTTGTATAAGTACTTTGAACAGAGGGCCTCCTTCACTCCGCGTTCAGGAGTGCGGGCAGAACTGCAGTTGCTCGTTTATTCTGCCTGCCATTTCTGTACTCCAAAGAGAGTTGATCCAGAAAGGAGGGGGCTGCTATCGAATATTTAGCCATACAACCCTCGGTTTCAACCCATGTGTGGAGTAAATACAAACTAAAAGGTTGAGTAACTTATAGTTTATTGCTACATGAACGCAGGAGGTAAACAGAACACT
Source organism: Lissotriton vulgaris (assembly GCF_964263255.1). Classification (NCBI taxonomy): domain Eukaryota; kingdom Metazoa; phylum Chordata; class Amphibia; order Caudata; family Salamandridae; genus Lissotriton; species Lissotriton vulgaris. The sequence continues at coordinate 1,614,083,606 of NC_141694.1, forward strand.
CCCAATAGATCGGCTAGCATTGTTCAGCTGCTGCAAGCTTAACCATCCTGGTAAAGCGAGTCAAGCAGAGGTCTCACAACCTATTTTAATAACATGGTCAATATATAAAACTTAACTTACATACACAGCTCCTCTTTCTCCCCTATATAAGCAAAAATAAAGTGGAATGAACCCGAAATCAAATCGTTTATCAAAATAATCCTTAACCACACACTTCATTCATGCATTACTGAGCTAATGCTCTTAGCCATGTTATCCACCTCCCATTGGATAACATGGCTAAGAACTGCTCAGGGCAGGTGTTAGCTTTTGGAGATATTCGCGTAAGCGCGAATATCTCCAAAAGTTGGTAATAGTAGATAGCGATGTTAGCGACTGTTTCCAGTCGCTAACATCTTGGAACGCCCACTTTGCATGTCATTAGTGATAAATATCACTGACATGCAAAGTGGGGTCCAAGATGGTCGCTATCTCCTACTAGCTGTCGCTAACTGGTGTTAGCGACAGCTAGGTAATAGGGAGATAATTTTATCTCCGCTTTCTTGGCTTTTAAAGCTAAAAAAGCGGAGATAAACCCCCTTGATAGTCTTGCAACTATCAGGGACGTTTCCGAGCACTTCACAGGTCTTTAAACGACCATTCGCATGTTAATGAGGCTTTGTTTACCTCTTAGCGCCACTGCAGCCCCACTCTGACTATGGCGGGAATCGCGCGGCCCCCACAAAGCAGCAGAGTCTGAGTCATGCTGGCGCAGGGGTGTTTGCTGACACTGTAAAAAAAGGAAAAAAATTACTGTTATAAACAAAATCCCTGGAAATTTATGAGACTGAAAAAAGTTACCCAACCCAACGATGATTACCTCGCATGCCAAGCAACATCCTGATGATTGGGTGTGGCGTTTCTTGCCTAATTGTTGCTTTTCTCACACTTTCACATAGTTGTTGCTCACAGTAGACTGTCTGTTCTGAGCAGAAAAAGCCTTTCTAACTGTGAAGCTGGATGTCGGCCGTTGCTGCATTGAGCAAGTTGCTTTTGAGACTTGTGCGCGAGGAATACCTTGTAAACAATTGTTAAGCAGTCACTTCCCAAACATAATTTGTATAACACATTTATTGTCATGAACACTGCAAATAGTTCACATGAAAAAATATACAATTTCACTCATTTCTAAGTACCTGTATGTGTAATCTTTCTTTGTTCACTCCATGGGCCCTCCAGCTTTGTCCAAACAGCGTGGCAATTTGTCATGTCACACTTTTCAACACACCTGCCTATTTCTAGTCGCCTTTTTGGTGTGTACGCAAATTAATAAAGTGTGAATCATGTTATGTAAAGGCTTATTGCACTTTTCAGTCTACGAGATTCATGCGCATGTTTTGTGCATGCGCAAATACAGTGACATTTTCTTGCTGCAAGTCAGTCCATCTACAGAATTGTTGTCTTGAAGAACTGTCTTACAAGTGCTACTGTGTTGTTCCTCTGCCCGAGGAGCTTCAGTTCGCAAGGTTTAACACATGTGGGTAGCAGATGTAAACTTCATTTCAAAACGGAGATGCTCTTTTAAACTAAGTTGCTGTTCAAGTTTATAATTAATTTGTTTACTATACTTGGCCAGCACATGTCTTCTAGTGGCATTAACAAGCTAGGGCAGGTACTCTGATTTCAATAAGATTTATGCTGAGCGATGTATATTTATAAAACTTGCACCTGCCATGTGCACCTGTTTACCGAAACCTGAACACCTCCCTTTTCAAGTATTTACTTGGCGAGATGAGGATGTCATAATTAATTTTATATTACCTTTCGTGGGTTAGGGTGACAGGAGGATACTTGCCTCCCTGTCCTAAAAAGCAGTTTCGTTTTGAGGCAGCTGTATCACATTGTCTTTTATGTGGGCAGGAAATGGTGCCTGGCAATTTAATTTTCCCTACCCAAAACACCCTACCCAGTCATCAAGAGGTTAGATGACATTTTTGCAACATGGGGTGTTCCTTTAATTCTAAAGTCTGACAACGGCCCACCATTTAACAGTCGCAAATTCAGAGACTTTCTTAATCATCTCAATGTGAGGCCTCTGAAAAGCACACCTCTTTGGCCACAAGCAAATGGCATTGTCGAATGCTTTATGAGCACAGTTAAAAAGACCATTCAGTGTGCTACATTTGAGAAGCTTAATCTGAAGTAAGCTCTCCATGCTGCTCTTTGAGCTTAATGGTTGTCTCTTTTTTCAATGACAGGTGAAAATCCTGCCACCTTGAGGTTCAGGAGAGCCATGATGACCAAGTTACCACAATGGACCAACAGAAGATCTACAACAGATGGTAAACTTCGTCAAACAGACTTGTGCCATAATCAAAAGATGAATGTATACGCCGACAAACATCGATGTGCCATAAATCTTACTTTCAATACAGGTGCAACAACAGAGAAAATGCAAATCTGATGCTCCCTTCGATGCGGAACCTTTTAAAATTGTGACTAGCAAAGGTCACATGGTGACTGCACACTGTCCTGGAAAGTCCAATATTCGAAATTCTTCAGACTTCAGGCATCTGCCTCATCATTCCCCAGTGCCTGATGTCAGTGATGAGACTGGTATGATGAGGACTGTAGAGAACCCCATGACTGCATCTGTCCCCACTTCACCAGTGCCAGTCAGGGACGCTTCTCTTGTCTCTTCCCAGGCTCATAGGACAAGATCTGGGCATTTGGTCATAACTTCACAACAACTTATTGAGGAATTGTAATGTATATATATATATATATATATATATATATATATATTACCTACTGGCGGTCGCCAGTAGGTATTTATAGTTTGGATTATTTTCAATAGGAAAATTGCAACATTCTATTGGGAATAACTTTGGCGCCGGTTGAGGAATCTGCCTGAAATTTTCCTCAAATTTGCCTCGCGGCGCTCCGGTCCTTCCCTAAAGGTTTGGGGGGGATTCGTGAAGGGGGGTCCCCAAACGTGTTTTCCCCATGTTAATTTCCATAGGGCGGTCAACCTCACTTTTAGCCCGAACGGCTGAATGGATTTTCACGAAACTTGGCAAAATTGTAGGGACTGGTAGCCCGATGTGCCTTTGCTATGTCTCAAGATATGTGCTCCAGTGGATTTTGAGTAATTTACGTTCAAAAAATATATATATCTATGGCCGCGCCCCGGTACGCGCACCGGGGCGCGCACCAGCGCGCTACGTGAGTTCGCAAGCGGAAAGCTGATTGGCTCTCGGGTGTCTGTAAACATTATGACGAAAAAGAGATGTAAAATACACATTGTAGAAAATATAGTGGGAGAAAGGAAGTAACTATGAGCAAACTTACTATGTTACACAAAAAAGTTGCATAGTATACTATAAGTCTCACTTTATGTTATAATCATTTTGGTAGTACTTCATGAATTACATATAAAAATGAATAATGTCTCAAACAATTTAAAATTATTAAATATACATTTATTGTTCTGATTTTTCAAAATTTAAAAGAACTTCTAACATTAGATCATCTGGAATCTCCTCATTTTGAATCTTTGATTCTTTGATTCTATTGTTTCAACACTGTCAAGTAATTGTTGGTCCAGAGACTGATCCATAAAGTCCAAGTCATCCATATCTTCCTCAGGATTTTGTCAACAACAATTTCGAAAGAAAAATTAATTTTGTCTTTTTTTCCTTCCAGTTTCTTGCTGTAAATTGCATAAAAAATAAATATATCAGTAGAGTTAGGGCACTGTTGGCTTTAAGTTCAGACAGGTACTTTTGAGTTTTTAACAGTGAAGTTATCTTTGGGCAGTGTATGGTTTCAGGCAGGAAGTAGAACTATTAAAAAGTGCATGTGATGAAGCCTAAGTAAATTCATAATTATACCAGAGAAGCCTAACTCAATTCATAACTATAACAGAGAAGCCTATCTCAATCTAAAACTATTACAGAGGGACAGTATATAACTATCAGAAAACGTTTTCCCAAATTAACTTAAAGTGCACAACATAGTTCTCCTTCCAAATTAACAACTTACCTTTTAAAAGCAGTTGAAGTTTTCTGTGAAAATTCTTTTCAAATGTACCTCAGGTACTATTAGTCAAAATGGCTGTGTTTCCCTCTCATTTTTCATATATATTCATGTAAATAACCAATCAAATGTCAGCACAAAAAAGTACAAAATGTAAGTAACATTTTAATTGGTTGTAAATTCTAACACTTTCATATGTGTTTTTGTCATGTAATTTACCTCAGGATATTTAGACAGGGCTACAGCCTAAATGGCTCAATGGAATACCACCACATTTGGGAAAATGGTAGGGACTGCTATGTAGTAGGGCCTATTCTATATTTGGTGAAGGTGTCTTCAGTGGTTTTTATGTAAATTAACTTCCCACATTTTTTTGGGTGCGCTAACGGGACGCGCCCCAGTACGCGCACCGGGGCGCGCCGAAATACTGCGCTTACCGATGCGCTCACCGGTACGCGCACCGGGAGCGCTCCAGGGTAAAAAAATAAAAAAATTAAATACAATATAGGATTCATTTTTAAAAAAATTACCTTTCTTAGCTATAGACATTTGCTATTAAAAAAACTTAGAAATTCACTAAAAAACACATAGGTTTGAGGCCCTATATATAGTTAGAAATTAGCATTTAAAAAACCTAAGAAATTCACTGAAAAAAACATAGGTTTCACACCAGTTATAGTTAGGAATTAGCATTTAAAAAACCTATGAAATTCACTGAAAAAACCATAGGCTTCACACCAGTTATAGTTAGGAATTAGCATTTAAAAAACCTAGTAAATTCACTGAAAAAACCATAGGTTTCACACCAGTTATAGTTAGTTGCAAATTTTACTGACATAAAACCAGTGAAATTCCACGTTATAGTTAGTTGGACTGACTATAACTTGCGCGCCTGCAATGCACTGCTGATGACGTCACATATTACATCACTCATGACATGGTCAGTGACATCACTCATGACATCACTGATGACACCATCTTTGTGACAGAGTGGCAGACCTCCTTTAACTGTAAAGTAACCTTTGAAACACATATTCAAAAATAGAAACTAACATTTTTAAAAAAAAGGAGATACCCATACCAGTTACAACAACCAATTCAGTAATTCCACCATCTATATACACATCCACTCATTCACCAACAGTTCTATACAATCACTCATACATATACTCACTCATCATATGTAGTGATACACCTATACATCCTGTAACACACCGACAGTCATCCAAAAGTTACTCACACACATATTCACACATGCAAATAATCTATTGAACATCCATTTATTTGAATATACAGCTATACACACACTACCACCTTACTTCTAAGGAAAGTTACACAAACTTACTCTCTTAAACAATCACTTATAGAAAGACATACTTAGTTAAACAGGAACTCTTACAATCTCTCACTGTCACATATACTCACTTATATACATCAATACTCACATATACTAGATTAAAACATATGTAGTTACTGATAAAGACACTAGTGAGACAGTCATTCACTCACTAACACACACATATACACACTCATCCACCCATACAGTCCTGCACATATGCTGTCTTCAAAACACATACAGCGAGTCAGTCATTGATGCATCTATGTGCTAAGTAATACCCCCACCAAACCATACAGACACTCATACTGATACTAAAAAAAACATCTAAAAACCCATATACACACACATGTAGATACTCACCAACCTATGCAGCCACTTATACACAAAGTGAAACACTGATACATATATTTAAATATTTAAACATTACTCGCTAATATATGTATTCACTAAGATACACTTAATAAGCCAGTTAACCATTCATTTTTTTAAAAAAAAACATCCATTTACACACTTATTTAACCATTCATTCTTCCATCAACCTTTACAAATACATATATAAAACATATTTATTTTTCCGAAAGACACACATTCACTGGATGGTGTCATCAGTGATGTCACTGACCATGTCATGAGTGATGTAATATGTGACGTCATCAGCAGTGCATTGCAGGCGCGCAAGTTATAGTCAGTCCAACTAACTATAACGTGGAATTTCACTGGTTTTATGTCAGTAAAATTTGCAACTAACTATAACTGGTGTGAAACCTATGGTTTTTTCAGTGAATTTACTAGGTTTTTTAAATGCTAATTCCTAACTATAACTGGTGTGAAACCTATGGTTTTTTCAGTGAATATATATATATATATATATATATATATATATATATATATATATATATATATATATATATATATATATATATATATATATATAGCCCAGAAACGCGTCAGGCATATTACTTTCGACACGAGAGCTGGAACCGCATCGAGATGCTTTGTGTGCCTTACCAGAATAAATGTGGATTTCAGTTGACGGAGTGTGCAGCCTTGTTGACGGACGATATTGGAGCTTTCGTATATATATATATATATATATATATATATATATATATATATATATATATATATATATATATATATATATATATATATGTATATGTATATATATATATATTTGTCTGCTAAAAATTAAAAACATTATTTAACCAGGGGGGAAATGTAGTGTTTTGTGAGTTAATGATGACGGGACCCTTTGGTCCCTGGTGGACTCTGTAGAAGTATAATGTAACTGTTCGGATGAGGGGAATAAAGTTCATGTTTAGAATGTTGAGTTCACAATTACACACAGAAATAAATGAAACACATCTTTCCGTTAGGAACAAATCTTCACAACAGTACAGAAATTGTTCTACTTATTATGTGTGTGTTTCACTAGGACAAGGGAGTCCAACATAGGTCAGGAACTGCTGGATCCATCGCAGATCTTCAAAGCATTAACATAAAAAGCTTTGACAGTTAATTCAAATGGCAATAAGGTTTCTAGTCAATGTTTAGCTTGAATTTCTTGAATGAATCTGAACCTCCTGTACCTACATTGGTCCCCACTGCATCGGAAAGGTGCTTTACGATTTAAGACCTGAGACTTAAAAATAGATGAAACATGATTTTTGGTTTCTCAGATGTCTGAATGACTTATTGAAATAACTGCAGCTTTGAGGTGAACATTAATGTGTTTAAGAATTTTGGTTTCTCTTTTCTCGTTGTAAAAAAATGCCCTTCTATCATTCTCTGGCATAATTGTCACCTCTTTAAGGGCATATTTTGAGCATTCAACAGCCAAGAGTGACATGTTGTCCACTGTAATGTTTCTGAAGCAGCTTTGAGTCTCACATTCAGAAAGGTCATCGAAAAAGCACCTGTAAAGGGCCAATGAGCAGTTCTCATATTGAGAAGGACTTTTATTTTCTCTAATATGGCCCTGATTAGTACTGGTAGGGGTATCGCACTTTTCCACTATCAGCCACTGAAGTAGTGGCAGAAAGTTTCACCCTTCTGTGAGGATTCAGGGGAAATGGGAAGTTCACGAAGGCTAAAAATGCTGAATAATTAGCTAGTGGAGGTTACAAAAGAATAGAACTCTAAACTAAACTTGAATCGAGCAAAACTAAGGGGCTAATCATGACTACAAACCGCTGTAGCCGCAGTGGCAGTGTGGGCACCGTTGCGCCAGCTGCCCGAAAGCCCTATTACAAGTTTGGCAGTCGGACCACCAAAGGACCGAGGCAACAGCCGGGGATCCCAGATCCCCAGCGGTGGCACAGCGGTCTGAGGCCAGCAAGCATATTACAAGTTTCTTCAATGCCACAGTTTTCATGGTCATGAGCCTACCGCGAAAAGTGTGGAAGAGAGGAAACAAAGGGGGCCCCATTGCCTCAGGTCCAGGTGATGCTTGCATAAAAGTATTTCTCCTCATTGCGCCATTTTCACCCCTGGGGAGCCTTAGAATTCTGATGCATTTCTAGTTTTACAAAACGTTGTAATTCTGGGAATGCGTCAAGCTCTATGGATGTTTCGTGGAAAAAATCACAGCAACACCCATGGAACACCCCTTTCATGCAAGGTACACCCCTTTCTTGCAGAGTAATGCGGGAAAGGAGTCCATATTTATAAGGCCATATTTACAAGGCCATGAAAAGTTACACTAAAGAGCACGTGCAGGGATAAGTTCATGAGAAAGAGATCAGAAAACATTGAAAATTATCAACCTACACACACAGGGCCGGACTGGGAACCAGAACCGGCCCTGGCAAAGTGCTCGGCCGGCCCCCCTCCCCTCCTCCAGGAGGAGAGGGGAGGGGGGAGAGGTGCGACCGCGCTCTGTGACAGGGCCGGTTTTCGGCCGTTTTTGTTACAGGGCCGTTTTTGCAGCATAACGGCCCTGTAACAAAAACGGCCCCAGGGGCCCAAAACCGGCCCCCAACCATGCGGCCCACCGGGGAATTGCCCGGTGCCCTCAACGGCCAGTCCGGGCCTGTACACACAGAGTTTTAAAATCCATGCCTTTGAAAGAGAAGAGTGCTCCTCACCTCAAGTATGAAATTGGATTTACAAGTTTGACAGTCGGACCACCAAAGGACCGTTGCAACAACCGGGGATCCCAGATCCCCCGCAGTGGCACAGCGGTCTGAGGCCAGCAAGCATATTACGACTTTCCTCAGTGCCACAGTTTCATGGTGGTAAGCCTACCGCAAAAAGTGTGGCAGAGAGGAAACAAAGGGGGCTCCCATTGCCTCAGGTCCAGGCGATGCTTGCATAAATCTATTTCTCCTCATTGCGCCATTTCTACCCCTTGGGAGCTGTAGAATTCTGATGCATTTCTAGTTTTATAAAATGTTGTATATCTGGGAATGCGTCACATTTTATGGATTTTGCATGGAAACCCTCACAGCAACACCCATGGAACGCCCCTTTCACACAAGGTATGCACCTTCCATGCAGAGTAATGCAGGAAAGTCCATATTTACAAGGCCATGAAAAGTCATGCAGGGTCACATCTACTTTAGTTACACTAAAGAGCACGTGCAGGGATAAGTTAATGAAAATTATCAACTTTCACACAGAGTTTTAAAATTCATGCCTTTGAAAGAGAAGAGTGCTCCTTATCTCAAGTATGAAATTGGAACTCTGTAAAAAGGTTTGAACACTGTCAAGAAAACATGTCCATTACAGATTACATTTTTTCACAGCCGCCCACCCCCTTTGCGTAATTCACAGTGCAACACAACATATCTATTTGCGTCATTTACCCTCCACTCCTACATTGTCATCATCATCATCACTATTATCATAAAGGTCACATTAAGGTCCCTGCCACCCATATATGTCCATCCCCATTCATCAGCACCACTGTTAAACGATGTATACGGACCTCAGAATGACCCAGCCAAGTCAAGTCAAGTCAAGTCAATAAATTTATATAGCGCGCTACATACCCAGAGGGTCTCAAGGCGCTTGAAGAAGGGTGGGGAATTATTTGTCAAATATCCACGTTTTAAGTTGCTTTCTGAATGCTAGGTGGTTCTGATTAAGGCGAAGGTGAGTGGGAAGTGAGTTCCAGGTTTTAGCTGCCAGGTAGGAGAAGGATCTACCTCCCATGGTGGTTTTGTTGATGCGAGGTACAGTGGCAAGGGCTTGGTTGGAGGATCGTAGCTGGCGGGAGGGGGTGTAGAAGGACAGTCGTGTGTTAAGGCATTCGGGTCCGATTTCGTAGAGTGCCTTGTGTGCGTGGGTTAGGAGCCGGAAAGTAATCCTCTTATTGACGGGGAGCCAGTGGAGGTTTTTCAGGTGACCAGAGATGTGTTCTCTACGCGGGATGTCTAATATGAGCCTGGCTGAAGCGTTCTGGATGCGTTGGAGTTTTTTATGGAGTTTTGCGGTGGTACCGGCGTAGAGGGTGTTTCCGTAGTCCAGTCGGCTCGTGACCAGAGCATGGGTGACTGTTTTTCTAGTTTCGGTGGGGATCCAGCGAAATGTTTTTTTGAGCATGCGAAGAATGTTGAAGCAAGATGAAGAAACGGCGTTGACTTGTCTGTTCATTGAGAGTGAGGAATCCAGGATGACGCCCAGGTTCCGTGCGTGGTCCGTCGGGATGGGTGCTTTTCCAAGGGCCTCTGGCCACCAAGAGTCATCCCAGGCGGAGGGGGAGGTGCCTAGGATGAGGACTTCTGTTTTGTCTGAGTTCAGTTTCAGACGGCAGAGCTTCATCCATTCGGCTACTTCTTTCATTCCTTCATGCAGGTTGGTTTTGGCAGTGTTAGGGTCTCTGGTGAGTGATAGGATCAGTTGAGTGTCATCCGCGTAGGAGATGATGTTGAGGTTGTGTTGGCGTGCGATGACCGCGAGGGGGCTCATGTATACGTTGAAGAGGGTGGGGCTGAGTGAAGATCCTTGTGGTACGCCACAGATGACTTCAGTGGCCTCTGACTTGAATGGTGGAAGGCGGACTCTCTGGGTTCTTCCGGTGAGGAACGAGGTGATCCATTCCAGTGCTTTTTCTTGGATTCCGACGTTTCTGAGGCGTTATAAAAGGGTGCTATGACAGACCGTGTCGAAGGCTGCGGAGAGGTCGAGGAGGATGAGGGCGACTGTGTCTCCATTGTCCAGTAGAGTTCGAATGTCGTCTGTTGCTGCGATGAGGGCGGTTTCGGTGCTGTGCTTGGCTCGGAAGCCGGATTGTGAGGAGTCGAGGGATTTGTTGGTTTCGAGGAATGCGGCGAGCTGATTGTTGACCGCTTTCTTGATGACTTTGGCCGGGAATGGAAGGAGTGAGATAGGGCGGTAGTTTTTGAGTTCGGTGGGGTCAGCTGTGGGTTTCTTAAGGAGGGCGCTGAGTTCGGCATGTTTCCAGCTTTCCGGGAAGGTTGCGGAGTTGAGGGAGCAGTTGATGACGTCTCGGAGGTGCGGTGCTATAATGGAGTCTGCTTTGTTAAAGATGTGGTGAGGGCAAGGGTCAGTGGGGGATCCTGAGTGGATAGAGTTCATCAGACGGATGGTATCCTCAGTGGAGATTGGCTTCCAGTCATTGAGGATGTTCAGGGGGGGTGGGGGTCCTGTAGGGGGTTGGGTGGGTTGGTCTTCAGGTCGGTTGTCGAAGCTGTTGTGGATGTCTGCAATTTTGTTGTGGAAGAAAGAGGCTAGGGAGTCGCAGAGGGCTTGAGAGGGGGTGATGTCGTTGGAGTTGGCTGAGGGGTTGGTAAATTCCTTGACGATGTTGAATAATTCCTTGCTGTTGTGGGCGTTGTTATCTAGTCGGTCCTTGAAAGCGGCTTTCTTGGCCTTCCGGATCAGTTGGTGGTGTATGCGGGTGGCGTTTTTGAAGGCGTCCCTGGTGCTGGTGGTTGGGTCTTTTTTCCAGGCCTTCTCAAGGGAGCGACAGAGTTTCTTGGATTTCTTAAGATCATCGTTGAACCAGGGGGCCTTCTTGCTGCCTAGTTTGATTTGTCGTTTTTTCAGTGGTGCTAGGATGTCGGCGCTGTTGGATAGCCATTGGGTGAGGTTGGTGGCTGCTTGGTCGGGGTTTGAGGAGTGGGCTGGGGGGTTTAGAAGAAGCGATGAGGAGATCTGGTCGATGGTGATTTTGTTCCAGTTTCTTTGCAGGGTGGGTTGGGGGTGGTTGTTGGATGTGGGCTTGTTGTAGGTAAAGGGAACGCAGCTGTGGTCAGTCCAAAGGAGAGCTGTGGTGTGGCTGAAGGATACATGTTTGCTGGAGGTGAAGATAGGGTCGAGAGTGTGACCTGCGATGTGGGTGGGGGTAGTGACAAGTTGTTTAAGTCCGAGGTTGGCGAGGTTGTCCAAAAGGGTGGTGGTGTTGCGATCGTTGTTCTTTTCAAGGTGAAAGTTGAGGTCTCCCAAAAGGATGTAATCCTCGGAGGGGAGCGCGTGTGGAGTGATGAAGTCCGTGATGTATTCACTAAATTGTGCGCGGGGTCCAGGTGGCCTGTAAAGGAGGGTGCCTCTGAGTGTGGTCTTGGGGTCGATGTGGATCTGGAAGTGAAGGTGTTCAGAGTTGGCGAGAATGGCGTCTGAGCTGGTTGAGATGCGGATGGATTTCTTATGGACGATAGCGATGCCTCCTCCTGTGTGGCCGGTACGGTCCTTGCGAATGATCTTATAGCCTTCCGGGATGGCAATGGTGATGTCTGGGGCTGATGCGGCGTTCATCCATGTTTCTGTTAGGAAGGCAACGTCCGGGGAGATGGTGTCTAGTAGATTCCAGAGGTCGGTGGCGTGCCTGTGGACCGAGCTGGTGTTGAGCAGGATGCATTGTAGGTGGTTGGGATCGGATATCTGTTGTGTGTTCGTAGATGAGGTGTTGGTCTTGGTGCCGTTGAACTTGCAGGAGTTGCAGGAAAAGGGTCCATGGGTGTGTCCTGGGGCGGCTTGGACGCAGTTGGGGGAACGGCCGGGGTTAAGGGCTAGGAGGGAGGTGGCAGCGTAAGTAATGCGGGTGGGGTGGGCATTACGCGGCACTTTGTGGCACTTTGCATCAATTAAACATTCAGCCAGTCATAGTACACCCCTGCCTGGCACTGGGCTCCGTGTAGGGTGTTATTTTGTACACCTAAGCTTTGCACCAATGTTATGAGTTTGTAAGCAGCAAGTATATGTGCAAGTATATGTGTTTAATATTCCAGCTCCTTCAAGTCCTTGGGATTGTCCTGAAGAGGCCTGACAAGCATGCACAAGGCCCAAATGCAGCAAAAATGTAGGATGATAACACCATTAACAATGAGGAAATATTCATGGATACTATTAATGGTGGTTCTATCTATTTGGATTTGGATAGAAAAACATGCATCTGGATGAAAAAAAAGCACACTGGCCTCTTTTTGAGCAGGATGTGATTTACAGACTCAAGGAACTGTTTTTAATGCTTCATGTATGTGAATAGACAGGTTTTGTTGCACTGTCTTGTTGTTTAGACACAACATTGATACAATCATAAATAAAAATCATGTTTAATTTAATATACGTATTCACCGTAGAGTAGTATCCATGCTATGTGTATAGTAAAATGCAATATTAATTTCATATACAGATTTTTGTGTTTTTTGCAAATTTTTGGAGCTCTTGTTATGACCCCTAGAGGGTTGATTTGTCCCCCAGAGAGGCTGCTCTTCAGACCTCCCTATCAACTAAAGTTGTCAGACCGGGCTTTTGCATTGAAAAATAATGCCTATTTGAGGCAGGAGCAAAGTTGGAGAAATATATGTTGTTTTCCAAACTGTTCCCCCATTGCAGGTCAACTGCACTCTACAGCACACATCCAATGCATGAAATAATTTACAAAATGTTTAGACATAGGATCTATACTGGAAGGGTATATTTCCACAGGAAAACATATGCTAGAAATTGCACACACACCAAGGTGCAAAGGTGTATACGTGGAGCTAGGCTGACCGTTTGTGCACCAACGCCAGGAAGGAGAGCAGTAGCATCCCATTTTTTGCAAGCATGGCTCTCTACTGCTTTCTCCCTCTTGCAGTAAGCAGTGCAGCAACTTTGGATTTCAGTGTGCTTAAAGGAATGCTGAAAATAGTGCCCTTGGGTCAACTTCCCAGTCAGATATAGAAGTGTGAGATATAACCTTACAGCGCTTCATTTTTGCTGTTACACAATTTGGGTAAATCTAAGGCTATAATAATACATTTACTGAGGTAATTCTCAAAAGGTTTGTAAGTCAAGTCTGTCTATGATGCCAGATAGAAAGGAAGGCAACATAGCATTCCACTCAATTTCATCGTTCAACCCCTGACTATATGTGGACATTCTAAATACCCTTTTTTTTGTTCAGGGATGTCAAGTAGAGGTGCTGATATGCTGTGCCTACCTGGGGTGATTTTCTTGAGAAGTATCAAGGACAACTCTTAATGGGATAATTTCATGTCTTTATAAAATGTAATCAATTTTGTGGTTAGGTGTGTGCATCTTATATTGCTTTTGTATATCACAATGCACATTTTAACTGTTCTAGTTGTCAGTCATATATATATCTCTTCTTGGGGAAATGTTTGGCATAGAAAAATGTCCGCACCTTAGTAAAATATGGACTTATATTGTGCACTACTTTGCATCAAGGGGGAATTTTGTGGGTGGTAGACGGGCCTTCCCATGCCACCACCCATGGATTTTGATGCGAATTACTATTGTATACAAGGATTTACACCAAAACCCTACTCCTCATCAAGACAGCGGAAACAAGGAGAAATGTTTTAATTTCTACTTATTATTCCAACTTTGCATGCATGCTTCACTGCGCAACACACATACAAAGTGGCAAATGTCTTGAATGAAGTTCTGGTACTAGAAGGGTCTCCTTCTAGTACAAAGTCAATGCTTTAGAGAATGCCCCACCATGCACTATGACTCAAGGGTGTGCGCATTGACGTATGACAGCCAAAGTGCGCCGTCTCATTCGGGGAGAGTAAATGTGCGATATCTTATTAGATATGGCTCATTTTTTTCTCTCTCCCTCTGACGCAAGGCAGCTCAGCAGCTTTGGTTGCTACACTTCCTTATGCCATATATTAGTAATTCCGGGACTCTCTCTTTAGTGATTTGCCCTATACAAGTGAGGCTGATGAATACTGTTTAGAAACAGGCCGGGCTTATGTAAGGCTGGGGAGATCAACTTAGAAAGGTGTTGCATAATGATCCGACGAGCCCAATGAAATTGGGAGTGAGATTTCGAGCAACGCCTTGAATTATTAAATGTCATTTAATATATGCCCTACAAGACGGGTAGCTTGATTAACATTTGAAAAAGTCCTTAAATGGTCTAAACACTCAGCAACTCTGGTAGAGGAACATACTTGATCCAAAAATGGATGTTTCAAAGCACAACTAAATTAGGCAAACCAATTAAACTTGGGGCGATAGAATTGGCTAACTCCTCACCTAGTGAGTACATTATCCAGATGGGCAATTCAGTAGAAGCCCTAACAAAATAACAGAGTTGTCTACGAAGATTTAAAAAAATGAAGGGGTAAATATATATATATATATTTTTTTTCACTGAAAAAAACACATGTTATAGTTAGCTGGACATTTCACTCAGACAAAACCATTGAAATTCCCCCGTTATAGTTAGTTCAGCTAACTATAACTCGCGCGCCCGCAATGCACTGCTGATGACGTCACATATTACATCACTCTTGACATTGTCAGTGACATCACTCATGACATCATTGATGGTGCGCTCAAAGATGCAGCACTGACGTTTCTTGTGATATCAGGTGAGTAAATCGGAATTCGTAGTTCGGCTGAATTTACAGGAATATTTTGCTCAATAGTGAAGGAAGGGGGAGGGGCCTGAGGAAACATGTGTGCAAACACACCCTGTGGCACGTTTTAGATTGGGGAATTAATTCCTCTTCAATCCTGAGGTCCCCTGTGAGCCAACTAGCCAACCAGGTACCTCCAGTATGCGCCAGGCAGCTGTGTTGCAGAGAGGTGTTAAGAGGGCACACCCCCTTTTTACAACACTCTGCAACACAGCTCCGTGGCGCTTACTGGAGATACCTGCTGGACTAGTTGCCCTATAGGGGACCTCTGGATTTAAGAGAAATTAATTCCCCAACTTAAAACGCGTCACAGGCATGTTTGCACTCACATCACCTCAAGCCCCGCCCCCTACCTTCACCACTGTGCAAACACGCCCTGTAGCGTGTTCTAAGTTGGGGGATTAAGTCCCCTTGCATACTGGGGATCCCAGGGGGCCAACTAGCCCACCAGAAACCTCCAGTATGCGCCAGGGGCGGCGTTGCAGAGAGGTGTAAAAAGGGGCGTGGTCTCATTACACTTCTCTACAACTCAGCCCCCTGGCGCGTTTGCAGAGGGGGAACTAATTCCCCTTGCATACTGGAGTTCCCTGGGGGCCAGCTAGCTCACCAGGAACCTCCAGTATGCGCCAGGGGGCTGCCTTGCAGAGAGGTGTAATGAGGCCATGCCCCTTTTTACACTTCTCTGCAATGCAGCCCCCTGGCACGTTTGCAGAGGGGGAACTAATTCCCCTTGAATACTGGGGGTCCCAGGGGCCAACTAGCCCACCAGGAACCTCCAGTATGCCCCAGGGGGCTGCATTGCAGAGAGGTGTAATGGGACCACACCCCTTTTTACACCTCTCTGCAATGCAGCCCCCTGGCACGTTTGCAGAGGGGGAACTTATTCCCCTTGAATACTGGGGTCCCTGGGGGCCAAATAGCCCACCAGGAACCTCCAGTATGCGCCAGGGAGCTGCATTGCAGAGAGGTGTAATGAGGCCACGCCCCTTTTTAAACCTATCTGCAACGCAGCCCCCTGGCGCATTTGCAGAGGGGGAACTAATTCCCCTTGCATACTGGAGGACCCTGGGGGCCAACTAGCCCACCAGGAACCTCCAGTATACGCTCTGGAAGGTACAGAGTACAGTACAGAGTACGGTACTTCGTACCCCGCGATTTAAAAAAAAATATATATTTTTTTTTGGGCCTTGGGGGTCCTTGTGGGACCCCCTGAGCAGACCTTGGGGATCAGGGTGTTTCTACCCAGCCCCCTTCACCATTTTTGCACGTTTGTTTCACTGCTACCGAGGCACAAGATGGCTGGAGTGTTGACGGACAGTTGACAGCCAATGACCATGCAGCTCGAGCTCGAGAAGGTACAGAGTATAGTACAGAGTACTGTACTTCATAGCCCGTGATTTAAAATTTTTTTTAAAAAATTGGGGGTCCTTGGGGGTCCTTGTGGGATCCTCTGAGCAGGCCTAGGGGGTCAGTATGTTTCTACCATGCCCACTTTGCGTGTTTTTCACGTTTATTTTCTTGTGCCTCGGTTCTACCGAGGCACAAGATGGCTGCCAACACTTCCTGGTTTGGAGTGTTGACAGACAGTTGACAGCCAATCAGCATGCAGCTCGTGCTCGGAAAGGTACAGAGTACTGAACTCTGTCTCTAGATATCGCTATGATTTTACTTTTAATTTTCTCAGGAACTACTGAACGGATTTACACCATTTAACAAAAAGCACAATCTGCGAACCGAACTTTACATCTCTACCAAATTTGGTGTAATTCCGTGCTGCAGTTCGTGCTGTAGCCCTGGCTTAAAGGTCCGTATGAAAAATTTCAATGGGAAAACACGTTTTGGGACCCCCCTTTTTTCTCGGCCCCCACTGGACGAATCAACCCCAAACTTTCAGGGAAGGAGCGGAGCGGAGCAGGCCATTTTCTTGGTGAAATTCGCATGTTGTGGATTTCCTATGGAAACTAGGTTTTAGCTATAACTAAACTAAACATATTTATTTTTCAGAAAGACACACATTCACTGGATTGTGTCATCAGTGATGTCATGAGTGATGTCACTGACCTTGTCATGAGTGATGTAATATGTGACGTCATCAGCAGTGCATTGCAGGCGCGCAAGTTATAGTGAGTCCAACTAACTATAACGTGGGAATTTCAATGGTTTTTTGTCAGTAAAATTTCCAGCTAACTATAACTGATGTGAAAACTATATATATATATATATATATATATATATATATATATATATATATATATATATATATATATATATATATATATATATATATATATATATATATATATATATATATATATATATATATATATATATATATATATATATATATATATATACATATACACATATATATAGATATATATCTATATAAATTCCCCCGTTATAATAGGTTCAGCTAACTATAACTTGCGCACCTGCAATGCACTGCTGATGACGTTACATATTACATCACTCATGACATGGTCAGTGACATCACTCTTGACATCACTGATGACTTCTCAAATGACATCACTGATGGCATCACTGACGACATCATCCAGTAATTGTGTGTTTTTCTGAAAATTAAATATGTTTTATATATGTATATTTCCAGACTGATAGAAGAATAAATGGGTATATAAGTGTCTAAATGGATGATTTATTTTGTAAAATTGATGGTAGAACTGACTGATTAAGTATATCTTAGTGAATACATGGGTTAGTGAGTAATGTTTAAATATATAAATATCTGTATCAGTCTCTCACTTTGAATATAAGTGGCTGCATGAGTTGGTGAGTAGCTACAGGAGTGTTTATATGGGTTATTAGCTGGTTGTTTGAGTATCAGTATGAGTGTCTGAGTGTCTGTATAGTTCAGTGAGGGGCATTACTTAGTGCATAGATGCATGAATGAGTGACTCACTGTTTGTATGTGTTGAAGACAGCATGTGTGCAGGACTGCATGGGTGGATGAGTGTGTGTATGGGTGTGTTAGTGAGTGAATGACTGTCTCAATAGTGTCTTTATGAGTAACTACATATGTTTTAAAGTAGTATATCTGAGTATTGGTGTATGTGAGAGTGAGAGATTGGAAGAGTTCCTGTATAAATAAGTATGTGTTTCTACAAGTGATTGTTTAAGAGAGTAAGTATGTGTAAGTTTCTGTAGCAGTAAGTTTTGTGATGTGTGTATAACTGTATATGCAAGTAAATGGATGTTTGATACTTTGTTTGCATGTGTGAGTAACTATATGGATGAGTGTCAGTGTGTAACAGGATGTATAGGTATAAGAGTACATATGAGGAGAGAGTACATGTATGAGTCAATCAATCAATCAATCAATCAAGAAATTTGTATAGCGCGCTACTCACCCGGAAGGTCTCAAGGCGCTTGGGGAGGGGGGGTCCGCTACTGCTCGAACAGCCAGGTCTTGAGTTGCTTCCTGAAGGAGAGGTGGTCTTGGGTAAGACGGAGGTGGATGGGGAGGGAGTTCCAAGTCTTGGCTGCCAGGTAGGAGAAGGATCTTCCTCCCGTGGTGGCTCTTCGGATTCATGGAACGGCGGCGAGGGCGTGGCTGGTCGATCGTAGCTGGCGGGTGGGAGTGTAGAAGGTCAGGCGGTTGTTGAGGTATCTGGGTCCCAGGTCGTGGAGGGCCTTGTGTGCATGGGTGAGGAGTCGGAACGTGATTCTTTTGCTGATGTGGAGACAGTGCAGGTCTCTCAGGTGTCTGGCAATGTGGCTGTGTCGGGGGATGTCCAGGATGAGTCGAGCGGAGGCGTACTGGATGCGTAGGAGTCTTTTCTGTAGTTTGGCTGTGGTTCCGGCGTAGAGGGTGTTTCCGTAGTCCAGTCGGCTGGTGAAGAGTGCCTGGGTGACCGTCTTCCTGGTTTCGGTGGGGATCCATCGGAAGATCTTTCGGAGCATGTGTAGGATGTTGAAACATGACGATGAGACGGCGTTGATTTGTCTGGTCATCGAGAGGGAGGAGTGACTGTATGGGAGTGTTGGTGAATGAGTGGACGCGTGTGTAGATCTTGGCATTACTGAATAGGTGTATTGTAAGTGGTATTGGTATATCCATTGTTTTGAAAATGTTAGTTTCTATTTTTGAGTGTGTGTATCAAAGGTTATATTAGAGTGAGAGGAGGTCTGCCACTCTATCACAAGGCTGATGCCGTCAGTGATGTCATCAGTGATGTCATTTGAGATGTCATTTCATATGCCATCAGTGATGTCATGAGTGATGTCACTGACCATGTCATGAGTGATGTAATATATGACATCATCAGCAGTGCATTGCGGGCGCCCAAGTTACAGTTAGCTGAACTAACTATAAAGGGGGAATTTCTATGGTGTTGTACGTTTGAAATGTCTACCTAACTATAACACCCCTGAAACCTATAGTTTTTTCAATGAATTTCTATGGTTTTTTAAATGCTAATTTCTAACCATAATGTGCCTGAAACCTATGGGTTTTTCAGTGAATTTCAAAGGTTTTTGAAATGGTCATTTCTAACTATGCCTACAGAGGTAAAACATGTGAACAAGATAAAAAGTACAGAAAAAAAAGAAAAGCAGAAAGAAGCAACAGAAGTCCACAAAGACGAAGAAAAGTGCAGGAAGAAGAAGAGATGTACAGAAAGAACCAACAGAAGAGCAGAAAGTCCTCCTGTAACCACAACTTTTTCTGACGGGTACTGATGGCAACTGAATCGGACTAACCAGGCCTAGAGCCAGTGCTTTGCTAAAAGACACTTAGAATACAGTGAAAACACCTACATACACTAGGGAATACTCTGTGGTGGGGATACTCCTGTGATTACCATGACCTCCTCTGTAAGACCCTAGTACATAATAGGGCATGGGGATTAAAACTACCTCTTAAAACGCGCCACAGGGCGCGTATGCACACTGGTGGAGGGAGGGGGTGCCTGAGGTGACATGTGTGCAAACACGCCCTGTGGCTGTTTTAATTTGGGGGATAAAGTCCCCTTGAATCCTGAGTATCCCTTGGGTCCAACTAGCCCACAAGGTATCTCCAGTAAGCACCACAGAGCTGCCTTGCAGAGAGGTGGTCTGTCTCACCATGCACTCTCCTTGCAGCACTCTAATCATCCAGTCACTACCGATGCACTCATGCAATGACTCATGCACTAACTCACGCACTGCTACAATGCACTCAGAAGTACCCATGCAGTCCAGTCATCACCCTGTCACTACCCATGTACTCTTCCAATCACCCAGTGAGCAGCATGTACTTATCCAATCACTCCGCCAAAGCCCAGGAACTTATACATTTTTCATAAACTGTCCTTGCAGTACTCTAATCATCCAATCAGTACTCATGTACTTATGCAATGCCCCAGGCACTAACACATGCACTGCTACAATCCTCTGAACACTACCCATGCAGTCCAGCCATCGCCCTGTCAGTACCCATGCACTCTTTCAATCACACAGCCAGCACCATGTACTTATGCAATCACTCCACCAAAACCCAAGCACTTATACATTTACCATGCACTTTCTTGCAGTATCAATGTACTCATGGAATGACCCAGGCACTAACACATGCACTGCTACAATCCCTTGTGCACTACCCATGCAGACCTCTAACCACCTACACAGTAGTGATTCACTCCTCCAATTACCCAGGCTGCATCGATGAACTCCAGAAATCCCTCTGTCACTACCCATGCACTCCTCAAATCAGCGATCCAGCATCATGTACTTATCCAATCACTCCACAATTACCCAGGCACTAACTCAAGGCAAATACAGAGGAGGTCAGTCTAATTACAGGAGTACCCCAACACATAATGTTCCCTAGTGTATGTAGGTGTTCTTTCTGTATTCTAAGTTTTTTTAGCATAGCACTGGCTCCGGTCCTGGTTAGTGGGAGTCAGCTACAACCAGTACCCGTCACTAAAAAGTTGGGGGCACAGGAGGACTTTCTGCTCCTCTGTTGGTTCTTTTTACACATCTCTTGCTTCTTTCTGCAGTTTTCTTCTTCTCTCTGGACTTCTTTTGCCTCTTTCTGCATGTGTCTTGCTTCTTTCTGCGCTTTTCTTCCTCTTGCTTCACATGTCCTAACTAAGTTAGAAATTAGTATTTAAAAACACCATTGAAATTCACTGAAAAACCTTAGGTTTCAGGCACCTTATAGTTAGAAATTAGCATTTGAAAAACCATTGAAATTCACTGAAAAAACCATAGCTGTTCTCCAAATCAAAGAGTGCATCATTGAAGGATTTTGCAGGCAAATCCAATTTAAATTGTAATTTATTTTGTCAGCAAATTTGTAAATTATTTAAAGTACAGTGGCACAAAACTAGTAATTTAAATTGATGCAGGCTGCAAGATTCGATGAGGATATTTACCGAAATTGAATAAAAACTACCGGCCTCTTGTTTATGTCTATGCATGTGTAGTTCTAAGATTGAAACTGACAACGGTTAAAAGATTGCCGTAAATGGTGCCTCGCCATTGGTGAGCAAGGCTGGGATCAGCCGAAACGCGTCTGATGGCAGTCTGACAAAATACATTATTTGGATCGCACATGGCGTTGTCTTCCTTGTTGTAAAGGAGTGGTACAAATATATGCATAGGGATAGATCTCTAGTTAATTATAGGGGAAATTTATATTTAACATTATTAGAGGTGTATCCTCATTGTGCTGCGTCACTCCTTACGCCTGCACAGAGGGGGCAGGACTTGAACTTACATAAAAACGCCCACCCTGCATACAATATACCTGACGCAGGGATAATGTGACGCCGGGCTTTACAACGTGGCACATCTCCCTTGATGCGTCACATCGTAAATGGGGCACATTTTTACACTGCTGTTGCGTCCCAAAAAGTGACGCAACAGCAGTGCAAAAATGACGCAGGGGGCTTGTAAATCTGCCCCTGCGTCTTTAACATTGTTTTCTTTTGAGTCAATTATGTTCATGGTAAAACACTTTTACATGTGAGACAGTACGCATTCAGATTACCCATTCATACTAACTTTGCGCTTTCAGTATATTTGTTTTGCTGGTATGATTGCCAATGTTTTATCTTTTGATACCTTTAAAGGATGGATTTTAACTACTGGTTTTATGCAAATTTTTAAATGTACTTTTATGGTTTTTCTAAATTTTGAAAACCGAATAAAGGACTTTTTGATTTGATTTGAGTCAGTATTCACGCAATGATGCTCGAATATATTATATGATATGTTATGTATGGTAACTTTGCCATTTTTTATTTGAAAATTAGGATAACCGATGTGATATATTTACATGAGAATGTGACCTGAATCGTTTTCTTGTATTTGATGTGAAGGGCAATATGGGTTATAGACAGTTAGTCAGATGTGGAAATCCCCACTGTGGTATCTGATTGAGCCACTTTGCTTTTCATTTTTAACCTTTTGAGTTATTATTGAGTTATTATGTTGATCATTTCTAACAGCTAAATGTGCATTCAATTGTAAACGCTTTTATTGATAGTTGGCCTTGGAGATTAAGGGCTTAATTACGAGTCTTGCGGTCCATGGACTGCCAGACTCACTGGGACGCGGAATTGGCAGTCGCCCTATTACAATTAGGGTGGTCAGACCGCCATTGCTCCATCACAGCCGCCAGCGAAATGCTGTTCCCTCGGGGTGGTGCGGTGATGTGAAGGCAGCAAATTGCTTCGCAGGACCGCCGTGGTCCCGCCAAGCATATTACAAGTTACCTCTCAACCACAGTTTTCATGGCGGTGGAACCAGTGGTGGAAGAAACAAAGCGTGCTCTACAATGCCCTTTGTGCCTCTACGCCCTGGGGTGCACACAGGGAAGCACAACATGTGCCCTTATGTGTGCATGCACACCAATTTCTGCACAGCATGAACTTTATAGTCCATGCAGGAACTTTTTTTGGCATTCCTACTGGGGTGCCCATTTTCAGGGCACCACAGTGAGAATGTCAAAAAAAGCCCGCCGGACATGAGAAATACTCATAATCTGGCAGGCGGCCTGACCACAGGTTTGCCGGTCCGGAACTGGAGTGTGGTGGACCCGGTGCTGCACAGTGTAACTCGTAAGTTATATGAGTAAATCGCTTGTTTTTGAAAAACAGTCAGTTTATTTGGTAATATGGTCAATATCACCACTATATCATTCACTAGTGAGGTATAGGTCAGTATGTTGCTGTCTGTAGCATTGTTATCTATCTGCTGTTAGCATAAATGGGTGATGTCATAAGTTGTAGTTATTCCCCTAAGATGGCAGACCGGAGTTAGCAGTCTAGTGTTGGAGAGACATGAGGCCAGATGACACAGCAGCGCCCAGTGTGTGTTCCCATAGTCTCTCTTCATGAGAATGGAATAGTAACATGGAGCGAGTAGTGGCATGTTCTACCACTTGCGGTGAGTTTTTGTGAAAACCATTCTTTGACATGCTGTTCGGTTCTTAATCAATGTGCTACAACGATTACTTTCTTCTTACCCCAGTAAGGAGTTTAGGCATTACTGGAGAGGAGACGGTTACCTACTGAACCGGTGACGATTGCATACTTTACGAGACAATGTAATTGTTTACAATTGGCCATGAGATGTAGGTGTTTGATTGGGGGTTGCACTGGCTTTTGTTGTCATTGTAGATAATAAGTATGAGATTGAACTCTCCCTGCTTTTTGCCATTACCTCAGATTGTTCAGGGTTTCAGTGATTCAATCCTTACTTACAAGTGTGTCCACTACTTAGGTGGTGAGTAAGACATGGATAGTTTTAGTGAGGAGTCCAGTAGGTTAAAACACAGGACTGAGACAGTTTTTTTGTTTTCTGTCTTTGTTCATGTGCAAGTTGGTAGTCAGATGACTACGTCCTGACAAGACCCTTACATTCACAAAGGGTCTAAACATTTGCAAAACCTCCCTTTTGGTTGACTTGTGCATTTATTCTAAAGGGAGGCCATACCAAGTCATGCGACCTTGCTTTGGACTTTTCTGAGTAATGAAGGCAACCATTGGAAATTGTACAGTGTCTTTGTTTATATATGCAGTAAATAGAATCACTGTTTGAGCACTCCGTCATCTGCACTAGGATCACTAATGTTGCATTTTGTTATATACATATGGATTCAATGCATTTAAGATGGAAATCAATTGTGTCTTGTGCTTTGTTATGAAAATTATTTTTGGTTTGGATTGATATTGAAATAATTAGGGGGATCCAGGTTAGATACAAATGAGGTACCCATTTACAAATGAGTCCCACATTGGCATATAGGGTGTCCTTGTGTTTTCATACACGAAGATAAGCATAGCAACACAACAAATAGCTTTCTTCATTGCAATGCCTATTTTTTATAAACCTGATCCTCACTACTAAAGTTTGCACTCCCTACAATGCCAGGTTCAGGTGGGGGCAGGACTCGGACACACAGTCTGTGGTACAGGACACAATGCTTAGAGGGAGGCAGAACTCAAAGCCCCACAATGCCCCGCGGTGTCCAGCAGGTAGGGCATCTGATCCGCCCCGCTCAGGCACATTTAACTAAGACACACATCCCACAGCGGGGATGCAATGCGCAGAGGGGGTAGGGCTTGAACTTACATAAAGACCTGCAGTGCCCAGAAGGCGGGGCACCTGATTCACGATGCTCAGATGCATTTAGCTTTGACACACCACCTGCAGTAAAGGACGTTGTCGTGCCCCCCCGAATTACGACAGGAGCCAGGAGTAGTATTCAACACTTCTTTATTCTTCGGTGTCCTACTCATGACTGTCTTCCCCACTTCGGTTCCCTGCTCCTCCCTTTCCTGCTCCTCCCACCAGTCTATCCCAGGACACTAGACTGCTGCCTACGACACTACATCTCCCCCCTTCTTAACAAAATAGAATTAACTTCAGGCATGTTTATAGTTCCTTGACTGACCGTGCAGGTCTACAAGTTGTCCGCATGGATCATGGACAAGTTGCCGTTCTAGGCTTAGACTCAGTCAGCTCCTCAGGCGTTGGCAAGGTGTGGTCTGTTGGAGACACTGCATTGTTTGAGCTGTCAGCTGCCTTGACAAGAGTATCCTTGACTGCGGGAGTGCGCCTTTGAAAATGCGAGGCACTGTGTGTGATTTTCTGATTCTCAGATTTGTTGCAGGTTCCAATAGTCTTCCGAGTTGTCCACTCACTTACAGATTCTGGCGTGATCATGGTTGTCTTTTGTAAAGTGACGGTTGATGACTCAACTCGATAGCGGCAATCTGTATTTCTTGGTAGCCCTTGTTCGACTGACACTCGAAGAGTGGACGGTGTTCTGGTTCTCTTCCGAGCATGCATACCAGGCAGTAAGGCACTGTCTGACATGGATGGCTCGGTTTGGTCTCGGGGCTCATTTGTTGACCCTGTTTGCCTCACCCACTCCCACTCGCATTTGGGACTGGTGGACTCTTTGATCATCCGGGCACGTGTGTGTTTCTTCCTTATCCACCCATTCTGCCTTCCTTGCTGAGTGGCAGGATAGTCCTTGCTATCCCGTATGTCTGGTTTCCTTCTGCGAGCACGTTGAGTCAGCCTGGCTGACCCCTTCAAGGGTGCTGATATATTCCTTATGTCTTGAAATGGCTGTAACTGACATGACGTGTTGTACTGTGGGGTGATCAGATGTTCTGAGTCATTGATTTGGGATGTGCTGGTTGACCAGAATGACTGTACGGACATGCTTTCTGAATTGGAGGGGCATTTTGCTGGTTTCCTCTGAGAATGTTTCTTTGCGATTGTTTTGACTGGTACATTGCTTGAACTGGTAGTCTGTGATGACATGCTCCTGGAGTCTGAGTCATCCATGAGACATCTTTGTGAGTGTAGCTTTTGAGGTGTCCTGGGTGTTATTGCTGTGGATAGGTTATTTGCTAACCACGCATTTATTTCTTTGGTCTGGTCGTGGAGTCCATGGTCTCGGTCCCTCTCACATGACATTAACTGTCTCTCCCCAGTGTTCTCATTGTCGCGGATGTCTTTAGTGCACATGCCTGTCCCTTTCCGGTGTCTGAGTTGTGTACCATGCCTCATGTGATTTGTTTCTTCTTCTCGTTTGTTGGGTGCACTAACGGCAGTGCCACTTGTGTAGTGTGTCTTCCTGCTTGCCGCTTCTTCAGAAGTGTCTACAACATTTGATGGGCAGTGGGTTGCTCGAGTGTGTTCGTATACCGGTGTCCAGAGTTGACGTGACTTGTCCACTCGTCTGTATTTGGTCCTTTCCACATATTCATTGAACAGGCTGTCATCTGTATCCTTTGTGTGGTCTGTCCCACTTGACGCTTCATCCAAATAGTTTGTAATGTCTGTTGAATGATACACCGAAGATGTATCAGTGAGGCTGTCATAATCATCCTTCACTGCCTTTTGTATTGTTAAATCAGGGTGTTTCACGTCACTCGGTTTCTTCCGCTGTCTTGTCTCTATTCTGCCTTCGCCCTCCCTCTTTCTGGTTTTGTTTGTTTCCTGGGCTTTCTCCACAGACATGGGAGACGTCTCCATTCTTTTATCTTCGTGACGTGCATTCGGGTGCAGTTCTTTTGCTGATTGTCTTGCCTTAACCCGTTCTCCAACGGCAGCCCTCCTGATGATTTCTTTTAGCGAGAACTGTCCTTGAAGGATCTTACGTTTTGTTTCAGGTTTTGAGCAACCTTCAATTACCCGGAGTCGAACTGCTTCCTCATCTGTAAATGTGTTGAAGTGGCAGTAGTGCACTAGACTTTGTAGCCTTGTTATGAAGTTTGGTAATGATTCTCCGGGTTCCTGCCGTGCCGCATTGAAAGCGATGCGTTCATGATCCACGTCGTCTTTTGTGTTGAAATGAGCGCGTAGCGTCTCTTTGAGTTTTTCATATGTCTCTGTGTCTTTAGCTGAAAACTTTCTGATTAAGCGTCGGCCTTCATGACCTACAAGCTGAAGTAGCAATAGTAGACGTTTTCCATCCCTTCGCTCACCGGTTGTTTCAAGAAAGTCATCCAGTGATTCTAGCCACCTGTTCCATCGGGGACTCAAGCTCTGCCCGTTGGTCTGCGTCGTTGGGGGTGGTATTTCGATGCAGGGTTTAGATGTGCGTGTTTCTTCTCTCACCGACATGATGGTGAAATGTATAACAGTGTCACAGGGCTGTTCCCTTTTCTTCCTGTCTTCTTTTGCTGACCGCCCCTCAGCCGATAGTCTTTGTTTGGTCGTTTCCTTTGGTTTTGGTAAGATTCACTGCGCTTGGGTGATTATTGAATGTTGCCCGCCCCTGGCGCGACTATCTCGGTACGCTTCAGTGAGTTAGGCTTGGATCTCCTGAGGTCAAATGGTCACCATTCAGCTGCATCATGCGTGGCTCTGCGACTTCCCGCTTTCGTTTCTTCTGCTTTAATTGCTTGTCTTCACGTGGTTCTGAAGTTTACTTCGGTACTTGCCTTTGCTCGTGCTTGTTCCGTTGGGGGTCTGCATTTGCTTGTGTTTGTTGCATTCGAGGTTTGTATTGGCGTGTGCTTGCTGTGTTTATCGTTGCCTTGACTTGCGCTTGTTGCTAAAGTCACTTCGATTCATCACACTTCTTGTTGCTCGTATCAGTTATCAATTGTGCACAGGTCCTCTTTGTTCGTTGCTTGCACTCGTTTACATAGCCTTGTATTCGCTCGTGGTTGCTTGCATTGGCTCTGGTATTTGCTCATGTTTTCACCCTTTTCTTTGCATGTGTTTGTCTACTTGTTCAGCCTCTTGCATTGGCTTGTGCTTGTTGTATGTCTGGTCACTTTTCAGCCTCTTGTATTGGCTTGTGCTTGTTGTTTGTACTTGTGCTTCTTTGTGTTCAACGTAATCTTCACTCGTTTTCTGTGTTTGCTTGCTCGGGCTGGTCGCGCTGTACTTCATGCACTTGCCAGTGCCTGATGTCACACAGTCTGTTTGCTGTACGCTTTCACAACCGCCTGACTTCATGTAAGTCTGTACTTACATTTTTATCTGTCTTCATAATCGCCAAACTAGCTTGCCAAGTCTTTGAATCAGGCTTCCAGGTCTTTGGGACTCACCCTTGCACTGCTGATCGTGGCAGTTTGTCCCCGGGCGCTCTCTGGCTTCTGTGCCGCTTTCGCGCCGTTTTTTATTTATTTATTTTTTCCCGGCCGTTTCTCCCGAATTAGGGACACTCCGGGTGGCCCTCCAACAGTGCAGGCAACTTTTCTTCGGTCACCGGTCTTGAGAGTTTACTCAGCTAGCCGCTGTTATTAGAGTCAGTAATTTCGATCTTTTCAAAATCCCCTGTGCAGTTTATGCCCTTGTAATTTATATATATATATTTTTTTGCTCGCAGGTTTATCTCTTTCACTCTGTTTTCTGCAGTGCAGCTGTTGTGCTTGCTTGCCAGGGCTTTAAATGAAATCCGTGCCTTTGGGACTCACCCCCTGCCTTGCTGCGCGCAGCGGACTGTCCCCAGGTGTTCTCAGCCTCTGCACGGCCTTTCGCGCCGTTTCTTTTCTTCCGGCCGCTTCGTTTTGAAATGTGGGTGCTCTGGACGGCCCTCCGAGCGTACGGGCAACTTCAGTTTACCCACTTGTCATGTCACGGGGCAGCATTCAGGCACAACGCGTAACGCGTTTCGTTTTCGCGCTTCCGACGCGCGGCGCTGATACAGGCTGCAGGCTCTCTAGTCTCGGCCGTTCACACACGGCAGGGGTTCGGGCAATGTGGGTTTTGCACTAATCCCACCCTCGTCGCCAGTGTCGTGCCCCCCCGAATTACGACAGGAGCCAGGAGTAGTATTCAACACTTCTTTATTCTTCGGTGTCCTACTCATGACTGTCTTCCCCACTTCGGTTCCCTGCTCCTCCCTTTCCTGCTCCTCCCACCAGTCTATCCCAGGACACTAGACTGCTGCCTACGACACTACAGACGTGTGTCAAATTCACCCAAGTGCTTTCCTGGGTCTAGCCGGGCCTCCCCAGCTGACCAAGGCTGAGCTGGACTATCTCTCTTCCTCCTTACTTGCTCCATTACAATTGACTATGACTGGGAATAATGAGTAAGCAAAAGCCAGCTGCTCTGTCTATGCCTCCTACGACAGCTCCTGGCAGCACCAATAACTATATTTTAAACCACGTCAATGGGTTCAATCAATTTAGAGCTAGAATGCATATAGGAGAGAATCGGGCTACCAATAAGGTTTTATCTAGATCCTTAGATAAAGATTCAGCCTTAAAATCTATTTTGGATTGTGCAGGAATTGAACAAACATAAGGTACACAAGGTATACAGGGAGGGGGATCCAGTAATTATACTGTGTTGTCTTGTATTCATACTGGTGACCACTCATTTACATATGATAATACACTTTCCATCAGTCATGACCCTGTGATACTCTCCCCCCCTCATCCCCCCCCAAGAAGAAAAAGGTCATCTTGGGACATGCCAGTATATGTTCAAGGAAAACACCCATGGGGACCAAATTGGTAACTAGGACTGCAAATAATTCACTAACTCAAAACAGCAATCACTTACATCAAACTTAGCTTGCTCAGATGGTAACAAAGACTATTGATGGTGCCCTTTCAATGTTGCTTGACCCTGTACTCTCCTGAATTAGGGGTATGGAGACAGCTTTGAAGGAATTCATAGATCAAGTGTTGTACAAATCCACAGGACATGCAGAGGTTAACTGTGAAGCACCAACTGAAGGTGTCCATAGAAGGGGGTGCGATACAAAGGTACCGTTGGACTGCAAGAAATGGCAATTACAACAGAACCCCCTAGACAGTAATAAATCCAGGGCATGATGGTCAAATGTTGAAAATAGGGGTTTCTGCCTTTCATGGTGGATTCTCCAACAATCACATCTTGGAATGCCAATTCTTCTTACATTGGTAGAAGGCAGAAGTTAAACCTTTTGAGATTGTGCTTAACAATGTCCCATCATTGAACGATTTGCAACTCAACAACAAAGTTACTCACTGGTTGGGTCAAATGATTTGAAATCACAGTTGTGATACAGTTCACAGAGACATATTTGCTGCATGGTGGGTATCCTGGGAGGGCAACAGTCCTATAAGGGAGGAAGGGACTGTATTGAGATTAACTTTAGAGATCCCAAGCTGGTTGGCTTCTTGCTTTATGGATTGAAATTAAGCATGGGCGGAAAATACGTTCCGCTCGCGGATTTTGCAGATTTTCTGTAAATTCGCAATCCACGAGATTCGCAAATTTCCCGTAAAATCTGCAAGCGGAACGGATTGGGTCAAAAGTTCAAGCTGACTTTTGTAACTCTTTTAGAATGGCGCCGGCAAGCTGCCAGAGCCATTCTGAAATAGTTACAAAAGTCAGCTTCAACAGGAAGCTCTAATAGATAAAGTAAAGCAGGTGCTCCAGTTGAAGCTCAAATTCAGTTACACAATCATTAATCACCCCAAACTTGGGGTGATTAATGATTGTGTAACTTAATTTGACCTTCAACTCGAGCACCTGCTTTACTTTATCTATTAGAGCTTCCTGTTGAAGCTCTTTGTAGCTATTTTAGAATGGCGCTGGCAGCTTGCCGGCACCATTCTAAGTGGGGCTGAAGGCAGAAGGGCACAAAAGTGGGACAGAGGGCAGAAGGGTATAAAAAATGAGTGGGGCAAAGGGCAGAAGGGCACATAAACGAGTGGTACAGAGGGCAGAAGGGCATAAAAAACGAGAGGGTGGCAGTGATTAACCAGGCAAAAAAAAAACGCGAACACGCAAAGCGCCCCGCGAACACCCGCGAACACCCGCAAACATGCAAAGTGCCCCGCGAACACCCGCAAACATGCAAAAATAAAAAAATCCACAAATTCGCACGAATTTGCGAATATTGCAGATTGCGAATTCGCAAATCCGCAAATTCGCGGATCGCGAATTCGCAAAATTCGTCCATGCTTAATTGAAATGCCTTGGATCATCAATGAGCAACAGTAAGGCAGTCCCTCTCAGATATCTTAATAGGCTCAGTATTGCTGGGACCATCTAGATCTGTTGTACAGTCATCGACCACATGCAGATCATCCAGCACTACGTCTTTCAAGGAACTTACCCCTCTGGAGCAGGTTGATTGACTTATGTACAGTCAAAAGTTAACTGGGATCTGGATGTTAGTACTGCATGTTTAAGGGCAAAGGTGTAGGGTACCAATTAGGGGCTCAGCGATGTTGCCTTCATATACCCCCTCTACATCAAAGAATGACCTGATTATAAGACATAGTAATTGTGATCTACTTGTCCATAGAGAAAATATTTATACAGAAGACCATACTGTGAATATGGAAAATAACTCACCGGTAACTGACACAGATGATATTGCCAAGTTGGTGCAGGCAAACGTAGTGCCAAGTCCTAAAACATGCACTTTGTCATCTCTGCTGGATTGTAACCTATTTTGAAATGTGGCCGGCATCACCAGCAAGTCAAAGGATTCTAATTCAATAAATCTGATTGCTGGATATCATATTGTGTGTTTTCAGGAGACAGGCTTGTAACACTGTCTACATCAATGGGTTTGTTCTCTGACAACATCAACAATGCGTTCAAGATTAGGACACCATAGCGGTGGCCTATTAATCCTAGTTTCAGTTTCCCTTCTGGGTAAAATAAATAAAACTATTCTTAACTCACCCCATTTTCAAATTATTTGCCTGCCTCTCGCTGCAAATAGTCTATCCTTCTAATTCATTTTTTACTATAATAATTTTAATTGTAATAATCTTACAATAGCCAACTCACTTGTAAAATGTTTGATAAATTAAGGGGGGATTTTGTTGTAGTATCAGGGGGTGATCTAATTGTAGACTGTCCATTTCAAGGAATGCCGTGTGTGGCATAGTGGGGTATGATAATGTGGACTATCTGAATTTTAAACATAGTCCTAGTGCTGATGTCTTTAATTGTATTTTGAATAGGCAGAATATTGTAAATAAGATAGTCCTCAGAACTTAGTCCTCAGAGGGCGTAGCTTAGCGCCCAACGAGGATGGCGGCGTCATTGTGAGTGCTCCGTTACTGCCGCGGCAAACAGGCGGTTCGCGTACCTCTCTTTACCCGAGGTCGGAGACTTCAGCCTTCGGAACGCCCCAGGCATGCCTTGTCATCCTCTCTGAGGCTCCTTGCGGCTACGTTCTTCTTTTTTCTGCCGGAATTCGCTCCGGCCGCGGCTCTATGACGGCCGCGGCCGCCATTTTGTATTCCTGAAGAGCGTCTCACCCGTGATGCTTTCCTGCCTCTGACACAGGGGCGTAGCTAGAGCTTGTGGCGCCCGGGGCTATCCCTCAGATTGCCGCCCCTGGGGCGGGGGCTGGGAAAAAGGACGGCGAGCACTTGAAAGAGGTCCAAGAGACACGTAGTATCACTGCTAATAGTTACCTGGATCATGCAAGTTACATGCACATACATGACATGGTCCAAAGCTACACAGTTGAATACACTGGTGACCGGCAGTACAAAGGAGAAAACACAGACTGCATGGTCTATCTGGGGACTCAGAAAAAACGCATGTGACATCCGTCAGAGAGCTGCGTGTACTAATACTTGGTCCTTTTAATTCAGTAAAACACTGGGCGTGCAGTGCGCACTATTTATTTTATTAGAGCAGTGGTTCCCAAACTTTTGCAGCCTGCGGCTCCCTTGACCTAATTGCCCATTGGCCGCGGCTCCCCATCATATCACTTTTTTTTTACAGGTGCAGGGATGTAAGCCCTACCTTGGGAGTACTTCCACTTTTCTCCCTTGCATTAATTGTGATGAAGCCGATGAAGGTATTATAGTTTGAATTCGGAAGCGCAACATAATCTATGTACATCAGAGAACAAAGCTGACATATCTCCTTTTCGTAAGTGGCACCGTCAGACATTTCCACCTTTGCTACCAACAGCACTTTCAAGCTAGGTATTTTAAAGTTCATATCATGTTAAATGCGAAACTACAAGTCCCAGAATATAACATTCTGTTGGGCAAAAAAGCCAGAAGGGGCTGAATGTATTCTATCATACACAGGGCTAGCACAGCAAAACAAAACCAGATTTACAATTACCAGAATGTAAAGATAAAAGTAAGACTGGGAGAGCCATTCGCAGAAGACATGAAACATGAAGCCCTCTCGTGTTTTACAGATCACTTCCATTAATTAATCATGACCCAAACATAACCACATGCACATGCTGCTAACGCTAACCAAACATTTAACGTGGTTAAACTCACATAAAAGACTGACATGGCAGCCGAAGGGATAAAAGGACATTATCATACATAGCAGCCAGGAGCTCCCAGAAGTGCTTGCCTGTAAAGGCTGCTGCGTGCTCTCCTGGGCTTGGCTGAAAGTGAGCATGCTTGCCGGGCCTTAACATGCTGCTAATTCTAATACATCACAATCACGGTAATGAGGATTCGCTTCCAGCAGATTATGTTTAGTGTAGGGCCTAAAACTATACATAATCTGCTGAAAGCGAGTCCTGTCCTACAATGTAGGCCCTAACACATAGCTGCCAAGGTTTCAGGTTGCTATGTGTGACATTTTCATAATTTCAGTGTAATTATGTGTGACATTTCAACAACTATGAGTGACACTTTCTCATGAGCAAAATCAAGCAATGTAATGGTGCTAATTTCTCGCACAAACCACACAGCACTCAGGCCAAGTGGGCCAATCCCCCTTTTTGCTTCTTTCCACATGAGAGCCCTGCTTTTCGCACAGCACCCCCCACACAGCGCAACCCGTGGACTTCAACGTGGAAGTGCAGCCACAACCACAAACACAAAGGACTGCCATCCTCCATCATATCATACTGGCTGCTCTGATGTGGACAGCACCACAGCCAACCAACTCATAGCAACCCGGCGTCAGCTTCCATGAGCGAAGCTCCACTCACCATAGAAACTCACAGCTATCTGCACTGAAAGCAACAGTAGCCCATGAGGCTCTGCCACCATGTACAAAATCAGGTATCCGCCGAGAAAAGGAAAAAAAGGAGAAGGTGGTAACAACTACCAGCACTGGTGACCCCGCTGTTTAAAAGTGAACAACGATTTGCAAACTGTGAAATTATTTTTTGTTTCTGGCGCACAGTTGATGTTGGTCTGTCAAAGTATTAGAAATCTAACAGCAACCCCATATAAGTATCAATAAAGACAGCACATAAAATAACTTGACACAATTTTAACGTGATAACTTGCCTCGGATGATATGGGGTTAATATTGTGGCTGTCAGGCATGTTAAAATGAACACAGCCTTTTGATGTATTATTGCTCTATTTAGATAGGAAAAAACAACAAAGGGCTGCTTCAAACAAGTAGAAATAACGGAGTAAAGCAACCCTTTCAGCCGGGGAAAACAAAAAGTAAATCT
Source organism: Lissotriton vulgaris (assembly GCF_964263255.1). Classification (NCBI taxonomy): domain Eukaryota; kingdom Metazoa; phylum Chordata; class Amphibia; order Caudata; family Salamandridae; genus Lissotriton; species Lissotriton vulgaris. The sequence goes on from NC_141694.1 coordinate 1,614,118,143, forward strand.
TTTATTCACTGACATGTAATATTCAGTAAAAATACAAATCTGCAGCGTTCACCTACAGCTGAGCACTTCCTGTTCCATGGCTAGTTGGGTTAAGCGTCCTTTATTGCAACTCCAGAGTGATGCTCGACTCTTGCATGACATGCCCTTCCCCATAGCAATCACTGCAAGGATGTCTCACAAGGCAGAAACACGACAGTCTCGGTAATATTAGGGCTGCATAATAATTATGTTTGGTCGTGGTCAAGTGAAACCTTTCCTGCATAACAGAAAACTACGTGTAAACTTGCCATGATCAACGTCACGTCGTGGGACATCATGCAGTCTCACTTTGGTTACAGCCTGCGGCCGCCATGCAGCCTTGTCTGTATGCATGCCAGCCCGAGGATTCTGAGCTACTAACATTTAGCTCTCCTCTCCTCTTTAACAGGACCGGGCGGCAGCTAGTGACTGCAGGTGGAACTGCCTGATCTTGCGCTGCTGAAAAGGAAATAATTCATGAGAACATTTGAATTCATACGCACAGGCCCAGCGCCAATGCTCGGCCCTAACACGGTTGTGCAGCGAGGCCAGCAAGTGCCAAAGCCAAGAAAGTCAAGCGTTGCAGCCCGCATTTTAATTTACATGTCACTTATTTTGCATTTATCTGCTACTCGGGAAGCAATAACGCTTGGCATTGCTGTATGTGCGTTGTACGCCTGCCTGGCTGGCACGCCTAAACTACGTGAAGCACGTACGCGGGTATGGCGGCCGAATTCTTTGGACCAAACCCTGATTCCTGGTTTTACAGGTGGCACTTTCAACTCCCCCCTTATGTTGCGCTACTATTTATTTTAATTATGTGCTGCGGCTGGGCCAAACCACACTGGCTGACGCTGGATACCAGCAGCTCTTTTAATTCCCCACCCACTCACATGACATACGCGGCCGACCATTGATTTTGTCATTACGACACCCGATATCTTCCCTAAAAAATGTCAAATATGTTCACAGCCCCCCTAGCTAGTCTTAATAGCGCACCAGGGAATCACTGCATTAGAGGCTTGCTTGCTCCGCCTTTATAATTTATTTGGGGACACTGATACTACCGTTATGACTATCTCCAAATAAATGATAAAGTCCGAGCAACGGGCCGCAGAGCCGCTGCCTCCTAAATGGTGCCGCCCCCCCCCCCCCCATCCCTCTAGCTACGCTGGTGCTCTGACAGCCTTTTATGATGTCCGGATCAAGTTTCCACATGCAAGGTGGGTTATCACCACTTTTTAATGCAATTAAATGACTTTCCTGACTTCCTGCCTCCACATACAGGCTGTTAATGTCTCTCTTAATTTGGGCGGCCATTTTAGGATTTCCGGCATCCTTTCCTTGGAATTTCTGCCTGTAACAGCCTTACTATCAGTGTCGCTTCACAGCTTTTGTTAGCCTTTTTAGCTACTCAGCAGACTCTTTCCATACCCTTCGGCCTTTGGCTGATTTTGACGCATATAGAGGTCTTTTGGCTGATTTTTTCTGAGTGGTGGCTAGTACCTCATGGGTAGAATTACAACAGACTGTGCTAACAAGCTCCCGAAGCGCACCTTTATCAAAAACTCCAAAGTATTCTCGGAACTGGCTCACTTAGAAGCTTCACGAGCATCTACTACCCACGTGTCACTGTCTGAAATGGAGCACTCCATGCAGCCCTCAGGAAAAGCCACCACCAAACGGCTAAAAAAGATCCTCCCTCACCATCTAACTCTTCCTCGACCATCTCTATGAAGCTGCTGCTGGAGGAGATAAGGGCCCTCCGTCCCTTTATGGAAGAAACTAATGCTAAGCTACAAGTCCTAACTGAAAACTGGTCGCAGATGGATGCTAAAGTCACGTCGGTGGAACAAAGTGTTACCTCTCTTCAAGAGTCGTCCACCAAAGTTTCCCATATGCACTCGCAAATCTCCTCCCTCCAAAGGCAGGTGGAGGATCTTGAGAATAGAAACAGACGTAATAACCTACGTATCTACGGCCTGGTGGAGGGTTGCGAGGGGAGCGACTCCATTGCTTTTTTCAAATCCTTTTTGCCTAAACTCTTACACCTACCAGAAGGCACTGTGCTCAATATACAACAAGCTCATAGACTTGGACGAGCCGCTTCACCTGCTGCCACTTCGTCGAGACCAAGAGGCGTGATCATGTACTTCCTGGAGTAAACTGATCTACTGAAAGCCCTCTCAGCGGCCAGAGCTTCTCCTCGTCTCGCATGGTCAGGATCCTCCTTGTTTTTCGCGCAAGATTACGCCAAATCCACTGCCAGCCGTCGTAAAGCCTTCCTGGACATGAGATCGGACATTCGCTCCATTGGTGCCAGATATGGTCTTTTCCATCCTTGTCTTTTTAAGGTCACCTACAACAACAAGACAACAACCTACGAAGATCCTGTCCGACTTCAAAGTTTCTTGAATTCCTGCCGAGCAGCTGACATAGATGTCTCTGGTTCTTCTTCTTCCTTTTCTCCTTGACTCTCCTGAGTTGCTGTTGTTTCTCCCAGTTTAGCTTGTCTCATTTATTACTCAAGCTTCGCAATTTAATTCCTTGTTCTTATGCTCCTCTTTAGCACTTACTGCTGGTTTTGTCTTGTAGTAATTGTCCCTGTTTATCTTCCCCTTACCTACTGTATTTGGTCATATCAGCTCCCTGTTTGTTCTTTATTGACTTGTTTTCCTGACGTTTTCCTCATGTCTCCGCAGATTGTATATTGCATTTCGTTCTGTTTCCCCGGCTGGACGGCTTGCTGACCTTGGACGTCCCGCCTTCTCCAGTTGGCTCTTCCCTCCCCCTTCCTCACGTCTGATCCTCTTCCTGAGTGTCCCTCCTCATTTCCCTTCCTTGTAAGTACGTTCTTCCTTCCTTGTTTGGCATGTTTGCACCTGCCCCTATTTCCTCTTCCTTATCCTTCTTCTTTTTTATCCTTTGTTTCAAGGTGTCTTCTTTCCTCTACTTGATTCAATTAGTCTTTTTCCTCTTTTCCTATGATTTTTCGTTCATTCGTTCAATTTATCTATCTTGCTCGTCTGTTGTTGCACATTTCTTTTTGCTGTCCTTTATCTTCATTCTTTGCTCCTGCTCTTACACCTCTCTTCTCTCCTCCTTTCTTCATTTCCTCACTCTCCCTTTCACCATTTCACTTTTTAATAATCTCCTTCTTTATTTATTCATAGGTGTTCTCAATCTTCACACAGACTATTTCTCTGCTTTCCCTTTTATGCTTTCACAGCATCCTCTATTCCCTAGCATTTACTCACTCTCTTTCACTTTTTTGCTCTTACTCACTCATGACCTACTTTCTCCTCCTCGTCTTCAATTTAACCTCATTGTCTTTTCTTCTCTTTCTTTCTTCTTTACTTACTACAAAAATTTCCTTCTTCTCCATATATTTTTTCTCATGGGTTTTTTCTCTGATTTTGCTCATTGTGTTTATTACAGTATGCTTTGTACAGTATGTCATTGAAAATAATTTCATGGAATGTTAAGGGTATTAATTCTCCAATCAAGCGACAGAGAATTTTGTCTCACCTAGCTAAATGAAATGTTGATTTGGCATTTCTACAGGAAACTCACCTTTCAGATACAGAATCTACAAAACTTAAGAGGGGTTGGGTGGGTGAGGTTTATTATTCTCAGGGCGACGGGAAACGTAATGGGGTAGCAATTTTATGTCGCAAGTCCTTCTCTCATTCTCTTATTTCTCATGAGTCGGATACTGAAGGTAGATGGACGCATGTCAGACTATCTCTTAGAGGTGTTCCAATCTCTCTCCTCAATGTTTACGCCCCTACTGGTGGCAATCCTCTTTTTTGGACTGATTTGTCCCACCACATTACCCGATTCATGGATGATAATTTCATCCTTGCTGGTGATTGCAACCAACCCCTGGATCCTTTCACTGACAGAAACTCTGCTGCTCCTTATATTCCCAATAAATCTCACAAACTCTTCGCTCAAGCTATCTCCCAACACAAGCTCATTGACGCTTGGCGACTCTGTAATCCGTCATCAAAGGAGTTCACTTTTTACTCTCCCTCTCACCACTCCCAATCAAGGATTGATTACATTGTTGTTACCCACAACATTGCTCAAACGCTTACTAATGCCGAAATTGGTCCGATCTTATTATCGGATCATGCCCCTGTCCTAGTCAATATTGACATACTCCCTAAAGTTGCTGGACCCAAAAGATGGCGATTCAACAATACTCTTCTCTTAGATCCCTAGTTCACTACCTCTTTCACTGCATTTTTTGATGAGTTTTTTCTACTCAATGATACTCCTTCCATTCCAAGACACACCATTTGGGATGCTTTTAAAGCTGCAGCGAGAGATTTTATTATTGGTTATGTGGCAAAAAAACGTAAAGCTGCTCGTAAATTCACTGGAGATCTCCTTTGCGACATTAAGAGATTGGAACACGCCTACTGTACTTCGCACTCGCAAGATAGTCTGACTGCCCTTGTTGCTGCCAAAATGAAATTTAATGAGAAATCTACAGAAGATGCATCGTTGTATTTGTTGAAATCTATTACAAAGTTTTATGGAGGCAAGAACAAAGCTGGGAAAATTTTAGCCAATTATTTAAAAGTCAAACACAACAAGTTGAACATTGAATCCATTTATGATACTAACTCTGATCTTAAGCATAAGGATGCTGATATTCTCACTGAATTTTCCCTTTTTTACAAACCTTTTACTCCTCTAAAACTCAACCTTCTTCTCACTCTCTAACACATTTTTTCTCTACCATTCAGAAACCTGATACCATTTTCCTCTTGATCTTTCTCACTTAGAATCTGCAATTTCCCAGAGAGAATTGCTCACTGCACTTAAACATCTCAAAACAAACAAGGCCCCTGCCCCAGAAGGGTTCACGGTCGAATTTTTTCTCCACTTCTCAAAATTACTAATTCCAAAACTCCACTCTCCTATAGACACATTTGTTGCCCTTGGTAGTTCCTCAGGTTCCTTCTCTGATGACCACATCTGTTTGATACCCAAGGAAGGGAAAGATGTCAAATACTGTAAAAGTTACAGGCCTATTTCCCAAGGCATACAGGGCCACCACCCGTGTGGCAATTGCAACAGCTGTCATCTTACCAAGAAAAGCCAAACTCTTACCTTTTGCAATGGCACCAGCTGGGAACAACGTACATTTACCAATTGCAACAGCAAGAATGTAGTGTACTTGATCACATGTCTGTGCAGAAAGGAGTACGTGGGAATGACAACGAGACTAGTTAAGATAAGAATTAACAAGCACAAAAGCAATATTAGATGCAAGAAGTCAACAACAAAAATGTCAGCCCACTTCCTGGAACACCAACATTGTGTCAATGAGCTACAGTGGACGGTGATCGAACAGTTACCTTCAGAGGTAGGACTCTTGGAAAAAGAGCAACGGTGGGTGTTCCGCCTTGGGACCGACACCACCGGCCTCAATGACTCAATTCCGTGGAGCCTATTACGCTGAACATCTGCATGCCATCCCTTATAATGCCTACAGGTTGCGGTATATGAACTGGGCACAGCCAGTAAGTCCTGACACAAGTCTACTGTTTGTTTCTTCCCATTATTATTACTGGGATTCTGAGCCCTTTGCTGCTAGCCAGATACTCCTTTAAAAATATCCCAATTTTCCAAGAATCATCTTGCCAAGTAGAAGGTTTATTTATTTATTTATTTATTTTTGGTCTGAGTTATCAAGTGAGACTTAGCGTAGTTAATCAGTCTGCCCCTCTTTGGGACACTTGGTTCTAACTCTTCATATACAGATATCGCGCTCATGATCCATGCGCTACCCATTATTGCCCGAGTTCTGATTAGTTTAGGAACCAGAGGCGACAACACCATTCGCCTCACGGCACTGGATCCTACTTGGTTCGCACATGCGCGAAAACACCTCTGATGCTGTTTTCCGGACGCATGCGCGGCTCTTACCGGCACCGCACCCAGTCTTCCGCGCAATATCGGATCCGGTGGGGTGAACAACTCCGTATTTGGGCAGGCTTCCGATATGTATTAATCAATCTTCCCCACTAATTAACTAGAGAAGAGTATAAATAAGAAACCGCCAAAACCAACCGCTCACTTCATCGGAGCAGCGTTGAGGGGAAGGCAGGCGATTAGTCATGCAGTAACCGTGAGTAGGGTCAGAAGAACTAGGACTACTTTGGTGCATTTATTACCTTGTGCTTTAAACAAACTAAAACCCAGTATTGAATACTCTCTAGGTTGCTTTACTGAGCAGTATGGAAGGATCCCCCCAATACCACGCATAGGCTCATGAGGTTATCAGACTGAGAACAATAAGTAAGCCTTCATTTAATCACCTTCTCCCTCTCTCCATCCATACCAGGGAGAGCATTTACATTGTGGATGTATGTCTGTGTGTTGCTTTGTATGTCTTTTTTAATGTCTTTTTTTACAGGGTCTTTGAACCTCATTTTGGGTTCTACCACTTACCCTCATGTACTAAGAGAACAATTTTTCCTTGGTTCCTGGACATTAGACCATTATGTTTATTATGTCTTTTCTTTACAGGTTCTCTTCAACGCCTATTGGGCACAACTGAACTTACCTATACATATAACATTGTTAGGTACATTACACATTTATGTAATAATTTTTTATATGAACACTTTTACATTTCATGTGAGTAAGGTGAGGATAACGTGCATATCCTTGTCCTGAAGAAGGAGCCCTTGCGCTCCGAAACATGTTGACACTCTGAAGCGGTTGTAAATACCCTAGTACGTATATCTACAACCTCACTCTGCACATTTTTAATAATACCAGCCGAGGACATAATAAATCATATTTTTTTCCTACGCGCCAGGTATTTTTTAAGAACTCACTTTTTCCACCTCACTTCACTCACACTCTCCCTTAGAACACACTCCCTCACATAGTTCACTACTAAGTGCTCCTACGTAGTCGTGAGTCGTAGCACGCCGCATCTCGTAGAGGGGTGCGAAGGCCCCGATGATGAAGCATGACACCAAGGGGCCTGTTGGTGTGTGAAGGGCATTTAAACAACACTGTGTGCTCCCCATCACTTTAGGGACCACTACCACTTTCTGAGTGGATTCCACTTTGTTTAATCATATTGCCAAGGGAGACTGAATCCACTGACTCTCTCTCTCCCCCCCCACCCCCCCTGATTATATTTAATTTCTATTTCCCTAGTGAACATTGACTATAAAATATTCGCTAAGTCGCTGGTGGCACGACTGGACCTTCTACTTCCCGACCTCTTTGGTGAGGAGCCGTCTGGATTTGTTAAGGGCCGATTTATAACTGACAATACTAGACTCTTGTTTAACATTTTATCAAAATCCCAGCGTCTACAGCACCCCCTTGCAGCGATTGCCTTAGATGCCGAGAAGGCATTTGACAGGTTGAATGGTCCTATCTCTTCCACAACCTTGAATGGTTTGGTTTTGGTCCCAGATTTATTTCCTTGATTTCCCTATTATATTCCAGCCCGCGTGCAGCAGTATGTGGTAATGGCCTCGTTTCTCCCTTTTTGATCTTGGTAGAGGTGTTCGCCAACGTTGTCCCTTGTCCCCTTTTCTCTTCAACTTGGCCTTAGAGCCTTTCCTGTCCAAGCTTCGCCAGAACCCTAATATTCATGGCTTTCAAGTTGCGAACTCCCATATTAAACTTGCTGCCTATGCAGACTATATGTTACATTTCATCTCTAATCCCACAGACTCGATTCCCGCTTCCTGGACGAATTGCGGAATTATTCCCTGATATCTGGTTATAAACTTAATATTGATAAGTGCGAGATTTTGCCCTTGACGAAGTTCACTTTCAAACCTGACTTTAGCATTTCCAATTTCACTTGGAGCTCTTCACACATCAAATACTTAGGCTTGCACATTACCCTCTCCATTTCAGAAACTAATTCCTTATGCCTGAATAAATGTATCCAAAATATATCAGACTTAACAACCATATGGCACCCTCTTTACTTATCTTGGTGGGGTTGCCTTGACACCATCAAGATGATGTTATCCCCTATAATTCTCTACACAATTTCCAACATTCCAGTGCCCATCCCCTATACATTTTTCCAGAAAATCAATTTGGTTCTGTCATCTTTTTTATGGAACAACAAACAACCTAGGATGTCCCTTGCTAGACTAATACGCCCCAAATCAGAAGGCGGAGTTAACTTCCCAGACTTTTTGACCTATCAAAAAGCTCTTTGTTGCGACAAGCTTCCTTCTGGTTACAGGATTCCACCTCGCCTTGCCCTCTATGGGACAAGGTTGAGCGCCCTTTTCTCTCTCCCTTGTCTTTCACTGAATACCTTTCCTTTTCACTTACCACTCCCATTCATAAATTTACTATCAGACTCCTACTATCCTCTAATCCTCTTCCCCCTGCTACAATTGCTGACTTCCTAACCTCTCCCACTTGACACAATGCACATCTCTTAATCCGCAATAAACCCTTTTACTGGAAGTCCTGGAGGCAAAAAGGATTAATCTGGATATCACAACTGTTCTCACACTCTACTTTCTTACCTTTCTCCATTCTTAGTTCCTCCTTTGATTTACCTGCATCCTTTGCTCACAAATATCTTCTACTTAAGGAAACAGTGATGGTGACTTACACTCGACTTTCACAAACGGATGCTCCCCCCGCCCTTCCCACCTCTGTTTCAAGACTCCGCTCCCTCTTATGCACCTCTTCCAAATCTTCTACTCTTTATAAATACCTCCATGCTAAGGAGTCTATTAGGCCTAAGTCTAAGGTGGAGGAGCAATGGGAACGCGACTTTGCTACATCATGGTCAATATCTTTGAGGGACAGGAAATGGATTAAGATTCGCAAATCATCTAGAGCGGCGACCTTGACGCAATCTCTGTTCTTCATATATAATAGACTCCTTCTTACACCCTTTGACCTCAATAAGCGATTCTCCACCACTCCAAACACTTGCTAGTCCTGCTCCTCCCCACATGCCACCTTATTTCATATGTTGTTCCTTTGCAAGTCTGTTCATGATTTTTGGATACAGGTATGGGCTCAAATCAATGTAATTTTCCACACATGCATCTCCTTTTCTCACATTCACATCTTCCTAGGAAGCCTCTCTCCCTGCTGGGAGGGAACTGAACTTAATGCTAATGCTCATATTGTTGACTTATTGTTAGCTGTTGCGTTTCAACAGATTACTATCAACTGGAAAACTTCCTCTGATGTCTCCTTCAAAGGATGGTGGTACAATGTATGTCATAACCATAGGCTAGATACTACTTTTGTCTTTCCTATTCATATGGCGGCTAAACGTGCGAACTCATGGCTTCCCATTACGTTGTATCTTGATAAATGTGCTCATCGTTCATTTCGTCCACAGCCTGCCCAGCAAGAAGTTTCCAAACCTCCTTAAATACCCTTTGCATTTCCTTTCTCCTTCACTATTATCTGTTCTGTATATACTCTTGTCTGAACATGTTTTGTAACCACGGTATATCCTATGTTTAACTTTAAAGCCCATGATTAGCTCTTGTCATTGATTTTGCTGTACTACTTTATTTGATTGTTATTGCTTTCCTTTTCCATTTTTTTTGCAATCATTTTTTAATTACTCATGCACTATGTATTGACACCTTGTTCTCTGATTAATACATTATTTTTCAAACTGAAAAAGAACTTAATCCTCACACTAGTTTTAGCACAGGCTGCAAATCAGAAACAAATTACCTATACTGGGAAGGTTACAGGTAGCATGATCAGTGGCATAAAAAGGTCTGTAACTTTGTTTTACTTCTGAACTGTGTGAGTGATCATAATTCCCTGGCACTGAATCTGTTTGTTGGTTATCTCCAATCACAACAAACTTATGTTGTCCCCCCAATAGAGGTTCCAAATATTGAGGTATCCTGCGTAAATGGGCTGATATCGACCCAGGTCATTCTTTCAGAGGTAATAGGCAGGAATTGGGGAGATCTACGCCTGAAGGGTTGAAGGGTTTGGCTGGGGCATGGTGACAACCCTTCAAATCTACTCAGGGCTTATAAGGAAATTGTGAAGTCGGTAGCAGAGCTGTTTGTCTTAGTATGACCTAGTAGGGAGCCAACAAAGGAAATGGTTTGATAAGTCTTGTTCTTCTGCCCCTAGCTGACTAATTAAGGCCTTAAAGAAGTCACCAAGAGATGCGGAGCATGTGAGGTTGAGCGGATTGTGCTATAAAGAAGTGATCAAGAAGAGGAAGGAAGCTTTCAGGCAGGAAACCTGGAAGCAACTAAGGGTGTGAAGTTGTGTGAATGATGTGTCTCACTTCTGAAACATTGTAAATTCTCAATTTTTTGAAAACACCCACAACAGAAGACTTGATGTGACCAGCTCACCACACCTTTGCTTGGTTCTTTTTTCTAAGGTGACTGATATTATTATTAGAAATGCGGGTCTCTAGTTGGCAGTGGCTTGCACCATGTCCAAGTAGGGACCCTTCCTTCGTGTCAGGATAAGGTAGATACACACCCAGATAACCCCTACTCACCCCTTTGGTAGCTTGGCACGAGCAGTCATGCTTATCTCAGAGGCACTGTGTAAAGTATTTCTACATAACACACAGTGAAAACACTACAAACGGTCACCACGCCAGTTAAAAAAAAGGAAATATCTTATCTAAACCAGACAAGACCATAACAACAAAAATTCAACATACACAACGGAAAATATGACTTTTAAAATGTTTCAAGCAATTCTGTCCATAACATTCTATGGATGCAGTGATTTTACACAAAGTACCTCAGATGCATCAAAATCCGCAAGGAAAACAGCTGCAGAGGAGAGAAGCATCAGAACAACTCAGCAATGTGTTGGTTACTGAGTCCTTGGGGAGGCGATGCGTCAGTTCTACCTTATGCAGGAGAAGTGTTGTGCAAATCTGGACTGTAGGGGGAAGCGAGGTGTTGAAATCCAAGATCGTTCTGGTCTGGTGCAATGTGTGGAAATCCGGACGTGCTGGAGATCGATGCAGGGGTGGCAGACAGGAGCTGCATCGGTTTCTTCAACACTGTCACGCGATGCGTTGTTCTTGTCAGCCGCACAGCAGGACCTACGTAGGAGTCAGTGAGATGGTCGCAGACCTTGGAGACTTGCTGCACTGAACTAGGGCTGCAGCGGTTACTTAAGCCGTGGGCAGGCACTGGATCAATTTCTTTGGCCGCAAAGCAGCAGTGTGTGGAAATTTCTCCCGCACGGCAGTGCCGCATCAGAACAACAGGGCACCTCAAGGACGATGCACTGATTTTGATGGTTTCAAGCAGATCTTTGCAGCAAGAACAACCTCCAAGGACCCAGAATTGGAATTGGCATCACTTGGCAGGTCAGACCTCCCAGCAGTGAAGTTTAGGGAGACTGCAGGTGAAGTCTTTGCTGACCCTGATACTACTTAACAGGAGGCACACACAAGCCCTTGGAGAAACTTCACTAGCAGGATACAAAGCAAAGTCCAGTCCTTTTCCTCTCCAAAGCAGAAGCAGCAACTGCAGACCAACCCAGCAAAGAAACACACAGCAATGGTGCAGTGCTCTTCCTCAGAGCTCTTTAGCTCTTTGCTTTGGTAGAGGTCTGTCTTGATACAGACCTGTTCTAAAGTTCTGGGTTCTGGGCCCCACTACTTATACTACTTTCAGCATTGAAGTGTGCAGGTTTCAAAGAAAGTCTCTCCTGCTTACTAGAACCAGTTCTGTCCTACCTGCTCCATCCACACTATAAGGGGTGGAGACAGCATTGCGATAGGAAGACGCAGCCCTATGTAGGTGTCAGTGACAACTCCTTCTGCCACTAGTTCAGAAAGACCCGTCAAGATATGCAGGGCACACCTCAGCTCCCTTTGTGTAAGTTTCTGGAGTGAATGCACAAACAGCCGTTGTCAGTCTAAACCAGACATTGATTCCACACGCAGGCAGAGGCACACAGAGTGATAAAGCTAGAAAATGCTCACTTTACAAAAGTGGTATTTTCAAGCACACAATTTAAAAACAATCTTCACTAAGGGCCAGATGAATGATCATTTCTTATGGTCGCAAAGGGGCATTTGGCCCATTTGCGACCACAAAAACCGGATGCACAATGTACTAACCCTATTTTGCGAGTCGCTAATCTATTAGCGACTCGCAAAATAGGGTTAGCAACTCTCTATTTGGAAGGGGCGTGCCAAGGGCATCCCTTCCTAATAGCGAGTGCAAACGCTATGTATGAGTGTTTTGCGGCCGCATTTGCAGTCGCAAAATACTTGCAGTTTACCACCGACTTCAAGTAGGTGGTATACCATTCGCAAACCGGAAGGGGACCCCTTCCCCTTTGTGAATGGGTGCACAAATATTTTTCAAGAGCACCCTGTTTTCCTTTAACCCTTTCCATGCTCATGACGAGCTCAGCTCGTCATGATGCACGGTTGAGCTGTGCTGATGACGAGCTGAGCTTGTCATGAACAATGGACTTGACGATGAGTCAGCATAGGAGGGGAAAACACCTAGCAGCCAAGGTGTTAAGGAAAATGGGCTGCATTATTTTTTTTTAAAACTGCTTTATTGACAAAGCAGTCCCAGACATGGTGGTCTGCTGACCCCAGCAGGCCACCATCCCTGGCAGTGCTAGCCATTCCCAATGGGATCGCAAATTGCGACAGCCTCATTAATATCCATGAGCCATGCAATTTGTGATCCCATTGGGAATCTCAAACAGTGTCTGAGACACTGTTGTACATTTAATTTTGCGACTCGCAAATTGTGACTCGCAAATTTGTCGCAATTTGCGAGTCGCAAAATTCAATGGTCGTGCATCTGGTGTAAAAGATGTATTTTTAAATTCTGAGTTCAGGGAAGCCAAACTCCAAATCTCTAGCTGTTCCCAATTGAAAGTTATACTTGTAAAATGTTGCACGGCAGCACCAATAATAGCCTAGGGGAGAGCTAGTCCTTGCAATAGTGAAAAACAAAGTTGGCAGTTGTTCGCTATCAGGACATGTAAAACACACTAGTACATGTCCTACCTTTCACATGGGGGTACCTTGGGCCTACCTTAGGGGTGCCTTACATGTAGTAAAAGGGATGGAATGGGCCTGGCAAGTGGGTGCCCTTGCGAGGCAAACATGGCAGTTTAAAACTGCAATCACAAACACTGCAGTGACAGCTCTAAGATATGTTTACAGGGCTACTCATGTGGGTGGCACAGTCAGTGTTGCAGGCCCAATAGTAGCATTTGATTTACAGGCCCTGGTGACACACACTGTGCACTTTACTAGGGACTTACCGGTAAATAAAATATGTCAATTATGGATAGACCAATCACTAATACAATTTAGATAGAGAATATATGTACTTTTGCAGTGATTAGCAGTGGTAAAGTGCCCAGAGACCTATATTCAACAAAAACAGGGAGTCAAAAGGCCAAAAGTTTAGAGATAAATCTGCAAAAAGGGCCAGGTCCAGAAATGATGAGTCAGACAGACATAACAGATAACATAGTGATGAGTAACTCAAGCCCTGGTAAAGGAAATTTCCCGTTAATTACATTAAAGGAGTCAGCAGTAGAACGGAGCCCGAGTAATAAGGCAGTGAGCCTAGATGGGTTCCGATTGACCTTTTCAAAAACAATTAAGCTCTCTGGGTCCCATTACTAGTCAATGTTCTGAGAAGTGCAATTAATTATTTTCCCCCAAAATCATGTCATAATCAGTTATTGCTCCTATTTTTAAGAAGTTCAATATGGTTTCAGGCATTGCCTGGGAACCATTGTTCAGTGCCTAAATCTGAACCTTTTACTTAGTAAGTACACCGAGGTGAAGAGATGTTGTTTACATCCAGCCTTCATGGATGCCAGCTCTGAATTTGAGTTGATCATTCATTAGTTCTGTCTGCCCGACACGAAAAGACTGTCCGAAACGGACTTTGGGGGCCCATAGCAGGACCCCCCTGTCTCTGTTTGGGGGCAGTGGGGGTACCCAAGGCACCCCCCTGTAGAACCATGCACAGTGTGACATGCACCATGGGGTGCCTGCCACAGGGTGCAAGGTTTTCCGAAACAACCACTTTTTCAATGGGAACTTGTGTTGTTGTTCGGAACACAGGCTCCCATTGAAGTCAATGGGAGACTTTCCGAAAGATGTTCGGAAAATGATGTTCACCTGCATCCTTCTGGAAGTATTCAGATGAACTAAGGTGTACAACACAGGCTCAAGAAAGCCAGGATGAACCATCTCTATTACTGCTGAGACTACTGGAAACCACTCAGTTAACTTAACCCCACAAGGGGCAAGCCCACTAAGGAGTTTGAGTTTGAGTTTGAGTTTTAAAATATTTGTAAAGCGCTCATACACCTGCGGTTTCTTGGCGCTACAACTAACAAGGTCCAGGGCTAAAAGACGGGGGAAACTGTTGGGGATTTAGTCAAAAGACTTTGTGAACAAGTGGGCCTTGAGATGTTTGCGAAATTGAGGGTACAGAGTGATGGTACGGAGTTCCAGGTGAAGGGAGTTCCAGAGTATCGGGGCAAGGGTGGCAAATTTTGAGCCTCCCCACTTCTTAGTCCGGTAGCGAGGGATGGTGAGGAGGGACTGGGAGGACGAGCGAAGTACCCTGGTGGGTACGTAGGGGGTGATCTCTGAGGAGATAAATGCTGGTGCCAGGCCCAATCGGGCCAAGAAGGTGATGGAGGCGAGCTTGAATTGGACCCGGGCTCGCACAGGGAGCCAGTGTAGGGATTTCAAGAGGGGGGAAGAACGGTGGAATTTATGAAGATTGAAGACCAGGCGGGCCGCCTGGTTTTGTATCTGCTGCAAATGCCGTAAGCTGTATGCAGGGATACCTGCATATAGGGTGTTGCCGTAGTCCAGGCGGGACACCACCATGGCTAAGATGATGAGTTTAAGAGCAGAGAAAGTGAAGAAACGGGACACCCTGCGTATAGTGCGCAGTGAAAGGAAAGAGGAAGATACCACAGAGCTAACCTGGGAGTGAAGGGTGAGTTGGGAATTGAGTTTTATGCCGAGGGTTTTAACAGAGGTAGTAGGTTCGGGAGAGGGGCCAAGAGAAGGGGGCCAGAAGAGAGAGGACCAGGGGCTGGATGAGCCTTTAGAGGCTACAGTGCCTACGCTAAAAGATCTTACTGAATTGCACAAACTGCGTCAGAAGCAAGACACCGCTAGAGCAGAACTTGCCCAGGCACGAGAGTTGCCCATTCACTGTCAATGTACCCAAGCCTAGGTGCAGACTCAGGCAAAAGTGGATGGGCGGTCTAAGGGGTCTTGGGATGGTGTCTTTCTGTGTAGCAAGGCATCTATCCAATATCTGTGACCAGCCAGATGGTTAGGGTACCATAGTGTCAACAGAGGCTCCATTATTCTGGCCTCTTGTGGAAAAGAAGACCAAACAGAGGATTTTATCATACTTGTTACTGACCTAGTGTGGGTATAAATCTAGAGAAGTTTTGGCATATTTATCCCTGTGGCAAAAAATCTGTTAAGACAGGTTAAGGTCATGGCTCATTTCATGCCAGAGCCTGTGTTCATGATTCAATTTGAGATGATTGGGATGGACTTGTCCACTACCTCAGGTTACTAACATATATCTGTTTTAGTGAAACATGCTACCAAATACGTTGTGGTGGGGCCTCTCGGAAGTACTACTACCTCTGTCCTGTGGCCTGTGTACTGTTCTTTCGGAAGTAGCAACAAACTTCATGTCAAGTTGAATGGAATTCATGTTGGAGGAGTGTGATGTGAGTAACACGTCTCCATCTCCTACCACCCTCAGGTCAATGGACTGGTGGGGCTCTAATTTAAAAAATCTAAAACATGATGAATGTTACATACGCAACCTTAAAGAGCAAATGTATTAATATATCTGCTGCTAAGTCCTGTCTAACGTGTAGGTTGACACTTTCAAATTAAGGAGGGGCAGCTTAGTTTTTTAGCTTCTGTGATTGGTAACATGAGTGCCATTGACTTGGAAAGTAATTCCCACCCATTGGTAAACACTAAGAAGCAGTTATATTGCTAGCTATGTATATTACCATTATCTGCATAATTTTCCACTGATCCTGAATACAGGATGCGACATAGTTTTCAACAATTTCAACTGTCTCTCTCTCATAGTCTCATCAACATCTCCCTTTCCCAAATTGCTTTCGTATGCTCCAGAGGGTGACAAATGAACCAGCAAGCAGTGCTATAGCTCATTTACCTGAATAACTACCACAGATCCCATTGATTTAGGTCTCCCTTTCTTTTCTCAGTACCAGTTTCACACTTTGCAAAAACTCTGTGACCAGAAAGAGGTAGATATTTCAGTTTGAAAAATACTAATTACCATGATGATAAAAACTCTGGAAATAACATCATGTGACCGTTGACCAGATGAATAACGCATATCACATTCTCTAAGCTAGCCCCTAAGCCATTTTATACTAATCCAAACTTGCATTAAGTGGAAAACATGCATCTTTGTTGAAAGTGCATTCATTACTAGAGCTACCTTGAACTGTAGTACACCCTGAGACTTGCTAAGTACACAGATTTTAGCAGTTGCTTACTAACAAGTATAAGGTGTCTTAAGCCTCCTTTTGACTTATAAGTAAGGTAGACAGGTCTACTGCATATTTACTTACTCCGCATAATACTTAGGGTGCACTGTACATGTTTGCGCAGTGGTGCATCTTTAACAGGGTGTGTCTGATGTAAACAGGGAGAGTGTGCCCTATTACAGATAATGTGTTTCCCTCTGGGCAGAATGGATTTGTGGCTGCCCAGGGGACAGCACATTAATGAAACGTGAAGCCGCTGTTTGAGGAAACCGTTCCATCTTTTTTTTTAATATGTGCAGACAGCACCCAGCCTGAACTTTAAAGGATAACATAGGTCCCCCTACTGGGAAAAGCAGTAAGTGACTGCACCTACCTACAGTGGGATGTCTAGTGGGGTCCATGGACTCCCTTTTCTCCCTTGCAGAGGTCCCTCTGAGGGGCACGCTGACCATGCAAAAACAACAGTTGATGGACAGAATGCAGAACAATGTCATACATTCACCCCAGTACAGAGATCTGGGCCTAAATCCATCATTTTTTTGCACTCCACACCACCCCAGTTCAGACACGGCCATATGCAAATCAGCTTGACCCTGTGCCTAATGGGAACAGTCCAGCCCGTACTGCCAAGCCATGTCTTTCCTGGACCGGAATCAAGCATCCTAGGACCGGTTTCTGGCTATCAGCCGTCATCAGCCAGGATAGCTTGACTCAAGTGGTGTGGAGAGCATGGGACTCACGTCTGAGCATACCCATCCCACTCGGGGTGACAAATGCAAAAACAGCAGTTGATGGACAGAATGCAGAACAATGTCATACATTCACCCCAGTACAGAGATCTGAGCCTAAATCAATCGTTTTTTTGCACTCCAACGATGGAATTAGGCCCAAATCTCTGTACTGGGGTGAATGCATGACATTGTTTTGCATTCTTTCCATCAACTGTTGTTTTTGCATTTGTCACCCCGAGTGGGATGGGTATGCTCAGACGTGAGTCCCGTGCTCTCCACGCCGCTGGAGTCAAGCTATCCTGGCTGAAGACGGCTGATAGCCAGAAACCGGCCCTAGGATGCTTGATTCCGGTCCAGGGAAGACATGGCTTGGCAGTTCGGGCTGGACTGCTCCCATGAGGCACAGGGTCAAGGCTGATTTGCATATGGTCATGTCTGAACTGGGGTGGTGTGGAGTACAAAAAAACGATGGATTTAGGCCCAGATCTCTGTACTGGTGTGAATGTATGACATTGTTCTGCATTCTGTCCATCAACTGTTGTTTTTGCACACTGTCCATGCACCATCTCTTTGTGGCACACAATGAGTTAACTTCCTCTTTGTCCCTGTACCCACGTCCATAATACGGTGCATGCATAGAGGCAACGTGTTTCAGTCATTTGCATGAAGCCACACCCAAATTCAAATGAGGGAACACCCATTTAGGATAATACTGATGCTGCATGTGCACCAGCGCCATCTGTATTACAGAAAGGACCTCGCAAGCCTCTGTGGCCCGCTTCTTTAATACCAAAGTGTCCCTGGGTTGCAGGAAGAGGTATACCTAGCTGTTACTCCTCTGGCCTCTGGGGCACTTGTTATAAAGGTCCTGGGGATCATACATTTCAGGGCATATTCTGCAAAACGTATAGCAATGTACTCTTTCACAGTCACAGAACTCTTCAGTATCTTTTTACAACAAAGATCAGCTGTTCATTTCTGGATACTAAAATCGTTTTGCCTTGGCAGGCAACGGAGGACATTACATGGACCTCTGAGCTCTCTGTGGCAAACCTACAAAGGGCCACATCCAGATATTGCATGAGGGCATTCAGTACAAGAATCTCCTGACTTTGTCGGTCAGGAAGCACAAAGACACGTGCAATGTTTCTGGGCTGCCTGGGCACAGTGCATCAGTTTCAAGAGTCTGCTTTTTATATTCTGTGGATCGGAAAAGGAGAAACCGCTGCCTCTGGGCCAGCAAGGCTAAGGTGCACTGCAGGGCTCGGGCTGGGCTAAACAGGACACAGTAAAGGTTGTCTACTTGCACTGTAAGGAGGGGCAGAAAGACGGCACCTGCTCTCACTGATAGAGTCCATCAGGGATGAGTCTCATTCTTGTAGTGGACGTGCCACAGCTGTTGCTGCCTCACACTTAGCATTTTCTTTTTATACAGCACTGCCAATATATCAACATGCATTCACATATTTGCCTATAAATGCCCACTTTGCGACTCTCCTCAACAAGCATTCACATATAACAGGCGCATTATCAGCCCAGTTGGTTAAGCTGGAAGCGCCCCGGTCCCCTATTCTGACCCTTCATAATAATGCGGGAACTATGGGCCAGCCCACAAGTGGCTATTAAAAGTGTGTTCAATATCAATTTATGTATCACATAGACTGAGCAACTGAATCCCTCTTCTGATGAACTTCAGAAATTTCTAACAGATAATACCTTACCAGGTTTTACCTCAGAGGCTAAGGAATCCCTGGATAGTCCACTTTCTAAGGAAGAGATACTAGCCACGATCCAATGCCTTAAGACAGCGAAAACTATAGGTATCGATGGTTAACCCTCAGAATTTTACCACAAATATGCAGTGATTATAGCTGAGAGGCTCTTAGATATATATCAAGAATCCCTTAGCATTGGGAGCCTATCAGCCACCATGCAGGAGGCACTGATCATAATGGCGCCAAAACCGGATAGAGATCCCATGATAACCTCAGCATATCAGTCAATGTCACTCATAAACATAAACATGAAACTTTTTAGCAGCTTGCTGGCAGCTCGCCTACTTCCACAGTTACCTGAACTGGTCCATACGGATCAATCAGGTTTCTTTCCAAGGCAGACACTCTTCACATCCTCCGATGTCTAGCTGGCGTCTATCATGCCCCAGAGCTCCAAACTGATGCCTACGCACTCACCCTATTAGATATTGAGCTGGCATTTGATTCTCTAAATTGGTATGGCAACTGTTGTGCTCAGTGGGCTTAGGGACTAAATGTATTCAATGGGTCCATATTCTCTATTCTGATCCCTATGCCAGGAAACGCTCAGTGGCGTGGTCTCTGAGCCCTTCCAATTGGTTAGGGGCACCGGGCAGGCATGTCCTCTTCCTCAATTCTGTTTGTCGGCACATGGAGCCCCGGGCGGTGGTTCAAAGATGCACCATGGGCCCCTGGGAGATAACACTGGAAGCGACCAATCATGTTGTCTCCCTCTATGCTGACGACACCATAGTATATCTGCCGCACCCAACTGACTTAGCGCCTATTCTTCTAAAAAAACATGCATGCATTTGGAGAGCTTTCCAGAATCTGTATCAATCTGGAGAAGTCCAAACTGTTTTAACTGGGAGGCTGGTCTGGATTCCACTGGAGGAGCTTCCTGAGGTTGGATTTCCTCGGATGACTGACACTGCGTGATACTTTGGAGCCCAGTTAATGCATACAGCCCCAACTTATTTAGCTCTAAACATAAAAGGGTAATATAGGAGTTCCAAGCCTCCAGTCATTTTTGGAGGAATTTACCATTCTCCCTACTGGGCAGTAAAGCCATTGTAAAAATGATAATTTTACCGCGCTGCCTCTACGCACTTCGAAGCACCCTATCTACAATTCCTAAGCCCTATCATAAATGTGGACCAGCCAAAATACACACACTTAAAAGAAGATGGGGTCAGGGAGTTCTGCAAGGTACCCACCTGGAACTTTATTAAATGGCAGCGCACCTCCAAAACAAGATTTACTGGTTAGACCCAGACGATAATTGGGAAAAACAACTTTTACCGGACGCATATGAGGAAAAACCTCTCCCGGTCTTACTAGTAAGCGGTTCAAAGGTTCCTTCCACTTCTCCCTACATTAATTGATTGGTGGCAGGTATCTGGAAAGGAGTGGTTTGAGGACTACTTCATTGTGACCTTATTGCCGCGGATATGTCACTTTGGGTAGTGCAACCCCCTCTGTAAATTGCTGATTCAATGTCGGCACGAAGATTGAGTGATGGAGGCTGTAACATTTGGGGTATCTTTATCCTGGGGGTCAATTCATTACCAGGGAGGAAGCCATAGTCCTTTCTCATTATGTATGGGACAATACTTCCAATAAAGTAAAATTTCCACTGCAGCTGCCATGGTGTGGCCAACTTTTCCTGAGGCACTACCTCAATCCAACACCCTGATAATACTACTATATATGGCCTGAGGCTGTAGGCTGATTTTCCACATCTATAGGGTATGCCATGAAAAGATGTTTCGGAGTGGGCAGTTGCAGAGGAGGTATGCATGCGGCACATACATAAGAATGACGAATGACAAGCTTGATGAGGGCCTGTGAGCCTGGTCAGCCATGTTATCCGATTTGAGGGAGCAACGAGATCCGACCACCCCCAGAGACAAGTCTACCTAATGTATTATCTACATCCTAATTTTGTTGAAATGTATACTAGAAACACCCTATGTGTCAGATGGTAGCATTGCAGACACCCACACACCACTTTTTAGACACTTCGGGCCTTATTTATGAGAAGTGACACATCGCTGAGTGAAAAAAACAGTGATACATCACTTCTCAGTGCGCCCTCCTTGCGACATGATGGATGCGTCATAGTTACTGTATGACGCATCATGTTGCAAGGAGTTACAGATACGTCAGTATTTCTGACGTACCTCTAGGTGCAAAAGTCACGCATTGCTGGGGTGCGTCTGAAAACAGATCCAACTCCAGCTATGCATCAGTCTTATGCTTGCTGTGTGGCAGGCGTAAGATATTGACGCAATGGTGTCCTAGAAGTGGCGCACTGAAATCTCATGGATTTGAATGAGCCACTTCTACAAGGCTTTTTGCCTAGCGTCAGAATAATGTGATGCAGGATTTACAAAGTGATGCATCTGACTAGATTTTCATTTTGTAAGTAGGGCGCAACATGGTGCATTTTTTACACCACCTCTGCATCCCAAAAAGTGGCACAACGGAGCCGCAAAACTGTTGCAAGGGGCTTGTAAATCAGCCCCTTCATTTGTATCAGCAGCAGGACCTTTGCACAAGAGAGAAGGCAAGAAGGGAGGGGGGTTTCATTTCCATTTTTTACTTTCTTGTTTCTTGGGTGTTGTATGGGCAACTGTCTGACATATTCCCACCGAAGCTCAGTTGTAAGTTTTGTTGATATCATCCTAAGATCACACTTACCTGATCGTGCAAAGATGGATCCTCTAAAACATGTTCCTTATTCGCTTATCTCCATTGTGTCGAATTCGATGCACATAACACCTGATTTACATGTACTACATTTGAAATATCTGTCTATATTCATGTATGTAGAGCCTAAGCAATGGAAATAGATGTTATGTACTAAACTGATATTCCTAGATTATGCTGCCTATGTGAAACTGCCACAATTAATAAAGTTGATTTAAAAAAATGCATTCACACTTAAGCACCCGATTCCAAGGCCTTTTCCCCAAAAAATAGCCAAAAAGGTCCACAATTCAGCAGTCCACACACCTGCCATCATGTGCTGCTGTACAATCTGATTAGACAGTGACCTCACTTTCAAACTTTTAAAGCACATTCAGTGTCTCATCTGACTTCATGACTCCGCTGCTTGCACACAGTCTTTTCTATGGCTGGCAGTCAGCCTGGCCCTAGCTGCAAGCTGCACCTGTTACATTTTGGGGTAGTGCTGCAGCACCACTGCCTACCACTAGGCTTACAAGGTGTGAGGAATGGAGGCCAGTTTTGGTACTGTCAAAGAGCTATGTCCATTTGCAGGTGGCAGCAGCATGCAAAAACTAGATCCTGATTAATGAA
The DNA here is from genome assembly GCF_964263255.1 of Lissotriton vulgaris. NCBI lineage: Eukaryota > Metazoa > Chordata > Amphibia > Caudata > Salamandridae > Lissotriton > Lissotriton vulgaris. Next base: position 1,614,140,524 of record NC_141694.1, read on the forward strand.
GAGCCCCTGTAGAATGGGAGTGGAGGCTGGTCATGGTAGCTAACTCAGAAAAAAAATTACCTCAATTGCCCCAGCCTCTCGGGCAAACACCTGCTGTTAGAAAAGGCCAGTCCAGCATTCTTTCAAGGTCTCCTACAAAAGATGTGGGGGCATATGTATGAAAGTTTGGTTTTGCGATTCTCAATTAGCGAATTTTAGAGAATTGCTATTTGAGAATCACAAAACGAGATGTATGTAGGATTTGCAAAAAGATTTGCGAATCCTACATATTCCATAAATGCGAATCTCAAAGTGTGATTCGCAATTGAAGAAACCCTCCCTATTCATTCCTATGGGCCTACAGGCCCATAGGAATGAATGGGAAGACATTCTCAATTTACGATTAGCAATTAGAGAATCGCAAATTGCGAATGCAATTTCAAGGTTGCAAGGGTGTCAAAAGGACACCCTGTTGCACCCCTGAAATAAGCATGGGTGCACATGTGGTGCACATACATGCCCTAAGGACAAATTTTGCAATTCCTTATTTTGCAAGGCAGTTTTTCATTAATACATACCACTAAGCCCAATTGGGATCACAAAGCTGGAATTCTGTGAATTTCGGCGTTTACGATCGGATTTTGGAATGATACATAGGGCTCATAGTTGCCCATGAGCTGGAAATAAAAGAAGATGCACATGCTCATTAGGAAAATAAAAAATAATTTCCATGTCAGGAGTGGTGGAATTAAAAAAACACTCTGAGTAGATATCCGTTAGATCACAGGGATCTGATATTAAAGTCTATAAAGCTACATGGCATGTGAATTGCTATTAATTCAGCTTTCAGTAAAATGCTAATCCAATCCAACATGAGTGATGCTAATCTCCTCTAATCTCTCCTAATCCCTAAACCCACTAATAACCAGACAGAGCAGATATTACGCCACTCAGCGTTAGACCTGGGAAAAACCTGTTGAAAAGAGAGAGGGACAAGAGAGAGGAATAGAGAAATATGAGAATAGGGACATAAGCACATTGGACATCTTCACTATCCCCACTCTTACTGCTGGGCTCAAACTGCACTGCAGAAGCATTGAGATCTAAAACAAGAAATTACTCTAAGAATTTCACAATTTAAATTAGAATTCACCATTCCTAAAATAATATATCTCATGACAATCTGTTTATTTCTGTGTATTTCTGACTCTCTTAAGTTGTTCAAATTCTGAAACCACCTTGAGTTAAAATCGAGTATTGAAAAATAAATGAAAACTGAAGTACAATGTTAATTTCTATATTGACAACTACTTTTATTCATTTGTAAATGGAGTCTGTATTTGGAACGATTCTGAATGTTCATCAGCTGTAACAAAATCATACATTAGTATTGTACCGGTCCACTTCACAACAAGCAATCACTTCATTGTCAATATCCTAATACTATCCATGAGTGAAGGAAACTATAAAAAAAAATTCTGTACACGCTGTGGATTCTTCTTTTAGAATGTAAGTACAATTGATGATCATAATCCTTGGAATAATGGCTCCGATAATAGTGGGCATTATCAAAAATCTGTGCTGTCAGAATACATCTCCGCATCCAGTAAGTTCTTGATATCTCCAAAAATATCACTTTGAGTTCCAACTCTGGCTGCAAGGGTCAGCTGTGGAAAGTAACTATATTGATTGTGTTAAAAAGAACATTCTGAAATAACCTTGAAAGAACTTTAAAAGCTAAGATGTCCCCACCATTGCAAGTCTCTTGAAAGTTCCATTGCTCCCTCTGACATGTATGTATTGACTCTACCTGTGTGCTTTGCATAGTGTATGTGTCAAAAATAAAAAGCCCCATAAAATGCAGCACCCAAACTGTGCACTGTGGCTGACCTCTGCTGCGAAAGCCCAGGTACCAAATTAGTTCAGAGGAGCAAGTATCTTCACCTGTACAGTAAATACAGGTGAGCGTGGTAGATAGATCATAACAGCTGGTCTCTACACTGTTCTGAACCACATAAATTATGTTAATTATTTAATTGACATTGATACCGATGGCAGTGGGATTTTTGTATCTCAGTCTTCAGATGTACTCATTAAATAGCCCGCACCACTGATCATATGGAACTTTATTCATAGACAAGGAGAATTTAAAAGGAGCAATCATTTACATCAAAACTTCATAAATAACCAATCCGATTTAGCATTTATAACAGTCAATTAAGAGAGTGAGTGTGTGTTAAAGGGTGTTATTAACAATTCCAGTAAGTTTAAATAGATTTATGCAGTAAATATTTGTCTTTAGTCATCAATATTACAAATTCAAGGTGCCAGTTAGTCAGTATTTCATAAGAAGGTAAACCAAATTAGTAAATGTTACAAATAAAATAGTGATAACATCACAAGTCTATTCCATAAAGGAATTTCCCTCATGTAGATTAAGCACAAGAAAGACAATTTTGTATCTGGGCTGTTTAAAGGTGTCAGTTCAGAGATCCAATAAAGAGTTCTAATGAGAGAATAAGATGGATAAGCATAAAGCTTTTTCATTTAAGCAAAATTATTTTCAAGCTGGAAAATATTCTCAGCTATAAATGAGCAGACATCAATTGAAAGGAAAAGGCTAAAAAAGGAATCTCTCCTGAAGGGAGGAAACCCTACGGATCTCGGTAAAAGCGTCCACAGTGCTCTCGAACACTAGAAGCCACAGTGCCTGACTACTCTAGGAACATACGCTAATTTAAATCTGTTAAAACAAGGGTTAAAACAATTTATGCATTCCCCATTCTCAGCATCCAACTGGATTTCAATTAACCCCTCGGAACAAGTAAATTTCCTAGTTTCTCTTGTCTTCACAATAGACCACAGAAACAAGTCCAAGGCTGGTACGGTGTTGTGTAGGGCTTTGTGTGTGTGGATGAGAATCTTGAAGGTGATTCTAGCCTCGATGGGGAGCCAGTAGGGTATGCGCAGGTGCTGGGAGATGTGGCAGTGTCGTGGCAGGTTAAGGATTAGTCTTGCGGCGGCATTCTGGATGTTTTGTAGCTTGTAGGTGAGGTTTCTGTTGAATCTGGCATAGAGTGCATTGCCGTAGCCAAGTCTGCTGGTGACGAGGGCGTGAGTGACGTTCTTTCTGTGTTCGAGCGGGATCCATTTGAAGGTCTTGCGCAGGAGGTGGAGGGTATGGTAGCCGGAGGATGCAACAGAGTTGATCTGGCAATCCATTTTGAGTTTGGGGTCCTGGATGATTCAGAGGTTGCGTGCGTTGTCTGTGGGGGTGGGAGGGCTTCCGAGGGTGGGGATAGTGTATAGCAGAGGGTAGATTCAATATTCGGCATTGACTTCTAGGTGTGCAAAGTTAGCAAAACTTTCTATGGTTAACCTGTGTTTATTTTGTTCAGCTTCTATACAATAATTTTCATGAGACATGACTAGCCATACTCCGTCTTCTTCTAAGTGTGATATCCCTACTCTTCTACTGCAACCTTGGCCCTAGGGAATTCTTCTTAATTCTTTTTATTTGTATTTGTTAGAAAATATTTGTCATGATAATGTATCACAGTCTTTATAGATTTAGACACAGTTCATTATTTGTAAAATCAGATCTCGTTGAATTGGATCAACTAAACATCAATTGTAAAATCTAATTTTATAGTATTCTCTCAAGTGTTTATCAAATGTTTTATCAGTGTGGCATATCACAGAGGTCCAAATAATTGTGATCTCAGTTCACTGGGATCCTGATTGATTGCATTAGGCACGTTCTCTGTAGTAGATTCACTCAGGTGCTGAATACCTGCAGCAAGGTACTCTTGCTCTCTTGGATCTCCTTGGTATCTGTTGATCTTCTTCTGTGTCACTTATATCACTATGGGCCAGATATAGGTAATCACATATTACCGATTCCTAAATACCGAATTTTACCGATTCGGTATTTAGGAATCAGTAAATGTGATGTAGCTAATGAATATTAAATATTACCGATTCGGTATTTACCGAACCGTAATTCCCATTCATTCCTACCGATTCGGTAAATACCGAATCGGTAATAAGGGGAAGACTTACAAAGGTGGCAGGGTGTCACATTCACACTCTGTTGCACCCCTGAATAGTGCATGGGTGCACATGTGGCACACATACATGCCCTAAGGGCATGTATGTCTGCCACATGGCACTGTTAAAAAAGCCAAAAATTGCTTTTTTAATGGTTTTCGATATTTACCACCAACTTGTAGTTGGTGGTAAATAACGAATCCTTAAATGAGGAATGCACTCACTTGAGTGCTCCCTACATTAGGGATTCGGTAAATTACCGAATCGGTATCTTAAGGATTCAGTAATTTACTGATTCCTTAAGTTACCGATTCGGTAAATTACCAAATCCTTCAATTTGGCCTCCTACATCTGAAAAGCCTAATATCGGTGGGTAACGGCGAAATTCTGTAATTTTGGCCGTTACCGACCGGTATTAGGCTACCTACATCTGGCCCTATATTCTGTTTCTTCGATGATCTTTTGTGGTATGCATTCAACTGACATACTAGATTTCAATTGTCTCCTGCAGGCAGAGTCCACAACAGTAAACCATTCTGCATCACAAGGAATCTGAAATGGAACAGCTATATTGTTAATTTCCAAAGATCCTCTAGAATTCTTTACTTGCAGTTAAGCTTCTGTAAACCCATAATTGACAAATTGCAAGGACTTCCAACTATTTCTCTCAAAATTCCTTGTTGTAAATTTGTTTCAATCACCACAGTGATTCTAGCCTATGTTTGAGGTTTGAGATAACATTTAGGGGTCGGTGATAAATTCGGCTCCACTGGCAGAGTTTGCAGAGTTTCGTGCACTCCACATAACTATGACAAGCATCATGTGGTGGATTTTTTTTCTCATGCATGGCTCACCAATTTTATATTGATCAGCAGAAACAAGAGTTTGTGTCCCCTAGTGTGATTTTCAGGTGCCAGAAGGCCTCCCAGTGAGATTTCACCCTCACAGCAGGTCGCAACCATCTGCATTGAGAAAGTTGCCACTCAAGTTGAAAATCTACTCTAGCAGTAGAAAGAAGCAGCACCCTGGTGTGCACTGTGTGCTGCTTTTACATCGCAAAACAAGCTCCTTGCTCTAGAAATCAGCACAAGCAGAGTAAGACGCTGAATTCTGCCCACTCATCAAACTTTGCGGAATCTCGCCGAGTTTTTATGTAAATGCGAAATTCCATGAGTTCCATCCACCCCTTCCTTACTCAGATATATCAGCTCATTCTCCAGCTATTGATTTAGGTGTGAAACTTCTAAACATCCCCTAATAATATCTTCAATTCCACCTTCAATGTTGGTTCATTTATGGGTCTCACCCATTCTTGACTAAATTCCATCATCAAATAATGTTTCTGCATAGGTAACACCTCAAAGCCAGGACGCTTCTACCACTTACTAAATTGTACAAACAGTGTTCTCTGCTCTCAAAGTCCCCTCAATATCTCTTAAACATGAGCAGCCTACAAAGATTACATAGTCATGCTTATCAAGGAATTTAACCTTACTGCCAAGTCTTGGCTTGGTGCATAGATCCCTAACATTGAGACAATCATGCTCATCCTTTTCCCTGTCAATTTCATTTTCAGGCAATGGTAATAATACAGCTGGATTGAGAGTTTGGCATCTTTTTAATACAACATGCTATGCAGTAAGAATCAATCTGCATGTTGTCAAATATTGGGTCACAGTACGAGTGAGCAAAATTTCACAGAGTGAGGAACCATCACAGTAAGAGGGTGTCTCATTACTATGCTCTTGCTTCTCTCAATACTGACACCAACCGCCACAATTGCTTTAAGGCAGCTTGCCAGTCCTGAGGCAACAGGTTCAAGAGTAGTTGAAAAATATGCCACAGGTCTTCAAGAGTCTCCATGCAATTGAGAAAGCACTGAGAGAGTGCTCCCTGTGCAAATGTGGTTCTAAAAACAAACCTATTCCCATCTTTCAATGACTGAACATTCTGTGGTGGGGTCCAGACAACAATTTCTGAGTTTTGTCACATTGGAATAAACCCTGTCGAGGCTTCTCCCCCGCCAGCTCCTGGCCCTAAGGTCTCCCCTAGGTGCCCGAAGGTTAGGGTGCATTGTTATAAAATGCAGGGACAGGGGGCGTGGCTTGTGCCCGCGGAGAATGGCGGCATCTGCTTGAGGCGCTCCCTGAGCTTTCGCACTACATTGTTGTTAACCGTGAAACCGAAACGCGGACAGAACGTCTGAAAATGCACTGAATATCCCGAGTCTTTTGGCACCTTCTAAATCGTAAGGACAATGATGCATTTCCACAAATGAGTTTCTTCGACGGATTCTCGTTATCGCAGCCGCCATCTTAGGAATTACATCAAAGGCAACACTATTCAAGAACATAGAGGTACCGGCTATGAAGCCTTCAATGTCTCCTTGACTGTTTTTTACAGCTTGTACCGCCTGCACACGACTAAATGCGTACCTTCTGGATTTTCTTCTAATCCCTCTGAAAGCAGAAGACTGTTTGCTGTTTAAATACTTCATTCTTTCTGATTGTGAGAAGAACCTTGTCAGCCATTTTGCGCACCCTTCCACACACATATGGCGCAATATACTGCATAATCTTTTGGAATTTTGGTCACCCTTTGACCCCTTGCGTTATATTTACAACCTCAGCTATTATGATTTCCACATCAATGGCTATTTTTTTTTCTGGTATAATACAAAGCACAGTTCTAAATAGGTAATTGGTTATTTGGCTTCAAGCTCAATGGACACTAAGAATTTGATTTTTTTCTGCCATTTTGGCATATTCTATATAAAACCCAGGCGGTTACCCCCTGCTATTTGCATATTCCTCTGAGAGTCATAAGTTTTGTGCCTTCTCCCACAGAATGGTGTGCTGTTGGCTCTATGGGCAGAACAAAAGGAGCTCTATCTACGAATTCACAGTCCAAGCATATTTTTGTCAAAAATTCCAAAATCCTTTCTACTTACTCTAAATTGGAAGAATCTCTACTGGCTACGCCAGATTCATCGGTGGCAGGTATAGATTCCTCAACGGCGACCTCGGGGAAAACTGTTACTAAACGCCTAAAACAAAATCCTCCTTCTCCTCCTAAATCAGTCTCACCAGTATCTATGGAGATGTTGCTGGATGAAATAAGGGCACTTAGGCCATTTATGGAGGAGACTAACTCTAAACTACAAGTCCTCACAGACAATTGGTCTCAACTTGATACAAGAGTCACTGTAGTTGAGCAAAGTATGTTCTCATTTAGAGATACTACTGCAAACGTATCCCAGCTTCAGTCTCAAGTTTCGACACTCCAAAAACAGATTGAAGACCTTGAAAATCGAAATAGGAGGAATAAACTGCAAATTTATGGTGTGGCGGAGGGAGTTGAGGGGTCGGACCCCCTCACCTTCTTTAAATCTGTTCTTCCCAAAGTTCTACATTTAGCAGAGACCACAGTACTTAATATTCAAAGAACGCACAGATTGGGTTGTCCTTTTTCCAATCAGACCCTCCAGGATATCGCGATTTCGCGGTTTGCCGCGAAATCGGCACTTTTGTTAAAGTGCCGTAATTTTTTTTAAATGTGCCGCGAAATCGGGTCCCGTGCAGCACAGTTAATTAGTAATGCCTGCATGATCTGTCCTGCCTTTATCTACTTCTGCGTTCCACAAAAACTGCCGGTCAATGTAGGCTGAGAAAGGAATTAATGTGCTTCATTCGAAAAGGCAAATGAAAATAAATGGATTCTTCTGGCATTGCGCATCATTAGTCTATGTAAACATCACAAACATACTGAAATGATTCAATGTTTCAGATTATTTTAGACACGCTGTTCAGAAACACCATAGAAGTCGAATCACAGAAAGCAACTGATGTGTTTCACTTCTTAAAGTTCAAACCAAGCGTGGTTATAATGTGTACTCTCCATCTCGATGAGCTCCGCGAGGACTTGTAAACATGATACAATGACTCATGATAATTCATTTCAATCTTTTCAGGCACGCCCGTCTGCCAAAGATTAGGAACACCTCGAGTATGTTTGAGTTTGAACCTTCAGTTCACAGACTATCATTAAGAGCAGGCAAGTTAGTTCAATTCGTAAATTGGCATTATAATCAAAATGAGTCATAAACAGCTGCTACAGAATTCTTAACTGGTATAACTCTAAACATTGCTAGCAGCAGATGATATTACGAAAAGATGTGCGCACCTGCCAACAGGATGCAAAGTGAAATCCTTTACTTAATTCCTCCCCAGAAACCATTTTAGCGAGCGGCAGAAGAGATGTTTATCCCGTCATGATGCCGTGCGGCAGGCTGCTGTTTTGTACCCATCACACACACAGCTTCATTCATCGCGAGAGTGACTGATTTGCATGTAGGTGCTCCCTTACTATCAGCTGTGCCCCCTTACTATCAGCATGCACCAATCCGAGCCGTAATAATACCTTGTGGCTGCGCACGAACGGCTGAAATAATTAGCCAACCGGAGCAAAAAATCTGCAATCAATCATAATCTCTGAAGCATGGGGAAGGGAATTTTTGGACCATTCAAAGGTGAATATGGCTGCTTTCATAAAGCGCTTTCGACTGAAAGATATTTATAGTCATACTGACAGCTTTTACTGAGGCCAAGAACATCTTGCGAAAATAGGAGTAGTTATTTGGTAATTACAGAGCTATATCAGTTTAATTTCTAAACTGCTCCCAAATTAGTTGTCACTTTGCAGTATTGCCATCTCTGCATGGCACTGATTTTAAATTCAACGGCAGCTCACATCATCATCACATCTACCATTTGCAGCTATATTTAGTGTGACTTCGGTCCCATGTTACGATGAAATGTCAGGCAGCGGTGGGGGTCTAACATTGAATTCTCTCAGACACGTGCTCGGCTGGTCAGCGCATTACTGTTCTTTAACAGCATTTAAAAGGTGATAACTGTAAACGTATAGGATAGTATGTATTAGCTTTATTGTTTAATTGGGGAACGAGTATTCAAAGTGATTTGAATGTTAAAACAACTGAGCTTTCGTTTTACACTTGCCACTGAGCTTAGCTTACAGTGCATTTCAAGTATAATGTTTTTTGGCCCTGCGTTTATGCACAGTTGATCTACTGTGGTTTGCATCAGATTTCTGTGACTAACTAGATACGTTTAATCTGTGACGGACAGTGAAAGATCCTTCTAGATTTCACAGTTCCACGAAAGCAGAGCGGGATATATGCCTTGTTTCAGTATAAAATCTGGTACAAAAAAGAGGTATCATGTCCCCATCTTGGGGTAGTCGAGGGCAGGCCTCAAGAAAAACACAAATTATCTACAAATAATATTACTCAATTCAGTCCAACGACTAGCCCACTTCGTACATCCTTAAGGTAAAACATCCCTTAGACTGGTGTACTTTGTTGTCAATAAAAAAATGCCCTCCTCTCTGAGGCCCTCATTACCAGTGGTTTAGAATAAAATTGTTAGAAAATGGGTTGGTGGTTGACTTGGAAGGGAGCCCGGGCAAGCAGCAACCAGTGGTCGAAGTGCCTAAAAAAGAAGTATGGGAACTGTGATGCTGTGCACAATGGGGGCAAGTGTGAGCGTGTTTGGGGGATGGTCAAAGGTGTGGCGAAAAAAAATGATCTGTAACTTTTTTCGGTCTTTCACCTCCAGGTAACTACACATAAAAACGCCCACGATAGCGGTGTCCAGCCACCCTCAGACTCTTAGGCGAGAAAAGGGTTAAGGATGTGCCAAACACCGGTTCTGCAATGTTTCAAAAGGTGTGATAACTGCTACCAACCTATACTAAAGCAAATGGAGAATTGCATTTCCAAGGGATAACAGCCTTCCCCTGTGGGATGCTTCCTCTATTCCATATTCCAGGTTGCCTATTCAAAGTGGAATACTCTGCTAAAACGGTTTCCATTGATTTAAGGCTGAAAATGAATGATTATGAGTAAAATAAAGTGCCGCAAAAATGCCGCTAAATTTCAATATTTGTGCCGCTAAATTTCCATATTTGTGCCTCTAAATTTGCGAATCCATGCCGCTATATCCTGGGGGGTCTGTCCAATACTTCACAACCACAAAGGCCAAGAGGAGATATCATTTACTTTCTGGAATATACAGATTTCTTATTGGTGTTATCTGCGGTCAAATCTTCCCAGCAGATCACTTGGTCTGGTTCAACTTTATACTTTGCGCAGGACTATGCTAAAGCAACTGTAAACAGACGTAAAGCATTTCTCAATATGAGACCAGCTCTTCGGCCATTGGGTGCTCGATATGATCTATTTCACCCGTGTTTATTCAAGGTTACGTATATTAACAGGACCACAACGTATGAAGACCCAGTTAGGTTACAAAGCTTCATTGATTCATGTAATCCAACTGCCATGGAGGTCATGCAACCTTCTGCTTCGAAAAAAAACTTGACTTTATTAACATATTGGAATTGATTAGTACCCAATTCTTTATGGATTGATTGTTTCCTTAACAGAAGGATTCTTATCTGATTTGACTTTAATGTTTATTGTTTTATTTTTTTCTATTTCAAATCGGATTTTGCTGTTCTGTTGATCCGTTACATGTCTATTGTTCATTGTTCTCATTTTAATATTGCATTTTTGTCATCTTCCTCACTCATTGTTATCCTCCATTACCTTGGATTGCACATAGTTGCCTATCCGTATTTGTTAATCAATCCATTTTTAATTATTTTGTTTGGTCCTTAGTTCCTTTCTGTATCTACTATTGGTTATTCCTTGGCTATTTTATCATTATTTTACTCTTCGCCTTTTACAGTTACGTTTGTTTTTTGGCATGGTGTCTCCCTGACCCGGTTGGTTTTCCCTAGATGGTTTGTCTACTCCATGTGGTTCCACCCACCCCCACATTCCTGTTCCGTTTTTGTGGGTATGTTTTATGTATTGTCTTTTGTTTTGGTTTTAGTTTTACATTTTCTGTCTCCTATTTTCAAGGTGTCTTTAATACTTCTATTTCTTTTCTCAGTTTTAAATTGATCTCTTTACTTCTCATAACACATCCAAATGTTTCTCTTCTGTACTTATTTCGCTATCTTAGTATCTTTTCCTTCCATCTTGATTTTGACCAGAATTCTCTCTCTGGAATCAATCTAATACTATTTTTTTCCTTTCTGGCTCTCTAGTACTTTGATTGCGTATTTATCTCTTCCTGTTTCTCACAATTTCCTCTTAAGTCCTACTATATTGGACTGTCACTATCCCCTGTTATTTTTGCTTTTCTCTAACTACATATGCCATTAAAGCTAGTTTCATGGAACATTAGGGGATTAAACTCTCCTATAAAGAGACAGAGGGATTTAACTCACCTGGCCGGGCTAGATGCAGGCATAGCATTCTTGCAAGAGACACACCTTACGGAAATTGAATCTCTGAAATTAAAAGAGGTTGGGTGGGAGAAGTATATTTTTCTCAAGGTGATGGTAAAGGAAATGGAGTAGAGATCTGATGTTGTAAATCTCTCCAAGTTAAATTTATTTCACAAGAGTCAGATACAGAGGGTAGATAGCTAAATGTTAAATTATCATTAAGAGGTGTTCCAGTTTCTTTCCTCAATGTCTATGCCCCCACTGGATGAGGCACTACATTTTGGCCTACATTGGCTAAACATCTTTCTAGCTGTATGGAAGATAATTTCATTTTAGCTGGAGATTGTAATCAGGTGTTCGATCCTTTCATTGATCGGAACTCTAGGGTGTCTTTTGTCCTAACAAACCACACACATCCTTCATACACACCATCACTCAGTATAAATTCCTTGATGCGTGGCGCCTTTGCAATCCGACCACTAGTGAATATACATTTTATTCCCCTGTACATCAAACTCAATACAGAATTGCTTATATATTTGTATCCCACAATATCTTGCAATCCCTTACACATGCTGAAATTGGTCCAATTTTATTATCAGACCATGCACCTGTATCAATTGGATTTGATTTATTACCCAAAATTAATGCCCCAAGAAGATGGTGCTTTAATAACACACTTCTGTTGGACCCAAACTTTACTACCTCCTTCATCTCCTTCTTTAATGAATATTTTAAGATAAACCAAACGGATTCCTTACCAATCCCGTCTATTTGGGATGCTATCAAAGCTGCAGCAAGAGATTTTATTATTCATGTTGTTGCAAAAATACGTAGAGCTGCACGTAAAAATACTAGAGATCTCCTCCAAGACATTAAGAAACTGGAACACTCCTATTATATATCCTATTTGAAAGAATGTTTAAAGGCTCTCATAAATGCTAAATTGTCATTTAACAAGAAATAGAGGACGCTTCTCTTTACTTGTTAAAGTCTAGTGCAAAGTTTTATGGTGGTAAAAACAAGGCACGTAAAATATTAGCAAACTGTTTAAAAATTAAGCATAACAAATTTAATATGGAAGCTGTTTATGACAAGCAAAAGATTTAAAACCCCAATATGCTGACATTTTGGATGACTTCACCCTTATTTTATAAATACTTATATGCATCCGAAACCCATCATACCGATCACACTTTAGTACAGTTTTTTTCAAACATTCAAAAATCTCAACAGAGCCAGCTGGATGGGCTTCCCCTAGAAGCGGATCTCAATCAGCAAGAGCTTTTAAAAGCTCTTCACACATTGAAAACAGACAAAGCTCCTGGGCCAGACGGATTCACTGTATAATTCTATCTCTATTTTACTTCTCTTTTAATACCTAAATTGCAATCTTTGATAAATGTATTTTACTCTTCAAATACCTCATCTGGTTCTTTTTCAGAAGCACATGTTTGCCTCATCCCTAAAGAGGGTAAAGACTCCAAACATTGTAAAAATTACAGATCCATTTCCCTGGTCAACATTGACTATAAAATATGTTCCAAAACCCTAGACATACCTTTAGATTCATGCTTACTGAAATTACTAGGAAAAGAACAATCAGGCTTTGTTAAGGGGAGGTTTATAACAGAAACCACAAGACTTCTCTTTAATGTCCTTTCCAAATCTTCTCTCTTAAACCATCCTTTAGCAGCAATCACGCTGGGTGCTGAAAAGGCTTTTGATAGATTTGAGTGGAAATACTTATTCTATCCCCTCAAATGGTTTGGCTTTGGCCCCAATTTTGTAAACTTAATCTCTCTTCTTTATTCCAACCCTCGAGCCGCTGTTTGTGCCAACGGATTGGTCTCCCCATTTTTTAACTTAGGTAGAGGGGTACGTCAAGGATGTCCTCTTCCCCTTTTTTGTTTAATTTGGCATTGGAACCATTTTTTAACAAAATTAGACAGAATCCAAATGTACATGGATTTCAGACGTTAAACATTCATATAAAATTAGTGGCCTACGCTGATGATATCTTACTTTTTTTGTCAAATCCAAACAAATCAGTTTCAGCTTTTTTAACTGAAGTTAAGTCTTACTCTCCCATCTCTGGGCACAAGTTAAATAATGACAAATGAGAAATCCTGCCCCTGACGAAATACACTTTTAGTTCCGATTTCATTACCTCCAAATTTTCCTGGAGTCCAAATCATATTAAATATTTAGGTTTATATTTTACACCTTCAATCTCAGGCACGGTACAATTATGCATGAATAAAAGCATTCAAAAACTCTCAGAACTCACCTCTAAATGGCAACCCCTTTATCTATGTTGGTGGGGCCGTTTGGACACCATAAAGATGATGCTGACATCTATAGCCTTATATTCTATTTCTAATATACCAATTCCAATTTCTGCCAAATTATTTAAGAGAATTAATTCCATTCTATCCTCCTTTTTATGGAACAACAAGAAACCTCAGATGTCTATATTAAAATTAACAAAACCCAAAATAGAGGCAGGTGTAAACTTTCCGGACTTACGAACCTACCAGAAAGCTTTCCTTTTACGTCAAGCATCTCTTTGGTTACTTGACTCTAATGACGACTGCCATCTTTGGACTACATTAAAAAGCCGCTTTATATCTCCTTTTTCATTTCAAGAGTACCGTTCCTTCTCACGAAAGCCACAATCCGTCTCTACTCCAATAATAAAGCATACTTCAAAACTTCTCGACTTGCTTTCCACTCACACTTCCATTACCGCAGATTCTATCCTTAACTCGACAATTTTGCACAATAAAAACTTGATGATCCGGAAAAAACACTTTTATTGGAAAAGTTGGAGAAACAAAGGTTTAATATGGGTTTCTCAACTATTTTTGGACTCAACTTTTTTTGTCTCTTGCTACTCTTAGCCAATTATTTAATATACCAACTTCCTTCAAACATAAATATAACTTGCTAAAAAATAACCGTGCTGGATACTTATGATCAATTCCGACTGTCACAAAATAACTCTACTATCTCACAGCCCTCTCCAACTCTTCACACATTATTAAAGACTATACCCAAAGCTACCATTATTTATAATTATTTACTATGCACTGATTTGCTCAGACAAAAGACTAAAATAGAAGAGACATGGGAATGTGATCTTGATGCATGCTGGCCGCTTACACTTTGGAAAGAAATATGGACTAAGATTCTTAAATCTTCTTGGGCAGCAAACACTACGCAAACTTTCTTTTTTGTCTACAATAGACTTCTAATTACACAAGCTACCTTGAGTAATAGATTCCATACCACATCAGATTTATGCTGGACTTGCTCATCTCCCACAGCTGACTTAATCCATATGCTTTTTTCTTGCTCACATGTACACACTTTTTGGAAACAAGTATGGTCTCAAATCAACTTAATTTTCAATACTAAATTTCCTTTCTCTTTTACTCATATTTCCCTAGGCAGCCTCTCCCCCATTTGGGGCAATGTCTGTCTTAATATTAAAATTATTGACTTCTTATTAGCAGTCGCTTTTCAGCAAATAACTATTAACTGGAAAGATTCTACAAAAATGTCCCATAAAGCCTGGTGGTACACTGTTTGCCATAACCATAGACTGGATACTGCATTTGTTTATCCTATTAACAGGTGGTCTTCAAACCACCTTGATTTTCCTAATGGCTCCGTTACTTTCTTCTCATATCCCAATGGTATCTTTGTTCACATATCCTGTTTTATTTTCCTTTTTAATTTTGATGTTTAAAGTCCAATATCTGTATTTTAATTGTAAAAGCTTTAATTATATTGATGTGTACTTCACATTGTATGTTATACTCTGACACCTTATTTTATTTCAATAAAATTCTTTTTGAACTTAAAATAAAATGCAGGGACAGTATAAAAGATGTTTTATATACCCTGGTAGTGCAAAACAGCCAAAGTTGTTTTTCCTAACTGCAGTGCTGCTAGCCCCATAGGTAAACATGGGAAGGCTTTATTAAACTTCAATAAAGTCTAACTTTTGATTGGTGTTAGATAGTGTTACATGACAAGAGATATAATGCCCACCCAATTCACTTTGTCACTTTGTTTGTATTTCTCCAAATGATTCCACGCAGGGTCTCGGTCTGTATTCTGTCTCCTTCAAGGTTTGCTCCAATCTTCCTTCAGTCCTGTCAAGCACCCTCAGGAAAACATAAGCACAAGGTCATTAGTATCCCCACTTTAGTTCTTTGTACCGTACACCACTCAAACACCTCCATGTAGGGAAAGGGAGCAACGTGGCAGCTTAAAGCAATCTCCTAGTTGATTTACGGCTATAAGAATAGACTAGACGCTTATTATCATTTAGTATCAACAGCATACCAAACGTCAGTGCTCCTCCAATAGGTACCAACACCGCACCCCTGTGAAGGCATGCCAAGCAACTGTAGTCAGTAGTGTCCCATTAAATATACAATGTCCCACAGACCCAAATACAAGTTCAAGTTCAAGTTCAGTAATTTGTATAGCGCACTACTCACCCAGAGGGTCTCAAGGCGCTTGATTGAGGGTGGGAGCATTATTTCTCGAATAGCCAGGTTTTTAGCTGCTTTCTGAAGGAGAGGTGGTTCTGTGTGAGGCGGAGGTGAGTGGGGAGAGAATTCCAGGACTTGGCCGCCAAGTAGGAGAAAGATCTTCCTCCCATGGTGGATCTATTGATGCGCGGGATTGAGGCGAGGGCCTGATTAGATGAGCGTAGTTGGCGGGTGGGTGTGTAGAAGGATAGTCGATTGTTGAGGCATTCGGGTCCTAGGTCGTAGGGGGCCTTGTGTGCGTGGGTGAGGAGACGGAACGTTATTCTTTTGTTGACGGGAAGCCAGTGGAGATCCTTCAGATGACCGGAAATGTGAGCTTGACGGGGGATGTCCAGTATGAGTCTGGCTGAGGCATTTTGGATGCGTTGGAGTTTTTTCTGTAGTTTGGCTGTGGTTCCAGCGTAGAGGGTGTTTCCATAATCCAGTCGGCTAGTGACAAGTGCGTGGGTGACTGTCTTTCTTGTTTCGGTGGGGATCCAGCGGAATATTTTTTTGAGCATGCGTGGGATGTTGAAGCATGATGATGAGACGGCGTTGACCTGTCTAGTCATCGATAAGGAGGAGTCTAGGACGAAGCCCAGGTTACGTGCGTGATCTGTGGGTATAGGTGCTGTGCCCAGAGCCGGTGGCCACCAGGAGTTGTCCCATGCAGAGGGGGATGATCCTAAGATGAGGACTTCCGTTTTGTCCGAGTTCAGTTTCAAACGACTGTTCTTCATCCATTCAGCTACTTCTTTCATTCCTTCGTGTAGATTGGTTTTGGCGGTGTTAGGATCCTTGGTGAGGGAGAGGATCAGCTGGGTGTCGTCAGCGTAGGAGATGATGTTTAGGTTGTGTTGTCGCGCGATGGATGCGAGGGGACTCATGTACACGTTGAAGAGGGTGGGACTGAGTCATGATCCTTGTGGTACGCCGCAGATGACTTCGGTTGCCTCTGATTTGAATGGGGGGAGGCGGACTCTCTGGGTTCTTCCGGCGAGGAACGAGATGATCCAGTCCAGCGCTTTTCCTTGTATTCCGATGTTGCTGAGGCGTTGTATGAGGGTGTTATGACAGACTGTGTCGAAGGCGGCGGAGAGGTCAAGTAGGATGAGGGCAACTGTTTCTCCGTTGTCCAGTAGCGTGCAGATGTCATCTGTAGCGGCGATTAGGGCGGTTTCGGTGCTGTGTTTGGCTCGGAAGCCGGACTGTGAGGGGTCAAGTGAATTGTTGGATTCAAGGAAGGCGGCAAGTTGACTATTGACGGCTTTCTCGATGATTTTGGCCGGGAAGGGGAGGAGAGAGATGGGGCGGTAGTTCTTAAGTTCAGAGGGGTCCACTGTGGGTTTCTTTAGAGGGGCGCTGAGTTCGGCATGTTTCCAGCTTTCTGGGAAGGTGGCGGAGTTGAAGGAGCAGTTGATGACCTCGCATAGGTGGGGTGCGATGATGGAGTCTGCTTTGTTAAAAATGTGGTGTGGACAAGGGTCGGTTGGTGATCCTGAGTGGATGGAGTTCATCAGGCGGATGGTGTCTTCGATCGTGATTAGGTTCCAGGTGCAAAGGTTGTGATAGTGCTGTTTTTGTTCAGCGGTAGGTGGAGTGGGTTGTTCTTCGGACAGGTTTCCAGAGCTGTTGTGAATGTCGGCGATTTTGTTGTGGAAGAAGGAGGATAGGGAGTCGCAGAGGTCTTGTGAGGGAGTAATGTCGTTGGCACCGGCGGTGGGGTTGGTAAATTCTTTGACGATATTGAATAATTCTTTGCTGTTGTGGGTGTTGTTGTCGAGTTGATCCTTGAATGCTGATTTCTTGGTGGATCGGATCAGTTGGTGGTGTTTGCGGGTGGTGTCCTTGAAGGTGGTCAAGTTGTTAGTGGATGGGTTTTTTCTCCAGGTTTTCTCGAGGGAACGGCATAACTTCTTGGATTTCTTAAGGTCATCGTTGAACCAAGGGGCCTTTTTGCTTCCTTGTTTGATCTGGTGGTTTTTCAAGGGTGCTAATTCATCAGCGCTGTGGGTGATCCATTGTGTGAGATTGTAGGCGGCTTGGTTTGGGTCCGATGATATGGCGGGGGGGTTTTGATTAAGCGATGTGAAGAGTTGGTCGGTGGTGATTTTGTTCCAGTTTCTTCGGGGAAAAGGTTGTGGTGGGATGTGGGTCGTGGTCTTATTGTAGCTGAAGTGGACGCAGCTGTGGTCCGTCCAATGAAGAGCCGTGGTGTGATTGAAGGAGATGTGTTTGCTGGAGGTGAAGATAGGGTCAAGCGTGTGTCCGGCGAGGTGGGTGGGGGTGTCAACAAGTTGTTTGAGTCCGAGATTGGCCAGGTTGTCCAGAAGGGTGGTGGTCTTGCTGTCGTTGTTCTTTTCCAGGTGGAAGTTGAGGTCTCCCAGTAAGATGTAGTTCTCGGAGGAGAGGGCATGTGGGCTGATGAAGTCAGTGATGTCTTCATTGAATTGTGTGCGGGAGCCTGGTGGTCTGTAGATGAGGGTGCCTCTAAGTGTGGTCCTGGGGTCGGTGTGGATCTGGAAGTGAAGGTGTTCGGCGGTCGCGAGGTTATCGTCGGAGCTGGTTGTGATTCGGATGGTGTTCTTATGGGCGATGGCGATGCCTCCTCCCGTTTGGTTGGTGCGGTCTTTTCGGATGATCTTGTAAGCGTCCGGGATGGCTATGGCGATGTCGGGTGCTGATGACGCGTTCATCCAGGTTTCTGTAAGGAAGGCGATGTCCGGTGATGTGGTGTCGAGTAGGTCCCAGAGTTCAGTGGCGTGTTTGGGGACCGAGCGGGTGTTCAGCAGGATGCACTTCAGGTGGTTGGGTTAGAGCTGTGTTTGGAGGAGGAGGATGGCCACGTCCCTGAATCTAATCAATCCAATGCAGGAGATACAGGAACGACCAGGTCACGCACAACTAAAACATTAGAATGTGTGTTCCTAGAACCCGCAGGAATCCTGCTATCAGTCAACATGCCCGAATTGTTACAGATAGCAACCTAATTCAAGGTATCAAAATAATAGATATAATAAATCTGACCTTGGCATGTTGTTAGATATATTGTAACTATAACAGGAAAGTAGTTTTAGAACTTACTATCCTGAAGTTACCTAAAACAGCTCTGTAGCAGCCTCTTCTGTTTGGCCAGCCTTTGACAGCCTGAGCGAAGCTGCTCCCTGAGTAGGTGTAAAGAGGAACTGGGGCTGGAATAAAACTGCCATGTGGTGGGGGGAGATTTGTTCCTTGGAGAAGCCAGGGAGAGGAAGGGGGTTGGAGAGATAAGCTGGACTTAAAAGCCAGGAGAACAGATGTCACAGGACAAAGGCCATCCCCCATTTCCCTGGTCCCCAGCCAGACGGGAGCCCTCTTTATTAGATTAGGAGAGGGGGGGGGAGGGGAGTATAGTGATATGTTAGCCACAACTGTTGTTGGGTTAGTCAGACACACACACCGAGGAAAGCTTATCTTCATTTTAATTTATGGAGTGCATTCTAGACCACAACTATGCACCACTTTACAGGAAGAGTTTATAGCAAAGTAAGGCAACTTTGCTCCTATTGGTTGGGGTTTCCCTCTCTCTTGCCAGCTCAGAATGGAGAATACATATGGGAGAACTGCAAGAACCCTTCAGATCTCTGCCTGAAACATCTGGAGAAGAAGGACTGCCCTGCTGGAACCTTGGGCTGCACCACAGAAGGCTTGCACAAAGAAGACCTGCACATGCTACACTCGCAAGGCTCCACAAAAGAAGGGCTGTGCCTGATTCAAGGAAAATGAGTGGACTCCCAGAGCGGCAACACATAGAAAAGTCCTTGAAGGAATGACCTGCAACATCCACAGAGCGGCTACTCTAACTGACAAGCTACAACTAGATTTTCCAAGACTGAGCAGGTGCATTGTTGCAAAGTATTGGCAAAAAGCTTCATTACAAGATCGGCTCGATGTCAGGAATCAAGCCTCTATCATCCACTCGAGAATTGGCCTGACCATGCTGGTTTGTACTTTTAAAAGCTCAAGAGTTCCTTGCTGTCGGAGACAAAGACTTCCAGTGACTCACTGACGCATTGCACTGCAGCAGGCCGGATCCAGAGAATCACAGGGCTTGTTGTCATAAGAAAAGCTCCAAACAAGTGACTAAGTGTGAAAGAACAATCTTGACCAGGTCCTAACGCTCAAACTATCTGACCCGCGCTCCATCATCGCAGTCGACCTAAAACTTTGACTTTGTCCTAGTCCAGTGTGACAAGATAGTTGCGAGTGGCGCTTTAAGTTTTTTGGTGCTAGAATGCACATTTTTAATTTTAACTTTAAAAATGTATATCTTCGGTTCCTTCCATTAGATTGTTGTTGTTTTGGTATCATTTTAAAGATACAAATATTGTCTATTATTATGAAGTAATGTTGGATTTGCCTGTCTCCTAAATTAAGCCTGATTGCTCATCTGCCATGCTATAACGGTTAAGAAATGATTAATTTACTGAGAATTGACTGGATATCATTATTGAGTGTGGTATTATTACTAGCAGAAGGTACCTACCTCCACCTACTAATAACCCACCTTCCTACACAATAAAACCCATTTAGCATTTATATTTGTCAATAAGGAGAGTTGGTGTGAGTTAAAGGGTTTTAATAACAATTCTATCAAGTTTAAAATTGTTTTATTCAGTAAATATTGGTCTTTTTTTTATCATTATCATTATCATTACCGTGTCCCACGTTCCCTGCCAGAGGATTTCTGGCCCTCCTCCTTCTCGGGGGCAGTGACGGCAGCAGAGTCTGTCCGCAATTTGGGGTTATGTTTGGCCCAAATTTACAACTGGACGCCTTTGCCAATAAGACCATTGCCACATGTATGATGTTGCTTCGTATGTTACGCAAAGTCCTTCCTATGCTCCCAGCACAGGCCAGGCCTGAAGTCGTGCGGGGATTATTTTAAGCAGGTTGGACTATTGTAACACACTGCTTCTGGGAGCACCTAAAACCTTGGTTGGTAAGCTTCAACGTATACAAAACATGGCAGCCAAGTTGGCTCTCTCTCGTCCGCGCACTGCCTCCTCTACTTTAGCGCTGCTTTATCTCCATTGGCTGCCTGTCCAGCAACGGATTCTTTTTAAGGCATCGTGTTTGGTTTTTTAAGTCTTGCATGGACAGGGACCTGTTCTGCTGCAGAATCTTTTTTCCTGGTATGTTACTCCTCGAACCTTGTGCTCTTCTTCTGCATGCCTGGTAACGGTTCCCAGGTTTCAGAGGTCAAGAATGGGAGGTCGCTCTTTCAGCTTTTCCGCTGCTAGGCTCTGGAATTCCCATCCGCTTCCATTGAGGAGCCAAGGCGAATTTCCATCTTTTAAGAGAAATTTGAAAACTTACTTATTTCCAAGAGTAGTTTGATCTCTGTGAGTGTGTGCCAGCTATGTTTCGTCAAAGCGCCAGGATACCTTTTGGGTGATAGTGTTGCGCTATATGCCAAGTGCAGTAGTGTGGCTCACTGGTTAGAGGCGGCAGACCCGAGAGCAGAGGACGGCCCGGGACCAGGGTTCGATTCCCGACGCGGCAGGTTTCTGGACCAGGGTCAGCGGACTCGATAATTCTCTCGCCTCGGTGCCCACTCTGATCAGCGATCACACTCGGCAACTCTGGGCATAAGCTTGCCTCATCTGCACTAACGGCCCCACCAGACCGCCGGGGATGCCTGGTCTCACCCTGGAGATACCCATTAAGGGACCATCTCTCAGGGAAGCCAGGAAGGGTTTCGCAGCGGTCGAAGCGCGGAGATACTCCTCCGGGAGTCGATCCTAGCGCTATATAAACTTGCAATTAATTAATTAATTAATATAAGTTTGCAATACATACATACATACAATTCAAATCAACCATTAGTCAGTATTTCAAATCAAGGTAAAATACCAAATTAGTAAATATTACAAATAATATAATGATAATACAGCAATCATGTTCCATAAAGGAACTTCCCTAATCTAGTTGAAGCATGAGAATGACAATTTCCTATTTAAGCTGTAAAACAGGTATCTGTTCAGAAATCCAATAAAGAGTTCTGATAAAAGTATTAGATGCATAAGCATAGAGCTTTGGCATTTAAGCAAAATAATTTTTAAGCTTGAATGTATGTTTAGCTATAAACCAGCAAACATCTTTTGAAAGGAAAAGTGCTAAAAAGAGGAATCTTTCTTGAAAAGAGGTCCCCCTATGGATATCAGTAAAAGAGTCCTGAGGACACTTGAACACTAAAAGCCAGAGCACCAGACTACTCTAGGAGCACACGCTAATGTAAATGTGTTAAACCATAATTCAAAACATGTAAAGCATTCCCGATTCTCAGCATCCAATCAGATTTCAACAAACCTCTGGGAACAGGTAAACTCCTTAGTTTCTCACGTCTTCGTAAGAGAGCACAGAAACAAGTCCTTTAAAAGTTACTACGCCCACATCTTGCAGTTCAGACAGTTCTTCCAGTGAGTAGTACAAAGCTCCCCCCATTTGGAAGGAGGCACCCTGTTGCACAGCTTGAAATTCAGACAAGTTAGTCTTTTCAATTGTTCATCCAAATTGATAACACCTCATGTTGGGGTTCCAAAAGTGTTTAATAATTCATCAAAGTTTCCACAAAACTCAAAGTTCTGGTTGTATATCCAACATCAACATAATCCCGTAATATTCCTTCCCCAATGCATTTCGGGCTGATAGGAAAAGCCCTTCCTCAGGGGACAACTCTACAAAAAAGGAACAAATCAGCGTGTCACTATGTATTTCATGTATGGTATCTGTACAGTTATCTCATGGCCTCATTAAATTCATAAAGCTAACTTCATGTCAATCAGTGAGTGCCAGGATATCAAATCTAACGTTTAGGTGCCATGCCTGTGTTGTGAGTTTCTAATCATGCTCTTAAGTCACCCGATGGACCTGTGCAAAAAATGTGAATCCTTGAAAAGTGTCAGACAGATAAACGTGCGTCGCATACAAAGACCACTGTCACAAAATACCCCAAACACCGAATTGTGCAACCAAACAGATCCCAAACCTCTATAAAGACGCTAACGTGAGGCCGATACTCACGGACTGTTTTAATAATCTGCGTCGCGATATCTGTAAAATAACAGAACAGCGTGTCAACATTTGACGTCGAACACGTGTGCCTACATTGTAACGCGGTCTCCAGAGCGGAGTACTCACTTGGTGGTAAGACTGGAAGGACGCATAACCGTCTGTGTGTCGGGAACCGCGGGAGTGTTCTCGCTAGATGGTGTTTTTTGCTTCGACTTTCGCTGGGAGGTACAGACAGCGTCTTACCCTGCTCGCACGCTACAAAATCTTATTTTTGATTAGAATTTGAATCACCAGCTGTGCAGGTCCTCTGCCTATAGTTCTTCCAGTGAGTCATGCTTCCTGCCATCTCCTCTCCTCCTGGTGAGAACCTCACCATCAGTTGTCTAATACATAACAAATGCCTATTAACTAACAGAAGGCTTCCGGAAAGTTACAGCATCTGTAGTGGAAAAGAAAAACATCTTGTGCTAAACAACGGTTCAATGTGAAAACAGGCCTTTCAAAGCTAATTTATAAATCAGCATTAATATGGAATCAATTGTTAGGCTGACTTAAGTCAGCACATTATGTTAACTCCTTTGTATACTTGCAACACCTAAGTGTGATTACCTACTACAAATTTGCATTTATTACACATGAGTTATTTTCATAGACTTTTTCACTATTTAAATGAGATTTTGTTTACAAAATGAGCAGGTTACTTACCTGCTGCCGGCAGCCCGCTGCATCACCAGTCTTCTGCTCTCCTCGTGGCTCTACTGCAGGCAGATGCTCCCAGCCTCATCTGTGAGAGCAGCTTCAGGATTGGCCTGAGCACCCTAGATTTGCGCTCCTAGGCAGACTTGAAGCCTCTGTCTGCTGTCTCCAACCCGGCAACGCAGCTGGGTTGGAGACAGCTCAGTGCCTATGTGGGTTTGGCTGGTCTGAGACGGCTGGCCAAACCCACAAGCACACTGTTAGCAGTGCTGCCCACCACTCCCTCTCCTGACTGCCCCTGTGATGGCCAGGCTCCCAGGATGCAGCACTTGGAAGGTGGAAACAAAAATGGCAATAAACCTGTTTTATTATCGTTTTAGTTTTCTACTTTTAGAGCTGCTGGCAGGGGGTGCTGACGCTCCCCTGCCACAGCAGAGGAGCCGCTGCTGCTACAGCGTTGACATAGAAAAAGGCTTCCCTGCCAAATCAAGGCTATACAGTATAAATGAAAAAGCCCAAAATGCACCAAAGAGTTAACAAAATGCTGGACTTAAGGATCACTGAGCCCTTGCAGAACTCCTGGGCTATCCCATCAGTTCTCACACAGAAGCAGAGGTCAATAAATCTCTGCTTCTGTGTGGTGTTTAGCTGTCTCAATAAGTCTCTAAAACCAATTTTTGCTCCAATTTGGGGTAATACCTATTGGACTGAAGCACACACTTTTTAGGAGCAAGCTTCATGTTGGTGTCCACTATCTACAAAGTCATCCATCTGGGCAAAGGTGCTTGCTTAAAGTACAAAATAACCATTCCGTGTGAATCAGGAACTACAAGACATAAATCCCTCGGCACCCTGAACATTTCCTGTACAAAGAAAGAACAAGCATTTGCAATGCTATAGATCTTGCATTTGTGAGAGTTAGAGCTATTGGCGTAGTAAATACCAATGTCTTTTAACTGTGTGTTTTGGTTTGGAGTGTAGTGAGTGTATGTGGTGCGGAGCAGAATTATGTGGGTTGTTTTGGAATTGTTAATTGTGGAACTGTGTGGGGTGGAATTGTGTGTAGTGGAGTATTTTGTGTAGTGGAATTATGTGGCATGGTGAATAGATAGGGGTGTGAGCTGCACAGAATAGATAAAAAGGAAGATAGAGAAGGATAGGTAGTTTGTGCAGGAAGTGGTGAATGAAAGACAGAGGAGCAGAAAGAGAAAGAGAGAAAGAAGGGGAGAGCAGACCACATAATCATAAAGAGGGAAGACCTCTGTATGCAGTAGATACTGTAAGAAGAGGAGGAGAGCGTGAGGTTGAGGGACAGAAACCTTGAAAAGGCACGGGAAATAAACTGTGCTTAGTATGTGTGAGCAGGCAGTATGGAGACGGTATCGGAAGTGGAGTACGAGGAAGGGATGAGAGGGGGCAGTGGGGTTGCGAGATGAGAGGGGGAAGTGGCAGTGTGAGGGAGAGATGGGAGAGGCAGTGGGTTTGTGGGGGAGAGTTGACAGGGTTGTTGAAAATGCAAGGGAGAGATGGGTTAGAATGGAATTGTGTGGTGTGAAAGTTTATAGTGTAAATATGCAGCACTTTAGCCTGGGTGCTAAAACATCTACTGTTACTTCATGTGCCACTGGTTAATTATCACACACACCCTGTGCTATTTAATGAAAATGTGTTAAAGTCTCTTCAAGTTTTAAAAAGTATGGGGCATATTATCAACCCCGGAGATAAAATTATCGCTGCTGTAGCGGGAGAAAACTGCTGCTAAAGCGGCAATAATTAGCTTGATAATAGGCCCTTGAGAATTTCAATAGAAGCCCATGTTGACACCAGAATATGGGGTTCTATTGGAATTCTCAAGGGCATATTATCAAGCCCATTATCGCCGCTTTAGCAGCAGTTTTCTGCCGCCAAAGCGGCGATAATTTTATCTCCGTTTCTTGATAATATGCCCCCAAATTTCTTTAACAAAGAAGCTTTGACACTAATAGGCACCTAATAGGACTGCATTGAGAAGCACCTATTTAAATTGTTATGTGTGTACAACTGAGAGTCTGTATCAACAAATCTGCCAATCTGTTTTATTTAGTTCTTCTTCGCCAAAAGAACATTGAGAACCATTTACAGAAGGTACATTATTAATGTCTAAGTGCAGGATGTAAATAAACATTTTTCTATTCGGAATTCCCAAACAAAGTGTGATATTAGATTCCAAACTGGACTAAATTGTACCTGATGCTAATGAGAACAAGTTACGGTCATTATTTTGGAGTTCCCCAGTAAAGATTCCTGCAGCGGAGGTTTTTTCCTTTTGTGCGGTGGCCAGCACTGGGATCTCGCACTGAGAAATCACCGCACAGGAACTCTAGTGTAGCAGGCCTGGTTGCACACGAGCATACGGCAGAGTCAGCACAAGTCAGAATGCTAGCAGGGCTCCATCTCAGACTGCTTCTGAGACATGCTTAGAGGAGTGCAGTCACCCCCTGACAGGGGGAAATAGTAGGAAAGGGGGCTTGGAGGCAGTGAAGAAAAATCTGTGGGTTAAGAGCCCTCTGCAAATGGATAAGTGCGCTTTAATCACCGGGAAGGCTTGAGGCTAAGCATCAAGATACACGCTGTACGGATGTATGACGTTACAACGCATACTTTTACCACGCATACCATTACAACGCGGTATTTACAACGCATACCGTTACAACGCATAGCGCTTAGAGGTGCTGGATAGTGGTAAGTATAATTTTATATTCCAACTCCAGTCCCCGTGGACACTAGGGAAGGTGTTGGATATAAAATTATACTTATTCCCTATCCTAGAGCGCCCCCCAGCGCAATGCGTTGTAATGGTATGCGTGGTAATGCCTGCGTTGTAGTGGTAGTGCGTGGTAAAAACTTCGTTGTAAACGTTGTATACCACGCTGTACACCTGAAGCAAAGTGGGTGCCGTGGTGTGACCTGAGGCAGACTTGTCTTCTACTGTTGCGACTGTTGTCACAAAGGACTCAGGGAAGGAGAAGCAATGTGTGTCTGGTGGGGGTGTTGAGGTTGTGACCTCTGCCTCTAAATGTGAGAAATCTGTAAAGTCCCCTGGTAAAAGCTCTGGTGGTAGGAGTAGAAGGTCCTCAGCCCATCAGATTACAATAACCCCCTCACTTAAATCTTTGTTCAAAGTTCTACCGGACCTACTGAGCGTAGTGGGTTCTGAAGAAGATACGTACTGTCAAAACCCGAGTCTGGAGAATCCAGCTGTGGTTTCCGCTACCACTACAGATATCCCAGTAGGCATAATCAGGTCCTCTGGAGAGGAGAGCAGGACAGGCGGAGTCTTACGGAATGTGGTCCAGGTTCCCACCAGTAATAGGTTTGAAGCCCTTGCATTAAAGGAAGTCTGACTTGACAAAGAAGCAGTCTTTGAGAGGCTAGCAGAAGGGAAATGAATGTGGGACAGCTAGGGAGCAAGAAGAGTAATCGGTGGCGGACATTCTTCTGGGTTTAAAAGATGAGATGAAAAATAGATTTGAGGTCTTTGAGGCTAACCAGGTGGGCATTCAAGCCCCTTGTTCCATTTTGGCTTAGAAGCTGGATGAAGTGGCTGCACATACCAGAGCACTGGAGGAAGAGGTAGGCTCAATAAGGGAAGATCTAAAAAAAAACGCCACAGGCATAAGCATGTTGGCTAAACAGAATCCAGGTCTGAGGGAAGATCTTGAGACGGTGGACAACTACTCACAGAGGAACAATCTAAGGTTCTTGACTATGCAGAGGAAGGAGCCGATATGAAGGCCTTTATAATCTCTCTGTAGCGGTATACAGTTTTAAAAGATCAACCAGAAATTAATCCTGAACAGGAGATACAGAGAGTACACAGGGATTCTTTCCGGAGGAATCCTCAACGAACAAAACTGAAAAAGATCCAGGTTAATTTCCTTTCATACGCAGAAAAGGAGGGAATTCTGAGCATGGCCCTAAGGGGCGGATTCTGTACGACTAGAGGGTTTTCCTTTACAATTGGATACTGCTCCTTCTATACAGGTTTAAAAATGTTATTTTTGAACAAACCAATAGATTGGAATTTAGCAATTAACATTTCTGGAGAGGGGATTCGAGACCAAAGATGATGTATTTAATTAAAATAAAACCACTCCCTTAGAAGACCTGGGATGAACAACTCATCAGCCATTAGGATGAACTTCATAAATATCAGGATGCCCATTTTTCTTCTAATACTGTAGAGACTCAGGTCTACTTCCGTTCTCATCAAAGGTCCCTCTAAAGTTGCAGAGTGTGTCTGGATAGCTTTATGATGTACGTGGTGTCAGTGAGTGTACAGGAAATTTGGCAGTTCGCTGGCAGCCTTTTTCAGACCAAGATGTATAAAAACACCGAAATAAACTAATGACTACATTGAATTTGGAAGGTATCTAGGAGCACCCTCTTAAATATCGGTATTTATCAGTCTTCACAAGCCAATAGAGGTTGACAAATCCTTAAGAATGCTCCATCCCTGTGGAGAAGCACTAAAGTGCCCTAATTAAAATAGCGCAGTCTAATGGTAAAGTACAGGGATTAAATATGAACATAATGCATCTCTGCTAAGTACAGAGAAGGTACTGTGTAACTAAAGACGTGTTAGTAGTTTTTAAATTACATGACGTTCTATTGCAAGTACATTTACCTGTGGTGGCTACTTCTCCATTACATACGAAAATCACAGATCAGTTCAGCCTGTCTGTTTCCCCTTGTTGTTTTTACAGTGGATTATGTTTTCCTTAAATTTTAGAACTCGTGGTCGCGTAACAGCCAGTCCACTGGTCAAGCAAATCGTGGGTGTCAACAGGGAGTGGGAAGGACTTCCAGTGTATAAACGAACCTATGATTGGAATATTGGAGGCTCCTTTGCAAATCTTAGAGTGCTGCACTAAAATCAACGTGCTCATTAGCTACTGAGTCCGCATGTGTCTCTGCTTTATATAAACACATTTTCGCACAGTTTCCCAGGTGCCATGCAGTGTGGCAAGAGTAGTGCTTTGCTTGGTTGGTGGTTCAGAGTGAGTCAGTCATTTTCTAACCCAAAGTTAAATTAACCCGAACAATAACATCCCGCCTCGATTCACGCAGGCGCACCTGCTTCCTTCCATGATGAGGAGAAGTAGAGGTGAGACATTTTAGAGCAGGGCAAACCCCAGGCGGTGAGTTAGTGAGGATTAGTTCCTGATTACACAGGCCTGCTGTAAGCACATTGAATCACCTCACCATGACCACTTGCACAAATAAAGAGGATGCCGCTAGTAAGGCTGACAGTTTTAAATGCACCAAGACTGCTCTGCACACGTAGGTGATGCTGTTCACCATCTGCTGAGGCTGACACTGTACCGGGCATGAGGCGACAATACAGACACCTACAAGTCTCTGCCTGCCTTGGGTTAAGAGGAACCAGTGGCCCTTTAATTACAAGTAATGAAAGAAAAAGCAACGATGACTGGAAGCAACCAAAACAAGAGTGTGCCATGAAGATAAAAGTAAATTAATGCATGGGGTCGCCATGCTGAAACATGAAGCACGGCGGCCATGACGCGGGCGACATGCTGACGGCCACTGCGCTGAGCAAATAAAGGCACGCAGCCTCCAAAATAAAACAAGGAGGAGCTGCAAACAAAACATACACCTACACTCAGTATGAGCAGGAAACAAAGGAAATAGTTCCAAGACCAAACACTTTACCACAATGGTGGAAGGTTATCAGAAGTTAGGCCCTTTCACTCTGGGGAGTGACAAGCAACAAAAGGGAGGAACTAAAAAGACATATTAGCGAATAGAAAGGAAGACTTTATCAAGACAATGAAAGTAACCAATAAAAAGCCAATGGACTGGCTGAAAGCCCATAGAGTGATTACAGCATGTCTTGGAGAGACAGCACATGTACTGCCTAGGCTCGTCCTAAAAACAGCTAAACAGGCCTTCATACTTTCTTCACAAGAGCAATATTTCAGAAAATATGTGCCTCATTGGATACAGGGTCGTAATACATGGCCCCTCATTCTCAGCAGTCTAAAAGGGTCCGGTCTCCCATTCCCGGTGGGGGCCCTCAACCTCGTCTTCCTTGCTCTGAAAATATATCTGGATATAGGAAGAGCCATTTTTTTTACTTTACGGTGGGGCCCCTCATATGTCCTTACCCCCTCTCCCGAGAGCCTTCAACACTCTGAACCTCTGCTACAGTAAGAGCTCGGCGCATCTCTTCATTTCCACGCGCATTGTTTGATCTGTCTTTGTCCTCAAGCTGCAGTTTCGCAATTATTATAATGTTATGTCTCCCGTTCTGTCCCTTGTAACGCGTCTAGCTGCCCAGTGGCGAAGCTCACCCTTTATAAATAATGAAATAATGTGGAGAAATATTACTTGTACAATTATTGTAAACGTTTCTCCCTGCGGTGAAAAATGGATTCCTCTTCCGTAAGGTTTCGTCGCCATTGTTCTGAATGTTGACTCTTATCATCTTGTGGCTGTCACATTTCCGGCATTGTTCATAGCTCCTATTGCACTATTTTTAAAGGAGCCGCTCCTTGTACGGCTGGGCTGGCAAACGTGAATGACTATAATAGCATATTATATGTCAAGTGTTATTATCTCTGAATGTCAGCGCCTCAGAGATTTGTGAATGGTAAATGGGTATTAATTCAGAATGCTACAATGCAAGAGCAGATTTCACTGAGTGATAATTAGGACACATGATTGCATTTAGAACATTCATTCAGATATGGAACGAGGCCCTGGAGTCTACGTGTTCCACTACCCCGTGATTGCTCACCTTTGTTTGAATACAGTGATTCGATCGAACTGTAAAATAATGTTCGCAAAAATGTAGCATTTGCATTCGTTATCCGGCCCGTCAGCACCAGGCGGCATCATGGGGCACGTCAGTCCCGCGGCCCAAAACTGGTGCCCTGTCACGAACGAGGGCGGGCACTAACCAGCGCTGTGGGTCTATTTTTATAAGGGAGTGCACAGTAAAGCGCCTACAGTTAACTCGGACACTCTCAAGTTAGTGCAGGGGCTGCCGACAGTAAAGCCCAGAGCAGGGAGCAGAGTTACCTCTTCCTGTTTCTGAGTTTTGCTATCTATTGCTTGTGCCGTAATCGGGAGAATTTTTCAGTTAATTGTATTAACTTCGGAGAGTGCAGTGTCTTAGAAACAGGAATACAGTTCCACACACTGTGCCTGCGCAAAAAAGGTCGATGTACCATCAGCAGTCGCGCAGGCACAGTGTGGAATTGTATTGTATTGTGGAGAAGCGTGGCTCAGTGGTTAGAGGCGGCAGACCCGGAAGCTGAGATCGGCCGTGGACCAGGGTTCGATTCCCCGCCTTGGCGGGTCTCGGGCTCAAAATTCCACGGAGTTGACAATTCTTGCTCCGGTGCCTACTCGACTCACGGGGTCACACTCTGCGACTCTGGGCAATAGCTTGCTTAATCTCCACTACGGCCCCTCGCGGCGGGATGCCTGGCTTTCACCTTGTGGATACCCAGCCGGGGTATCTCACAGGGGAATACCAGGACGGGTTCCCTAAGCAAGCGCCTTGAGACCCCTGAGTTAAAGTGTTGCGCTATATAAATCGAAACACATTTACATTTACATATTCCTGTAACTACGGCCGTGGTTCCTTTGTTACGGGGTCCTACGTTTGGAGTAAAGTGCTCGCGCAAGAAATCATTGTCCACACCTTCTTTTAGGAGCAAGAAAGGCCACTTTTATTTTAGGACAGGTGCATCATAAATTTCATAAACACATTCATTATTTATTTATTTACATAATTCAACTCTACAGTGATCCTACGAAACCTAAATCCCAAAACCCCGAACAAACTCCTGCCTACTACCCCTAGCCTACCCAACGCTACCCTTCAGGATGGCCAACCCGCTCCAGGCTGCCCACCCCCACTAACAAAAACCCGCCTCCAAAAGAACAAAGGCACCCATCCTAACAGTGGCAAACCTACCTAAACTAAGCAGCGCCTAGAGCACCGCAAAAATAAAAAACCCATAAATAAATAAAGAAAAAGAAGAAAAAGAAAAAAGAGGGAGGGTGGGTGGGGCAAAACAACCTCCCTTCTTGCCTCCCGCCACGCAGTTCCTAACCGCCCGCCTGACTTCCCCTTTTAATCCCTCTGCTAATCAGTCCCCACCTGTGATGATCCTCGCGCGAACCTGCCCAGGAAGAGACCGGCTCGCGCCTGGCTCTCCCTGGGCCCCCCCTCGCGCAAGAAATCATTGTCCACACCTTCTTTTAGGAGCAAGAAAGGCCACTTTTATTTTAGGACAGGTGCATCATAAATTTCATAAACACATTCATTATTTATTTATTTACATAATTCAACTCTACAGTGATCCTACGAAACCTAAATCCCAAAACCCCGAACAAACTCCTGCCTACTACCCCTAGCCTACCCAACGCTACCCTTCAGGATGGCCAACCCGCTCCAGGCTGCCCACCCCCACTAACAAAAACCCGCCACCCAGGAAAACCTTTAGCGTTTTCCTGCCCCACCTAAAAGAAAGGAAGGAGCACACCACAACTGTACCTGAAGAACCTTGCTAATCAAGTCCCTGAGTTCAAGGAGGTAAAAAGAGAGGCCCAAAGCTGAGAGATGCACACCGTCCTCACAAAATAAATGATGTTCAGAGACTTTTAAATGATAATGGTCCAAACTGTAGATACCCCAATGTTGACAAAAGAGGCGCATTGTCCTGTTCACTTTCCTTCTAGCCTTTTCCAGGGCAGAATGGTTCCGCGCCCCACGCCATTGCAAACGAGGCACAAACTCAGTCCATATAAGCATGGTGCTCACCCATGTGGTTCTGATGATTTCCAGGTCCTGCTTCATTAATTTCAACAAGGTCAACCCAGAGAGAGAAACCAAGTCATTCTCTCCCAAGTGTAGCACCAGGAGATCCGGAGGGCCCCCCAAACACTGTGAAACCAAAGCAGCCAAGGCGGGAAAAAACCCACCCCAGCGCATTCCCCCTGTTCCATGCCAGGAGACTTCATGTGTCATACTGTTCAGACCAAGTGATCTCCCACAGAGCTGACTAGCAGCGGCTAAAGCTGCTCTTTTAATAAAAGAGTGCCCCAGTATCCACACCCTTCGTTTGCATCCGGCGACTGATGGCCAGGGACCTAGGAGAGAAAGAAATGTTAGACAAGCCAAAATGCACTATTTCCTCACATACTTTTCACAGCACTTAGAACGCCAACGACCAATGCGTCGGATCTGGGACCAGTCCCACCCCAACCGAGCGGCCTCCGTCGCCGCACCAATTCGGAAAGAATGAGTACCAAATTGAACAGGATCCTTCCCCAGGCGCAACAAAACCTTGCGTAATACAGCCAACAATTGAGATGCCACTATGGGACTACCATCCGCATGACAAAATATGGACCCCTGGAGAAAATGCGGAGAGGACACAAACACTTCCCATTCCCCAACCGGGCAACATGCAGAGACACCACTCCTACCAAGGAAAACCCACTTACCCCTCCCCATCTGGTCGGTTTTAGATGCCCGCAGCCACAGCCGCACTCTGTCACTTTCCAACACCACCTCACTGCTGGTCATACCTACCCTGCCTCGCAATCCCAGCAACTCTGATGCCCGAAATGCCCCAAAGAACAACCAAACAAAACACAAACGAAATTTGGCACACTCCAAAGCATCATAACAACACAACTCCAATTCCGGCAACAGCAACTGGAGCAACTCAAACGTCACTGGCTGCCGGAGCTGCTGACCACCAGCCCGGAGCCTGGCCAAACCTTTCAACACTTTACGAACCAACACCCCCCCAACCGGATCCCTCCCCCACCAAAGCTGCCCATAAAAAGAAACCCCAGCCAATTTGCCAGAAATGGTAGTGGGCGATAAGCCTTTGTCCGCCAGATGTAAAACAAACTGCAAGACGCATTGTTCATCAGACCAACCCACCCCAATCGGCCCCATCGAATCCTTACCAAACTGCAGAAACTCATGCCAGGCTTTCACATAACCCCGCCTGGTGGATTCAGCCACTGAATTTTCTTCCAAGTGGTGAACCCTCAATCCCCCAGGTCCCATACGTACTGTGGGATCGCTGTTGGTTCCAGGTCCGCCCCAGGAGCTAACTTGCGGAACTCGGACCACTGAAAGCGAGACAAAGAATCAGCGATGCAATTAGAAGTACCAGGAACATGCCGTGCTTTAAAGACAATATTTAATTGCAGACACCGCAGCATGAATGCGCGCAGGAGCCGCAAAACTCGCAAATCACGAGCCTTTTGGTGATTGACAAGGTGCACGACTGCCAGATTGTCCACGTGAAACAAGACTGAGCGATTCTGAAACTCATCCCCCCATAGATGCAGAGCAACCAGCAGCGGGAAGAGCTCCAGAAACGCTATGCTGCGACCCTGACCCTTCCAGTGCGCCGGCCAGCCGGCCGCGCACCATCGACCTTCCCAAAATATTCCGAAGCCGTGAGCCCCTGACGCATCAGTGAACAACTGTACTTGCCATACCATGTCCTCATCCGCAAAAAACAAGGACACGCCATTAAACTCTTGTAGGAAACGAAGCCAGATGGTCAAATCGGCACGCACAGCGGTGGTAATGCGCACCCTATGATGGGGAAGGCGTGCTCCGGACATGGACAGACCCAGACGTCTGCAGAATGTCCTGCCCGCCCGAACAACCCGGCAAGCAAAATTGAGGTAACCCAACAACTTCTGAACAGTTTTCAAAACCACTTTCCGCTCCCCCAACACCAGATGTATGAAAGCAGACATTTCCTCCACTTTAGCCACAGGCAATCTCGCCACCATAGACAGAGTATCAATTTCAATCCCCAAGAAAGTCAGGGACGTACAGGGACCCTCTGTCTTGTCCGGCGCCAATGGAACCCCCAATTCCTCCGCTAGAGCCTGAAAGACGTTCAAAGCCGACTGACACTGCCCAGATCGACCTTCCCCAATGAAAAGAAAATCATCAAGGTAGTGGCAGACCAATACGTGGCCACTAACAAAAGTGAATCGCCACTGCAGGAAGGTACTGAAAGTTTCAAAAAGGGAGCACGACACTGAACAGCCCATGGGCAAAACCCTATCCACGTAGAAACTACCATCAAAATGCATTCCCAACAGACTGAAATCCCAAGGGTGAATGGGCAATAGCCGGAAAGCCGACTGAATGTCGCTCTTCGCCAGCAATGCCCCAACACCAGCCGTGCGCACGAGCCGTAAGGCATCGTCCACCGAAGCATAATTGACAGTTGAGTCAGCTGGATCAATAAAGTCATTAATTGATGAACCCTCGGGTCAGGACAGGTGATGGATAAGACGAAACTCTCCTTCCGCCTTCTTAGGCACCACACCCAGGGGTGATACAATCAAGTCAGGCAGAGGACAATTCACAAAAGGACCAGCAATCCTACCAGCCGCAAGCTCAGCATCCAGCTTCTTTCGCACAACATGGGGACTCTCCTTCGCAGACTTCAAATTGTCCGACCACCTGCCCACCCTGGGTCCCTGATACCCAATCCTGAACCCAATTTTGAAACCCCAAGACAAAATCTTAGCGGCCTCAAAATCTGGATAATCCACCAGCCAGAGATCGAGAACCTCCTGCCTAATAGGAGTAGGAGCCCTTGTAAACAGACTGTTGTTGCTGCCCCCTACCCCCTGAACCTCTTCCCTGATCACCCAATCGCTGGCCGGGAAAACACTGGGTGAGGGCATGCTTCCCTCCACACTGCGAACACTTGTGTTTGTACCTGCAAGCAGGTCTGTTACAGGAACCCCTGTTAAAATGCCAGCATGTGCCAGAGGCGGCTGATTGACCTCTGCCCCAAACCCCCGCCCCAGACTGAGCGGGGCGAGCTGAAAAGGGCCGATAATACACGGGCTGCCCGCTAGCTGTGTGGGTCGTAGCAGGTGGGTTTGCCGATGCCATCCATTGCAACCATAACTCAGAATCAACCTCACCCCACGAACGCTCAGGGAAAGCGCTCATGCGCGCCCTGAATTCGTCATCATAGGACAACCAAGCAAAGCCGCCAAAATAACTGTGAGCCTTGCGGATAACATCAGCATATTTAAACATGTCTATTGCTTTCTCAGGATGACGTTGACAATAAACGCTGGCATAAATAAGAAAGGCCGAAGTCCAGTTCTCAATGGACTTCGGAACACGAGGCCTCCGAGCCAATTCTAATTCCTCCTCCTTTGACCCTTCTTTTGCCTGAACATCCCTATGGAGAAGCCGAAAAACATCCACAAATGCCCCAGACCATATCAAATTTTTCGTTTTTTCAGATAAATGAGACCCCAAAGGCATTCCCACCCCAGAATAAGGCAACTTTTTCGGTAGGATACTATCCTCCGTGACACGTGTGGCATCCACCCCGCCCACCCCCGCTGTAGAAACTTCATTTGCAACTTGCACATTAGAAACCTTCGAAAGTACAGGCCGCTCAAGCCTCGGTGCCAGAGCGACTCGCTCAACCACAACCCCATCACCCGTACCAATAGATCTTGTACTCTTCACAGGGAGACTCTCCCTAGGTTGCCACACAGACCACCACCCATCCTTACCTCTTGGTAACTGCTCCGACTGCTGTGCGACAGTCCCACGATCCCTCTGAGAAGGTCCAGACCACACTGCCCCTCGTACACCTGCATGGTCCGCTCGAGACTCCTGCAAAACACGAGAAACAGTGGGTTGTCCCACCCCACCCCCCTGGGCCCGTGCTGCCAAAAGCCCAACATCTTTGTCTCTCAATTCCCCTTCTTCCAACTCATCATCATGAAAACTCCCACCGAAAGCTTCATCAGAAAATTCAACTTGATCACTCCCACTGGGCATAGCCCCATCACCAATACCCCCATCATAAAATTGCCAGTCGATGTTTTGAAAGCTATGTGCATTGAAAGCTGTAGAAGAGCCGTCCGCTCCAGACAGCCCCCCTGTAGGCCCACCACTGGAAACAGCCGTGTGGACAGTTCCCGGGCCCGTAGAAACAGCCAACAGCCGCCCAGCCGATGGCGCAGATTGAAAACTGCGGCCGCTCGAGCCAGACAAAGAAACAGCCCCAAAAACATTGCCCCCCCCAGCGGAACCGCAATCACCCCCCGACGCCAGACCAGAGGCACCCACCAACCCAGCCTCAGGGCCACCCAGAAGCCCACCTGGACGACCCCTGGGGACCGGGAACAGTGTCCGACCAGTAGCCGGGGGCGCCCCCTTGCGCAGCAAGCCCCTACCACCCGGGGTCAAGGACGTGTGGGGGGGGGCAGAGAGCCAGGAGCACCAGTTGGAGCAGCCTTGGCCGGGGGGGGCAGCAGGGTATGTGCAGTACCCACCGAAACCACATCAGGGGCCGGGGGCAGGGACTCAGGGTGGGGGCCAACAGTAGGGAGGGGGGCAGGAACAGGCCCCGGCAATGCAGGGGAGAGCAGATAGCACTGCCCGTTGAGCCATAAGTATGGGGAGACCCCATCTGCCAAAGGCAGTACCGGAGGGGGAGAGGCAAGGGGCCCCGCAGCAGGCAGAGGGGCGTGCAAGCGTCCATGCTGCTCCAAACTTCGCCCACGCTTGGGCCTGGGGCCCGCCTGCAACTTCCCCGACTTCCCAGGTGCCACACCGCCTGTGCGCGGAGCCAGCCGGCCCATGGAACGCCCCCGCCTCCCCCCGGGCGCCCCTCGTGCACCAGCATCAAAAAACTGTAACGCACATACCTGCTGGAGGGCGCCCGGGTCACACGGCGGGGGTTCTGCTGTCACGGCGGGCAAAACAAGCCCAGGCCCGTCTGCCGGCATGGCCGCCTCGCCGTCTTCCTCGTCCTCTGGGCCCGGCGATAGACACGCCTCCACAGCCCTGGCGACGCCCTCCGAGGCCTTGCGAGGGGGGCGGGCCATGCCGACCCAAGCTTCCGCCGGGACACCCGGCATCAACAAGTCCTCACGCCCTGCCGCACAAAGGGTTTGGACAGCCCTCCTAACCTCCGCAGCTTCCTCCATGACCCAGGACAAAGGTGGGAACACAAGCGCAAAACAACCTCCCTTCTTGCCTCCCGCCACGCAGTTCCTAACCGCCCGCCTGACTTCCCCTTTTAACCCCTCTGCTAATCAGTCCCCACCTGTGATGATCCTCGCGCGAACCTGCCCAGGAAGAGACCGGCTCGCGCCTGGCTCTCCCTGGGCCCCCCCTAAAGAAGAGAAGCCTGTCCCTTTAAATATGGTGACATAGTGTTCCTAGTGACTCCTGGCCAGCTGCCCCACACTCACGGGGAAGCAACCTCGATAATGAAGGAAGGTGAACTGCAGTCTTACCCACAAGAACACAAAATCAAATCAGTGTGGACGTAACAGGAGCAAGCATTGGCAAAGTCAACAGGTGTAACTTTTTTGAGCAAGAGGTGCGTGCACACAGAGCCACTATGGTACATCTGCACTCAAACAACAGACATATGAGCACATGCCACACAGATAGATGTGGGAGGAATGTGTGGACGAGCCTATGGCTGTGTGGTTGTATACTTGGATGAATAGATGGTTGAACGACTATGAGTGAATGCAATCATGGATAGATAATTGAATTTTGATTACATCGTTGGATAAATGCATGTGTGAATGGTTGGATGATTACCTAAGAGCGAGTGGACAGCTAAATGTTTGGGTGGGAGTGGATGTACAAAGATGAATGTAGACAGCATCAGTTCACCACCAGCTAGAGAAGGTATTTTAATGAATTTAAAATCACCCCTTAGAGGCCAACTTGTGACACAGTCACTGCAAGCAAGGAATTGGCAGTGCTTAATTTGAGCTGTTGGTTTCCAGAGCTCGGAATGGGCATTTAATTGTCAACACTGGCACTTATGACAGCCTGCCAAATGGTGGCACTGTTTGTCTAAATTAGAGATGAACACAACAACAGCTATTTAATAATTCAATATAGATGAACAATGACTAATGCTTGAGGCCCAAGTCATTCTTATAGCTTTGGGGGCTGGAATAGTCTATTGTCACACTTGTAGGGAGTGATGGTCAGTGGTTGTGTTGGTACTGTCATTGGTGGCACTGGCAGGGGCAATGGTTGGTGCAAGCTGCAGTGGCCTCCTGTTGTGGGCCCTGGCACTGGGAATTGGAAACTTAAGTAAGTGGAGAATGGAGCTATTAGTCCAGACTGAAAAGTTATGTTGGCTAAAAGGCCTCGGATCACTAGAAAAACATGAAGCAAATTGGTAGCTTTAAAAACAAGGGTTGGTAATTTGAAATAAAATATCAGTCTCCGAGTGAATACTTGTTAACTACAGGAGTCTGTCATGAAAATATGTTTTTAATTTTATCTGGGAGGCTTCCACAGCACCATCTAAAGCTACTGAGCCAGCAGAGGTGCTGTGTTTTACAATGAACCTCATAACAACCAGTGACAAAGCCAATAGACTTGGCTTTTTTTGCAGGAAATGCATACATATGAAGAACACCACAGGCACATGGGGATACAATAGTTAGTGGCAAGGTGGTATCAGTTTTCAAAGCTGCAGTCTGAAATGTGTGAAATAGAAGATCTTTGCAAAGGCACTAGTTGGCAGACGCAGAATGAAGATTTGGATAAAGATGGAAAAATACTAGATCATCAGAAAAAGGCATGGAAGGACAATAGAACACTGAATGGATAGCTAATGGATGCCCAATGAAGTCATTACTATGGCTGGGGCAATGAGGGAAAGCTTACAATATGCCCTGGTGTAGCCACACTCATGGTGGAGCATAAGGGAGGGGGTAAAAATAAAAAATGGTACAGAATCACAAGACACAACACATACAGAAATATGACACACACTGTGGTCAAGTGCCAATTCTCACCCTGTGACTAGGAATGGGGATACGACAAAAGTGCAGTTAAAGGTAAAGTGCTCTAAAACTGGTTTGGGGATACCAATCAAAACCTTTATTCATAGGTTCCACAAACAGGATTAAAAGAAAGAAAGGATGGGTTGTGTTTAGAGGAGAAATAAGGTTCTCAAAACACCCCTCCTATTACTGCTTGTGAAGTTGTATTCGTTTTTGGTTAATTCAACGTTGAAGGATACAGTGTTCCAAAATATTGTGCACCTTATCTTTGTTTCCTTGAAACTTGCTCTGCAACTTTCATTAAACAATGTTGAATAACCGCGACAACAACGCAACCGGTGGAGCTACAGCAGCTCAACCGGGCTTTGACACCACAGGGTTTAATGAAGACGGCGATGATGCTATAATCATCTCGGAAAATGTAAGGAAAGCCATAGCTATAAAGCTTATAGAAAATGACCTATCACCAAGAGGTGGTAGGGTAATATTTGTCATGGAGGCACATGAATATCGGCAGACAGAGGTATTCTATAAGTATGGGCGAATTTTGCGAATCTCGCGTTCGCGAATTTAGCGGATTTGCGAACTCGCAATCCGCAAAATCCGCGAATTCTCGCGAATTTGCGGATTTTTTTTGTGTTCGCAAGTGTTTCTGCCAGTTCGCGAGGATTTGGTACTAGTTCGCAATTGCGAACTTACTTGTCGGCTCGCAACGGTCGCGACTATGTTGTTTCTACGTCTGGTTCATCATCACAGCCTCCCAGCACCCTCTGTTTCACCACTGCCACCCTCTCTTTGACCCATGCCACCCTCTGTTACATCAATGCCACCCTCTGGTTCAACATCACTGTAGAAGATGGGGGGGAAAAGCAAGCCCACCTGCCCTGCTTGAACTGACATG
The DNA here is from genome assembly GCF_964263255.1 of Lissotriton vulgaris. Taxonomy (NCBI): domain Eukaryota; kingdom Metazoa; phylum Chordata; class Amphibia; order Caudata; family Salamandridae; genus Lissotriton; species Lissotriton vulgaris. The sequence goes on from NC_141694.1 coordinate 1,614,180,940, forward strand.
AATTAATTTGGGGTTAGTTTATTAACAACACCTGCCCTGCCCCAAATGACAATAATGAATTAGGGGCTAATTAATGTGTCACTGAATTTGAAGTTCCAGCCTGGCACCTGCTTGTCTGCTCCCTTAGCTGTAAATCAGGACCTTTGTGGCATACAGTTAAGGTCAGAGCAGGGTCACACAATAGTTGCAAGCAGGCAACCGAATTCTGGAGGGCCCCCTCAGGAAGCACTACAGGGAATCGTTACAAATCATGAGGTTGACCTTTTGCACCTGCTCATTGCTTTTGCTTTTGCAGAAATCGTTTTTCGGTTTTTTCGCGCTATTCGCGGGGCGCGGCGTCGTGCGAAACCGACCGCGGAAGCCGCCAATTCGTGCGAATGAGCTTTATATTTTTTTGCGGCTTGTTGTTTCGCGAGTTTTTTTGCAGTATTCGCGAGCCGCTTGCAGCGCAACACGCGAATTTACCCCAAGGTCGAGTACGGGCGCGGCCATTTTGTTTGCGTGACGTATTTCCGTTTCCGCTCGCTATGTATAATCTCGCGCAGTAAGCGCATTGCGAGTACAAGTTCGCACGAGATCGCGAGGAAAATCTCGTGCGAACTTACTTTCGCGCTCGTGAACGGGCGCCTGCCATCTTGTTTTTCATTCATTTCCTGTGTCTGGGCATGGTGTTTAATCCTCTTGCTATCTTTGCCATCCTTTGCTTGTTTTCAGTTTTTTTTTAACGATTTTGCTTCTTATCTATCCCTCTCTTTTCCTAGCTGTATATTTTTGTCTTTTCTGCTATTTTTCTTTACTTTTAAACTACTTTTTTAAACTCTTTTCTTTTCTTCTTCCCTATCCTATTCCTTCTTAATTTTCTACTTCCTACCTTACCTGCCCAGACCATGGTGAAGCCAGGCGCCGTGAAGCTGCCCAGGCACTTGAGGGCGGCAGCGGCGGCGGGGAGGAGGAGTCCTGGACCCCGTGCCAGGACACCATGCGGTCGATTGAGGGGGGAGCAGGTGATGCGACGGGAGATCTTCAGCCCGGAGGAAGTGGGCGCGCTGGTCTACTTCGTCCAGCGCCGCCTGCCCAGGACCATCGCGGGAGGAGGCAGGATCGCGGCCGGCGGCTACAACATCCGGGAGCGCCGGAAGCGGTGGGAGAAGGTGTGCTGGGCCATATCCCACCTCTACGGGGTCCAGCGCACCTACAGCCAGGTCACCCATCGCTGGACGGACCTCCTGGACCGGGAGCGCGACCTGCTGGACCAGCTCGGCTTGGAGATCCCCGGGCTTGGTGAGTAGTAGTAGCCATTTCATCACTCACTACTATGATGTTTTCTCCTGCTCTGTGTTGTTGTATTGCAAATATTTGGTTCTTACATGGAGCAAGCCAATAATGCCGCTGATGACGATTACATTGTAGTTAAATTATATTTTAAAATCTTCCGTGCATTTCAGGTGCACTGCTCTCCTTCTCAGTGGCGTTGCTACTATGCTTATTTGTTTTCTATTTTGTGGTCTCATTGGCCTGAGTAACTATTATGTATGAGTGTACTTTACAGAACTGCGTAATGCTAGACACTAGGGGGCAGATTACATTTACAAGCCCCTTGCGCCACGTTTACGTTGCCTTGCGTGACGCAACAGCGGTGTAAACGTGGCGCATCCCTGCGAGTCATTTACAGCATGACGCATCTAGGGAGATGCGTCACGTTATAAAGCCATGGGCCTGCACCACAATGGGTGCGTTCCTAGTACGCAGGGTGGGCGGTCCGGCGGCTGTGCGCCTCGCAAAATTGCCTGCGTGAAATCTACAAGATTTAACGCAGGCACTTCTGCGACGCTGCTACGTCAATTCAATTCCTTATGCCTGCTTGAAGCAGGCGTAAGGACTGACACAGCATGTTAAGTATTGGGTGGCCCTGAGCATTACTGGAGTTGCATTGCGTTGGCGACATGACTCCAGCGATGCGCCGCTCTTACGTGACGAGATGCGTCACGCAAGTGCCTACCCTTGCGCCAGGGCGCGCCGCATTGCAAGGGTAGTTTTGTGTGACGCATTTGATCTGGCGCATCTCTGGAGATGCGCCAGAACGCGTAAGTAAGTATGCCCCTAAGGGGCAGAATTGCAATTACCGTCGCATCCCTGCAAAGTAGCAGGGATGCGCCATTAATTGTGCGGCCCGCTACCACCACCAAACAGGGTGCGCCGTATTTGCAATGCGGCGCACCATGGGCCCAAAACGTCACCGAAGCTTTACTGCTGGAGTTGCGTCGCAACGATGGCGCAGCTCCAGCAATGCTCTGGGGTACCCTATCTCCCCAATGCTGGGTCAAGCCGTACGTCTGCTTCAAGCAGGTGCAGGGTTTGTGTGACGCATCATTGTCCAAAAGGTGACTGATTGAAATTTTGTAGATTTCCCTCAGCCACTTTTAGGATGTGTTCCAGCTCAGGAATGCCCTCCCTTGCGCCGGAACGCCCCCTGATGGCGCAGGGCTTTATAACGGGATGCATCTCCCAAATGCGTCACGTTGTTATAATATTATACGCCGCACCATGGCGCCCTTTTTTGTTTAGCTGCTGCGTCACAAAAGTCATGCACGAACGGAGCAAAAGAGCCGCAAGGGGCTTAAATCTGCCCCTTCCTTTGTACCCCTGACAATAAGAAAAATAGTGGCGGTGGATTGATAGTTTGACTATTTAAATGACTGGTAATGTAGCAGGCAACTGTTAGTGTTGTCACTGATCTGACTGAAATCACAATGGAGTTTGTCTGTCACTTTGCGTCTTGCCTGCGGACTGCTGCCTGCCAGTCCTAGGTGAACCTTTCAGTACTTTGTTTAGTGAGTTACGTGACTTTCGAAGTCACAGGTCCGCAAATAAATGAAAACGAACCCTAATCAATATAATTTTGCGGAAATATTTTGTTATTGTTCTTTTGAAATGTTTGATTTGGTTGACATTGACAAGCAACAATCATCCATGTTTTCTGTTCTTTCTTTCATGTTGTACGTCAGCTCCCCCCAGGGGCGAGGGGAGGACACAGGAGCAGCAGGCGGCGGATGCTGTTGAACAGGGCCAGGATCGGGCAGGCGAGGGCTCCTTTGCTGGCCCCAGTAAGTTTTCATTTTAGACTAGTACCTATTTTTCCTAGCGTTCCTCATTTGATTTTTTCAAAATCGTCTTTGATCTTCTTGTAGACTGTATCTAAATTCTTATCCTGCCTCTACTATGACTCCCTGTGGTATTACTAGATTATTCTTATTAGTCTGTCTGTGTAGCTAACTAAGATTGCACGGTTGGCGAAACTCCCATTCTAGTCAGCAATAGCTCTATCAACTTAGTGCAGTCCTCTGGGATTGTCCATAATGTCTTTTGAAGTGTTCTATCTGCTTTGAAAATTTCCAACTATAAAATGTGAATGACCACCAAGAAAGAATAGGATACTACCTTTTGGTTTGGATAGGAGGACAATCCATACCACTACAGTGGCGCGGACAATTCTTCTGCAGAAACAGAACTATGGACAATAAATAGTGCATTGCTTATCAATTATAATAGGCGCTGTTAGAGTTTCCACATACCTCAGTGATAACAGACTTTGAACCCCCAATGTCCTTACTGACTGACTACATAGTGTGGCACAGTCATTTACCTCCCGAATTCATCGATCATTGATCCCCAATGATGATTATTATCCAACGTAGCTGAAGAGTACGGAGTCAGAGTCAAGAAGTGTCAGAGGCACGGACTCATGCTTGCAAAAATTGCAAAACCTTTCGCTCAGTCACTCTAGTCACTCTGGATCAAAAAACACAGAGTCTCTCTAAGTTTAAAAGCTTTATTAAAAGTAAACACATTTATTAAAATGAAGTCATAATAAAAAAACGAAACGTTTAACTGAGAATGTAAAAGTGGTTAGTGCTGACGATTAATTGAAGACATTTCTTGTGGTCGAGCCGAGCTCTTACCTTGTTTCAACTTGATCTTGTTGTTAGAAGTCCATCTTCTGTCTGTGTGGAAAAAAATGGTGCGTGTTAAAAAGCCAGCCTTCATCAGTTGTGCCAAAAAGTGCTGCATTACATTGTTTTCACATGTCTTCATTCCTAGACCAAATACTAGTGAGTGGTTTATTCTAACATTCTTAAATTTACTTTGTAGGTGGAACATCTGGTGGCGGGGCCAACGCGGAGGTGGTGGTGCTCGACACGGAGGCGGAGGGCAATTCCTCAGGGGAGGATGCGGCGGTTCCAGTGCCGGCTGTGAGAGTTCAGACGGTGGTGGTGGCGGGCAGAGGTAAGCTCTTATATATTCCTTACTTATTGAGATTGAAGACGTGGCTGGGAAGGAAAGAATATGAGATGCATGGCTGGGTGAATGATGAAGCAATGATTGGTGGAAGGACAACAGCCTGGGTGGGTGACACAGAAACTGTATGTGTCCATATACCTGGATCATGCTACTATCTGACTCTTAGATAGCATATGTGTATCTAGAGCAGGGGTACTCATAGTACGGCCCGCGGGCCGGTGGCGGCCCGGCAAGCCTTCCTTGGCGGTGTGCAGACCTTGCAGACAATCACTGCTCCCCCGGCCCCCACAGAGCAGAGTGGAGATGCAGGGCCACAAAGAGGTGAAATAGAACAAAGCCTCTGCTCTGTGGGGCCGGGCAAGCAGTGATTGTCAGGGTGGAGATGCAGGGGCGCTACAACAAACAAAGCCTCAATAATATGTTAATGGTCTTTTAAAGACCTGTTAAGTACTTTGGTGTGGCTGTCTGTGTGTGCGCGTTGAGGAAGCTGTCTCAGCCCGGGCTGAAGGCTGACACAGACAGACACACACACAGTGAGATGACAGAGGGGGAGGGAGAGGGAGGGCAGGAGGGAGAGAGAGATGGAGAGGGAGGGCAGGAGGGAGAGCATGAGTGAGAGAGATGTATGTAAATGCTGGGTCTGGTGGCTCAGTGGATGAAGGCATCTGCTGCAGGGACCTGTGTGCAACCTCATGGTCACAAGTTTTCGTTTTGCTTTAGCCCCGCCCCCTCTGACTCCGCCCCCACCAGTGCGGCCCTCGGCCACAAACTACACTGTAAATTTAGCCCCTGAGAGAAAGTTTGTGAGTACCCATGATCTAGAGAGAGTAGACGGTCAGTGGATGAACTAAGTGTAACTTTGAAGAGCATGTAACACTGCACCCGCACGTCCGTTCCAGTGTAGGAAAGGCAAGGAAAAGAAGTTTTAATTTTGTCCAAATACTACCATCAATAGTAGCAGTAGTTTGTATTGCAAGCACAGCATAGATCCGGTTATTACGGTGGCCACTCCCTACCTCTCTTAATAAGTTTAGTAGTACTCAGTCATTCATGTGTGGATGTATCACTGGTCACTCAATAAAAAGCAAAGCACCTAAAGTCATCCCATATATAAGCAAAAATATCCCATGTGAAGTGATAGATAATCAGATTATTTATCTTCTTCAATTTTCCATTTCTAGTACTCATTTGCACTGTAGGGTGAAAGTTAAATTAATTAAGCAGTAGCCCTTGAGCTGTAACAGAGTATTCTCAGTGCCACCCGTAATAGAAAAGTAAGAGCTTCACCACCTGCATGTACTGGACGGGTACAGTAACGCAACTCAAGTCTAGGTCACTCATCATGGCGTGCGTCTCTTTTTCTCGGGTGCAAGTTTACTGCGCTGGCATTATGCCGGCTTGCAGAAGATAACGTACCAATTTTCCTAAACAAGAGACAAGAAGAAGAATAAGACTGATGTACTTTCATAGTCGACTCCAATGGAAGTCCATAGTGCTCGTAGAATTTGTTCCTTAAACTCCCACTAATGTTAGAGCAAGGATGAAGAAGTGTGAGGTTAGATAGATACTGGCCTCAATAGTTATGTAATGCGCTTGCAAGTTGCTAGTTGTACTGCAACACAAATTTCTGCTGAATGATTGAGTTAATCTTAAAGAGCATTGGTTACAGACTATGTCTTTCTTTCTTCATATAGATGCTCCTTCCAAACGAACATGGAGGAAGGAGCTGGCTAGAGCGGCCCGGCAACGGAGGATCGATGCCACTGTGGCCGAATATCGGCGGCTGGTGGCCCTGGAGGACGAAGAAAGTGTGCAGTCGACCACAACAACAACATCGGCTGCATCGGCCTCCGTGCCCCCACGGGCTGCCACCCAGCACAGTGGTCCACCCAGACTGAGCCGGGCTGCCAAAGCCAAACGCCACCGCCGAGTAGCAAGGACAACAGCTTCCTCTCACAGCCGTTGCACCTGCAAGGCAGTGAAGGCACGCCTGCGCCGCAGTACCCTGATGGTGTCCGGCCTTCAGCAGGAGCTCCACCACTTTTCAAACGTGTTGGAGGGGCTCCGCGTAGAGCACGCCTTGCTCCGCCAGGAGCATGATGCCCTGGCCCAAAAAGTAGACAGCATCCACCCATAGTGTCCCTTGCCCCTTTTTTAGAGACTTTTGGGGGGTGGGAATTGGGAGTTGGGTTTTTGGGGACTTTTGAAGGACAATCGTTGGGGTTAGGGAGGGTCTTGCAGGAGATTATTTTGTTAGGGATATAAATATACTTTTTCAAACTTTATCTGAGCATACCTGTTTTTTACTGCTTGCCTGGTGGGTGGGGGTTTAACAGTGACTTTGTTTTCCTGAAAGTTTAGTTCCATTTTCTTCCTTTAAGTGTAAATGCCCAAATGTTTTCAACACTAAGTGCCTCTCACAGAGTAAGTGAAGTGAATTCAAGAGTCCTAGGACTTTAGTAGTCTCCTCCTAATACTCCATTATACCCCCAAACCACCAAACGCTTATCTTACCTGTAATTTGTGTTTGAAAGTAGGGCTAGACCCAGGGCTGGCTCCATGGGAAACAGCGAATAAGGTTGGCAATCTTGGTCGGATAAAATTTCCTCATAGCGGTGGTACTAGTGGTGTGACACAGTGGCAGTTGCATGCCTATGAAAAAAAAGAAAATTAAATCTGGTTTGTCCTCCTGAGCAATTCAACGGTACAATAGAGAATATAGCAGGTGACAGAAGTAAACTAGAACGGTGCCACATTGTAGCCTAACAAATGGTAAAGTATAACTACTAATTCGGTTGAAGTTCTTTGACATTAGCCATGGGTCTTTGTCAAGCAGAGTAAGAATATATCCTCGGATTTCTTCACCAGCCTGTTGCTATCACCTTATCCTCCCCAGCAAGTGTGTGGATTTATTGCTGTAATTTAGTCACACATCAATCAAAACCACACAGCCCGGGGGAAGAGGGTTAGGGTTTGAAAAATGGATGGGTACGGGGGTTTTTGGGAAAGGTTTTGTGAGACAAGAAAAAATAGCACAGCATGGACAAACAATTGTGAACATAAACAAATCTTTGGGTACAAACCTATCCATCAATCTTTGAAAGTGCATGCACTACTGCATGCATGTCAGTGAAAAGTAAGTAGTACTTTCGACAACTGTGGTAGAAAGAATGCGACAGTACAGGGCGTGTGTGGAATTATTGATAACTATATTCAACATAAGGTCTCTGTTGCCAGATACCTGAGAGCTTTGCTGGTCACTATAAATCCATTCACAACACTCAATGGGGTTGGTCTGGAAGGTATAGTAGATAGAAAAGGAGAAATTGCTCTTTTTCTAGGTGTCCCCTCACTCACCAGGGTTGCCCCTTGGTGACCTGCTTCATCATTGGGGCCATCCCAGTCCTCTACGGGCTGGGGCGTGCTGCGACTTGCGAATTACGTAGGAGCACTTACAAATGACTATGTGTGGTGCAGATGTGATAGTGGAGTGGACTAAGTGATGTGTTAAGGGATCAATTTAGAAGCAGAGAGAGATCCAAGAAATGCAGTCACAGTCAGAGAAAAAGGCAAGGGATACTGTATCTGTATGTTGTTGTAGTTGTCCTGTTGAAAGTGGTAAGTAAGCTGCCTACAGAAAAAAAATCCTCTTATTAGCGGCACTCCTCCATTGCAGCCGACGCTTCGTCCATCGATGTTGGTCACCAGAAGACACCCTGTAAAAAAAGCACAGCATGGACAAACAATTGAACATAAACAAATCTTTGGGTACAAACCTATCCATCAATCTTTGAAAGTGCATGCACTACTGCATGCATGTCAGTGAAAAGTAAGTAGTACTTTCGACAACTGTGGAAGAAAGAATGCGACAGTACAGGGCGTGTGTGGAAATATTGATAACTATATTCAACATAAGGTCTCTGTAGCCAGATACCTGAGAGCCTTGCTGGTCACTATAAATCCATTCACAACACTCAATGGGGTTGGTCTGGAAGGTATAGTAGATAGAAAAGGAGAAATTGCTTTTTTTCTAGGTGTCCCCTCACTCACCAGGGTTGCCCCTTGGTGACATGCTTCATCATTGGGGCCATGATCCCAGTCCTCTACGGGCTGGGGCGTGCTGCGACTTGCGAATTACGTAGGAGCACTTACAAATGACTATGTGTGGTGCAGATGTGATAGTGGAGTGGACTAAGTGATGTGTTAAGGGATCAATTTAGAAGCAGAGAGAGATCCAAGAAATGCAGTCACAGTCAGAGAAAAACACTAAGGATACTGTATCTGTATGTTGTTGTAGTTGTCCTGTTGAATTTGGTAAGTAAGTTGCATTCAGAAAAAAATTCCTCTCATTAGCGGCACTCCTCCATTGCAGCTGACGCTTCGTCCATCAATGTTGGTGACCAGAAGACACCCTGTCCACTGCCTGCCTGATGCTGAATTGTGGCTCGCTAATGTGAAGCCTGACTCCATCCTTTTTTCCCCATTGCAGAGACTGAAACCCGGCCTGTAATTATTCAACGAAAAACAGGAAGTGATATAATATTACAACACCACTGATAAATAAATATAAGGTATGTAGGCTGTGGAGTGCAAAAAGTCACACTTTGATTTTCCTAGTAGACAGTACAATATTTTTGAAAGTGCGTACTCTGTCTGAGTCACCTTTTGAAGGATAAATAAGTAGGGGCAAATTAATGTAGCGGATCTTTCCCCTCAAGCTAGGTATACTGTAAACTGTGTTTTAGAACAAAATTAGATCTTCCCAGCAGTGCTCCCACGGTCCCAGACCCTTACTAAAGCCAGTCGCAAAAATGTAGAATACCCCCAATCAAATCTCAAAAAACGAGGCCTAGCAGAAAACTGGTGACAAAACGTACTTTGAAAGTAAAAGTAGGCCCAAGTACCCCCTTACCCACCGTGGATTGCATTCAAACCACTTGCAAGCAACCAAGCAAAAGTATCCATAGCCAGCATCGCTCCAAGACTCGAAAACCCCCCCACCCAAACACATGCAATAGAAATACTGCTAACCCTAACGAACCCTAAGTTAAGAATAGTGGCAAAGGCTTTCTTTAACTATGCCAAATGCCCCCTTTCCCACCATGGATTTTCTTCAAATGACTTGCAACCAAAATTACACATTCTCACGAGTGCTCTAAGACCCCAGAACTCAGTTGCAAAAATCTAGAACACCCCGAAACACATGCAATCCTGCTGCTAGGGCTAACCCTAACGAACCCTAAGTTACAAAAAGTGCCAAAAGGCTTTTCCGCGAGGATTTTGTCCCAACCACTTCTACCCGGTATTAGACCTTCCCAGGAATGCCCCAAGACCCGCCAACCCACCCGCCAAAAAGCATAACACCCCCAAACAGGCCAAAAGCAAAATCTCATACTTGCAATATTTCTCGGCCTTCGGTCCAAACGCGCTGCGTAGCTAGGCCATAAGTCCGGGTTGCCACCACGGATTTCCTGAAAAGCAAATGCAATCAAGATTAGAGTGTCCCAGCAGTGCTCCCAGACCACGAAACTCACCCACAAACAGACGGAACCCCCCCTAAAATCACCTCAAAGGCAAGCAAGTCATCAAAAACACAAAAAAAATTCCGCCTGGGATTTGGTCCAAACCACTTTTATCCGGTATTAGAGCTTCCCAGCAATGGCCCCAGCGCCGTCAACCCAGGAGAAAACGAGTAGAAGACCCCCAAACAACCAAAGAGCAAAAGTACAAAAATGGGGACTTTGTCATTTTTTTCCAAATTTCCCAAATCACTCCCCGCGCGCTCTGCAGCTAGGCCCTAACTCCCCTCTGCCACCATGGATTTGCTTCAAACCTCTTGCAAAGTAAAGTATATATAGCCAGCAGTGCGCCCAGACCCCGAAACCCACCCACAAACACCAGGAAGCCCCCCAAACCGGCCCCCGAAAACGCTACATTGAGCAAAATGTCAGAAATAGCCAGAAAAAATCGGCCTGGATTTTGTCCCAACCACTTCTACCCGGTATTAGACCTTCCCAGGAATGCCCCAAGACCCGCCAACCCACCCGCCAAGAAGCATAACACCCCCAAACAGGCCAAAAGCAAAATCTCATACTTGCAATATTTCTCGGCCTTCGGTCCAAACGCGCTGCGTAGCTAGGCCATAAGTCGGGGTTGCCACCACGGATTTCCTGAAAAGCAAATGCAATCAAGATTAGAGTGTTCCAGCGGTGCTCCCAGACCCCGAAACTCACCCACAAACACCAGGAAGCCCCCCAAACAGGCCCCCGAAAATGCTACATTGAGCAAAATGTCAGAAATAGCCAAAAAAAAATCGGCCTGGATTTTGTCCCAACCACTTCTACCCGGTATTAGACCTTCCCAGGAATGCCCCAAGACCCGCCAACCCACCCGCCAAGAAGCATAACACCCCCAAACAGGCCAAAAGCAAAATCTCATACTTGCAATATTTCTCGGCCTTCGGTCCAAACGCGCTGCGTAGCTAGGCCATAAGTCGGGGTTGCCACCACGGATTTCCTGAAAAGCAAATGCAATCAAGATTAGAGTGTCCCAGCAGTGCTCCCAGACCCCGAAACTCACCCACAAACACCAGGAATCCCCACAAACAGGCCCCCGAAAACGCTACATTGAGCAAAATGTCAGAAATAGCACAAAAAAAAATCGACGTGGATTTTGTCCCAACCACTTTTATCCGGTATTAGAGCTTCCCAGCAATGGCCCCAGAGCCGTCAACCCAGGAGAAAACGAGTAGAAGACCCCCAAACAGGCAAAGAGCAAAAGTACAAAAATGGGGACTTTGTCAGTTTTTCCCAAATTTCCCAAATCACTCCCCGCGCGCTCTGCAGCTAGGCCCTAACTCCCCTCTGCCACCATGGATATGCTTCAAACCTCTTGCAAAGTAAAGTATATATAGCCATCAGTGCGCCCAGACCCCGAAACCCACCCACAAACACCAGGAAGCCCCCCAAACAGGCCCCCGAAAACGCTACATTGAGCAAAATGTCAGAAATAGCCAAAAAAAAATCGGCCTGGATTTTGTCCCAACCACTTCTACCCGGTATTAGACCTTCCCAGGAATGCCCCAAGACCCGCCAACCCACCCGCCAAGAAGCATAACACCCCCAAACAGGCCAAAAGCAAAATCTCATACTTGCAATATTTCTCAGCCTTCGGTCCAAACGCGCTGCGTAGCTAGGCCATAAGTCGGGGTTGCCACCATGGATTTCCTGAAAAGCAAATGCAATCAAGATTAGAGTGTCCCAGCAGTGCTCCCAGACCCCGAAACTCACCCACAAACAGACGGAACCCCCCCTAAGAGCACCTCAAAGGCAAGCAAGTCAGCAAAAACACTAAAAAATTTGCGCCTCGGATTTGGTCCAAACCACTTTTATCTGGTATTAGAGCTTCCCAACAATGGTCCCAGAGCCGTCAACTCACCTGCAAAGAGGTAGAACAACACCCCCACAAGTGCTGAGTCTTTCTTCATTGGGCGTAAACCAGCCCTCTGGTTTGATGGAAATAGGAGTCTGGAGGAGGAGGATAGAGGAGCATGTTCTTCTGAACTTGTGAACCTGAGGAATGCAGACTGCGGCAACTTCAAATCAATTAGCAAACCAGTGAAGACAGTTCTGCTGATGGGCTTGTTTTTGTGATTATCTGATTAAAGTTTGAAATATATTAACTGTGCACAACAAAGAAAGACAGACACACAGGAATAAAAGTGAATAAGGACGAAAAAGAAAGTTATTGATTCGTTGTCTCATTTTCAGGGCTCGGTATCACGGTCCAGGAATGAGAATAAGGCTTCGTCATCATACTCTGCGAATTCAGGCAGGGTGAGCTCAGTGTCACCTGACAGAGTAGAAATTCCCTCATCTATGTTGCTGGCCACCTTGTCTTCATCCGGCGCGCTTTCTCGTACTCTGTAATCTGGTGGTATGAGGTGCTGATTCATCTTGATCATTGTTAACCTCTCCACATTTTTGGGCGAGAGGCGGCTCTGTTTGGGAGTTACAATGCCACCAGCAGCACTGAAAACACGTTCAGAAGACACGCTTGCGAGTGGGCAAGACAAGTAGTTTAAAGCCAGGTTGGTGAGCTGTGGCCACAATTCTTTTTTCCCATGCCAATACGCCAATGGGTCAGAATTAACATAGACCTCTGTTGAGTCATTCAGATAGTCCTTCACCATTGACTCAAGGTCCTCATCCAAGGTTCCTCCACTTTGCTTAGCTCTTGCTGTGCCTCTGACCTTTTGAGAACCAAACCCACGCAGAGCTAGCCAATCCTCTTCAGCCTCCAATGTTTCTGTTGTGTCTGGTGCAGATGATCCGGTTGCCGGTGTCTTTAACGGCTGAGAGGTCACTTGTGCCACAGCCACAGGTGCAGAAGTGGATTGTTTTGACTGGGGATGGCCTGCTGATGTACTGCCATTTCCTTCAATTTTCAGCCGTTCTCTTTCAAACCTCTTGGCTGACAAGGCTAGCCAATGTTTGTACTTTGGAACATGTTCATCATCAAAAGGAAAGAATGCTTGGCCTGCCAGCGCCTTTTTGTAGCGTGGATCCAGAATAGTAGCACAAATGTAATGCTCTTCTGAGTGGATCTTTTTAAGACGTTCATCACCTTGTAGGAGCTCTAATAATTTCTCAGCCAGAACAAAAGAGTCTTGGTTTTTTACATCTTTTTCAAACACAGAACACACCTCCTTCAGTTGGTCCTCCAGCATGTACAACAATGGGATAGCTTTTCCCAAATTACAGTCCTCCTTGCTGACTGCACGCGTGAAGAACTCAAAAGGACGAAGCATGCGTGTCAGGCTTTGAACTATGTTCCATTGCGCCGCACCCATCCTCAGGTCCTCCTGAGCTGTACCCTCTGTTAAGAAATATTGATCGAGCACCGTATACTGCTCATACAGACACTTGAGCATGTAGAAGGTTGAGTTCCAACGTGTTACCACCTCCTGGATGAGTGCTTTCACTGGCATTTGACGTTGATATAGCAGGCTCCTCAGCTGCTTCCGGGCCTTAAAAGAATGGCTGAAATGGTTGTACATTTTTCGGCAGGTGTCCAATACTCTGTACGCTGCACTGCCTTTATTACCCAAGAATTTTTGGACAACCAGGTTTATACAGTGCGCCAAACACGGTACTCTGAAATAGTCACCCTCCCTCATGGCCTTAACTATATTGGCGCCATTGTCCGTGGAAACATAACCAACCTGGCGTTTTAGTGGGGACAGCCAGTTAAGGACCTTTGTGTTAAAGACATCCAAAATGTTTTCTGCTGTGTGACGTTTCTTCAAACCAAACATGGCTAGTGTTGCATGTTTCCGAGCAGCTTTAAAAACAATGTCTGTGTCAACACCTGCGTTTAGCTTTGCTTTAGCCCCTGAAAAAGAGACCCAGTGTGCAGTGATGCACATGTAATCAGCGCCTGCGCCACTGGTCCACATGTCTGTTGTCAGATGTATAGTGTGAACAGCACTCTTCTGCAAAGCTGCCCCAATCACCTTCAGAACATCTTCATGTAGTGCTGGAACCGCAACTCGGGCAAAATAGAACCGGCTAGGAACCTTCCATTTAGGGCAGAGCGCTGCCACTAATTCTAGAAAACCAACCCCTTCTACAAAAGAAAAAGGGAGAAGGTCCAGAGCTAGCATTTTAGCCAGCTTAGTGTTATACAGACGCGTCAGTGGGTGGTTGCGTTCATATTGCGCTTCTGTAAACAACATCTTTTTAATGTTGCCCTGGACCAAGGATTTACGGGATGATGATGATATCTTCGACCCAGTTACGTTCGCTGATGAACTATTCCGCCTTTATGTCTCACTCTCTCCCACACTCTTAGTGTGGCTCACATGGGGTGTGCTGCTGACAGGGGTACTGGGTGTAAGTGAAGTGTTTGAATCGTCTTCTTCCTCCTCGTCATCATCAGATGAAAAATCAACGTTTTCATTACGTGCAATTCGGGCTTCCTTGACCGCCTCTAGGTGCGCAAACCATTGGACAGGGTGCGCTCTCCTAAGATGACCTCTCTGGCCTCCGGTACCATAGTTGGTACCAAACTTACCACGACTAACTCGAAACTTACACATGCTACAAATGGCTACGTTTTCCATTCTTGGGCAAACACTAAAGAAGTCCCAAACTGGAGACTTGAAATGTCTTTGGGGGCCGGAGGAGGCGGCGATACTGGTGGTGGTGGTCCTGCTGCTAATGCCAGATGAAGTGGAGGATGTGGATTGCCGAACTTCAGTACGTTTTGCACTTTCACCACCACTAATTGAGGTCGAGGTGGATGGAAGTCCCTTCTTGCGAGGAAGAAATATGGAAGCGGTAGGTGTTGGTGTACTAGTTAACTCCAAATCTAATGATTGTTGTGTTTCCATTGACTCCTCGTCGACATCATCATCACGCTCAGCAGCTTCTCGGGATAGGGTCAAAATGTCTCTTTGCTGCATGCCCGCTGGGGCTGCAGTGACCATTATAATGACTGGATCGTCGTCGTGAAGGGCTTCATCAGCAGCAGTATGCGTCACTTCTTGTTGAGCCTCATCACACTCCATAGGTATGAGTTTTTTGACGACCTTCCTTTTACGCTTAGGTATCTTTGTCAGATCATGGTGTGCCTCACTCTCAGGCTGCCGTGGTGGTACCCATTCGTCATCCAGATCATCAGTAGGAGGTGAGCTTGAAGAAGATGTAGACACCCCCCTTGATCTTTTCCTTGCTAGGGATGTGGAAGACAATGAATGATCAACAGGAGGAGTGGCTTCCTCAAATGATACCTCGGTCTGATTGTCAATTTCCTGATGTGCCCCTACTTCGGGAGGAACAACTATTGTGGGCACTTGTGACCCTCCATGCACCTCTGCTTGCGCATCTCCTTGCGCTGCCTCTCCTTCCACATGTACTTGGGCTTGTCCTACTTGCACATGTTGTTGTTGCGGCTGTGGTTGTTCAACACTTGTCAGATGAGTTACAACAACCTGTGTTGATTCAGGGACATTGCTGCTACTTTCTTGCGATGAGCCAACATCACTGGTCGATGGTGATTGGAGAAGTACACTGACTGCCTCTGAAGCACTCAAGGGCTTTGACTTAATTTGGGGTGGTGGTGGAGGCACTGAACCCAATGGAGCGGGGGTGCTGCTCCCAGCTTGGTCCCCAGCAGATCCTGCTGCTGCAGGCGTACTTTTTTTTTTGCTCCCAAAAAACGTGGCGGTTGGCACACCAGCCTCCTTGGTAACTTGCTTCTTCTGCTCCTTACTAGCAACTTTCTTGCTAGAGGAGCTACGGAGACCTTTTTTTGGGGCCATCTTCTTCAGAGCAGGTCAGACAGCAGGCCGCAGTTGCACGAATTGTAGAGTTGTCTGAGGCCAGACGTGACGTCGCGTGACGTTATGCTGCACACACACACCGCTGCAGGACTTCTTCCTGGCACTGGTGGTTCTCTTGAGTCTTGTGCACCTAAAAACAATGGAAGACAGAGGAACATCAGTTCAGTTATACACCCCAAAAAAATAAAAAAGAAAAAAGAAAAATCAGCACAATCCCATTCCATCCATGCCCTCCATGATGTTTAAGTTCAAGACACCCCACAGAAAGACTAGGCCCATGCTAGACTCAAATACCCCTGGTGAAAAGGCCACAAGTACAGCCCCCAAAAACGAAAATCACTGAAAAATCAGCACAATCCCATTCCATCCATGCCCTCCATGATGTTTAAATTCAAGACAACCCACAGAAAGACTAGGCCCATGCAAGACTCACTACCCCTGGGCATAAAGGTTGAAAAGTAGGCAAAATGGTTGCAGGCCTAACAATAATGCCTACATTCAAAATGGCCACTTGCCTCCCTGCACATGGCCAGGGCCTGTAGCAGCACTCAAAATGGCCCCCAGCCACATGGCCTGTCCCTCCCCATGAACACCCCCAAAAATCGAAAATCACTGAAAAATCAGCACAATCCCATTCTATCCATGCCCTCCATGATGTTTAAGTTCAAGACACCCCACAGAAAGACTAGGCCCATGCAAGACTCAATACCCCTGGTGAAAAGGCCACAAGTACAGCCCCAAAAAACGAAAATCACTGAAAAATCTGCACAATCCCATTCCATCCATGCCCTCCATGATGTTTAAATTCAAGACAACCCACAGAAAGACTAGGCCCATGCAACACTCACTACCCCTGGGCATAAAGGTTGAAAAGTAGGCAAAATGGTTGCAGGCCTAACAACAATGCCTACATTCAAAATGGCCACTTGCCTCCCTGCACATGGCCAGGCCCTGTAGCAGCACTCAAAATGGCCCCCAGCCACATGGCCTGTCCCTCCCCATGAACACCCCCAAAAATCGAAAATCACTGAAAAATCAGCACAAACCCATTCCATCCATGCCCTCCATGATGTTTAAGTTCAAGACACCCCACAGAAAGACTAGGCCCATGCTAGACTCAAATACCCCTAGTGAAAAGGCCACAAGTACAGCCCCCAAAAACAAAAATCACTGAAAAATCTGCACAATCCCATTCCATCCATGCCCTCCATGATGTTTAAATTCAAGACACCCCACAGAAAGACTAGGCCCATGCAAGACTCACTACCCCTGGGCATAAAGGTTGAAAAGTAGGCAAAATGGTTGCAGGCCTAACAACAAGGCCTGCATTCAAAATGGCCACTTGCCTCCCAGCACATGGCCAGGCCCTGTAGCAGCACTCAAAATGGCCCCCAGCCACATGGCCTGTCCCTCCCCATGAACACCCCCAAAAATAAAAAAACACTGAAAAATCAGCACAATCCCATTCCATCCATGCCCTCCATGATGTTTAAGTTCAAGACACCCCACATAAAGACTAGGCCCATGCAAGACTCAATACCCCTGGTGAAAAGGCCACAAGTACAGCCCCAAAAAACGAAAATCACTGAAAAATCAGCACAATCCCATTCCATCCATGCCCTCCATGATGTTTAAGTTCAAGACACCCCACAGAAAGACTAGGCCCATGCTAGACTCAAATACCCCTAGTGAAAAGGCCACAAGTACAGCCCCCAAAAACGAAAATCACTGAAAAATCTGCACAATCCCATTCCATCCATGCCCTCCATGATGTTTAAATTCAAGACACCCCACAGAAAGACTAGGCCCATGCAAGACTCACTACCCCTGGGCATAAAGGTTGAAAAGTAGGCAAAATGGTTGCAGGCCTAACAACAATGCCTGCATTCAAAATGGCCACTTGCCTCCCAGCACATGGCCAGGCCCTGTAGCAGCACTCAAAATGGCCCCCAGCCACATGGCCTGTCCCTCCCCATGAACACCCCCAAAAATCGAAAAACACTGAAAAATCAGCACAATCCCATTCCATCCATGCCCTCCATGATGTTTAAGTTCAAGACACCCCACAGAAAGACTAGGCCCATGCAAGACTCAAGACCCCTGGTGAAAAGGCCACAAGTACAGCACCAAAAAACGAAAATCACTGAAAAATCAGCACAATCCCATTCCATCCATGCCCTCCATGATGTTTAAGTTCAAGACACCCCACAGAAAGACTAGGCCCATGCTAGACTCAAATACCCCTAGTGAAAAGGCCACAAGTACAGCCCCCAAAAATGAAAATCACTGAAAAATCTGCACAATCCCATTCCATCCATGCCCTCCATGATGTTTAAATTCAAGACACCCCACAGAAAGACTAGGCCCATGCAAGACTCACTACCCCTGGGCATAAAGGTTGAAAAGTAGGCAAAATGGTTGCAGGCCTAACAACAATGCCTGCATTCAAAATGGCCACTTGCCTCCCAGCACATGGCCAGGCCCTGTAGCAGCACTCAAAATGGCCCCCAGCCACATGGCCTGTCCCTCCCCATGAACACCCCCAAAAATCGAAAAACACTGAAAAATCAGCACAATCCCATTCCATCCATGCCCTCCATGATGTTTAAGTTCAAGACACCCCACAAAAAGACTAGGCCCATGCTAGACTCAATACCCCTGGTGAAAAGGCCACAAGTACAGCCCCAAAAAACGAAAATAACTGAAAAATCAGCACAATCCCATTCCATCCATGCCCTCCATGATGTTTAAGTTCAAGACACCCCACAGAAAGACTAGGCCCATGCTAGACTCAAATACCCCTGGTGAAAAGGCCACAAGTACAGCCCCAAAAAACGAAAATCACTGAAAAATCAGCACAATCCCAATCCATCCATGCCCTCCATGATGTTTAAGTTCAAGACACCCCACAGAAAGACTCAGCCCACCCACCACTGAGTACCCCTGGGCAAAAGGCCCCAAAACAGCCCAAAAATCGAAAATTCCAAAATTGTAGTTGCAGCAACTGTACTGCCCCAAACAAACTTACTTGTAAAATTTCTAATCCAACAGTGATCCAAAGAAAGTCAAAAAGGCCTCAAATCCAAATATCCAGCAGCATCCACAAAAAGTAATCCTTCCAGCTCCAGATCCAAATGAAAAGTGACCAGGAGATGGACAAAGCACTGGGAGGAGCCTGCTGGACAGGAACAGGAAGTTGAAGACTGTGGGGCACTTCCTTCCTCCCACCCCCTCCCCAAAATGGACTCCTCGCTAAAAAAGTGCAGGCAAATGTCAACCTAAGGAGTTATTCAGATAAAAATCATCATTTCAAGAAGGTTTATGCTGCTTGCTGGTGGATTTCTTGTGCAGAATTGCAAATTTTATATTTTCGCTTGTGCGAGATTGTTGCTGCTCGCCGCATCTCAAATCTTGCAATTGCGAAGTACCGCGAGACGTGATCTAGCCGTACTCGCGTTGACAAACTCTCGCTGTGCAAGTTGGCAAGCCGCGATGACGTTATCGCGCTCGCCAAATTCCCGCGGGATCCCGCAGCAAGATCCAAAATGGCGCAGCACTCGCAAAATATCGAGAAAAACAACTCGTCAAACGATGATAAACGCCGCGCGCCGCAAAATTGTATCACCAAGAAAAAAAAAATCCGCTGCGTGCGAATTTGCGGATTTTGCGGGAAATTCGCAAATCTCGCGGATTGCGAATTTACCGAAAATCCCCAAAATCCGCGAGCGTAACGGATTTTCCGCCCATACTTAGTATTCTATTCATGGATTATCTTTCGACAAGCAAATCCAACAACACATGTGTTCCACTTTTACAAGATGGAGGAACCTCAATCAATCAATCAATCAATCAAGGCATTTATATAGCGCACTACTCACCCGGAGGGTCTCAAGGCGCTAGGGGAGGGGGGTCCGCTACTGCTCGAACAGCCAGGTCTTGAGCTGTTTCCTGAAGGCAAGGTGGTCCTGGGTCAGGCGGAGGTTGGTCGGGAGGGAGTTCCAAGTCTTGGCGGCCAGGTAGGAGAAGGACCTTCCTCCTGTGGTGGCTCTTCGGATCCGGGGGACAGCGGCGAGGGCGTGGCTGGTCGATCGAAGCTGGCGTGTGGGAGCGTAGAAGTTGAGGTGGCTGTTGAGATATGCAGGTCCTTGGTTGTGCGGGGCTTTGTGTGCGTGGGTGAGGAGACGGAAGGTGATTCTCTTGTTGACCGGGAGCCAGTGCAGATCTCTTAGGTGTCCGGAGATGTGGCTGCGATGGGGGATGTCCAGGATGAGTCGTGCTGAGGCGTTCTGGATCCGCTGGAGTCTCTTCTGGAGTTTGGTGGTGGCTCCGGCGTAGAGGGAGTTGCCGTAGTCCAGTCGGCTTGTCGTAAATATTTAATTTACTATCATAATTTCTATGCAGGTAAGTACTTAATCAATAATAACTCAATCGGAAAGAAAGAACCAGAGTCCGTGGTGTTAGAGTTCTTAGGGGTTTTATTCCTTAAAAAGGAATGGTCATGACCTGGCTATCATGTTCCCGCAACCACACAGGGTTCAGGAAGGGATAGAAAGAGCGCACGCCACATTTTATTGACAGTACATAGCTTATATACTTAATTCATTGTCATGAAAAACGTATGGTAGGCGTAACAGCTGAGAGAAGACAAGATAACAGCATCCACGTGTTAGCAATACGTAATCAGAAGGCGTGGACTAGGCGTGAATTAGAGGTGTGTGCTAGAAACGTCACCAGGTAGGTGTCACAGAAGGGGTGGCACTAACAGAAATGTTGCAATGTCAGCAGAAATCGGAAGCTTGGATGCGCGCGCAGCTGCATGACGTGTGATTGACGTGAAACTGGAGGGTGCAGGGAACTTGACATTTACACTGACGGAAAGAGACAGAAGTCTGGCATGTCAGATCAACTTGTACTTCTATCATATCTGATATCTGATGTTTGGGAACCATACTATCTGGAGGGAAAGGTCTCTGGGGCAGAAGCTATTCTATACTGACTGTAAGTGCGTGTGTAAGCGCCTGAGTGTCTGCATGAGAAGCGTGGGGGCATGGGCCTTCCATGGGAGCATGGTAACAGAGGCTATGAATTACTTGCACGGAAACAGGTTGGCCCTCTGCTCTGCAGATGAGGGGGATGTTTACTGAAGCTAGTAGGCAGGAATGTATTTTCGAGGAGCGGAACAGATAACTCGAAGGTTATAGTCAGTCTTGGCAGGCAGCAGGCTGAGCTGAGCACGGTGGGCCGCGCTGGAAGTAAGTCAGAGTTCACGGGTACAGAGGCAGCCTGGGCTGAGATTTTCAGAGTCAGAAGCCAGAAAAATGGCTCGATGGCAGAAATTCAGGGCCTACTTTGCCAGAGCTGAAAAACGTGTAAGGTACACTACAAAAAGACGTTGGCATAGCATACTTAGGAACGGACTATTCAACCCATTCAGGGTGGGTCTGAAAGAGGACATGTTGACGTTGGACGCAAATGTATTTGCGTCTTCGTAGCTGGCACAGGAGGGAAGTTACATGCACTTTAAGCTGGTACATGGAGTCGGTGGGGTACACGCTAGGGAACACAATCTTGACCATAAAATTTATATTTCCTCATTCCCTCCTTGTTCCCTACGGACCCTTCATGATATATCGATCCTCATGAATCGATCAGTTTGTTCTTGTAACATCATTTGTTCTTCCTTCTTTCTTTCACGTTTTGAGAGGAAACTGGAATGTTCAATGCACGATGTGGCACACAGTCCACAAATCGCTGGCCCACACTGTAGGCACAGGCAGCAACTGAATACTAGGACTAGGCCAATGCCTAGGAAGGATAGGATCTTCCATCCCCAAGCGGTTAACGTTGTCCAGAACCAACCGGACCAAGTCCAGGTGCCTGGATTCTGATGTATCAGATTTGCAATTTTATGAAGACGTGTAATAGCTTGATATACAGATGGTGCGTTTTGTGGAATGAAAATACAGCAACTTGACCCGATGACCTTACAGGCTCCACCTCTATCTGCCAAGATGACGTCAATCACAAGACGATTCTGAAGAACAACAACCCGCATGGCGGACTGCTCTTCTGTTAAGTTACCTAAGGCAGAGGCAGTTTCATTCACTACTGCTTCAAGTGTTCTAGTTAATCTGCGTATTAGTTTACTATTTTGGACGGGACCTAAAAAGAAAAAGAATCCTTTATTAAAATCGGTGTATTGTTCCCATGCCGTTTCTGTATAGTCGACAAGTGAGATATCTCTTCGGAGCCTATTCTTTACTAGATTTGTATTTCTGTGATAGTCAGGAGGGGCTAGAAAAACAGGTGGCAGAAGGAATGCAATGTAACAGGTACCATCCCAATCTGGAGGTAAGCGTATGTATGCGGTATGACCACAAACAAAATAGGAATGACGGGTAGCTCTAAAAGAAGACTTGCCTTGATCACTGAATTCGACCACAATAGTACATTTACTATGGCCTAAGTGTACTGAACCTTTCTTGCTGACACATAATTCACCAGTGACTGGTAGTACTGACATAGCGGGCAGAACTGGAGCAGGTTCGGATTCAACTGTAAGGATCATAAGGTTAATTGTGTAATTACCTAATCCATAAACTTCGTTTTCTAGATCAGTTCCTATTCTAATGGGGAGTCCCTTCTTGTCAGGATAACAGGCATTAAGCAGAACTAGGTTCAAGTTTCCCCAAACCCAGCTCCCTTTGAAAACAGCAATATCAGGATCTACGGAATTTATTATTCTAAACCAGGCACCACAGGAACCGTTGTGAGTAAACGGGTACGGAAAGAGGGGCAGAGCTCCCTTGTATTTCTGGTAGGGAGGGAGTCGGCCACATATCCAGCAGTTTGTAGCATTGTTAGTCTGATGGGAATGATGTAACATACTAATGAATGTGTTGTTGCGCAGCGCAAGTCTGTAAGAAAGTTCATGTGGAGGTAGTTTACTAAAAGAATGTTCAGCAGAAACATTATAAGCAGATTGTTCACGCTTGAAAATAGGATAATAGATGGGGAGCAGTATACTCGCAATAATTATCAGAACACTTAGAAAAAACATAATTAATAATGTCACCATACAGTGACTACGTAGTGATTTACAATATGTACGTTTCTTTAATTCTCTCTCTCTATCTCGATCTAGGGGATACATGTCAGAAACTATTTAACCGATTCACCTAGGGGAGGACTTAAACAATTAAACTGTCTGACTTGCTAGATCGGAGCTTAAGTCTGTATTCCTCTTGGGGAGTTTTCTCTCGTTCGGAAGTTTTAAAGTCACTAGTTTTGATACAGTCTTTGGTGGGGGTGGACGAGCCTGGATCTGGTTTCAGTTCATTATATTTTTTGATATGGCTCGTGTGGACCCACCCCTTTCTGCCTTCCAGTTTCACTGCGGTCCTCGTTGTAAGAAGGACGATCTTTGGCTCCTTCCAGCGGGGCTCCAGCGGACTCTTCCTGTCGAAGTTCCGTACTAAAACTGTGTCCCCAGGACGGACATCATGTGGCTTTACATCAGTGTTGTCGGGGAAAGCTGCGGCAACCTGTGAACGACATGATTGGAGTGCAGACATCAAGGAGGCAAGGTAATCTGTCAACATATTACAATCAACATCAGTAATCTTCTTCGGAATGGGCGTCCCCCACATATTCGGTGGTCTACCAAAGACCACTTCGTACGGGGATAGTCCTGATCTCGAGTGGGCAACCATCCTCATGTAGAACAGTGCCACGGGCAGGGCGACTATCCAGTCGACCCCTTTCTCTTTACATATTTTTGCAAGACGTGTCTTTAATGTCTGGTTATGCCTTTCTACAAGGCCTGCGGCTTCGGGATGTCGGACACAATGGAATCTCCACTGGTATCCTAGCAATAGGGAAACCTGCTTCATTAATTCAGATGAGAATGGCTGACCGTTATCTGAGTACACGACACGAGGCAAGCCGTACCGTGGGAAGAATTCACGAACCAGCTGCCTGGCAGTGGTCGGAGCAGTATAATCTGGGACTGGGTATGCTTCGGTCCAACGGGACAGTGCACAAACAATTACGAGGACATATTTGAATCCTCGACAACGGTCCATCTGGATATAATCCATCTGGAGGACTTCAAAAGGGTGATCGGGAGGATGAAATCCACCTTGCTCTACAGGGACGCTTTTACCTGGATTGAACTGACAACAGATCATGCAAGTACGCACTTTCTGTTTTGCTGCTGCTCGTAAGTGTTTATTGCTCCAAAGATTTTGTAAACTGTCTAGCATTGCTTTTTCTCCTAGGTGTGCTGGACTATGTGCTGTATTAACCATGACTTGAACCATAGAATCAGGGAGAAACCATGTAGATTTTCCCTTCGTCATCCAACCTTGTTCTGTTTGAATCCCTCCTAGTTCAGTCCATTTCTTTATTTCATCTGGAGTAGCATGTGCCTGAATATCGATTACATCTAGTGTGGGATCCCTGACTGTCATACAATTTGTCGGTCCTATTGTCTTTGTCATGTCAGTTGTCTGAGTGTGAGTCAATGCTGTATGTTTTGCTGTCTGGTCTGCCAGGTCGTTACCCTGGGAAACAGAATCTGTAACTTTAGTATGTGCTTTACACTTCATGACGGATATGCCTGAAGGCAGATGTATTGCTTCTAACAGTGCTTGAATGAGGGGACCATGTTGGATCTTGGCACCATGAGAGGTCAGAAAACCTCGTTCTTGCCATAACATGCCGAAGTCGTGTACAACTCCGAACGCATAACGGGAATCAGTGTATATGTTGACATTTCTGTTTTTGGCTAGAATACAGGCTCGGGTCAGAGCAATAAGCTCTGCCGCTTGAGCGGACAGTGTGTCAATACGATGTGTTTCTTTTACTTCGGTTTCAGTGGTCACTGCATAGGCGGCCACTAATTCTCCTGTACTTGTTCTCATACATGAACCATCCACATAAAGTGTCAGGTCTGGATTTGTCAGTGGAACATCTGTTAAGTCTCGTCGGGGCTTTGTTACTACATTAACGATTTCTATACAATCATGCGGGGCTGGATCTGTCATAATTGTAGGTAACAGTGTTGCGGGGTTCAGAATGCTGCAGCGTCTGATTTCTATGTGAGGCTGGAATAGCGTCAATTCATAACCTGTCAGTCGTGCTATAGTCAAGTGTTGAGTCTGGGTTCTGTTTAAAAGAACCTCTACAGAATGTGGAACTTGTACTGTTAACTGATGCCCTAGGACAATTGAATCACTCTGTCTGATTGCTAATGCTGTTGCTGCTACAGACTTTAAGCACGCAGGGAGTGCCTGGGCTACTGAATCCAATGTACTTGAAAAATAAGCGCAAGGCTTATGTGAACCTGCTTGATCTTGGGTGAGGACAGACAATGCTGTACCATCACGTTCTGTAACAAAAAGTGTAAACGGCTTGCTGTAACATGGTGTTGCTAAAACTGGTGCTTTACATAATGCTTTCTTTAGTTCCTCAAAGGCTTGTGTATGTTCCTGAGTCCAAGGGAGGACAATCGAAGTTGCTGCCTCCTGTGTTGTTAACTGGATGAGTGGTTTAGCTAGAAATGCATATTGAGGAATCCATTGTCTGCAGTACGAGGTGAGGCCTATGAAGGCCCGCACTTCCTTTTGTGTCTGGGGTCGTGCCATATTTACAATTAACTGAATGCGGTCGGGAGTGAGCTGTCTCCCCACTTTGGACAGCAAGTGACCCAAGTATACAACTTGCTGAACACAGAATTGCAGCTTCGAAGGAGACACCTTGTGTCCCTTGTCGGCCAAAAAATGTAAAACTGTCAGTGATGCTTGTTCACATTCGGGTTCACTTCGGGCGGTGATCAGCAGATCATCGACGTATTGCAGTAAAGCAGTGTTAACTGGCATTTGAATACAATCTAGTTGTCTTTTCAGTGCTTGACTATAGATGCTGGGGCTTTCTGTGAATCCTTGAGGTGCGCGGTAAAATTTGAAACTTCGTCCATTTAAACTGAATCCGAAAAGGTATTGGCTCTCTGGATCAATAGGTACACTAAAGAAGGCGTTCTTGAGGTCAATTACAGTAAAGAACGTTGCCTCTGAATCAATAGTAGTCAATAAGGAAGAGATATCGGGGACCACAGGGTACTGTGGTACAATACATTTATTCAGCTCTCGAAGATCAATCACCAGTCGATATACTGGCGGTGCATTGGGATCAGTACGTTTAAGAATTGGAATGATGGGTGAATTACAGATATTGGAGTCGGTCTCTACGACCACTCCTTGGGCAATGAGCTCTTCAATGATTTTCAGTAAAGCCACTACAGCATCGGGTGGTAACTTGTATTGTCTGATTCGTGGTAGAACAACTCCTGTCTTGAGTGTAACACGGTATGGTGTGATATGCATACAACCTACATCAGTTGGGCCTGTTGCCCACAAGTGATCTGGTACATTTTTCAATCTGACATCGAATTCTCGCAAAACATAATGACCCTTGAAATCCCGCAGAAAAAGTCTAACTCCCTCCGGGGAACAGCATATTATAGCTCCTAGAGCTTTCAATGTTTTAATTCCTAACAGATTTTCTGGACATGATTTCGTAAGTAACAAGTCTGTAATACGTGATAATGGACCCACAGCCAGGGGAACTGGTTCTGATACTTCATTTATAATGGGCTGTCCTGAAAAACCAAGGGAAACATTCTGTGAGCCTGAGAGGGGTGCCCCTGGGACTTCGTCATGACTGATTGTGGTGCGGCTTGCCCCTGTGTCAATTAAAAACTTTCTATCTTTTCCCAATACTTGACTGTGTACATAAGGACCTTCTTGATCTACAGGAATTTCAATAAGAGGCAAGCCAAATTCCCTCTCTAGGCTGTTTCATGTGTATCGCTGGTAATCGGGGTAAGCAGATTGGGCATACTGGTACATTTGTTGGGAAACTTGCTGAGTCGCGGCAAGAGGCTGTGGCTGAGATACCGCTACTGTCTGTGCTGTATGGGATGAAGCATGCATAGGCTGTGTGTTCTGTGAGGTCTGTACATTCTGTGGAGTCTGTTGCTGGACCTGATCTTGTCTTGGTGGATGCGGTCTCTCTTTGGTTTTACCTGTTGCTATATTGTGTTTCAGAACTGGGCATTCATGTACGTAGTGACCTGGCTGCTTGCAATATTTGCACGTCCCTTTAACAGGACCTGCGGAATGATTTGTCTGATTCGTACCTTTCCTATTTCCGTCGGTATGTACCGACTGGGCTACTAACATTTTCATTTTTGTGTCTTTCATACGTTTCTGTTCCTGATCTTGTTCTTCTCTAATTCTATTCTGATGGTATTGTAACATTTGTAACATCTGTGATGGCGTATTTGCTTGCCATGTACTCTCGACCTTGTATACACGGTTTTTAACTGCTAACAGGGAATTCTCGACTAGCTTTGATACAAAAAGATGCGGGTATGATTCGCTACTTGGTTTAAGACCACTATTAATAATAAAACATTTCTCGAATCTTGAATAAAAGTCACTAGTATCTTCGTCGGGTTTCTGTTTACATGCTGAGATTGCATCCCAGTCTTCTTTTCTAGTTGCTAGTAATCTTGGCAGAACCTGTACTATTAAACCTGGTAATGCTTTAGTTTTGTCCCCGAGGCCTACCCCTGGGACACGCTTGCTCTCTTCGTCTTCTATTTCTGCCCATACAATCTTTTTGTCTCCCACCTCCCATTCCTTTTCCTTGAGTTTCTCGTATATGCCCGTAGGCAGCAGTACCTTTAACATTTTCATGATATCTTCATATGTGTAATCCCCCATCAGTAACATGTCTTTAAGCTCTCTGTGGAAACCTGCAGGGTCTTTATCATGGCTCCGTACTAGTTTCTTCATTTCTAACAGTTCTAACTTAGTCAGTGGCGTGTGTACATACACGCGTTTCAAGAGATGATCCTCACCCATAACTGGGTGTACTTCTCGTAAGGGGTTCTGACTTTCAATGCCACTCAGGCATTCCATACGATACATTTTTCTTTCTGGGGGTGGAGCGGGAACATATTCAGAGCTTACAAAAGTGTCATATCTATGTCGTTGTTCTAGAATTATTTGTATTAACTTGGTACTTAGACCTCTCCATCTATCCATGAGTAGTGCTTCTAGACTTTTGGTGTAAGGGACCTGGATCGGAATGTTTATTTCTGTATTTCGTGAGGAGGTGCTGCATCATGTATACACCTGCTAATTTCTGCTCGTCTGGGGAGAGGTTCAGGAATGTCTGTGCTACGGTGTCATCATTATACATATCCGGATTTTCAGCCCATAATATAGCTGACCGGGCTAATTCCTGTTCATCCATTGAATTCAGTATGTGGTACCCCACTCGGTCTCGGAGTCTTTTATCAGTCTCCTGGAACTGGTGTTCAGAAGAATTCGGGTTGGTTAAGGCAGAGAGAAAAACTTTCTTGCTTTCCGGACGGATACCTTTCCTAAGGTAAGTTCCCTTACCTACATACGCTATAGTATCTGTAGTCTTTTCTGATTCTTCGAGTTCTTCCTCCTCCTCGGAGGAGGCCCTTTCTTTCTCTTTTTCGTGCATTTCTATCACTGCTTTTCTTATTTTCTTGTACATACTGGCTATGCAAGCCCCCTTATCATGTTTTCCTTCAGATATATTTTGACCCCACTTGTTTAGTGCATCTAACTCGCTCTGATCTGTCCCAGGCCTATCTCGTTCTCTTATTAGGCAATTTATGAAAAAACGTAGTATCTGTGCTTGAATGTCAACTTTCTGATGCTCCATGGCATCCTTAACACTGTCAGGGTCTTTACCAGTCTGAATGAACTGATATATTCTATCTAGGCGCTCCTTCATCCCTGCAAATAACAGCAGGAAATCAGTAGCAGATCTTAACCGTAGTGAGGCCATCATCATTCTGTCGTTTTTGCCGGGTACTGGATCATATCTGCAAACTGAAAGTTTTTCTTTGAGTATGTCAAGACGGGGTGACTTGAACGTGAGAGGACTCTGCATATCCCTAAGGTTTACTCTGTGTGTCAATGGTGGGGTGTGAAGACCCCCCGTCGCACCTCCTGAAGCGGAAGCTTGGGCATTATCTCTCTGAGGAGTCTGTATCTGAACTTGAATTTGTCCTTTGGTAGCGTCAGGTAGACGTGGTTTCGGTAGATCTATTTTAGCTGCGGGAAGTGGTGGAGGTGGAGGAATCTGTTGTGGTACTGGCGGAATATGATCTTGGGGCGGGTTACCACCCCCATCCCTGTCGTTAGGCAGGGCGCGGACAGGCAGATTGGTGTAAGCGGGTGCTACATCCTCTAGATAGGAATTCAGGAATATGTCTTTAGTGGTCCTGTGATTTACTTTAGTTGGCACTAATGGTGACGGTAGATTTTTCGGTATTTCTGAAATGGCCTCATGCGAACCCTCGGCCGCGAGATACATACCGTTTACGAGGTTATTTCGTGCACGGTCTACTTGCTCTGTTTTTACTCGGATCCCTTCGGTAACTAATTTGTTTTCTTGGGCTTTATCTGATTCTCTAAGTCTGTCTTCTCTACGTAGTGCTTTTTCAGCACGCTTATGTGATTCCTTACGCCAAAACTCTATGGCGTCCTTCTGAGATTGTCTGGCTTTCTATTTCCATAGTGCTTCCTCTACCTTCATGATGCACTCAGCATCCCATGTTCCAGTAACTGGCCATCTGTGTCTCTCGTCTAGATGTTTTGTATAATCGGCCCATAAATCTAGATACAATATGGCATCTAAGCCATGCTTGTGGTACATGAAGTTTCCTGGAGTGTCCCTAGGGGGGATAGGGATTTCTTCCTCCAGTATCCCTTTCCTAGTTCCTATCTGCTTTAACTTGTTGAAGAACGGCATCTTGTTTCTACTTAGTACTGAAAGCTCGATCTTACCTACTTAATACTGAATACAGCTATTTATACAAGAACGCACAATAATGCACATTAAAAACAGTCACACTCATACCACGACATTAATCACATGAAAAAAAAAACATTTAAAACATATATGACTACCCCTTTATACTGATGTACTGCTAAACAGCACAGATACACTGTCTAAAAACAGTGCAGACCTTGAAATAACGGAGGTACTGCTAAACAGTACAGATACACTGTCTAAAAACAGTGCAGACCGGACTTGTGTACCCAAACCCGTCTTGATACGACCCAGCAATGGTACTCACCGGGAAGCACGGAAATCGGAAGGCCTCGGAAAACTCGACTGGACTGGACTCGGCTCAACTTCGGAAAACTTCGGAAAACTTCGGAAAACTTCGGAAAACTGGTGGGCCTCTTGACACCTCGGACCTTGCTTCTTTCGGCTAGGCTCTGGTCGGGATCCTCCGCACTCCTCACCGCCTCGTCTGGGTACTGATCGCAGTCTTCGTCACCTCCGTGGGCCAGAGGGAGATGCAGGAAATCCTGCCAGTACGCGTAGTTTCCTTCTAACTGATGGCAGGGGACAGAGCTTGCAACGCACCAACCGGCGCGTGAGGTGGGGGAGGGGTCCCTATTCGGGCGCCAAAATGTCGTAAATATTTAATTTACTATCATAATTTCTATGCAGGTAAGTACTTAATCAATAATAACTCAATCGGAAAGAAAGAACCAGAGTCCGTGGTGTTAGAGTTCTTAGGGGTTTTATTCCTTAAAAAGGAATGGTCATGACCTGGCTATCATGTTCCCGCAACCACACAGGGTTCAGGAAGGGATAGAAAGAGCGCACGCCACATTTTATTGACAGTACATAGCTTATATACTTAATTCATTGTCATGAAAAACGTATGGTAGGCGTAACAGCTGAGAGAAGACAAGATAACAGCATCCACGTGTTAGCAATACGTAATCAGAAGGCGTGGACTAGGTGTGAATTAGAGGTGTGTGCTAGAAACGTCACCAGGTAGGTGTCACAGAAGGGGTGGCACTAACAGAAATGTTGCAATGTCAGCAGAAATCGGAAGCTTGGATGCGCGCGCAGCTGCATGACGTGTGATTGACGTGAAACTGGAGGGTGCAGGGAACTTGACATTTACACTGACGGAAAGAGACAGAAGTATGGCATGTCAGATCAACTTGTACTTCTATCATATCTGATATCTGATGTTTGGGAACCATACTATCTGGAGGGAAAGGTCTCTGGGGCAGAAGCTATTCTATACTGACTGTAAGTGCGTGTGTAAGCGCCTGAGTGTCTGCATGAGAAGCGTGGGGGCATGGGCCTTCCATGGGAGCATGGTAACAGAGGCTATGAATTACTTGCACGGAAACAGGTTGGCCCTCTGCTCTGCAGATGAGGGGGATGTTTACTGAAGCTAGTAGGCAGGAATGTATTTTCGAGGAGCGGAACAGATAACTCGAAGGTTATAGTCAGTCTTGGCAGGCAGCAGGCTGAGCTGAGCACGGTGGGCCGCGCTGGAAGTAAGTCAGAGTTCACGGGTACAGAGGCAGCCTGGGCTGAGATTTTCAGAGTCAGAAGCCAGAAAAATGGCTCGATGGCAGAAATTCAGGGCCTACTTTGCCAGAGCTGAAAAACGTGTAAGGTACACTACAAAAAGACGTTGGCATAGCATACTTAGGAACGGACTATTCAACCCATTCAGGGTGGGTCTGAAAGAGGACATGTTGACGTTGGACGCAAATGTATTTGCGTCTTCGTAGCTGGCACAGGAGGGAAGTTACATGCACTTTAAGCTAGTACATGGAGTCGGTGGGGTACACGCTAGGGAACACAATCTTGACCATAAAATTTATATTTCCTCAGGCTGGTGACGAGGGCCTGGGTGACCGTCTTCCTGGTCTCGGTGGGGATCCACCGGAAGATCTTACGTAGAATGCGCAGGATGTTGAAGCACGATGAGGAGACGGCGTTGACTTGTCTGGTCATCGTGAGGGAGGAGTCCAGGATGAAGCCCAGGTTGCGTGCGTGGTCTGTTGGTTTGGGTGCGCTGCCCAGGGCGGGGGGCCACCAGGAGTCGTCCCAGGCGGAGGGTGAGGATCCCAGGATGAGGACTTCCGTCTTGTCCGAGTTCAGTTTCAGGCGGCTGTTCATCATCCACTTGGCTACTTCTGTCATCCCTTCGTGTAGGTTGGCTCTGGCGGTTGCGGGGTCGTTGGTGAGGGAGAGGATCAGCTGGGTGTCGTCGGCGTAGGAGATGATGTTGAGGTTGTGTTGGCGTGCGATGGCTGCGAGGGGGCTCATGTAGACGTTGAAGAGGGTTGGGCTGAGCGAGGAGCCTTGAGGAACGCCGCAGATGACTTCGGTGGCTTCTGATCTGAACGGGGGGAGGCGGACTCTCTGTGTCCTTCCGGCGAGGAACGAGATGATCCATTCCAGTGCCTTCTCCTGGATTCCGACGTTGCTGAGGCGCTGCACTAGGGTGCGGTGGCAGACAGTGTCGAAGGACGCGGAGAGGTCTAGGAGGATGAGGGCCGCTGTTTCTCCGTTGTCGAGCAGGGCTCGGATGTCATCGGTGGCTGCGATCAGGGCGGTCTCGGTGCTGTGGTTGGCCCGGAAACCAGACTGAGAGAGGTTGAGGGATCCGTTCGTCTCGAGGAAGGCGGCCAGCTGCTTGTTGACGGTCTTTTCGATGACTTTTGCAGGAAACGGGAGCAGCGAGATGGGGCGGTAGTTCTTGAGGTCGGTGGGGTCGGCTGATGGCTTCTTTAGTAGGGCGCTGAGTTCGGCGTGCTTCCAGCTCTCCGGGAAGGTAGCGGTGTCGAAGGAGGTGTTGATGATGTCCCGCAGGTGGGGTGCGATGACAGCGTCGGCCTTGTTGAAGACGTGGTGAGGGCAGGGGTCGGTCGGAGATCCGGAGTGGATGGAGTTCATCGTGCGGATGGTGTCTTCGGTGTTGATCGGGGTTCAGGCGCGGAGGGTGGTGGTGGCGGGCGGTGGTTCAGTCGTGGCGTGCGTCAGTTGGGTGCTGAAGCTGTTGTGTATGTCCGCGATCTTGTTGTGGAAGTAGGAGGCCAGGGAGTTGCAGAGGTCTTGTGAAGGGGTGATGTCGTTGTTTCCAGCGTTGGGGTTGGAGAGCTCTTTGACGATGTTGAAGAGTTCCTTGCTGTTGTGTGCGTTGTTGTCCAGTCGTTCCTTGAATGCAGACTTCTTGGTGGCGTGGATCAGTTGGTGGTGTTTTCGGGTGGCGAGCTTGAGGGCAGCCATGTTGTTCGGTGTTGGGTCTCTGCGCCAGGCTTTCTCGAGGTCTCAGCAGTTCTTCTTGGAGCTCTTGAGTTCGTCGGTGAACCATGGGGCTTTCTTGCTGCCGGGTCTGCTAGGTGGGGTCTTCAGAGGGGCGAGGTCGTCTGCGCAGTCGCTGATCCACTTTGCGAGGTTGGTGGCCGCCTGGCTTGGGTCCGTTGTGCTAGTGGGAGGGTTCACGCTCAGGGAGGTCGCGAGCTGGTCGGCTGTGATCTTGTTCCAGCTTCTGCGTGCAACCTGTTGCTGGTGGTGGTGGTGGATCGTGGTCCTTCTGAAGCTGAAGTGGACGCAGCTGTGGTCCGTCCAGTGGAGTCCGGTGGCGTGGCTGAAGGTGATGTCCTTGCTGGATGAGAACACGGGGTCGAGTGTGTGTCTGGCGTAGTGGGTGGGGGTGGTCACTAGCTGCTTGAGACCGAGGTTGGCGAGGTTGTCCAGCAGGTTGGTGGTGTTGCGGTCATTGTTGTTCTCCAGGTGGAAGTTGAGGTCCCCGAGGAGGATGTAGTCAGCGGAGAGGAGGGCGTGCGGGCTGATGAAGTCAGCGATGTCTTCGCTGAATTGTGTGCGTGGTCCCGGGGGTCTGTAGATGAGGGTGCCTCTGAGGGTGGTCTTGGGGTTGATGTGGATCTGGAAGTGCAGGTGTTCGGCGGGTGCGAGGGTGTCGTCGGAGTTGGTCGTGATGCGGATGGTGTTCCTGTGGATGATGGCGATGCCTCCTCCAGTCTGGTTGACGCGGTCCCTCCGGATGATCTTGTAGCCGTCCGGGATGGCGATGGCGATGTCGGGCGCTGAGGAAGCATTCATCCAGGTTTCCGTGATGAAGGCGACGTCTGGGGCTGTGGTGTCGAGCAGGTTCCAGAGCTCGACGGCGTGTCTGTGGATGGAGCGGGTGTTGAGCAGGATGCACTTGAGGTGGTTGCTGCTGTGGCTTGGCTTGATCGATGCAGGTGTAGTGCAGGTCCGGATGCAGGTGAACTTGCAGGAAAGGCAGCAGAAGGGTCCGTGGGTGCGTCCCGGGGTGGCCCGGTAGCAGCCCGGGATTCGACCGGCGTTGAGTGCGTAGAGTTCGGTGGCATCGTAGGTCCGGCGGGTGGGCTGGGGTCTGCGGGAAACAGGGGTCCTGGCACTGGGCGCGGTCCAGGCGCGGACGGGCGCAGACGGGCTTACCTTCGGCGCTCAATCGGCGCTCCCGCTGAACGCGTCCGCTGCGCGGTCGCTCTGGGGGCGTCATAAGTAAGGAGCCGGTAGGGCGGGTCAGCTGGGTGGCGGGAGCGTGGGCGGCCAATGGGTAGGAGGGGGGCGGAGTCGGCTTAGGTCAGTGGCGGGAAGGGGGACAGAGGACGGCTCGGCGGCGGCTGGGGCGGCCGGGAGCGGTCTAAAAGGACGGGGGAGGGCAGCAGAAGGGGGGGAGAACGGGAGGCCGCAGAAAAAAAGACAAGCAACGAGTTAGGGCAACCCAAGGAAGGGAATAACAAAGGCGGCAGCAGGAGCGGCGGCGACGCAACCATGAGTCAGCAGAGTGGGCAAGTAGCAGGCGGCAGCAGCGAGGCAGCAGGACAGCTTGACAGGGCTACTCAGGTAGGCAGCGGGCAGGAGCAGCGGAGTGGGGGCGACCTCGCCTGACACAGGCTCAGCGGTCGCTCCCTGTCCCTGCACTCGGTCCCATTAAGTAAGGAGCCGGTAGGGCGGGTCAGCTGGGTGGCTCCTCCAGTGGAATACGCTCCTTTTGAGGACGTTGAAATTCCATTAACATACCAAGAGCATCAGCGCTGGTTTAAAGGCGCCCTACAACATCAAAATCACATTACCAGGCTCGGTCCACTAGGTAGACCAGAAGCAACATGGCCGGTACTAGCTAGCTATACACCACATCCTGCCATAGAACAAATGACAGGTCTAGAACCGTTAGCTCAGCTAAAACAATTGATTAAAATACATAGACAATTGGTACAATATGTCATGTGGACTCTAACAGTCCAACCTGCTATAAGGATTCCACAGCACACCTCTCATCAGGCAACACAAAAGAAAATTACACCACAGACTATACAATCAGTCATTGGTAAATTACCTGCAAAAAGGGAACAAATTCCATTCTGGTTAGCTAAAAAAAATACTCAAATAGAGGCAGTATTTCCCGATAGAAACCCAGGATTCTAACAATCTGTTTACCAATGGGGATAGCACCA
Source organism: Lissotriton vulgaris (assembly GCF_964263255.1). Taxonomy (NCBI): domain Eukaryota; kingdom Metazoa; phylum Chordata; class Amphibia; order Caudata; family Salamandridae; genus Lissotriton; species Lissotriton vulgaris. The sequence goes on from NC_141694.1 coordinate 1,614,215,974, forward strand.
CACGTGGAATCTACACAAAAACACATGAATACAGACCAAAACCTGCCTTGAATCTTGGTATGAAATTACTGAAAGATTTCAAACAGGTCTCAGCTATATTATTAGCTAACATTAAAGGTGAAGCAGCATCTGTGGCAATCTGCCAAAAACTAAAAGAACTTGATGTAACTGAACAACCGTATGAATTGCCAGGATAATAGAAAAATCCTATGAAGAACTAGGTAGAGACAGTTTGGGAGGGAAACCAGTAAAGCCTGAACTAACAGAAAATCATGAAAACGTTTTTATAAAAAACAATCTCACTACAACGAAAAAGAAATGGGAAAATAGTAAACAGTCACTTCCTAAAGAGAAGCGTTCTCAATCCAGAGGTCGATTTCCTCAAAAGGAACACTCTGAAAATAGGTATAACCTTAGAAATAGGGATGATTTAAGAAAACCTGATAGATATCAATATACTGATACACGCTCCTCTCGTACCTTTCAGACTTCCTCGAAGAAATCCGAAAGAAGAAGACAATCAGAACACAAAGAAGAACGCGTGAAGTCCAAAGACGATCAACGCGCTCAAAAAAATAAAAAAACTCAATTCACCAAAAAGAAGGTAGCAAGCAGGGCTTAATTTGTGCCGGTGCTTTCCGGTGCTTAGCACCGGCACTTAATTGACAGGGCCGGGTCTACGTGATTTCGCCCATGCGTCATTGATGTTTCTTCAAATTGTATTTAATTTACCGTTGCGTACTCTAAGCGTGTCAATCATTCATGCAGCAGATGGTTAAGACTACTGTGGTATTGTTGCGGACGGCTGCCTGTGAGTGAGATCATGAAAACACACTTCACAGTACAACTTCTCTTCTTAAATAGCTGCCTGCTGCGCACCGCGCACGGTGCGGTCCAACCAAGAAAGAAGAAGCTGCAATACACCATTATTGGTGACGCGTGCGCGCTGTTGTGATCATCATGGCGGCAGGCGGCCGCAGCCCGCAGCAGCCCTTCTTCTTGATTGGTGGTGGTCTCACTGGTTATACACTTGAGTAAAGTTTTTTATTCACAGTGGTTACCGTTACACTTAAGTGAAGTAAATCTTACACTGCACTATATACCACACAACAGTCCGCCTTGCGCTGCCGCGTTAAGCTAGTGGGCGAGCCGCAGCACAGTAAATTGGTCACACACTGATTTATTGGGGCGCCAGGGGCGGGCTGTAATAGGTTTTTGAGTGTTCTGTTAGGGGGTAAGGGCCGCTGTACACGCAGCGCGCTCAGATTTTGTCATCACATGACCACGCGCGCCACCGTCGGCACGCCCCAGCATAAGCCACCATGATCACACTACACAGTCAACCAGGAGGGTAATGGTTGGTAGCAAACTAGCAAAGCAAACAGCAGTGTGCAGGCCGGCCGGGCCGCCTAATCTAAAATATTCACTGAGCTGCCCGCCACGAGTAAATAGATAGGAGATTGCAAATGCAAATTACTTTATATTGATTCCCGCGGGAGCGGGTTCAGCCGTGGGGGCGGGGCGGGCGGAGGGGGGGCAGAGCTCATTGTTTCTTTCTGTGCATGCAGCCATGCACTCTCAGCACACCGCCTGCTTTTAGAACTGCCCGTGCTGGAAGTGGACCCGCCCCACTTAAAGCCCCGGGTATAAAAGTTATTAACATGTCCCTGCATGACGTGACCTGCAGGCAGCACTGTCATGTTATGTGGAGTGAGGCCGGGTCCGGTTGTAAGATCACTGGCGTGTGGGGGCGGGGGGAGAGGCATCAGCTGAGCAGCTCCCTTCCATATGGATTAGATAGGATGTCCCGCCGAATCCCCTGCCATTGAAATTCAGACTCACTGAAGGCCCATCTGCCGTAGCGGACCGGTATAGTCGTGCTGGTGCTGGGGCCGCACTGACTAGTAGTACTGTGGTTTGAATCCCCCTGCGGCGACTCAGCCTTTCATCCTTCCTAGGAGGAGGGATGGACTTCAGCAATGTCTAGCATTCGAGTAGGCAAGGGACTTGGATGATGTAAATTAATGGAAAAAATAATATGTAATTTATTGGGTTAATGTGCTACTGCTGAGGTCTCGAGTCATGGTTCAAGTCCCAGTCGGTCCACTGATAGAAGTGTTGTTTTGTCTACGCCTTTCACCGTCATTTTACATGAGGTTGTGCTCTGGTGCATCGTCCGGTTGCTTGCATAATTGCATTGAAATGACACGAGGCTACTGTCTCCAGCATGTCTGAGCATTGCTCGGGGCTCTTAAATGAAATGCATAGGTTTCAATTGAAATTGACTACCCTTGAGCTACTTTTCATCCTTCCACAGGCAATGAAATGCGTAGATTCAACTGGCTTAAAAGAAGCACCTGCTATTTAGAGTGTTTGAAGCGTGCATTAGACTTCTGCATACTGAACACTATATCTGCACTGTAGCCAGCTCGTCTACCAGTGTCCAGAACTGCTGACAAGCTTCCACCTCTACACTTATTTCACGCACACATCTAGCCATGCACACCCCTCTTACACCCGGCCCCCCTCCCCCCAAGCATGTGTTGCTGTGAATGCTGGGGAGTCTGCTAGGGTGCAGTCTGCAGCATGAGGCACGTATTACCCTGGATGTGAAGGTGGGGACAGCCTCTGAGGGTTACAGTCTATAGGCCCTCAGCAGCAGAGGGCACGTATCCAGTGTGTGGATTTAGGGACAGCCTCTGAGGGGTGCAGCCTACAGCCCTCAGCAGCAGAGGACACATACTACCCTGATTGTGTGGTTAGAGGGAGCCACTGGGGTGCAGCCTACAGCTCTCAGCAGCAGGGGACACATACTACCCTGTGGGGTTAGAGGGAGCCACTGGGGTGCAGTGCGCAGGTGAGGCAGCCAGGGCAGGGCCTGGCAGGCCGCAGGCGCTGTGACTTTTTTTATCATTATGTTTATTGGTCTAGTCATGATGGCCTAGAGTAGGCAGGCCCGGCGGCCAAATGATCATGATCTAAAAAATAAATAAAGCTGCGCAGGTGAGGCAGGGACGGCCGTGATATATCCAAAGCCCTGTTTCAAATAAACTGTTTATAAAGATGTGGCATAATGATAATCCCAGCACATTCCCTGCCCTGTATTATAGAACTCTGCTACTTCCGCCCTGCCAATACTTCAACTGCCGAGTACATCCATCATACATACTTGCATATCACGACTGCAAATGGAATACATGGCCATGTTCTGTGCTCTCAGCTGAGAGGCCAAGGATTGAATGAGCATGTATTCTGCACCCCTTTTTGACCCACTGGCAGGAACTGTAGGAAACTCACACTGCCTTCAGCCTCAACAACAGTACTCGCAGTTATGGTCTTTCATAAATACTGGTGGCGACTCAGTTTAAAGTATGCACGATAAAAGAGTAATAGGCTACACGAAAAGAAACAGAACATGCTGGAAATAGCTAACACGCTTAAGGAATGCAAGATTTAGTAAAACATGTGGAATGTAAACAGGCACTAAATCACTGTTTTATAATAATTTTTCATAAATCAGATCAGTCAAATACAGGCTATGCTCGATTCTATCAAATATTTAGACTCAGTAGATCCGATTCACAAGTTGGGTTCATTATTAAAATGCAGAAACTTGCGGTGCGGCTGGGTGAGTCAGCTGACATGCTGTATGTACAGAAGTATGGCAGCAAGAAGGAGGTGAGGTGAAGAATAATTTAGAAGAGGGTAGGGTGGAAAGGTAGGAAGGAAGCAGAGAGAGACAGAGGGAAAGAGGGGTGAGGACGAGGTCAGATACAGAGAGAGAGATGACGGAGCAAGAGATGGGCGAGGACTCGGAGCTAATAGTGTAAGTGGGTGGAGCCTGTGGAGGAAGTGGGTGGAGCCAACGAAAAGTAGGTGTGGCCTCCACAAACATTTGAGCACCTGCACTTCATATTTTACAAATTAAGCACTGGTAGCAAGTATCAAAATCAGACATGCCAAGGGTCTTGAGGACACAACTCAAGAACGGGGAGAGGGCCCAGACAATGCTGGACAGTGCAGCAGAGGTCACCATAGCTCGCAGGATCCTGAAGGAGACAATGGATCTGAATGAATGCATTCAAGTTGAAACTGCAGATACCAGAGTTAGTGTACCCCATAAGCTATATGAAGTCACACTCAGAGTAGAGGGGGACAGAACTAGGAAAATAAAAGCACTCTTTTGGGAAAAACTATCAACGGGTTATGACATGCTTCTGGCTGAAAAAGACTGGCCACTTAAATTTGTCAGGGAGTGCCCACATGGCAAAGAGATGATTATGCCAGCCTTCTCAAATCATATTCCTTTTCATAAAAAATACAGCTATGCCAGAAAATGGGCTGTGGCCCAGGCTCCAGCGTTATATAAAAATCATGTGGGATGGGATGAGGATTCTCCTCACCATAAGATCCAGTTACAAAATCAACCAACTGCTCAGAAGCCGTATCCGGTTAAACAAGAATCTAAAAAACAGGTCAGGACCATAATACTATGATTCGCCTCTGAAGGGTATATATTCAACTTTAAAAAATCAAGAATTGCCCACCTCAACGTCCTATTCTTAGGATACAAACTGTCAAGTGAAGGCAAAAGCCTAGCACCTCACTTTCTAGAGAAATGTGCGCTGCTCCAACCTCCAAAGACGCTGTAAAACTTACAGTCAATTCTAGGTTTCCTGAATTTCGGAAGAACTTACATTCTAAATTACGCAAAAAGGGTTAAACCTCTCTACAAATTAATAAAACCTGAGTTCCATGCGCAAAGGGGGGGCCAGAGAAATACGTGACACTATGGGATAAAGGGGAGCTTTAGTAGTAAGCCCTTAGGCAAAGCGGTATGTGTAAAGAGGGTCCCCGTAAGGAATAGTGTTATGTGCACCATACACCCTAAACAAAAGTAAGTGTTATTTTACAAACAATAATCAAAACTTACTGAGAAAGGTATTGAAGTTTATTTGCCAATACCCATCGTAAAACACTTATCAGTACATACATAAAACATTGTTAACGGCCCCAAAGGGGGGGAGGGGGAAGGTGATTTGTGAGGGGGAGGGGAAGAAAAGTGCTCAAGGCAAGATAAGGTCAAAAGAATTAAAGATAAATCACAATGAACGCAATCAAAATTGATGAATACATGAATCAAAACCAATTTGATACCATTGCCTAAGAAACTTATGGCTTTCAATATAAATGAGATACAAAAGAGACCTTCAACGGTCACACAGTCTATTAGAAATATTGAAAGGACAAGTGCCGGAGGTCTATGTTGGAAGGAGAAGCCGTCGACGTTTCGACCCCTGGCCGTAGGCTAAGTTAGGTCCTTAAACGGGGTCTTCATCAGGACAAAGAGGGGTAGAGTGGAAAGGGGCAATCTTATCTGTCAAATTAAAAGTAAAAACAATCGATCAATTTATTATTCTGAAACTATCGACCATTTGGACAGAGTAATTAGCAACAATTAATTTACCATGGGCTTAGGGCTCATTAAGCCTCTAAGTATTGGGGAATTTTTAAGTTAGACCAGCGATAAGTCTGGTTCAAAAACAAGTGCTATAAATCCACAACTACACAGAGGAGGCGCTAGCGAATTAAATCTTAAAGGAAAGAGAGTTGAAACTCACTTCATTTGTCTGCCAATCAGCCGATTGGTGAATTTTACTGTACTAAGCCCACACGGGGCATGTCGGAAAACAGGCAGTGTTCTTAAGCTGCAATCAAAAGGATGGTAAGGGATAAATACATATTACATATGGAAGCCCTAGTGGATGCCTATTTCGACAAAAGCACTTACTTAAAAAGAACTTACTTAAAAAGAGAAGGAAGTCAGCCTTGGTGTCACCGTAGGTCTGTACCTAGGGGGCTTGCTTCTTAATCAAGTATGGAAAGCACAGGTTGTAGCTGGGGAGGGAGAATTAATCCAGAGTGTTAAAAGCTACATCATCGAAATGAATGTTTTAGAGGCTCGCGTAAAAAAACGCCTATTTTACATACCACTAAGGTAATCTGTCACTCGCACGACATCAACAGTTCGTCATGGGTCCTAATGGATCAATCTGCACAATGGGAACCTGTACGCAAAAATGCAATACTGTCCATTAGAAACCCGCTGTTGATAGTGAGGCATTAATCATTGGAAATAAAACAAACCCAAACTTACACGCGATGGTGCTCGTCTATTTGAGATCGTCTCTAGTCATTAAAGTTACTGCCGTGATAGGCATCCAATGTTTTTCAAATTATTTCGCGGGAAAATCAATCCTGAGAAAGAAACCAAAGAATCGGGTTTCAGGATTATGTCCGTATTTTTACAAACTTATTTAATGTATAATCAGGCGACTACTGAGAATTGGAAGGACGTTTATTACCTGGACCGGCGATTATTACCGCAGTCTATGCGCATCAAGGTGATTCTGCGAGTCCGCTACGCGGAGTTGGAGGCGGAGTCAACAGGTAAAACGGCTCGGTAAAGATAGAGAAGTTACTCAGAGCCTTGCGCAATCGTGGATTGTAGTTTTTTGGGTAAAATCGAGAGGTGTGGTTTATTAGAGGAAAGACTTCTACGCGGAGTGGAAGCGAAGGTCTACAGTGTCAGACGTAAAATCCTGACAATTTTAGAGACACTCCCGAGCGATATTTATAAACATTTATGGTGATCTATTTCATCAGAAACCACAGCATGAGGGAATCAGAGTTACTCGCGCACCTCTTCAACACAAGGGTGTAGGCGAGTGAAACCACGCACAAGCAGTTATGAGACATTCTAATAATTACACAGAGAAAAACACATTTCTTAAGGCAAGTAAGCTCATATAGGTCAAAAGTTTTTACAAAGGTAAAACATTGTATTATTCCTTGAGGGCACAACATGAATTGGAAAAAACTGAAAGCAACTCGCGCACCTCTCCAGCATGAGGGTGTAGGCGTGCAGACTTTCATACACATGCAGACATTAGTACTCTATTGAATGACGAATTGCAAGTTAATATATCAGGTAACGTACAACATTTTCATGATCACTCAAAGCACTATGTCGTGTAATACTGCCACACTGATTACACGGGCGACTGTATGTGTCTCCTAATAGTTTACCCAAGTGCTGCTAACTGTGCCAGGCTACTATCATGTTCGTTCAAACCATTTTTGATAGAATCCAGGAGTGACATCCATTTAGATTCCCTTGTGTTGAGAGCTACCTGAAGGTTACCTCCTCTGGTGCCCAAAGATACTTTTTCGACCACCCACCATTTAAGATCGGGTACCAAATGTCCCTCCTTCTGCCAATGGTCTACTAGAGGGGCACCCAATATCTTGCATCGCAACCTACTGCAGTGGGATGAGATGCGGGCTTTTATCTTTTGCTGGGTTTGCCCTACATATATGCGATCACATGGGCATTTTATGATGTAGATCACGCTACATGAATTACAGTTCGTATGATGTCTCAATGTGTAAGTCCGTCCACCATGAGTGAATGACTTAGTCTGAACAGTAGTGTCGCATGCAGTACAATTTCCGCATCGAAAGTGACCTATCAGCGGAGGTATGTTCCATAATGTTGTAATCGTAGGATGACTCTCTGGTTCAAGATAGGAGTGGACCACCATGTCACGGATGCTTTTTGCCCTCTTGAAAAAATGGAGAGGAAGATTTTTTTGACTTATTTCATCTGCCACCAGATGCCAATTCCTATTGATGACTTGTTTGACCTCATTGCTCCGAGTAGAAAAAGTGGTGACACAAATCAGACGTTCACTCTCCGTTTGAGTGGAGGGTGCGGGATTTAATAGACTTTCTCGTGGGTTGTACCATGCTCTTTTTCTGGCACGTCTGACCATTCTGGTAGGGTATCCCCTTGCAATGAGACGATCATTAAGGATTTCTGATTCCTTTATGTAGTTCACTCTGGTGGAGCAATTTCTCCTGATCCTTAGGAATTGTCCCACCGGTAGGTTGTCTTTTAGACCTCTCGGGTGGTGGCTCCCATACTGTAACAGGGAGTTACGCTCAGTCGGTTTTCTATAGAGCGTCGTCTGAAGATGATCCTTGTCCACATAAATGGATATGTCTAAAAAAGGGATAGACTCATTGCTGGATTCCATGGTGAATTGTATGTTGGGGTTTCTGGAGTTCAGCCATTCATGGAATGTGGCTAAATGTTGTTTATTGCCTTTCCAGATACACAGACTGTCATCGATGTATCGAACCCAAACGGTCAGGTTAGTATGGAAGGGATTGCTTATTGAAAAGATATGCTGGGTTTCAAAATGATCCATATAGATAATGGCCAAATTCGGGGCAAAAGTAGCCCCCATTGCTACCCCCTTTGTCTGGACAAAAAACTCATTTTGAAAAATAAAAAAGTTTTGTTTCATCGAGATACTCAACAACTCAATAATGAAATAAGTTGGAACCTGTACAGGAGCAGGTCTCAGATCCAGAACCTCCTGTATAACATCCAAGGCTTCTTGCTGAGGGATGCTAGTGTAAAGCGATGCTATGTCGCAGGTTACTAAGAGCTCTTCTTGAGGGTCAAAAGGTCTGTCATCTATCAAATTTATGGTTTGAGTGGTATCTCTCAGATAGGCTTGGGTGTTTAATGCAATGGGTTTAAGGAAAAAATCTATGTATTTACAAAGTGGCTCCAATATGGAGCCACAGCCCGATACTATCGGGCGGCCAGGCGGAGCATCCAAGTTCTTGTGAACTTTCGGCAAAGTATAAATAGTGGCCAGTCTTGGAAATTTTTGATTTAGAAACTTAAATTCCTGCTCACTCAGAAAACCCTCATCGAGGCCTCTCTGCGTGATGGACAGAATAGTCTTTGCCAGATCTTTTGTAGGGTCACTCTGTAGCTTGCGGTAACTAATTCCATCTGACAGCTGTCTGTGGATCTCTTCCTTATATTTTGTCAGATCCTGCACAACAATGGCACCGCCTTTGTCGGCGGGTTTGATGACCACGTCATTGTTGGTGCCCAGGTCTATCAATGCCTTCTTCTCTGTTTTACTCATGTTGAGTTTCACAAACTTTTTTTGTTCAAGTAGTTGGTCGACTGCAGAGGTCACAATCTCTTCATACGCTAAGATCTTATGGCTCATCGCATATGTGGGTGGGAAAAAGGTTGATGGTTCTCTGAGTCCAGTGATGGACTTCTGTAACCTTGTTGTCTGATTGCGAAAATAATATCGCAGCCTAATTTTTCTAAAAAACCTGTATAATTCAGTTTTCAGCAAAAATTTATTGGCCGGTGCAGTGGGAACATAAGACAGGCCTTTACATAACGCTTGAGTCTCTTCGTCCCGTAGTTGGTATTTGGAGATGTTAATTACAGGATTAGATTTTTCCTGTCCAGGAGTAGGGACATGATTCACCACCTGTATGTGTTGCGTCTGGTCGATATCTCTCCATGCACTTCTGGCCGGAAGGTCACCCGTTTCTGTTTGCCCCTGTTGCCATCCCAACCTGAGTTCTGTTGCTGGCCTCTCGCCTGTCCTCTGCCCCAGTTGTTGCCACGTCCTCGTGGGGGTCGCCATTGTCCACGGCCCTGTTCTAAAAAATGGGGTTGAAATTGTGGGGGGTATTGTTGGTAGCTCTGGTCAGGTGGTGGATAGTTATAAGAAGTGCTTGGACCTGGTTCCCCGTCACTACCTGAACTGTATGAGGAATCCGAAAAAGTTGAGAAATTTCTCCTTCCTCTGTATCCACCGCGACCGCGGTTGGAGAAACGGCCCTGGGTGTCCTGCTTATAATAGTCAGGGTGTAGATAGGGGTACACAGTCTTTTTATCAAATTGCTTGAGGTCTCTAGCCAATTTCTCTAATTTCTTAGTCTGGGCTGTGACGTCAAACTCTTTGATAGTGGCCTCTAAACTTTCCAGTGCTTCTTTAGCTTTGGTTAGCGTACTGTCGCCCAAGATTTCAGCTTTGAGATCGGCGATTTCTTTACTAAGGGTAACTACTTGTTCAGCCGCTGTTTCAACCCCCAGCACCATCCAGTGCCGGGAGCAATTATTTGCCACGTAGCTAAACCCTTCTTTAAACTTGGGGACATCTACAAATATCGCTGGCTCGATCTTAATCTGTAGTCCCACTGGAATTATATTTTCTTGCAGGTACCTGGTAAACAGATGTCCATGCAGCCTGGTCCTAATGAGCTTTTTCTCAAGTCTTTCCAGACGAGAAATTTTGTCATTAAGGGTCACATCAATCGCAGGGACAGAGGTGGACAAAAAGGTAGTGGATAAGTCTTTCGTTAGCTGGTTGATGTATTCCTCTGTGTAAGGGAGAAGTTCGGATTCCACCATGGTTTACTTAAATGAATTACAAATCAAAAACCTCGCAGGTCAGCACCTGCCCAGAGGACATTACATGTAAGGGGGGTTGAACCCAAGCAGTCACGGGGACCTGGGCGTTATATGGTATGTGTAAAGAGGGTCCCCGTAAGGAATAGTGTTATGTGCACCATACACCCTAAACAAAAGTAAGTGTTATTTTACAAACAATAATCAAAACTTACTGAGAAAGGTATTGAAGTTTATTTGCCAATACCCATCGTAAAACACTTATCAGTACATACATAAAACATTGTTAACGGCCCCAAAGGGGGGGAGGGGGAAGGTGATTTGTGAGGGGGAGGGGAAGAAAAGTGCTCAAGGCAAGATAAGGTCAAAAGAATTAAAGATAAATCACAATGAACGCAATCAAAATTGATGAATACATGAATCAAAACCAATTTGATACCATTGCCTAAGAAACTTATGGCTTTCAATATAAATGAGATACAAAAGAGACCTTCAACGGTCACACAGTCTATTAGAAATATTGAAAGGACAAGTGCCGGAGGTCTATGTTGGAAGGAGAAGCCGTCGACGTTTCGACCCCTGGCCGTAGGCTAAGTTAGGTCCTTAAACGGGGTCTTCATCAGGACAAAGAGGGGTAGAGTGGAAAGGGGCAATCTTATCTGTCAAATTAAAAGTAAAAACAATCGATCAATTTATTATTCTGAAACTATCGACCATTTGGACAGAGTAATTAGCAACAATTAATTTACCATGGGCTTAGGGCTCATTAAGCCTCTAAGTATTGGGGAATTTTTAAGTTAGACCAGCGATAAGTCTGGTTCAAAAACAAGTGCTATAAATCCACAACTACACAGAAGAGGCGCTAGCGAATTAAATCTTAAAGGAAAGAGAGTTGAAACTCACTTCATTTGTCTGCCAATCAGCCGATTGGTGAATTTTACTGTACTAAGCCCACACGGGGCATGTCGGAAAACAGGCAGTGTTCTTAAGCTGCAATCAAAAGGATGGTAAGGGATAAATACATATTACATATGGAAGCCCTAGTGGATGCCTATTTCGACAAAAGCACTTACTTAAAAAGAACTTACTTAAAAAGAGAAGGAAGTCAGCCTTGGTGTCACCGTAGGTCTGTACCTAGGGGGCTTGCTTCTTAATCAAGTATGGAAAGCACAGGTTGTAGCTGGGGAGGGAGAATTAATCCAGAGTGTTAAAAGCTACATCATCGAAATGAAGGCTCTGAGTAACTTCTCTATCTTTACCGAGCCGTTTTACCTGTTGACTCCGCCTCCAACTCCGCGTAGCGGACTCGCAGAATCACCTTGATGCGCATAGACTGCGGTAATAATCGCCGGTCCAGGTAATAAACGTCCTTCCAATTCTCAGTAGTCGCCTGATTATACATTAAATAAGTTTGTAAAAATACGGACATAATCCTGAAACCCGATTCTTTGGTTTCTTTCTCAGGATTGATTTTCCCGCGAAATAATTTGAAAAACATTGGATGCCTATCACGGCAGTAACTTTAATGACTAGAGACGATCTCAAATAGACGAGCACCATCGCGTGTAAGTTTGGGTTTGTTTTATTTCCAATGATTAATGCCTCACTATCAACAGCGGGTTTCTAATGGACAGTATTGCATTTTTGCGTACAGGTTCCCATTGTGCAGATTGATCCATTAGGACCCATGACGAACTGTTGATGTCGTGCGAGTGACAGATTACCTTAGTGGTATGTAAAATAGGCGTTTTTTTACGCGAGCCTCTAAAACATTCATTTCGATGATGTAGCTTTTAACACTCTGGATTAATTCTCCCTCCCCAGCTACAACCTGTGCTTTCCATACTTGATTAAGAAGCAAGCCCCCTAGGTACAGACCTACGGTGACACCAAGGCTGACTTCCTTCTCTTTTTAAGTAAGTTCTTTTTAAGTAAGTGCTTTTGTCGAAATAGGCATCCACTAGGGCTTCCATATGTAATATGTATTTATCCCTTACCATCCTTTTGATTGCAGCTTAAGAACACTGCCTGTTTTCCGACATGCCCCGTGTGGGCTTAGTACAGTAAAATTCACCAATCGGCTGATTGGCAGACAAATGAAGTGAGTTTCAACTCTCTTTCCTTTAAGATTTAATTCGCTAGCGCCTCCTCTGTGTAGTTGTGGATTTATAGCACTTGTTTTTGAACCAGACTTATCGCTGGTCTAACTTAAAAATTCCCCAATACTTAGAGGCTTAATGAGCCCTAAGCCCATGGTAAATTAATTGTTGCTAATTACTCTGTCCAAATGGTCGATAGTTTCAGAATAATAAATTGATCGATTGTTTTTACTTTTAATTTGACAGATAAGATTGCCCCTTTCCACTCTACCCCTCTTTGTCCTGATGAAGACCCCGTTTAAGGACCTAACTTAGCCTACGGCCAGGGGTCGAAACGTCGACGGCTTCTCCTTCCAACATAGACCTCCGGCACTTGTCCTTTCAATATTTCTAATAGACTGTGTGACCGTTGAAGGTCTCTTTTGTATCTCATTTATATTGAAAGCCATAAGTTTCTTAGGCAATGGTATCAAATTGGTTTTGATTCATGTATTCATCAATTTTGATTGCGTTCATTGTGATTTATCTTTAATTCTTTTGACCTTATCTTGCCTTGAGCACTTTTCTTCCCCTCCCCCTCACAAATCACCTTCCCCCTCCCCCCCTTTGGGGCCGTTAACAATGTTTTATGTATGTACTGATAAGTGTTTTACGATGGGTATTGGCAAATAAACTTCAATACCTTTCTCAGTAAGTTTTGATTATTGTTTGTAAAATAACACTTACTTTTGTTTAGGGTGTATGGTGCACATAACACTATTCCTTACGGGGACCCTCTTTACACATACCATATAACGCCCAGGTCCCCGTGACTGCTTGGGTTCAACCCCCCTTACATGTAATGTCTTAGGCAAAGCGGAGCGCGTTGTATCTGTGTCACAGGCGGATCAATGGGCCAAGGGCCAGTGACCCCTATCCCCCCGCAATGACAAAACAACAATGCGAAGGTTCTCACTTGAAAGGTGAGAAAATATCACCACATAGACCGCGGGAGGGGGGTGATGGCGTATTTGGCACATCCTGCAAAGAAACGAACAGAGGGACATAGTGTCAAAGGAAGCCATGAGAGGTACTTAGCTGGTACTGGTTATGCGGCCCGGGAAACACTCACGCCCATGACGCCAGGCACCCGTTTTTGAACCTGCACGATCCCTCTAAACCGGGTCTCGATGATGGGGACCCGGTGAACAGGGGTGGCATAAATAGCGTGAGCAGAGCAAGCAACGCTCGCATTTCCTGGTTTGGGCGTGGCTTGGTCGCGCATGCGTGGGGTGCTCCAATGGGCAAGAAACGTTGAGGTAAACAGAGGCGTGTCACCGATTGGAGACTAGAGTGCTGAAGCGCTCACTTAGATACAAAGCCGGCGAAACTTTACTCATCTAGTTTCGATAGACAGAACAAAACAAGGGGGACGTGGCCGGCGGGTGATAAAAAAGTGCACACGCTCGATAGCCTTGTTCATACCCTGACTACGGCCAAGTGTGAGGAAAAAAACAGTTAGGTATCACAGTGGTGACATGAAAAGAGTAGAGTAATTTATCACATTGGTGATGGAAAGTCGGGCACTGCTGTTCAGGTGATCGTCCCAGTTGTCATCTCGTGAAAGATCGAGTTTGAAAAAGAGGTAGATTAGGACTCATTGCAAGTTCAATCAATGCTGCTACGTTCCTAGAATATGAACGTGGTCCCGGGGTTTGATAAATGGATGTTACATGAACGGCGACACGGGACTTTGTTTAGTCCGCAAGAGAACACCTCAGGGGGTGCCAATATCTGGGCTGTCTTATAATTCGTGAGTTTACAAGTGGGAAACCCTATGGGCTGCAAGGGTCCACATCGACAGACAAACTCATTAATGGTCAGGGAATGTACACAGTTCATTTACTTAAGGATTGAAGACCAAGGTATGTCATCATTTAGGCCATTGAGGTGGGTGCCGAGACGGTACACCCACCTCTGCTCCTTCTCAAAGAGTCTTTCTGCAATGTTAGAGCCCTTAGTGAGTTGTTCTATGATTGTCCACCTCAGGTCATTGGTGGTATGGTTGGCTTGTAAGAAGTGATCGCTCATTTTGGTTGTTGCTTTGCGACACCTAATGTTGCTCCTATGTTCACACACCCTCTGTTTGATTTTCCTTGTCGTCATACCCACGTATCGATGCATGCAGGGGCATGTGATCAGGTAGACAACGTTGGCCGAGTTACAAATTGTGTGTGATTTTTGCCACCATGTTTTGCCAGGTTCCAAGGACAGGGATTTCGTAGCCGTTGTCAAATGGCACACAGAGCAATTGGAGCATGGGAAGTGTCCAGTGACCCTAGGTAGGTTCCAAGCATCAGTGATACTGCGTATAGGCATTGTAATGTGCTCTTTGGGCCTAGTGTGCACCAAGGAATCTTTCAAGCTGCGTCCTTTTCTGAACGAGAAGAGTGGTTTTTCCCAGTTCTTCTTGGTACTGGTGATGATTTTCCAGTTTTTATTGATAGATTTTTTCATCAGGTTGGACAGGGTACTGTAGGTGGTGACACAGGTGAGGGGTGGTTCCTCCGGGGTTCTTTCAGATGGTTCTAGTAGAACGTCCCGGGGTTGGTTGCGTGCCCGTTTTAATCCTTTGTTTAGGATGTGGTTTGGGTAACCTCTCTGTTGTAATTTGTCAGTTAGGTCAGTTGATTGCTGTTTAAAGTCTTCAATGCTACTGCAATTGCGCCGGATCCTTAAATATTGACCGTAGGGCAAGTTTTCTTTTAGCGGGCGCGGGTGCAAACTGGTAAATTGAAGGAGGTTGTTTTTGGCAGTTGCTTTGTAATGTGTTTTGGTGGTTAATGCCGTTCCAATGTTTGTTATTACTACGTCAAGGAATACCACTTCAGTAGTGCTCACTGTGTGGGTGAATCTCAGGTACCTGTCAATGGTGTTGACCCATCCTAGGAATTCCATCAGGCGTTCCATGCTCCCTTGCCAGATGAGGAGCACGTGTCTATGTAGCGCTTCCAAAAGAAGATGTTGCTGGCAAAGGGATTAGTTGTGGGTAGGATATTTTTGGGCTCAAAATTAAAGACGTACAGACCCGCCACACTTGGGGTGAAAGTGCTGCCCATCGAAGTACCTGAGCATTGGAGATACAGTTGTCCCTTTTATGCAAAGAAGCTCTCTTTGAGCGCAATGGTGGCACAGTCTACTATGAACTCTTTGGGAGTTGTATATTCCCATGTAGCAGAATTGAGCGCTGCACTCAATACCTTGATAGTTTCATCTTGAGGGATACTCGTGTATAGGCTCTCTATGTGTAGAGTAGCCAATATTACTGAGTTTGCTTCAAAGGACATGATTTATAATTGGTGAAGCAGACTCTTAGTGTCCTTTAGGTATGTGGGAGTATTTTGAATGTTGGGTTTCAAGAAATGGTCGCAAAAAGTAGACAAGGGTTCGAGTAGAGACCTAATGCCTGAAACTATAGGGCGGCCCGGTGGTGGCAATTTATTCTTATGGGTTTTTGGAAGAGTGTAGAATTAGGGGACAATGCCTTTGTTGGTTGAGAGAAAGTCCGCCTCATTTTTAGATAACTGCCCATTCTGTTCAGCTTCCTTGACCATGTTGGTGATTCGGTTTTGGAGATCCGCAGAAGGGTCATGATTGAGGGGAGTGTAGTTGTTGCTGTCATTCAGTAGATCTTGACACACTTTCTCGTAGTCAGTGGTGTTCTGGATGACAATACCTCCACCCTTGTCGGCGGGTTTAATTGTGATTTTGGTGTTGTTTTTGAGTGTTTCGAGTGCTTTGTACTCTTCCGTGCTGAAATTCCCGTATGTGGTGGGCTCTAGGCAGGTCTCCAAGTCTTGAAACACTGCCTGCTCAAAAGCTGTAATAGCAGCTGGTACTGTGTGAGGGGGTGGTATGAAGGTAAACCTAAGTCTAAGGCCAGTGTCGCCTTTCCGTAGGTCTGCATTGGGGTCTTCCTTACCTTCGAAGAAGGCCTTTAATTTTAATTTCCTGAAGAAATCCGTCAATTCACAATGCAATCTGAATTTGTCTGGACGAGCTGTTGGTACAAAGCCCAGGCCTTTCTCAAGGACCTGTTGTTCAATAGTTGTTAATTGCAGATCTGACAGGTTTGTGATGAGACTTACTGGTTGCTTGTCCCTGGTTGAGGTGTTTTGCTCCGGGTGTGGTTTCCTACCGGGTCGTCTGTCTGCCAGGACACTTGGTTGGTTGTTCTTCTGCTCTTGCCTCTGCCTCTCCGGCCCCTCTCTAAAAAAGGCTGTTGGTACTGATTCTGAAAATGTGGTTGGTGCCAAGGCAGGGTTCCAGCCCATCATAGGAAAGTGTGGATGGGGGAAGGGGAAAGGCGGGGGTCCACATCCAGGAGGGGGTGCTTTAGGCCAGTTTGGTTGATGGTTCTGGTATCCTTGGTTACCACGATTGCCTCTATTCCCTCGTCTCCGTCCTTGTCTGTTAGAACCAGTGCTGGACCCACTGCTGTTGGAGGAATTATCGTCGGAATGGTCAGAATCCTTATTACTTTTGACTGGAAACGTGAAATTGGGATCAGCATATGGGTAGATTATTTTAAATTCAAACCTTTTCAAGTCCTTTTGAAATTTGGTAACTTTGGACTGCATCAGGTTTTCTTTGTACTCGTTAAGTTCCCAGTAGATCTTGTCAAGCTTCTTTTTATATCCGGTTACTGTTGCTCTGAATTGTGATTCAGTTTCTTGAATCTCAATCATCAGTGCCTCGCAGAGGCAAAAAGCAGTTTTAATTGTGAGGACGAGCCAATCCCGCGTGCAGTGCCACGCGATCATGGCCCATTCCTTCCGAAATGTTGCATCATTAAGAAAGATGCGGGGTGCATTAGTCACCAGGAGGCCTCTAGGTGCAGTATTAGATGTTAAGTATTGTTTCAGGATAGTACCATGCAAAATCGTCCTAATCCAATCCCGTTTTTGTTCGGTCAGCTTCTCCCAGTCAGAGGTGTGTGCTATGGCCTGCGAGATAGCCGGATCTGCAAAAAGCGAGGAGTCGGACATAATTGCTTCTATTTCGGCTTCTGAGTAAGTTAGTCCCAAGTTTGCCATGATTCAGGGTGCGAAATGTGTCAGTTGGTCTATTTATAACACCAGTAAGCTGGTCACAGGGAGAGCCCATAATCAAGTACTGGGGCCCTGGTCTGAATAAACTCTCACAGCTGTGCGCTGCTAATTACATATCAACAAAGAGAGAGGTAGGGAGGGAGCAACACTCTTAATCCCCACTATGACTTGAAGAACAACAATGAAAGAGTGTTACTTGTTTAAAGAATACACAAGTATTAGAGCACAAAGGAGACACAACACCTATTTGGTTTGTTTAGAAAGCCCTCACTCACCGACCTGGTCGGTGACATGCTTCATCATCGGGCCCAACTGGGAGTGACCGAATGTCACCCCAGTGTGCTTCAACGCCAGATTTACTGCGGAGCGGGTAATGTGAAGATATGAGAGCTAAGTGATAGATTACGTGAAAAGAGTGACGTGGTGGGTTTAAAAATGCCTTGATTGTATCAAAAATTAATTTAATGGCTGATCAACAAGGACATGTTAAAAAATGTGTTGGTAAACAAGACCAACTAAATTGAATGGTCTGTTTCCAATATTATTAAGTGATGGTCAACATGTTTCTGCCAATGTCGGTGTAATTAACCTGGCATTCGTCAGGACCTATGGTGAATTAAACCCCAGCGGTATGGACACGCTAAGGCCCACCCTACCAAGGGACGTGAAAGTTAAAAGTCGTCTGAAAAAGTGCAATGGGGGAGGGGGCCACACGAATCCAAAAACCGGTGGTAAGAACCCCTACTTGTCTCTGGGTTAGAGACTCCAAAAATTAAAATGCACCTGCGAAGGCAAACAACACGGACAAACATAAAGAGACAAACAAACAATTAGTTATTGCTCTCGAGTTTGGCAGCCTCAAAACTGTGACTAGTGCTTGTGTGGACCGGCAAATTACACATCGCTGAACTAACTATAAAGTTAAGTGACACCGCCTGCAGGTGTGTGTTGAGCTGCGTCCAAGACAGCAGTTCGGTGTAATGCCGATCAATAAAAAAGTGCCCGTGGCAGTGGGCAATGGATACTGCCCACCGGAGCGCGTGTGTGATACCATGCGCCAAGGGGGGGCCAGTGAAATACGTGACACTATGGGAAAAAGGGGAGCTTTAGTAGTAAGCCCTTAGGCATCGCGGAGCGCGTTGTAACTGTGTTACAGGCCGATCAATGGGCCAAGGGCCAGTGACCCCTATCCCCCGCAATGACAAAACAACAATGCGAAGGTTCTCACTTGAAAGGTGAGAAAATATCAGCACATAGACCGTGGGAGGGGGGTGTTGGCGTATTTGGCACATCCTGCAAAGAAACGAACAGAGGGACATAGTGTCAAAAGAAGCCATGAGAGGTACCATAAGATCCAGTTACAAAATCAACCAACTGCTCAGAAGCAGTATCCGGTTAAACAAGAATCTAAAAAACAGGTCAGGACCATAATACTTTGATTCGCCTCTGAAGGGTATAAATTCAACTTAAAAAAATCAAGAATTGCCCACCACAACGTCCTATTCTTAGGATACAAACTTTCAAGTGAAGGCAATAGCCTAGCAGCTAACTTTTTAGAGAAATGTGCGCTGCTCCAACCTCCAAAGACGCTGTAAAACTTACAGGTAATTCTAGGTTTCCTGAATTTTGGAAGAACTTACATTCTAAATTACGCAAAAAGGGTTAAACCTCTCTACAAATTAACCAAACCTGAATTCAAACAAACAAATTGGTCTCAAAAATACACAGAAATTTTACGTTCAGTCCAAACAGACATGTTAGGAACAAAACATTTACAAACATGCGACAATGTACGCAACCTTGTAATCCGAATCATCCCAGGGAGATGCGGATTCACAGCTAAGGTACCAATAGCTTACAAATCACACTTGTACACACAAGCTGAAATGAAATTCACTTCAACAGAAAAAATTCTGACAGCGGTTCAGACTGCGGTAGCAAAAGAGAGAGCACTCGCACAGGGTAAAAGCATAAAAGTCATTACTCCTGTACCTGCCTTAGAGGCAGTGACAAAGGCAAGCATTCCGAATGCAAAAGCTTTACATCCAAGATGGATACAATGGGTTAATTCTCTTGCTGCGACAGACGTTGAATACGTTTTTGATCCTTACTTGAAGACACAAGAATTTCTCCAACACGAACAAGAATGCCCTATGCCTCTAGAACATTACGGCTGTATAATATATACAGACGGATCAGCAAAGCCCGCAATTGGGGGAAAACAAGCTTATAGTGCAGCGTGCGCGATTGTTAAAGGTTGCTGGCGCGATGGTAAATTCAGACCAATGGTCACAAAAACTCAATCTCCCGGAGACTGGACAGCTCAGGGAGCTGGACTACAGGCTTTCAAGATGGCACTGGAAAATACCGATCGCGAATTCCCCACACTCATAGTGTGCGATTCTTATTACTGCATCCAGTCTTACAATGAATATCTGCAGAACTGGGTTCAAAATGGCTTTAAAGACTCAAAAGGTGGCACAATCAAGCATAAAATGCTTTGGGAACAAGTAGTTCTTTTGCAGAAAGAATTACAAAAGTCTCACGTGATCCATACACTGAATCATCAGCGTGATGGTGTTCACATTGAAGGGAATTCATTGGCTGATGAAGCCCCGAAGGCAGCTGTGCAAACGGCTTCCGTAGCTGCAATCACTCGTTCAAAAACAAAAATAGACAGTGAAAAAATGCAAGCTGTCGCTGCTTCAATAAAAGACAGTGGTAAAACATTACCAAAAGGCTTTCCACTTAAGTACTCATATAAAACTGATGCGAATAATGTTCTGTTTGCTCAAATCCCTGGAGTGGAGGATAGAGTAATCCCAAACATGGAACATAGATTAGGACTAATTTTAGCAGCACATGAAAGGCTTGCCTCTGCACACGCAGCTGTTTCTGCCACAGTGTCATTATTAAAACAGCGATACTGGTGGCCGCGCATGAGGAAACAGACCATAAACTATGTTTTGGAATGTGAAATCTGCCAGAAAATGAAAGTTTCGACAGTGAAACGCCCGGCGCAGATGTCCCTTCTAATTTCAGATAAACCATTAGCATGTGTTTACCTGGACCACTGCGGTCCCTTTCAGAGGGACGGTAACTATAAATACATCATGGTCGCAGTGGATTCTTGCACGAGATTCATTTGGATGTGACCTCAGCGCTCAGCTGACACCCGAACTGTTAAAAATGATTTGTGAGTCTTTATCGGCACATACGCTATCAGTATGCTACATTCTGACCAGGGTCCTGCGTTTAGCTCTAGGGCTTAGAAGGAGGCCTTGGCCAGCTTGGGCGTTGCATTGCGGTTTTCAATTCCATTCCATCTTGAGGGAAATTCGGTTGTGGAGAGAAAAAACTATGACATAAAGCAATCTATTACAACTAGGGTATTAGGTTCGGTTGATGGGTGGGTCAAACATCTTATAAGTGTCCAACGTAGTCTTAATAACCTGACAGGAAATTCTCTGGGTGGAATCACTCCATATGAAGTCCTTTTTGGTACTAGAATGTTGGTTGAAGACCTCGATTCTCATACTACAGTGGTGGAACAAATACACTTGATATCAAGGATCGTTTGGCTGTTTTACAGGACTTAAATGAAACAAGATGAAGTCTAAGCAACACCAGCAAAAAGCCAACGACCACTGAAGAAAAACCACCTGTCCCAGCAAGACCTGTCTGGATTCCAAAGAATGAGGATCTGGTCAGAGAAAAAATAGCGGACAAGAAGGAATTTGGGCCTTATTACAGGAAAGCAGTACCTGTACTAGCAGTCCACGTATCGAGAACAGTTTTACTGCTGCCCCTTGCTGGAAGAAAGGTGAACTGTATCAATTGACCTGGTAAAACCACACCATGTGGCCAATAATAAGTAGTAGGCCCAGTAGACTCCCAACATGTAGCAGACCACCAAATCTTGCTACTACCAAGAGGTTCAAACTGAAAGACTCATCACATTTGAAGATTCTGCAGTAAGAAAAGATGGACTATGCAATAAAGCCATGGAACTTGTGCCTCTTGAAACCCAAATAACAGTTCGTCAAGAAACTCCGGTCTACAATGATGTAGCATCTGACTATACTAACATGTCAAGGGAACAAGCAGCTCCAGCGATTTCAAATAATCCGGATGCAATACCAACTACCTCTGGCTATTTCATCAACTTCAATACCTTTTCTGAGGATCCCAGTGAACCTGAAACAGCACAGACAAACAAAACTTTCAAGGAACAATTAACGGAACTTGGTCAAGAGCTTGCAAATACATATCTGGTTTCACCATGGCTTGAATGTTGGATTGGATTAGGTGTATTTTATCTCCTACTATGGCTCATTCTCGTTTTAAGTTTGGGAAGGCTGATAGATGAAAAACACATTAAAATGGACACAGCAAGTTAGAACATCAACTTGCTCCTGAAACCACACAAATCATCTCATCGTGAACAACGAGACCTGTCATCAGTAAACATCACAGCGGTTCCTCTACCTGGTGGAATAGCGTGGGATAGAACTGATTATGACATTTATGGCCCTGTCGAGCTGCTGAAAATTTCACACCAATTTAAGGTTTCCTTGAGTGATTTTGTTATACATAGTACATTTTCTGATGATTGGGACTTTGAAACTGTTAATAACATGATGGCAGATTTAGAAATGTCATCGAAATTTGCAAAACAAGAATACTTAGAAGGTTCATCAGATTATGAAGAAATGTATTGTTTTAATCATTATGGTCATTATTATTTGCACAAATCTGCAAACCCTAGAAATGTTTTAACTTATAATCAATGGGAATATTGTCTGACACCTTCAAAAGGTAGCTCTAAAACATTCTATAGAAAATTTCCATATTTTACAGATTTTAATGTCACAAACCCAGGAAGTTTTTACTTCACAAATGTTAATAAGACAGGAATGAAAAGTATGTTGACAAATACTAAACAGATTTATTCTGCAGCCTTTTATGCTCAATTATCCACACTGGGCTTTAACTTTTAGAAAGAAAACATTGAGACAAAAAACTGTTTAGGGCACAAAAGACTGGCAGGTACAAGGTTTAGAAGCATTTCTCAGAGCCTGCATCATCCCAGAACAAAAAATGTTCTTAAATTAAACTGTTCAACAGACATCTTTTCTTGGCCTGGCTAAGATAAAAGATTTAAACAAACCGTCCATACCAAAGCCCACATCTGACAGTAATTTAACTTCAAATGAGGAGGTAGATGTAAATTATATTTTTATACAAAACAGAACCAATCCTGAATGGAAAAAATGGTTAATCTGGCCCACAGACACGAATATCTGTCAAAATAGATTCCTGAACAAGACACAAGGGTTTACAGTAACTCGGCCAGATCCAAGGTATATCCAGAAACAACATCCAGGGATAATAACAACTTACAGTGTAGGAAAACTGTGCCTTGAATGGATACAAAAATCGACACTTCTGGAGATAAAACAACACTTAACTTTACTTAAAGATGGCGTTGATTTGCGAGAATTCTTACTTGGTCCTCACAAACCACGTCAAAAACGTTTCATATCCGCCGGTATATACGCTGCTTACAATGAAACATGGAAAGTCACGAAAATGGAAAAAGCTGAAAGAATACGAGAAATTGATTGTATTAATTTGGAGAAAGCACTCTCTGTAGTTGACAATGGGTTAACAACTCTGTCGTCCAGAATTTATTCTTTGGACAGCATTGTATCCTCTGCCATAGACATAATGGAACAGGACTTGCTAATGTTACAACATGGCCAGTCTCAATTACGTTCCATAATGCTGTTAGGCTGGACGTTAGAAAACCTTCGTTCTGGCTTTGTGCCTTGGCGTCTAATCAAGACTACGTCATCGTTTTCTGTATTTAACCTTACAGATAAACAAATCTCTTTGGCACAGAGTGGAGCAGACTATACAGTGCTGAGCTTAGACAAACTGGACCATTGACCGTTTCTGAGAAGCCATCAGTTGAATGGATAATTCATGGCACCATCCCGATACCAGTGACGATTTTCCAGTTTCAATTTTGCTTAAAACATATACCAGCAGGACTGTATGAAAGGTTGGGTAAAGGATACATAAAGTCGACCTGGGATTTACCATACACACACAAATGTTGGAGTGGGGAGAAGGAGGTATTTCTTAGTGGAAAAAACTGTAAAACCACATTGAGCGGTACACTTCTGTGTCAAGGCATTCGTTTACATGGAGCATGTGAGGGTTCTTCAAACAATTTATCATGCCACCTGCAGGGTTCCCCGACAGTGGTGATAGATCCAATATTTTGGCAGCTTTCCAATGGAAGCTACATAATGCTCAATGATCACAGCTGTTGTGGAATGATGCCAGGGACAGCCTATCTGGTTAGTGTGTCAGCCCGGGTCACTTGTTGTATGCAAGTATTGTTTCCAAAAAGCAAGACAGACGGGGAGTCGCAACTATGCCTTCACTGAACATCTCTTCTATACGAATTGATACTTTAAGCAGAATGAAAGCCATTCTTTTGCAAAAAACTGTGCCACTGACCTCGTTCAGAGAGACGTATGATCTTCAAGTTGCAAGGTCCTCTGCAGAGATACATGCATTATTATCAACAAACTGCCCAATACATTTTGCAGAAATGTAAGGTTGTATCCTAAACATGTGTGATACCAGCGGTATTGTACATGTATTTAAGACAACTTTTTTCCGGACTGTTAGCACCCTTTGAAGCAGGCCTGGGCATTTTTCCTAACTTCATGCACTCTGTGTTCGGCGGCCTGCCTCTCATCTTGGGACTCGTAGCAGGGATCCTATTTTTATTCCTCCTGCTCCGTTATGGCAAATCCAGCCACCAGCGATACCCAAATTACCATGGGGAATGCTCTCCTGGCCATGCAGTATTGTGACAGAATTGCACAGATCCTTGGCTTGGCTTGTTTGAGAGATCTGAATACCACATGGTTCCTGTCACTTAGACCAATCTGGCAAGATTGCATCTTACCTGTTCTACGATGCCTGCTTTGTGGAGAGGAATGCATGTTAGATGTCTGTCTAACACCTTCATCAGCACTGCCAACAAATGTTGACGCTTTACTGAGTCCGGTGACGGCTCATGTACTGTGTTGCCCCCAACAGCTACCGATCTTGATGACAGCATACCTTGAGATCTCACTGGCAATTCCAGGTGAAGGTGAGATACGCGGACCAACAGGCACACAGGTACCATCTGCTGCAAACATTGCTAATGCGACTGACGCTGACGGCGATGTTTCACATCTGTGTACAATTGACCTTCTTAATGAAGTGGTTCAACTTTCATCTCTGTGGTAGGCGATTTCTTTGCCAGCCTAGACGACTTAATGTTTTCTCCTGACACCGAGAATTACTTTTGAAGTTAGCACACAGCGTTCCTTGAAATCTGAAATTCGACCATCACTTTTTTAAAAAAAACAGAAACTTCTAACTTTGGAACTCTATTTTTCTGAGATTTGATTTGACTTTTTTCCAAAACACAATGAACCTTGGCACAAAAGCAATCTGCTTAAAGTAGAACTATTCTTAGAGAACAAGAATTCTTTGAATACTTCCTAAGAACAATATTGACCTAATACGCATACCATACGCATACCAAAACCAAAACAATTTGTATATTCTGCTATGGGATGGTCTCGACGTTTTTTCTGTAACTAAGAGCCATTTCATAAATGTAATTCACGTGATTCATTCGGTTAGCATTTCTGAAATCATATTGTAATTGTAATTATATACCACATTATCACCAACGGTCTCTAAGCGCTTGCTTTGGGAACCCGTTCTGGTTTTTCCCTGTGAGATAACCCGTACTGGGCACCCCCAAGGTGAAAGCCAGGCATCCCGCCGCGGGGGGCCATTGTGGAGATTAAGCAAGCTATTGCCCGGAGTTGTAGAGTGTGAACCCATGATTCGAGCAGGCACCGAAGCGAGAATTATCGAGTCTGTGGACATTTTGGGCTCAAGACCCTGCCGCGTCGGGAATTGAACCCTGGTCCCAGGTCTGACCTCTGCTTCATGGTCTACCTCTTCTAACCATTGAGCCACACTTCTCCTCGTCATATGCTTACAATGAACCCGTTTCTTTTAAAAGCGTACTGTACAAATGCTCATTTTATGTGTACAACCATTTTCAAATGCATTTTATGTATTTTGGGTGGGATTGTAAACAAATGATCTAGATTATATGTTTTAGTACTTGAATTTAGATGAACTTGATAACGTGGAATGGGTGTTGTATAACATTTTAGGACCCTATTGTAATTTTCCAGATTCATGCTCTTATATAGGTATAAATCACCATATCCTTATATAGGCATAAGAATCATAACCATATTTAGACATAGCTCATGCAGTCCAAATACGGCAGGGCTACATCCACAAGTTTCGAAAATCTACAACGATTTCTTGGAAAACTCGGCTTCAACAGCTCGAAAACTGACTTGTCTAAGAACTCATGGAGCTTTCAAAGAACTGAGACTCCTTTGATGACGTTGTTATGTCCACCTTTACGTCAAACTCGGTACCTTCAAGGTATAAATATGCCCACACTTGCTATAGCATACACATGGTGGTTTAGAGCAGTTCGACTATCTACTTGCCCGACGCGCCCTGCTACTGCAAGTGCCGAAGGATGCCAACCCTCCAGCAGACCCACTGAGAGAGACGCTGTCTTTTCTCCTGCCGAGAAATCCAGCTCCAGTGTTTCCAAGCTACCCTTGCAGGTTGCTGGGAAATCGAGTCCTGAGCCTGACCTTCTTAATTCCAAATCAAGGTACGGAGCTGATTAGACCCAAAGAGAAATCTTGGACAGATTCTTGGCAAAAGAATACTACATTTATGCTACACCTCACTTACTTCTTCCCTTGTACTAATATTAGGTTAGGTACATTTGGGTAGGCGTATTTTAGAAGCACCAGTTGAGTACTTTTAGCCTCTGTTATTTATGTATGTATTTAGCTATGGTTTAGGAACCATACAATGCTCTTACAGTATTATTTTATTCTACTCTTTTTACTGTATGCATTATATTTTGCAACTAGTCTTACGATTGTAGCAGTTCATTTCTTATGCTTGAGAAAGAAGACTGTTCAATAAATCCTTTTAGTGAAAACACCCGTCACTCTATTTCTCTGCACTTCTGGTGAAACGAAGCATGCACGATTGACTGAGTGAAATATCTATCTATTGTTTCCACGACTCTGAAGATCAGTTTATTCTTGGGGAAACAAAGTTGTCATGTTTATGCGGTTGTCAGAAACGAATCCCTTCTTGTTTATTCGAGAAACTTTCTAGTGACCTCTGAGCTAGCTGGCACTCACAATGAAGTCTAATATATTCGATAGAGACAGTCCTATATCAAATCTAAAAATTGTAAATTGATACTTGTATAGCGCACTACTCACCCGCAAGGGTCTCAAGGCGCTTGTACGAATACCGCTATGGAACCCATCCTGGCTTTCCCTGTGAGGCGTCCACTCCTGGGCACCCCAAGGTGGAGGCCGGGCATCCTTAGCGTTGTGGGGGCTGTTGTGGAGATTAAGCAAGCTATTGCCCAGAGTTGCAGAGTGGGACTCCATGATTGGAATAGGCACAGAGGTGAGAATTATCAGGTCCGCGGAATTTTGAGCCCAAGACCCGCGGAATTGAACCCTGGTCCCGGGCTAGACCTCTGCATCAGGGTCTGCCACTCTAATCATTGAGCCACACTTCTCCTTCTCCTCTAAATCTAGAGGATATATTATTCCAATGAGCAGAGTCTATTGGGAATATAGGAACTACACTACATAGGCACCCTTGTACCATGGAACAAGGGTACCTGCATTGGTGTGTATATATTGTTTGGACATGAAGGGATACCTTCCTGCACTAAAATATCTTTTTAGTCATATTCATCATTGTATGTGTGCTGAAGAAAGCAAATATGAAGTAATGTATTACATTAAACAAAAACCTCCTAATCATGGCTTCCTCTGGTATGAGCAGCATTTTGGCAATAACTGATGTTTACTAGTATCTGAATATATAGATTTCCTTATAAAGGCACTGGTGGATGCAAGTGAAGGGACATGCTCCAACCATTCACTAACTGTTGCAAAGTAGCGCATGGCAGCATCATGTGTTTTATTTGTGTAAGAATAATTGTAATAAAGTCAAACTAATTGATCTTTATGGGCCATAGTAAATCCCAATTTTGTATTTGTGGTTTAAAATGAGGCTGCCACAAAACCCAGCATTTCCTTTTCTGGTAAAACTTATTTTACTAGTTAAGAAATAATTTAAAAGCATGCATGTGTAAGTCTTTCTCAAAAATATTCACTTAATAAAAGTATTTATGTTAATTGTTTGTAATGTGACATATCATCTGTCTATTCTCAAAGAAAGGACAGCCATTTTTTTAGTCTCTGATTGGGTACATTTATTACATTTCCATGCTTTATATCTCCAGCTCATACTACTGTTGATAATATTTCAAAGATGTTAAATATAACTTTGCATTGGACATATATACTACTATTATATTTAAAATTTCGTCATTGTCTGACTTTTCTTTTTAGTATATGTTTTAATTGTAATTTTTATTATTATGAATATTATTCATCTTCATTTAATATAGACGGTCAAGGTTCTGGCCCCAGGTCTGGATGATGACTCGATTTGGCCAACCCCAGACTGATGCTCAGAAGAGAT
This sequence comes from Lissotriton vulgaris, assembly GCF_964263255.1. NCBI lineage: Eukaryota > Metazoa > Chordata > Amphibia > Caudata > Salamandridae > Lissotriton > Lissotriton vulgaris. The sequence continues at coordinate 1,614,244,170 of NC_141694.1, forward strand.
GTAATATTTCTTTAAAGAAAACACAGAATCATGACTTCTAGTATTTTAAAATCCAGTTTAAGATGTTTGGACCAGCGAGGAGGGAGGTCGTCTTTGCAGTCCACCCATGGTGTGTAACATGATAGTGGCGTGTTCTGTGCTGCATAACATATGCAGGAAGGAGGCCCGAAAGTGCTGGAGGGCCATGACCCGCTGAGTCTTTAAACACTGTGACATTGAATAGTAAGATCCTTTACTTGCTGGCCACCAGGGATCTGGCCTCTAGGGTGGTCCTAATAGCCGGAATCCATCAGGCCAGATGATCCATAAGTCACTGAGAAACATTCATCCATTAGTGCCAGAGATCCCACTTCCTGCGCTACTTAGGATATTGAGTTTTGGCCTGAAAGGCAGCCTTCATAGTAGAGGAAGTGGAGGAGGCTATCCTGTGCTGATAATCGGGACGGCACCCAGGGCCGGACTGGGAACCAAAACCAGCCCTGGCAAAGTAATTGGCCACACCCCCTCGGGTTTGGGGTCACGGCCAAGCTGTTTGCCAGGGCCAGTTTTTGTTGTTTTTGTTACAAGGGCCTGAAGCAGAGGTCAGACCCGGGACCAGGGTTCGATTCCCGACGCGGCAGGGTGTTGAGCTCAAATGTCCACGGACTCGATAATTCTCGCTTCGGTGCCTGACCTAATCATGGGTTCACACTCTGCAACTCTGGGCATTAAGCTTGCTTAATCTCCACAACGGCCCCCCGCGGCGGGATGCTTGGCTTTCACCTTGGGGATGCCCTGTAGGGGCTATCTCACAGGGAAAAACCAGGACGGGTTCCCAAGGCAAGCGCGGAGATACCCCTTCGGGGGTCGATTCTGGCGCTATATAAGAAATATAATAATAATAATAATAAAAAATCCCTGTAACATAAAAGGGCCCCCCAGGGTCCCAAAACCGTCCTGCACCCTGGCGGCCCACCGGAAATGCCCGGTGCTCGCAACAGCCAGTCCGGCCTTGACAGCACCAGGCCTTGCGGGATTCCCTGCTAAGCACTGCAGCGAAATACCAGGATATTCAGGCCCTGCATCTTCTGACGGTATACCAGGAAGCCTGCAATATATGAGCCTTCCCCTCCAGAGAGGGAAGCAGTGACCATTGTGGTTATCCCTAAGTCTAAAAGCCCTGATCCCCAATGTGATATATTCCACCCCATCTCTTTGATAATACAGAACTCAAAATCTTTCCAAAACACCTACCCCTTTAACTTACCCAAGTTATTTAAGTTATAGACCAGTTGGGACATCTAGATTAAAGCAGCTTCATGCTGGGATACAGCACTTGGCATTGTATCAGTTCCAAGACATATGCACCCTGCTAGTCTTGTATTTCAAGATGGAGTTTGATGCCATAGACTTGGACATCTTAGACAGAGTCCTCAATCGCATGGAATTTGGACCACATTTATGTGATGATATAGGGACTTAACTGCAGAGGTCCAGGTAAACAGGGTTCTATCTGAGCCCTTCCTGCTCCAAAGAGGAACCTGCCAGGTAAGTTAGAAAATGGAAAAAGAATGTGTTGTATTTAGAAGTTCAAAATATATGTGAATTAGATTTTTGTTAACTGTTTTGTCTCATTTTGTGTTTGTCATGCGAAACCATGCAGTTATACTTTAATGGAAAACGAAGAAATACATTTGCATGTAATTTGTATTTTAGTCAATGATTAATTAGGGTAATCATTGCATGAAATTGCATTGCATGTATCTATTCCCACATCTCAACCATTTTGTGGTGTGCATTTGCTTATAGCCCTTGTGATGTGGGGTGATTAGTGCTAACCCCCAAATTATTTTTGATGCTGGTACAATGTGGTGCCCAAATCGTAGGCGCGGATTGGAGCGACGGATTCTAGGACAAAATTGTACTCTACGCTGACGACTTCTTGCTGTTCCTAACAAAGCCCCATCTTTCGGGACTTCGCTGCTAATGGCTGCCACGACCTCTATGAAAAGGCATCAGGACTCCAATTGAATAGAGCCAAATCCTTCCTGGTCCGGGTCGGGGCATTTCAAAGTTGATATCCTGGCACGGTGACATACGGATACAGCATCTCTGTTTTAAATACCTGAGCTCAATGATAGCTCTCGAACCTGAACTTACATGAAGCATAAATCTTTACCCACTTGTCTCCAGAATGAATAAATACCTCTTGCGGTGGGTTTTGCTACTGCTCAACATTCTATAGCAAATTTCCCTGTTTAAAATTATGGTCCTCCCTCGCTTTCTTTATGCCCTCCAAAAGTTCCACTGATGATTCCACACACCTGGTTTACGACCCTAACTGTGAACATCAGTTCATTCCTGTGAGTTCATTATCTGCATTGCATAGCCTTGGCCAGATGCCAATTCTCAAAATATGACAGAGGGATTGGTATGGTTGACGTAAAACTATATTTTCAAGCAGCCTTAATCCTGAGAGTCAATGACTGAATGTACAGAGGCTGGAGTGTTCTGGCTTACTGTGCAAAGCTTTCCTTGATGGGACTAGACCGGGTGTTTAGGCTGCTATAGATCGCTTGGGACCTCCCTAACATATTGAAAATGTTTTTTTTTAATTGGCAAGCCACACTGCCGGCCATATTATCTAGAAACAAGACGGAGATTATCTCCAATGTCTTTTCTGATCATTCAGCTATTTCTATTAAGGGAACACAGCTTCAAAATACTAGGCGCTGGGGCTTCGATAAATCTCTTCTTGAAGATGTTTGTGGATTACTGAAATGCAGTCTTTTATCAAGCATTTTTTTTAAATCAACAAGAACACAGCGTCTATCTTTTTGGTTTGGGAAGCTTTTAAATCAGCCTTTAGAGGGCAGGTAACAGCATATACATCAGCGCTACGGAAACAACGCTTTCAGGAGATGCTTTCCCTACAGCACGAGTTTGAAAAAGACAAAGATATTTTAAAAGACGGTTAGGTCGGAATCTCAAAAGACGGGTCTCCTTCGAGATCTAGCAGAGGCTAAAGATAACCTCAGGCAATTCTTTTCTTTACAGGTAATAAAGGGGAGCAAGGCCTATAAACAAAAACTTTATGAAGAGAGTCAACATATAGGACGCTATCTGGCCTGGTTAACAAAAACTCATAATAGTCAAAATACAATTACCCGGATTAGAGATCCAGTCCTGGATACAATTGAAGATTCCAAAGAGGAAATTGCAGTTTTTTTTACAACATTTCTAAATGATATATGCGGAGACGCAGGAAATTACCCAAACATCACTTATAAACTATTTTTTTATCTTTAGAAATACCCTCAATCTCTAAGACCGTACAGGATTCTCTTGATAAACCTATTTCACAAGATGAAGTCAGTAATGTATTGAAATCTATAGCCCAGGCGAAAGCCCCAGGTAATAATGGTATTCCTGTGGAAGTTTTTAAGATTTTTGAACCTTTGCTTTTACCTTTCCTTACCAAATTATACAATTCGATAAAAAATGGTGAACAAATATCTAAAAAATGTAAGGAAGCGGTTGTGGTCTGTTTTCTTAAGAAAGATAAGGATCCCACCGCTGCTGGTTCATATAGACCCAAAAGTCATTTAAATGTAAACTATAACATTTTAATAAAATTTGGGCAGTAAGGTTGACTCAGATTGCACAACAGCTGGTTCATATAGACCAGTCAGGTTTTTTTTGGGATAGATCTATGGCCTCTAATACATATTTTTGACACACGATTACCTGTCAGTCAACAAGTTTAAGGCAGCAATTTTAATGTTTGATGCAGAAAAAGCATTTGACCTTGTTGACTGGCAGGCTTTGTTCTTTATATTATATAAGTTTGGCTTGTCTGAATGTTTGGTTAATATGATAAAAGATGTGTATTCAGGTTCAGAGGCGAGGATCTTAATTAACCAAGAATTGGCAGGTATAGTCAAAATTCGACGTGAGACTAGACAGGGATGCCCACTGTCCCCCCTTTCAATTGCACTCTTTATAGAGCCCCTGGCAATTAAAATACACAATAATCTACAGCTAATGCCCCAATAGTGAGCATGCCAAAAATGAAATTATTCGCAGACGATATTATTTTATGTCTATCAGCAGAACCATCTAATATCTTAAATGCATGTAAGGAGGTAGAAGAGTTTACAAGAATAGGTAGGTATAGGCTAAATCGAGCAAAGACAGTGGTTCTTTGGTTTAATGACCCATCGGTGTTGCTGCCTTTCTTTCATCACCAGAATTCATTTAATTCTATTAGATATTTAGGTTTATATATAAATTGTCACTATGATCCTCTTTTTAGGCTAAATTATGGAAACACCCTGGAAAAAGCTAAGAGTCTATAAGACCGAAGGTCTCTTCTTCCTTTAACTTTAATAGGCCGTGCATCGTTGGTCAAAATGTATATTTTGCCATTATTTGTATTTTTACTTATTCATATTCTGATTAAAATTCCTAAATCATATTTCTTGGGAGTACATGCATTAATTCGAAAGTTTATATGGGCTCAGAATCAGCCTAGAACTTCCTTGGCAACTTTACAATTAGATACGTCTCGGGGGGGGGGGCGATCCCTCCCCAATCTTGAACTTTATTATCAGGTTGCTTTATTTAATTTACTGGTTCAACTCCCATTGGTAACATCAACATTTTAGACTTTTTTATTAAAAAGTATGATGCAGGGCAGTGCAATCAGTTACCAGCTTTTCTACGCTTCCCGAAACTCCCCAAAAAACCGGGATATAAGGCAGTAGCTGACATTGCTTGACGCACGCAAGTATTTTTTAATCTATATAAAAGTCCTAGACACCATCTATATTTAACAATTAGTGAGGGTCAGCCCTTTGGACTGCAGCTTTCTCAGGGGACTTTGCCATTATGGCAAGAGGTGGGTTTTGAATCTCTGGGTGACTTTTTTAGTGCATCTAAGCAGATTTCCAATGAGATTTTGTCTCAGCAGCTGGGCGCTAGGTTTCCAGCTTTGGCATTTAGTTGTAACCAAATTTTGAGCTTCTTAAAACAAATTATTTGGTGACTAATAATGAAGCTTTAAGTATATTAAACCAACTATATGGTCAGAACCTATGTGGAGTTGCCAATTGGTTTCAGCAAAACGGAATGGCAGTCTCCATGTGAAATAGGCCACACAACGCTTAGAGCTGCTAACTATAAAAGAATGGCCTATTTGTCAAGATGGATTATCATATTAAATACCTCAAAAGATTGAACACACGTTTTCCTGCCTCTTCTGAGTTTTGTTTTTAGATGTGGGAACCCAGAGATAGGGTCCTGAAACAATATTTTTTTCTATTGTCCTGATCTATATCAATTCTGATCCAATGTTTTTTTGAGGATTAATCAATGTCTAGCTTTATTAGTCCACATTGTTCCTACTATCAAATTAGCTCTCTTGGGGTGTTCAATAGGGGTCCAACATTTGTCTAAATACCAACAATGTTTCTGTTCAATAGCTATTGCAGTGGCCAGGTCTTTCTATTTACAAAATTGGAAGTCGAATGGGATACCATTAATTCAGCAATGGCAATAAAAGATGGTTAAGACATATATAAGGAAGGAAGCTTATGCCAAGCGGGTAGGGTCGCTTTGAAGATTTGACGTAAAATTATATTTTCAAGCAGCCTATATCCTGATACTCAATGACTGAATATACAGAAGCTGGAGTGTTCTGGCTCACTGTGCAAAGCTTTCCTTGATGGGACTGGACCGGGTGTTCAGGCTGCTATATGGAGATCGAATTGCTGGGGACCTCCCTAACATAATGAAAATGGTGTTTTTGAATTGGCGAGCAAAACTGCAGGCCATGGGATGGGAGGACAGGTTGATTCAACAGACGCCTCTCCTACACTGGTGCTTTCTCCTTCATACAGTACAACTAGAGGGGTTCATCATATGGCACCAGATCAGGATCTCAGCTCTGAGGGGATGTCTGGAGAGGGATTACCCTGAGCACCTTTCAGAAGATGCAGGCTCAGTTCTGCCTCTCTAGGGCACTGTTTCACAAGTATATCCAACTCTGACATGGCTCTAGTGGACTTACCTGAATATATAACCTGCTAGAGGCCAAACTCCTTCAGGAGGCTTTCAGGAGGGGGCGATCTCCCAAAGCTGATGTTAGTGATTAATGCCCCTGAAAACCCTGGGTCCTCTTCAACAGAAATAGGAAGATCGGGTGGGTCCTTTTGGAGATATAGACTGTTACGAGGCCTCATGGCACCTCACAAGCTGACCATCTCCGGCTGATCCAGTTTCATTTCATTCATGTCTCCTATCTCATGCAGCTATGCCTCTGCAAAGCAGGGCGAATGGTATCCCCTTCTTGTCTAGCATGTAACTATTCTGAGGTGGACTTCTATCATGTGACATGGCAATGCCCCGCATTGCCTGAATCTGAAGTCAGATTGCAAACACACTCTCTCGAGTACTAGGGTACCAGATTGCCCTAGTGGGTAAAAGTGCTTTACTAGGCATCCTAGAAGATCTAGGCGCCTATATATGAGGCAAGGGACTGCCTGCAGAAAATCACTAAAATTTGGGGAAATGGTGAGACAACTATAAGCTGGGCCTAGGTTTATTAAATGCTTACTGATGCTTGGATCAAAACAGTTGCGTAACACAGGTACCTGCAGCCACAGCAGCGCAATCTCCAGGGGGGCAGAGCTCCTGATAGGGTCTGGAAGGGGTTCTTCCATGTACCTTGCAGGGGGGGCCACCTCAAATATTGCTACGCCACTGGATCAAAAGTATGTATAAGGAAACAATGTATAAGACTCCAAGCAGCTAGTTTTTTACGTTACATAAGTTGTTTGTAATGACTGTGTAAAAAAATAAACAACATGTGAGGGTAGTCAAATATAAAATAGGAAAGAGTACCAGCAAGTGGTGATTTTGATGTAGGTGACTCAGAAGGAGGTTGTGATTCTACAGAAGGCAAAAAATTTTGGTTGGCAATTTATTACAAGATAATGCATTATTGTAGTTTATGTTTTGTGCTTTTTGGAAATAAAGATTGAGATTAACTATATTCAACATTATATTTCAAAATAATAAATTATATTTCAAATGCTGCATTACATTTTGTGTTTTATTTTTTTGTTTTGGGATAAAAATCATTGTTTTATAATATCGATGTATATACATGTATGATAAGATTATAAAAGGATGGTCTTCGTGGCACATTGCCCTCCTCTTGCTAGCCTGAATGCCTGTGCTTTCACTCTCCACTTGTTGCTATTTTCTTATTCACGTTTGACAGATTTATTTTCAAAGTGATAGCCTACTATATGCAACACAGTTTAAACATGGTTTGTAATGTAAATGTCAATAGTGTGGTTTGGCAACCTTTGTTCCACCCACTGCATTGACACTTCGAACCTGTCACAAGGTTAAAAATGTAGGCTTGTTGTGTAATTCAAAATCTTTTATTTTTACCTTTTTCGAAAAATATTAATATAAGCAAAAAACTTGCTTTAAAACTGATTTAATCTTCACAAAGGAAGTTCTTGTAGACCAAAGCGCAGGGAGCATGGTACGTAAAATTAGGACATGTGTGAATGTAATTTTATACATGTCCTTACAGTTTAAAAGGTGTAAAGCCTATTAAACCTATTGTAACTGATTGAAGCCTAACTGCTGGCATAGGGAATCATGGGATTACATTCCCCAACTTTATAAAGCAAGATTTTTTACATAACAGCTGCAAAAATACTCCAATTGATATTTTTATATATCTTTTAATATTGCAAATTAAAATCATGTTTTGATTAAAAAATACATTGTTAAAAATAATCTTTACCGAATTTAAGATTACCATTACTGAAGACTCTAATGACATCTATGTACCAGACCAGTACAGTATTCCACGGTCAATTGCCTAATGCTGACTGCACTGCTGGTAGTGTTGAACGTCTCCCAGGACAAGGTACATGTTCTTGTGTTAGGGAATGTTATTAATTTCATTGACAGAATGCCATGGAGCAGTACCAGCCTCTCCATGTACTTCGAAGGTGCATAGCATTGGGTTGGCTGCTAACTGGGTTGGCCAGGCTGGTATGCCTTCTTTGCAAGTGTGATGCATTCTGCTGCACATATACAAAAAGAAAATAGTCTCAAAGGATAATATTCTTGCATGCAATAAATATTGACAGGAATACAGTTACAAACACCTGCCCCGTTCCAGCATGGCACACGTGTTCTTGCATTGCCGAAATGTAGCACCAACTGTTCCAGTGCTGTGAGATAGCTATGATGAACAGCATGATTCAATGAAAAGTCAGTTCTGTCACAGACATGCAGCATAACGAATTCATTTGTGGCACTGAATTGCAAGTTAAGGTCCAGTTCTACTAAACTTTCGCACAAAGCAAAGCAGCAAGTGTACTTGCTGTGTTGCGTTGCTTGCAATGGAGAGATCACAAATGCAGTGTATATACTAAGATGTAGTGCACTTCTGCCCTCTTGTTGCACTGGCGCACTTCTGGCAGCCTAGTGCCTCTGCTTTGTGGTGATAATTGCGCTTGTGAAGGTAGGGATGCCTTTTTGCACATAATCAATCCTTTTAGGATTCTTTTTCTTGGCATCTGTGCTGTAGAATGTAGCTCACATGCAAAGAAGAAATAAAAATAAGAAATATAGATATTTCTCTTGGTTTCACCACTCTATTGTATGTGCTCTATTTTTTTTACCAAACCCTAGTTTGATGACTTGATTAAATTTGGGTTTGCAACACAATGCATTGTGGATGCACGTAAATGCTCATGATCCACTCAGGTAATGGCTACACAACTCAAGGTAACGTACATAGGGATTTTCATGGCTTTGTTAATCTCACTTAAGCAGTTGCCCTGCGTTGACTTGTGTGACCTTTGGACAACGCAAATACTTACTAAATGTGGGACAAATGTATTAACTATAACACAAAGTTTCTGTAACACAGGCCTGTTGTGAGTGCCACCATAATTGTGGACTCCACCTATATGTCATAATTTATGAGTAAACACATAACATACCCAATGGAAACAGAAATGGTAAATTACAACACTTTTACACAAAATTCCTTATATTTTCCTATCCTTATAATTCTTAAAGATAAAACTATTCATAGGGGCATATTCACATGGAGTTACCTCCGATTTATCACCACCTTAACGCATCAAAAGAGGAGATAGAAATAACATCCCATTCACAAGCTGGTGCAAACAGCAGACATAGTCAGAATTCCTGCGATAACAACCACAAAACCTAACACCATGGCGGACAACAGCAACTAACGCTAATGAGATGCAGAGTAGGGGTTCCCGTGCAGAAACAAATGAAATAACAGCAACACCACTTTCACAACAAACTGACAGAACCGCGAAGCGAACCGAATAAATTTGATAAACCGAGTAGCCGCAGGTATTTAACACCTGCCTCAAGCAGGTGTAAAGACGGACGACTACGTGCAGTAGGCATCGGAGCCCCACACTCTGAAGAACGAACAACACCATGGAGCTACTCATCATGCAGCTCGGAGCCCCAACGGGGCCACAACACCCACCGCCACCACCCCCAGGACCGCCACCACCCCCTGGACCTAGACCCACCCCCCAGACCACCAGAGAGGCAGTGCAGAATAAGACAGCGGACCTACCAAAAACGCACATTTTCACAGACATCATGCCAGAGGAAGTCATTGCCCACTTCAGGCTCAAAAGGACAACCATTCACTGCATCATGACCTACATCGCCCACAGGCTGACAGTCCCAACACAGCGGAGAACCAACATCCCTCTGCAGACAAAGCTGCTGGCTGTGCTGCACCTGTTGGCCTCTGGCACCTTCCAACAAACAACTGCCAGAGTCAGAGGGGTCTCACAGCCAGCCCTATTAAAGTTCATCACACCTGTCCTGGATGCCATTCTCAGCTTCATACCCCAGTATCTTCACTTCCCCAGCATTGCGCAGGAACAGCTAGATGCAAAGCAAGACTTCTATGCCATAGCCGGACTCCCGGCCGTGTTGGGGGCAATCGACTGCACACATGTCCCACTTGTGCCCCCTGTGGATACTGCACACCACTACTGCAACAGAAAGCACACGAGAAAATGAAATACAGAGATGCAGTGAAAGAATATAAGGCTGAAATTAGATCGGCCCAATCTGACTATTATGCTAATAAAATTTTGCCGGCTGCCAACTCCCCGCATGAAATTTTTAAAATGACCAAATCTCTTTTGCAACCTCCTGAGCCTTCCTTACCCCCTGAAAATGCCCTAGAGCGCTGCAATGAATTGGCTCCCTTTTTTCATAAGAAAATTCAAGATATTTACTCAGCCTTTACCCCCCTTTCTGTCTCGGGCGGCATGGTAAAATTACAATCAACCAGAGACCGATCTCCTTTTAACCCTTCCATGGAATCCATTCCACCCATGGACATGGAAATTTTAAAACTGCATTTAGACAACCTGAAATCTGGTTCCCCCAGCGATCCGGCACCCCCCATGTCCTGAAGCAGGTGTTTGACTCAGTCGCCCCTGCTATTCTTGAGCTAGTTAATAGCTCTTTTTCCTCTGGGATTGTTCCTTCCCTCTGGAAACGGGCTAGGGTTAGAGCCCTCTTGAAGAAACCTACCCTGGATCCCGAAGTTCTTGCCAATTATCGACCGATTTCATTACTTCCTGGGATTGCCAAAATTTGCGAAAAGCACGTTAATTCTGTTCTTTCTGCTTTTTTTGGAAGAAAATCACTGCCTTCATCCCTCTCAAACAGGCTTTAGGCCCCAGCAAGGCACGGAAACTGCCTTGCTGGCAGTTACAGAGGAGGCCAGGAAAATTCTTGATGTCGGAGGCTCCGCTGCTATTATTTTGCCTGACCTTAGCGTGGCCTTCGACACGGTTAACCATCAACTTTTGCTAGCTAGACTCAGAGACAGTGGGGTGACTGGTATGCTACTCGACTGGCTTGAGTCCTTTCTCTCAGATCGCTTTTTTTCGGTGTTTGAGAACACGGCCGTCTCTAATTGGATGCCTTTGCGGTGTGGGGTGCCTCAGGGCTCCTCTCTTAACCCCACACTTTTTAATGTTTACATGTGTCCATTGGCAAAGATTGTGGAGATGGCTAGGGTGCATCCCTGGTACTCCGCTGTTGTTGATTTTTGTTCAGTGGCATTTTCCGTATGCTGTTCTTGTAGTATTGCTGCCCTGGCGCTGGTTGTCACTGTTTTCTTATCGCGCTTTTGTCCATCGCAGGTTTTGTCGCGTTGGGGTTTGTGTTTTTATCTCCGTCGAGGTGGTTGTTTCGCGGACATTGTTCGCGGTGTCGGCAAACTATTGCATGCTACCGCCGTGTTCTGAATACCACGTTGTCACAGGGTTATTTTCCCTCGATGGGCTGGGATGTTGAAAGTTGTGTTACGCTACTCTTGCGGTAGTTATCACACTTTCTTGTGAATATACCCCATAGTATCTTACCAGTAACAGCAGGATTCATAAAGAATATATCTCTAACTCTCATAGGGATGTGAGCCGTGTATTCAATAAATGTATAAACATCATAAACATGAATGTTCATATAGTATTACATTTTCCCCAAAAACACCATAATTATTGTAAAGCTGTACACTAGTCTTGTACCCATAATATCATTTATAAACCACAAGTTAAAGAAGTTTGAGATTATTTTTTTTTCCCTTAGGTTAAAGAATAGACTTACACTCACCGTTTTAAATCTTAATACTACAAACCATAACCTTTCTTGTGAACAAATTATCAACAAAACCACTCATATCACGCATGCTGCTAAGCATTGATTCAAGAAACATAGCACTTGCATGACCGTTTCATTTGCAGCATAATTACAGTGCTCCACCACAGGATGATATTAGAATTACAGGTAAATATTATCTTGAAAAGTAATTCAAAGTAAAGTCCATCACATCATATACCTCATACGTATGATTTTTCAAGATACATCCAATTGTGCCTTGTGAGAAGGGTACTTTTGGAAACATGTTCTCAAGGGTTAGATAAAGATCAGGAAGGAAGATCATCTATGAACAGGGATCTTCACAATCAATGCAAAATTTTATATAATTTATTATTTTTTAAAACTAAGGGGCCGATTAGGATGGCGGTGAATCCGCATCCTCCGGGCCAGAGGAAGCCACCGCCGGCCTGGAGGGTGCGGATTCACCGCTGCGGCCACAGAAAACACCCACGCCAGATTAGGATGGCGGTGGGAATGATGTGGGACCGCCGCTGATCCAAGGGGTGTGGAGGGCTATTTGGTGGCGGTGTCTGCAAGACACCGTCAGCCAAATTACAATGTGCATTTAAACATGCTTTTCCACGGCAGCTTTTCCGCCGTGGAAAAGCATGTGGTCTTTGGTGTTTGGGGGCCCGTTGTGGGCCCCCAGGGTGTCGGGTGGGGGGTGCACATGGGGGGTACCTATGGTACCCCCCAACATTTACATGCACAAAGCGGCAGGCACCGCGCGGTGCCTGCCACTTTGTGCATGTAAATGTAAAACATGCATTTTTAACCTTGCGGCGGGTGCTGCTTCAAGCAGCACCCGCCGTAAGGTTAAAGATACAGGATGTGACCGCCAGGGTGGTGGTCACATCTTAATTGCACCGAAGGGACCGCCGCTGCCCCTGCGGACGGTCCCTCCACCTCGGGGTGGCGGACGGACGCAGGTCTGTCCGCCATCCTAATAGGCCCTTAAGTTGGCAATATTGTTAGATTGTGCTACTTTGTAAAACTGTCCTTTATGCATAAATGATATAGTGGATGAGTAATACCTCATATACAGTCCCACATGATTCATTATCTCAACAACTAATTTAAAAAGAGCATGAGCCTTGTTTTAAACCTATCATATAGGGCAGCCTGAGGCAGGCCTAACAAAGCTTAACAACTGTCTAGGTCATCCTTTATGAATTCTACTAAATGTGCAGCATAGAACATTAACCATCTAAATATTGTAATGGAAGAAGGGCATAACGTGTGTAAAGATCATACGGATGAAACATATTGGTCTTAACACCTACAATTTGCCGAAATCTTATGACCATGTGTGCAGCAGATCAGCAATCAAACAAGCTTTGTTTGAGATTTAAGGAAAGTAGGCCTGTTCAGCACAGGGACATTCGATGAATGCAGCACACAGGCTTTATTATCTTGCATGTTTAGTGAAAGCAACATATATAGAATAATAAAAAAATAGACATATTTAGCGACATTTCAATAAACACAGTGCAGCAAGTGGATATGCTGTGCCTCCATTGGTGAAAGTGACAGAGAAGAGCAGCACAATAATGTGGAACATATTGGACTGGTATGGTACCTCCTTTACAATATTTAGATGGTTAATGTTCTTTGCTTTAGATTAGGGTCTAATAGGTGGTTACCATGGTATTGCAAGGGCAATTCCCCCCCCTCCAACATCTGCATTTGCCCATGTGATGAGCAGTCCCCCCAGACTCTTTTGCTCTTTGTTTTCTTCTGCAAGTTTTATTTATCGTTCATTTGAAGATATCTATTGACACGGTTAAGGAGAAATACGTTTAGCAAATGCAGATTGGCCCTGATTTTCTTAAAGCAGCTAGAAGATTCTGATACATGTTATGGAAGGGCCTGCTTCTTAAAAAGTATATTACCTGCACTAAAATCTGTGATGTTTTAGGGAAGACAATCGATATTCATTTTTATTCACACAGGTCTCCAGTTGGTCTGTCTCCTTTTTAAATTGATGAATGTATTTTGTACATAATGTTCAGCAGCTTCCCTTTTAGCCATATTTTAAATAAGGGAAATGTTTTTTATTCATTTATATGTTTTTATTGATAGGTGACCCTCTATTAAATGCAACTTTTATTTGGGTCCCTGTTTACATAACGCACTGAAAACACAATTTTTGCTTTCTTTTCTGCACTTTTTAAGTATGTAACCTACTAGATGTAAGGTTCGATTATTGCTTTTAAAACTGTTATGTGTAACTTTGCACCTTTTATGATCTGTTTGCTAAGATCGAATAAAGATTGTTGACTTAACTTGACTATAGCAATTTTTAGAAACATTTAATTTAATACATTTAAAAAAAAAATACATTAAAAAAACTATTTAAAAACTATTTTCGAACATTTATCTCTTACCTAGATATCTGGCAACTTTAATGCTATAGTAGGTCTTCCTCTTGAAAGACCAGCAATGCTTTAACTTCTGCTCTATTCACTTCATTCTTGCCGTATCCCAGCGTTCTTGCACTCCTTGTAAAGGAAATAAAAATGGCCAACTCAGCCACCAGATGCTAACATCCAAGGGAGGTAATGGGTGGCAACCAGAAAAGGGTTCCTACCTCTCCACACAATTATCATTCTTTTCCTTACCAGACATACTTACCTTAGCAAAATAGCAAAATCATATACCAACCCCAAACTACCCAAAACATACATCTAAAACGGATCACTGACATAATATCGTCGACCACAATATTGAGTTGCAAAAACATTGGCGATAAAATTTATTATTATATCGGCATCCAATACTTAATTAAGAAACTACAAAAATATCGACTACAGATTATCGAATAAATATCGAAACAAACAATATCGAAAGACAAAATATAGAAATAACAATTATCGTGTAGTAAAAAAATAAACAGTACACAACAAAAATATCGAAACCAAAAATATAGATAACACTAACCTCGAAATTAATCAAATATCGACACTATAAAAAAGGCTTAAAATATTTTAAATACAACACAACTATATATTTTAAAAATATAATACACTCCACAACATATATAATACAGATAATAACAATTTTTTGAAACACATACAAAAAAAAGGAAAATTTAAACCAAATATCATCCAAACATTGCAGTGAATTTTATAATAAATACAATACTTTTAACATATAGTTTAGAAAATATTATTACATATATTTTAAGTAGAAAAAAGAACAAACAAAGCTATTACATTTAAAAAAATTCAAACCAACCAATCAAAATCTCCCACTCTTAAATCATCCAATCAAATGAAGCAACTGATCAAATACACAGTATAAAAGGAAAAATTTGCTAAAGCTATTTCCTGCTTCTAACTCTAAAGAAAGAAGAAGGTGACCAACTGTTTCCTGAAAAAACTACTTTTCCAGACAAGACTCCTACAGAAATAATCAAAGTAAGTTAAACTAATTTTTAAATAAAACAAAAGCAGTAGCCTAAAAGTCTAATTATTTTTCTAAACAGTTTAAGTAACATTTGTTTTATACCTTTTATATTTCTTCTACAGACATCTCCAAAACACAGCAATAAACCTTTAACAGATTATTTACTGCCAATTTTTTTTAATTGTAAGTATATTTAAAAGTTCTCTAACACACCAACTGCATTTAGTAAACACAAATTTCTAATCCACAGTTTATCTTTGTTCTATCTTCTTAACAGCAAATGTACAGACATCCAAAACTTACTCCATCAAAGCAAAAGACTCCACAAAGTAATAAAGTAAGTATATCTTTTAAATTATTTAAGAAGCCTAAATGCTAACTACAAAAGAGCTTCCCCATACAAACCTCACAAAATTAAATACAAGAATTCAATAACCAATTATTTTGTATTTCTACCAACAGAAATAAAACAACAAAATACAAGAAAAAGCATGAAAAAGCCTTCTGAACATTTCAAATTACAACAAAGAATAAGTGTAAGTATAATCATTGAAATATGAATGCATTTAGACTTAAAATGTGTTTCTTTCTAATCTTTCCTAGCACAACAAATACAAACATGACTGAAGGTGCAGAATTTGTTATGTCTCAGAAAAATAAGCTATTACTTTGTTATATGGGGTATGTGTATACTCAAGAAAAACAGTCAGGACTTAAAAGGGGTCATTACGATGTCGGGCGGATTTCTTGCGCCAGGCTGGCGGTAGCCACCGCCGGCCTTGCGGAGGCAATCCGCCCGACACTGTGACCCAAATTCCCCCCCCCCCATATTAGTATGGCGGGGGGACTGGGGCGGACGGAAAGACTGTCCGCCGCTTTTCCGCCCCAGTCGCCTTGCGACCGCGGCAGAAAGGGCATAACATGGTGGCGGTGTCCAATGGACACCGTCAGCCATATTATGATGCGTGCAAATGGGTGTCTTTCCGTGGCGGCGATGCCTCCACAGAAAGGCAGGCGGTCTTTGCTTTGGGGGGCCCGGCCCCCCTGGTGAAGGCCGAGGTGGGGTGCGACACTAACAAAACGATATTAACATTACACAATATTTTTGATTCGATATTTTTTACATCAATATTTATTTAAGAAAACCTATATCGATATTATGACATTCGATATTTATCAATACTCAATATTTTTGACTCAATATTACTTCCATTCGATATTTTCTATTCGATATTATGCCCAGTTACCATCTAAAACACACTTAAAACACAAGCAATATACTAACAAGGTGATGGAGCAAGATTTTATAAATAAAGTCTGCTCAATGAAATCCACCCTAATGCATGTTTTTAAGAAAACGCACAGAATTACTAATATAAAAAGCACGAAAGTTGATGTTTTTAGTTGAACATTAGGAGAAATGCTAATGTAAGTTTATCTTGTCTTTTTAAACTGCAGAAAATAAAAACAACAAGAATCTGCTTTTCATTCTTCGTGAAAGTAGTGTAGGTTTTACAAATTATTTCTATGTATGTGCTAAAATAATGTGGGCCTCAGAAATTTTTAGGGGGTGTACTTCCGTGCTCCTGGCCTCCAAGTATTACCAACTTTTTCTTAGAGAATAGATATTGAGCTAGTTTTGGAAAGACTATTTAGAAATCTTTTCCTGTCTAGGCGAGGGATGTAGATGACGAACGTAGCCATCATATATTTCTAGATACATTTGTAACCAGGTTTATTTCCTCTTCCTCTCTTGGAAGTCGTACAAAACTTTAAAAAAAGAGTGTTTAGAAATAGTGGTAAAGTCACTGTCAGAAGATGCTTGGATCTTTGGAACTGACCAATGGAGAGGCTGCTGATGAGAGAAAGTGAAACATTTTATCGAGCGAAAGTAAGTAACAAACTATAAAGATTCCTGTGAGAAAATCTTCCTCGGCTCGTTCACAAGATCTGTGACCTGTCCTGCGCTTGTGGTTTGCTGAATGCTGTGCTGATTCCTGATCCTCTGGCTGGCAATTCTGGCCTCTCCCTTGACTCGTGTTCTGCTCAGAGGCAACGACGGACAGAGCGGGGCCTCCTGCTTCCTGAGCTTGGTCCAGAAGAGGTGAGGTCTAGTCCCTGGTCATTTTGGATGTGAGACACACCAATTGATACAGAGGAATAGGAACATGGATTGTCCACGTATATCCTTTATTTTGATTTAGCTTTAATTACTAATTATTCACGCAGTAGCAAACGCTTAGAACAGAGGCCCTGAAGAAAGCCGTGGGATCTCTTTCCTGGTCGGCTGAAACATGTTGGCCCCTCCTTGCAGTTATATGTGAAAACTGCTTCCTTTGCATTGTTCTTGTTTTTAGTTAGGGAAAGGGTAATATCCATTAAAATTGTTCTTTGACTCTTTACCCTATTTTAAATTCACCACATTATTATTTGTTTTGCACTGCACATGGTCCCATCGAAACTTTGATCTCATGGTCAAGCAAGTGATTGTAGGCGTGACCCAACTCAGAGTTGGCTATGGAAAGGTCTCGATGATCAAGAGACAAACCATCTCATTTTGGATGACCAAATGAGAATATTTGATCTTTACAATACTTTGATGGGATTTCAATGTTTTTCCTGTATGGGTCTCACCTTCAATCAAATGTGTTTCTGTACATTAGGCTTCCTGTTACTTATTTGCTTAGATACACTCATTAGCACTATATGCTTTAACTCACTTTGTTAGGGGTTTTAGCTTCTTGGAGCTTCCGCTAGCTCTTATATAGACCCCCAGTTTTTCTTGTTGTTAGTATCAATATGTTTGGGGATAATATTCTGGGCAGGTCTTTAAATATCCCTCAGACCCTTCCTTCACTGTGTGTTTTTTGATGTTTGGCAATTCTGAGTACCATAGAGACTTTCCTAAAGACTTTGCACATCATCGGCTGGTGGTGCTGCCTTGCTAGACCCTAACGGCAGTGGAGTTAGCTTTTCAGACTATTTGCATGGCATTGCTGGGCATTAGTATTTCCTTTTGTAAGTGAATCATTGGTCCGCTGATGTTTTTTTCTCCCTCTCGCGCTTCTTCACCTGTTGTTCTGATGACTCATGATTGATTGTTGCAATTGTTGTGATGCTAATTCATTCTGTACTTAGTGAGTTAAACAAATGACATTCTAATCTGTATTTTGTGCTTGACCATTCCTTTATGAAATAATATGAAACACTAATGGAAAGAAAGTGTCTGTCGGTATTACTGAGTTACTGAGTCATTTGGAAAATGTTTATGATGACTACTGTTCAGTGTAGTTCTTCATTACAGGTCCTCATGGAGAAATAGCTTTGGTTTTTCATTTTTCAGTCAGCCCCTTCTAACTCTACCAAAGATCCGTCGGAGGACCTTTGTTATTGCTAAATGAGAGATAATGACTTATGGGTCTGTCATTAGAGTGACGCTTCTAGTTCAGTATAGTGGTTGGTGTGGATAGATAGTCAGGGAAAAGATCCCCCAATGCTTCCGCTGCATCAAAGGCAAGACAGACACAGTCTCACAGATAAAAACACAGACACACACCAAGTTAGACAAAACTTAGTAAAATATAACAAACTAATGAAAGAACACCCACAACACCATTTGACAAGATACCACACCTCTCCACCTCAAAATAGAAAACCACCAATCCACACACTCCACCACGAACACCTCCAACTCGTCAGCACGCAGAGGAAAAAGTGAAAGTAACATGGAAAAATGTGTTGCAAGATCTGCATGCACTTCGTCATTTCTGGGCTGCGTAATGAAGATTTGCCTCGCGTTTTTTTTCCCGCAAGATGCCACGCAATCAGAATAGGTGTCACAATGCATTGGGAAGCGAATGTATCATTGTGTAAATGAGTCAAAAACGTTTTCAAATTCTAAAAGTACTATGTTGAAAAATGGTAAAAAGATGGTATGTCTAGATTTCTTAATAAAAGTTCTTTTTTTTAAAGAATAATTACATTACATTTTAATTTGTGCATAATATTTTTATGCTAATATAAAATATGTTGACATATAAAGTACAGCTTATCTATAAAAAAGGACCATTTTATGAGATATGTTTTATAAAGTTGGAAATTATAAAAAAGATTATATTTAAAAAATATAAAAAAGGAAAATATGCTAATCAAGCAACATTTTTCAACAAATAAAAAATTACATTAATTTTTAAGCTTAAAAAATCAATATTTACTTGTTCTGTGTGTTATACATTTTGCTATGTTTATTTAACTAATAATTTGGTCAATAAAAGCTGGTTACAATTTAGCATTGATGTCAGTGTGTCACTATTTTATATATAAAATACTAGTAGCCCGTCCTGACGTTGCCCGAGCATAAAAACAGAATGTCTTTAATGGTTTCAGTAGGTAATAATAATTTATTTTAAAACCTCCAGCCGCGCCGCTGTAGTCGATGCCACTGCAATATGTACCTTAGCACGCTCCAGCCGCGAACGTGTTTGTCCGCTGTAGCCGACGCCACTGCAATATGCGAACTGTGTCCGCACCAGCTGCAAATGTCTTTGTCCACTCCAGCCGATACCACTGCAATATGCGAACGTGTGTGTTCGCCCCATCCCCAAATGTGTTTGTCCGCTCCAGCCTACGCCACTTAGACACACAACATCGCGTCAACGTCCAACACCCACAACAATGCTAAAGGACACGCCCACTCGTATTGGAACACTAGTCCCACACAGAACGCTTCTCGCAAGCAGTATAATTCCGCATGCTTTTGCCGAATGCCGCGCCCATCGCTTTACAGCACAACGCACGCGCCCACTACGGACTACTTTGCACAAAACGTTCTTTCCCCTTCTAATGTATATGTTGGGCTGCTGTATAGCCTATGTCCATCTGCTGATACTGTGTTTTGCAATGCTGTATTGGGTGTCTCAATTGGCGCTGTCGTTCCTGAGCTTACCCGCCTCAAAGGTTTGGGCTCTCTCTTTATAATATTAGTATGGATTTTTAGACTAGCATGTGCGATAAGTACGATATAAATAAAGCTTGAAGTATAAAATTAAGATTAATTAAATCTAAGACAGTTTACCAAATAATTTAAAAATGAAAACAAATCATAAAGTGATGATTTATTTAACATATAATACCTTATGAGAAGTAACTAATGTGGTATAGATAAGTGTCATTTCATGTGAACAGTTAAAAAAAAAAGATTAGACTCCTAAGTACTTTCATGTTCAAGTTTCAAATTTGTGTATGTCTAATTTAGATAGAGTAATTTTATGATGCTTAAATTACAACTAATCTGCCAGGAAAAATAGCACTCTATAGCCAAACACGAGGCCAGATACAATTTGTGCGACAGACCATTGAACAAAATGTTGCAGTGGTAAAAGTCCGAGCAAGAGCTACAGCAATCATTCATTCATTAACAGTGCACCGTTGATGGAACCACTATTCAGGTTGCTGGCCACAGCCATTGTCAAAGTCAACCTAGTTTGAACAAAACAGATTTCTTCAGATGTTATCGTGAGTATAATTTAACATCAGGCAATGCTCATGTCCCTTGTGTACAGCACATGTGCCTAAACCCACAATTCAGCAAAGTACAGAACCAGAGTAAAAGTCCAGTGTTGTGGTAGCAGGTCAACATTTAAATAATATATATGGCTACTGTAATTGTGCTAACCCCAATACCTAGAACAGAACATCAAAACAATAAGTCTTGCGGTTAATTCAGTAGCAAATGTACAGAGATAGCACGGCTACCTATTCAAGTCTCTTCACTGGTATCATACAGTTTGTACTCTTCTAAATATTTAAAAGATCCATGACACTTGTTTTGTGTGTAATCTTAGAAACACATTTATATCCACAAACAGTGTGTGTTCATACCCTGAACACACCATTACAATTGAGATAAGATTTATAATGGGTCACTATACACACTAAACCTGCATTTCCTGTACGGCATGCTACAAAAAGACAACCAGTGTCACTCACAAAAAAATCCAATAATGTCTGAAAGTTTTTCCTCTTGTTTTTTTTTTTACACAAATAGTTGTACCTGTAAAAGGGCAAACTATCCTCTGGAAACAATTTAAATCAGGGCATGCTCACTTCCGGCTTACACTGTGAATGGGCCCAGTCTGAAAAAAGAACACAACCAATGTTACAGTCCCAGGTGTGATCAAATGCTGACTGTGAAAGTGTTGGGATGTTGCATAAGTACGTTTTTTTTATACTCACCTCCCAGAATATGCCAATGGAACAACAACACCTCACCACAACATTTTACCAGCTGAGCGAACTTTTCACAGCCCAACACAGTGAAGGTACCCAGCTATGTGGTCTACAAAGTCACCAAAAGGCTTTATGAGTGAAAACCTTTATTTTAACATAATGATAAAGTCTTCCATAATGACAGAAATATGTAATATGAATAAAGAGCTGTAGAGTACATCATTGAGTCATGTTGTGTCATAATTCTGATCAACGTAAAACCTGAATATGTTACATAAATAAATGTATCTTCTCTTTGTGGAGCAACCATTAAGGACTAGATTTCATTCATCCTCTTAAGCTGTGCTTAACCGCTTAACTGCTATGAAACGCCCAGCTCCAGTGCTGGACGTTCCATTGCGCAGGTGCAGTTCAAACGTTCAACGGCCGACGGCAGCACTTCAGAGGTAGTGGTGCCGTCGGCCGGTGAACGTGCGCAGCACTTAAGGGGTTAAACCTCTGGTGGGTTGCCACAAAAGCAGTCAGGCTTACCTTAGGGGTCAATGTGTAAAGTATTTATGCAGCGCTCAAATGGTAAACAGTGACACCAAAATGAAGAAAATCCAATCAGTTGACCTGGAGTTATGAATGTAGAAATTTTAAATGAAAAATAGCACCTAAAAGATCATGTGAGAGTGGGACAAAGCCAAAAGTTAAGGTTGACCCGATGTGGATTGGGCACGGTCTTGGCTTACCTTCAGACTTTGAGGAATTTTTAAGGAAAACTTCCTGAGAAGTTCAGTGGGTCAAGGAAGCTGGCTGTGTTCGAGGAAGAAGCATAGTCATCAGGGAGCCGCTGGACGCAGTTGCAGTGAAGATTTCTTCCTTCAGACTTTGTAACTTTCTTAGATGTCGAAAATCTCCAGTGGGGTTAAGCTTCAGAGTGTAGAGATGAGGACAATACGAGACCAGATACCTTCGGTAATAGGCTCTGCTAAACAGGAATTGCTGCTATGGAGAAGATTGTAGCAGGAGTAAGGCCAAAGGGCGGTGCACCTCCAGTGGATCAGCAGGCAGTTAGGTCCCGGTCTTCTGTCAGTTCTCAGGTCTTTTTTGGGAGAAAAAGTGTCTATGTCTCAACAATTAGGCGAGAAAGCAAAAGACACACAATTGATGGACGGAATGCAGAACAAATCAAAACATTCATCCCCAGTCAAGAGATCTGGGTTAAATCCATCATTCTTTTGCTCACCATGCCACCCTAGTTTAAACATGGCCATATGCAAATCAGTCTTGACCCTGTGCCTCATGGGAACAGTCCAGCCTGACCTGCCAAGCCAGGTCCTCCCTGGACCGGAAACAAGCATCCTAAGGTTAGCATTCAGCAGAACCACCACCAAGGGTCCAGGACTGGAGGGGCACCACTTGGGTTTGTCAGGGCTCACTCCAGCAGAGGCCAAGTGTAGGGCTCAAGTTCTTCAGGAGCCTGTTATGTCCATGTAGCTGGCACAGGAGGCCAGCCAACTAGCCTTCGGAGTCACTCAGTAGTCCTGGCTTCAAGCAGCAAGGCAGGCCTCAAGCAGCAGGGTAGTCCTCTGGGGAACAAGGCAAGCCCCACACAGCAGGGCAGTCCTGTGGTAGTAGCAGGGTAATCCTCTGAGGTACAAGGCAGGCCTCAAGCAGAAGAGCAGTCCTATTGGGGGGTCCAAGGCAGTCCTTCTGATGTCCTCCTCAGGTCTAGGGGTGTACTGATGAGTTGTTCTGAGAGCCAAATATGTAAACCTGGTACCGGCTTTTGAAGTTGGGAAAACTTATAGGCTACCTCCACATCTACTTCTGGAAAATGCCCTGCCAAGGCACCATGAAGTCTAGGCTGACAAAAGACTGGGGTAAAGTTCCTTTGTGAGTGTGCTGAAGGTGGCCCTTTGAAATGTGAATGGGACAGGGAACAGCTCTGCCACACCCCTCCTGACAGGATGGCCTATTTCCTCATTTGTCTAACTGCCTGGGAAGAATACACAAAGGCCAACAGCCAAGCTTTTCAAAGTCATATGACCCAGGACACAGGCTGTATGCACCAAATAGGACAGGAAAATGCAATCTTTCTAAAAGTGGCATTTTCAAAATTATGACTTAAATTTAAAAAAAAGATAATTCTTTTGAGACTGATCATGACATTTCTACCTGTCAAATCAAAAGCTATGCCTTATTAAACGTAATAAGGTAACCCAATGTTATCTTAAGGGAGATATAGGGCTCATAGTAGTGAAAAACACATTTAAGAGTTTTTCACTACAAGGACATGTAAAGCTTAAAACCACATGTGCTACTTTTTAAATACAATGCACCCTGCCCTACTGGCTGTTTATGGCCTGCCTTAGGGGTGACATATGAATAAAAAAGGGAGGTTTAGGCCTGGTAAAAGGGTAATTATGCCAGGTCGAGTTGGAGGTTAAAACTGTACTCGGGCTGCAATGGTAGGCATCAGAAATGTTTAAAGGGCTTCCATAGTGTGTGCCACAATAAGTGCTGCAAGCCCACTGGTAGTATTTAATTTGCATACCCTGGGCACATGTAGTACCACTTTGCTAGGGAACTGACGTGAATTAAATGTGCCAATAAGGTGTAAGCCAATTTTTTCTTGTTTAAAGGAGAGAACACAAGCACTTAACTACTACTTAGCAAAAGCCAAGAAAAACGAATTTCAGCAAACAGTAGGGGATAAGGCAAAATGTTTGTGGAGGGCCACACCAAAGCTGTCAGGTCTAAAACATAGTATAACAACGGATAATATGGATCAAGTTACCCAGCTCCAACTTGAAATCTGGGATGAAAACATAAGTGAAATCTAACTAAGTTATGATTCAACTTAGTTAGAAAACCTGCCAATATGGCAACAATGATCACAGGACCAGGCAAGTGAACCTCTAATAGGGTAACAAAAAAAGTAGAAGAAATTAGGAGGAGGATCAATGGGAAACAGATCAATGCAATCTTGAGGGGACCTAGATTATTATTACTGTGCAAGAGAATAATAAACAAGCCAGGAGCAATTGCAAACATGTTACGCTTTGCATCATAGTGACAAAACCTTATGAATAGAGGTAAAATTTGAGCATTGAGCAAACCAATTGGTTATTGCAAAAAACCTCATGGAAACCCAAACAAATACTTTGAATCCTTTGTCGGAAATACATTCAACATCACCTAGCCCAAACCAAGAAATCCTAAGAGGAAATTAGTAAAAAACTAATCTTCCATCCTAAATTCAAATCTTAAGGACATGATATACTCACCCGAGGTTACAGCTCTATACTTTTAAAAGTGCATGAAGAATTAACATACTTGAACACAGCTCACAACCAGCAAAGCAGTTTAAACTAATATGGGGCTTGCAAATATATGAAGCACCTCTGGTTCTGTGGTGTGCTGAAGAAATAGCATGATAATTATTCAAGAAAATATATTTTTATGAAATGGAGAATCACAATAACCACATTTGTAGAGAATGCATACCGTGACCTCTGATCCTAAATCTAGAGTCAATTCCATCAAGGAATATTGATATCCAGATAGCGGACAGCCACCTAAAATGAATAACAAAATGTTACCTCAATATTGAAGAATGCTATTAGCGGAAAAAAGATAAATCAGCATGATAAATTTTTATGATGATCATTTATGATCATAGATTTGAAAGACATTCCACCATGAAAGAAGTATAGATACATCATCAATAGCTCCTTAAGAAAAGTGAAGTGAGGATTGCATAGTAGGAAAAAGTATTTTGGCAATATACAAAGTTGCTCATGGAATATGAATTACAAAGATCCGCACAAGATATAGAAGTAATACAGCATTGGGCGCAATTTCACAATATTTTACTACACGAAAATGGATTGCACCTTTTTGTCCTTTAATAGAATAAATAGAATATCATAACCGTGCACATAAGAAAGCAAATAAAGGCACATTTAAGGGGTGGCGGTGTTGAATCTGCATCTCGTCAGAATTAAATCTAGAAATTTGCAGCAAACAAATAAAATAACTTTTGGTGCTGATAATAAAAACAGAAAACTGGAAGTTCTAAAACAGAAATGCAAAACATCTATATCTACTGCAAACAAATGCTACCATCACCAATTTTGGGCAAACGTATTCTATCTCACAAATAAACACAAAACAAAAGAAGTCTGCATAATAATAAGTAATAAACTTGACAATGGTGGCTCCCAGTCAAATATTTCAAACCTATCTGAAAAGTGATGGATAGCTTATTTAATAGCATATTGCAGTGTTATAACACATTTAAACAAAATAACGTATTCTGTTGTTCAGTTGAAACCAGGGACTTGATTCAAAACATAAGACTCCATATTTCATCACACAGCCATGAGGGAAAACCTAACATAGAAATGCTCTAAGGAAAAAACTAGCTATCCTGTGATACAAACCAACTCCAAAGAACACAGGAAAATAAGTCACACCAATGGGCTGTAGGGACCTAACAGCATACCTCAAGAACTATGTAAGTCAAATTCAGCTTTTTGGTCAGCTTAATACATCTGTCTTTACAATCACTGCTTACAACTGAACAAATCCCAGATTCATGAAAGGGATCAATCATACGTACAATTTACAAAAAGGATGATGCATTAAACCCGGAGAATTACAGGTTTATGGCCCTACTGAATGCAGAAGCTGTTTATTATGTGGGGTTGCTACTATAAAATATTGAGAAGCTTCGGCTACTGAAAACAATATAGTTTCTATAAATCAGATAGGTTTCCGCCAGTGGATTGGAAAAATAACAATATCTTAATTTTATCCACTCTCAAAAGGAAGGGCATGTGTAGTGATGGCATATTGTACAAATGCTTCATTCATTTTAAATTAACAGGACAATTTTGTGGCCGAAACTGGTCCATTACATCATTCTAGCAAAATTATTTGGAGCCATGCAGCTTCTTTATTTGGATACTTGTATGAAGGTCAAGATAGGTGATGGCTGTACAATTTCAGCATATATTACACTATGAACAGCTATAAGCAGGGTTGTGTTTAGACACCTTTGCTGTGCGATATTTACATAGCAGATGTACAGACAACATTAAGTGATCGAAACATTCATCACCCAAAGTTGAGAGGCAAATAATTTTTTATTTTTTTAAATGCTAACGATGTAATGCTACTCAGTGGACTCCAAGTTGGACTAAAATGAATTGCCACTGAATTATTGCAGTATTCAAGAGCAAACAACATGGAAATAAATCTGAGCAAGATAAAGATAGTAATCTTTGGGGAAAAACTAAGGAAGGAATCACCTGGCTCTTCAACAATGAAAAATATAGCTATCAAAGGAGAGTGGAAATACCTAGGGTTGATCTTTGATAATCTTGTTAATTTGTCCCCACATTGCTTGCTTAGAAGATCAGAAACCCATTCCCTAGGGATGACGCTTGTAACCTTTTTTAGGATTTTTGGGGAACATCGTCGGAGCCTACGTAAGAGTTATAAATGCAAACCTCCATCTAACGATCACATATGGGTGTAAGGCAGTACTCGGAAAAGATTCTGTTTTACATGCTAAAAATAATTTGTAAGATCTAAAGACAGCTCTTTCAAATACCCAAAAATGCATCATAAAGTCAAAAGACTGGAGTTTGAAATAGTAAATCAGAGATTAGCACGATAATCGAACATTGGATTATTTTGTGTGGTTGGATATAATTAACATGTGAGAACAAAACACCATATGATCCTATTTTACAAGTGCCTGAAACAATTTGCATATCAATGAACTCTGGGAACTCCTGTATACTTAGATGTATAAAAAAAACTAATAAACAAAAGTTCTTAATGCAAGTCACATATTCAAGATAAATATGTACTTCTACAAACGGTCACATGCCTGAAAGACTATTGGGACCTACAGAACAAATACTTGGCAGGATTATCTGTGCAAACATTTACAAATTACCTGGAATATACAGTGATGATATACAGGTTTGGTAGATTTCCAATGTACGATTCAAATCCTCCTTGGATCACACCGCCTGAATAACAGCTGCAGGCTGTGTACATATACGCTTGAATAAATCCTGCACATCCTGTGTACATGTCCCTGATTAGAAGAAGAACTGAGATCCCTGCTTCGCCGAATATATATTCAGAGAGGAATCAACACTTATCGACAGCCATTAATACAAAACTACTCAAATTAACTCAAAAATACTCAATTAAATATATGTTTTTTTAAAGTTTGTGATAAAGGCAGATCATTTTGCTGGACAATGACTCTCAAGGAAATAATACCTTGAATTAACATTAGCTTGGAAATGCTCTCTTCAGTTTCTGCATTTTTAGCCTTTGAGATGAGTTTCTCATTGAATTAGTTCTGCCTTTTGGAAAATAACTTTATTAGAAAACGCACTGTGCCAGACCCTCCCCTCCGGGTGTCCCATGATTTTGAAATGATTTTGATTTTAACAAAATAGTAGCATATTTATTTTAAAAGATTGACACAAGTTTTATATAATATTAAATTATGATAGTTTTCATTAACCAAACAATAAATATTTTTTTTTGACTAACAGATTGAAGCAGTGAAAAGAAAAAGAAGAGCACAGTTCATTGTAAGCAGTTTAATAGGAGGACTGTCTTGGCTTATGTGTTATGCCTACCAGCCAATGGAATCGTAACATTTTCTAGGGTTTCTCTAACACACCATAGCATCACTCAGGGGCATATTCACAAGGACTTAGCACCAATTTATCACCACCTTAACGCATCAAAAGGGGAGACAGAACTAACACCCCATTCACAAGCTGATGCAAACAGCAGACATCGTCAGAATTCCCACGATAACAGCCCCAAAACCTAACTCTGCGACGGACACCACCAACTAACGCTAATGAGATGCAGAGTAGGCGTTCCCTTGCAGAAACACAAGAAAAAACAACAACACCCCTTTCACAACAAACTGACAGATCCGGAAGCGAACCAAAAACATGCGATAAGCCGCTGTAGCGGCAGGTATTTAACACCTGCCTCAACCAGGTGTAAAGACGGACGACTACCTGCAGTAGGCAACGGAGCCCCGCACACAGCCACACCCGAAGAACAAATGGAGCTACTCATCATGCAGCTCGGAGCCCCAACAGGGCCACAACACCCACCGCCACCACCCCCAGGACCTCCACCACCCCCAGGACCCGGACCCATCCACCCCGGACCACCACAGAGGCAGCACAGAGTAAGACAGCGGACCTACCAAAAACACACCACTCACACAGACCTAACGCCCAAGGAAGTCATTTCCCACTACAGGCTCAAAAGGACAACTATTCACCACATCCTGACTCACATCGCCCACAGGCTGATGGTCCCAACACAGCGGAGAACCAACATCTCTATGCTGACAAAGTTGCTGGATGTGCTGCACCTGTTGGCCTCTGGTACCTTCCAACTAACAACTGCCAGAGTCGGAGGGGTCTCACAGCCAGCCCTATCAAAGTTCATCACACCTGTCCTGGATGCCATCCTCAGCTTCATACCCCAGTACCTTCACTTCCCCAATACTGCGCAGAAACAGCTGGAGACAAAGCAAGGCTTCCACGCCATAGCCGGTCATGTTGGGGGCACTCGACTGCACACATGTCCCACTTGTGCCCCCTGCGGATACTGCACACCACTACTGCAACAGAAAGCACACGCATTCCATGAATGTGGACCATTGGGGACTCCTCACCAATGACGCCGCCAACTACCCAGCTAGTGTGCATGATTTCTTCATCTTCCGACAGTCCATCATCAACCAGAGCTTCCAGGATGGCATATATGGGACGGGACTGCGCGTTGGTAACTACCAAGTCAACACACCACACATCCTAATGCCTCCAAAGCATAATGCATGACTGTGGGGATGCACACGTGACCAAACCACAAACAACATGTCAAACTACACGACCACCACCACACCACTCCATGGTCATCCTGGCCTACCCCTGCACTCAGTACAGAAATTTCATGGCACCACAGCCACACAAAATCTGAACGTGTGGAGATGCGGAATGTAGCCACAACACATTTGTAGCCCTGCTCTGCCCACATGACCGTACCCCAGTTCCCCGCAGGTCAGCGTCCCGTGGCGGTGGGCCCTTGTCGCCTGTTGGGTATCCGGGGCCATTAGCCCTGTGCGACTCGTGTCATCCCACCTTGTAGTTCTGACATTGCATGTCTGATTGCCCTATGACTGGTGGTGTAGTTGCCAGCATCAGCTACTCCCTGTGGCTCGCTAACACTGCCAGCACAGGCGTCACAGGATTGGTGGCCCTCATCCCACTGCAGCAGCAGCAGGAATGGCCCGTAGGAATACCATCATTGACACTTACTTCTCATGAGCACGTCACATTGTGACCGCCCATGGCAATCAAGCAACAGTGGAAAATGTCCAAATGCACTGCATGTGTGAATAAAACATATTTGCAGGTTTCAGCTTGTGCTTATACATTTTGATGTTACTTTTCCCTGCGATTTCAGATGTGATTTAGCAGGTTGTGCACATTTGCTCAACCAGTTGTGTCCTGTGTTCAAATGTGGTGGGGATGCTGTTTGTACCGGGATGTTGTCAATGCCGGGGAGCACTCCTGCTTATGTGCGTATGCTGCACGGTGGGTGTGTCACTCCTGCGACACTGATTTGTCTGCCACTGATCTCTCTCGTGCGGTGTGGCTGTCGGTTCTGTTCTTCCACAGTGCTTGGATGTTGTGGTGTACATGTTGTCCTCTGCAGTTGGCCAGGGTGCATCCGTGGTACTCCGCTGTTGATTAATTTTGTTCTGTGGCTTTTTCCGTATGATGTTCTTGTACTATTTTCCAGCATTGCGCATGAGTTTTGCTGCCCTCGCGCTGGTTGTTAATGTCATCTTATCGCGATGCCCATCGCAGGTTTTTTAGCGTTGGGGTTTGTCTTTTTTTCTCCGTCGAGGTGGTTGTGTCGCTGACATTGTCCGCGGTGTTGTCAAACTATTGCATGCTACCGCCGTGTTGTGAATTCCACGTTGTCACTGAGTTATTTTCCTGCAATGGGATGCGATGTTGCAAGTTGCGTTACTCTACTCTAGAGGTAGTTATCACACGTTCTTGTGAATATACCCCTCAGTTTGAACGCTGCAACCATAATGAGGGAAAACCTTTCAACAGCCAATAGGAGGAGCTCAATATAAAAGCTCTCTTTCAGAGGAAGAACACAACTTCAACAATATCATATCATGTACTCCTGACTCCCAATATATGGGCAGAGCCAAAGCCCCTCACTCCTGGTGATTCTCACATAATTGTCTGTCAGGCCAGACATTGCAAAGCAGCATATAATGGGAGCTCCAAACGATCTCTCACTTCATCTGTCACAGCTCGTGGCGGCAAATCTGCAATAAACTTGTCCACCATATCCGCCGGTATGCACTCACTCGCAGCATATTGGGGTGCATAGTACGCCGCGAAACTCTCGGCTAATACTCTAGGGTCTGTAATTGGATCCCCCACCGCATCTAGAAGCCCCGGCAGGGTCTGCATCTAGAAAGTGTTTTGGCAGAGAAGGTGAAGCGTTGTCCCCGACTTGTCTCCCCATTGATAAATTCTGCTGCGCTTTGCCAACCACATTTGCCGCGCCTCGTCCAACAGTATCGACGCATTGATTTGCTGTGCCAGGAGAAGCTGCCCAACCGCCTGATTGTCCCAACCTACACTACACCCGAGTTCCAGGGCCTCTACTTCTGCTGCGGCTCTGACCAAGGCCTCCTTACGCCTCCGGGGCGCCGCCGCGCGCCATGCAATGTTGAACCCCCGCAACGTGGGCTTCATGGCCTCCCACAATGTCCCGGCCTCAGAGACCGATCCAGCATTTTCTCCCCAATAGTGTGCTATGGTGTCCCGTGTGTGCTTCTGGTACTCCTCATTCTGTAGGTGCCATGTGTAGAGATGCCAGCGAAATGGCGGCCACCCCCTATCTAGGACAAATTCGACTGCAACTGGAGAATGATCCGAGAGCCCCCTAGATAGCACATCCGCCGACTCCACCCTACTTATTGCTGAGCGAGGTACAAAGATATAATCCAATCTAGGAAAGGATTTATGGACCGCTGACAGGTAGGTGTACTCCCGCCCACATGCATGCAGATAACGCCATGTGTCCACCCAGTCCAGGCCCCCCACCAAATCTCCCAGTTTCATGGCCCCACTTGCTATCTGACCTCCACCAGGCCGACATCTATCCACCTGCATATCCATGACATCGTTCCAGTCCACCCCCAATCACTGCTGGCGACTCGGGAATTTCAGCCCAGACTGTGAACAGCTTTTCTACTAACGACCATTGCAACGGGGCGGTGCATACACACTACCCAGCACCAGGGACTCTTCCCCTACCATACCCCTGATAAATATGTACCTACCCTGTGGATCAACCCATTGGGCGGAGTGCACATAGGAGAGCCTTCGTGAACTAAGATGGCCACCCCCCGAGACCCTCTGACAAAACCGGCATGGTAGACCTGTAGATAGCCAAATTGTTGTAAGCAGAGTGTTTTGTTACCCAGCAGGTGGGTTTCCTGCAGTAGGAGAACCTCGGCACACTCTCTTTACGCCTGGCGCAAAACAGCATCCCTTTTAACTTTATCCAGCATGCCCCGCACATTCCAACTCAGGACCCTAAGAGATGCTTTGGGGACTAAAGCATTGGCCAATCGTCTCCTACCCCATATTATGGGGTTAGTACATCCAGATCAGGCCTGGTTTATGCCTGATAGGGCGACTATATTTACAACAAGGGGTGGTGAGGGACAGAGTCTCTGAATTAAGCAGAAAGCTCTCACCCAGTCAAGAGATCAGGGCTAGATCCAACACCGTTTTTTAGCTCACTGCACCATCCCAGTTTCAGAACCTGGCTGTATGCAAATTAGTCTGTTCCTGTCCCAGTGCATGATGGGAACAGGGCAAACCAAACTACAAAAGCCAATTCTTACACTAGGAAGGAAACAAGCTCCCGGGGACCGGTTTCTGGCATTACAGCCGTCTTCGGCCCGGTTTGCTTGAATCCTGATGGTGCAATGAGCAAGGGTCTCACATCTGAGAATACCCTTCCACGCTTAGGGTGGACAAAAATATTTACAACAAGGGGTGGTGAGGGACAGAGTCTCTGAATTAAGCAGAAAGCTCTCACCCAGTCAAGAGATCAGGGCTAGATCCAACACCGTTTTTTAGCTCACTGCACCATCCCAGTTTCAGAACCTGGCTTTATGCAAATTAGTCTGTTCCTGTCCCAGTGCATGATGGGAACAGGGCAAACCAAACTACAAAAGCCAATTCTTACACTGGGAAGGAAACAAGCTCCCGGGGACCGGTTTCTGGCATTACAGCCGTCTTCGGCCCGGTTTGCTTGAATCCTGATGGTGCAATGAGCAAGGGTCTCACATCTGAGAATACCCTTCCACGCTTAGGGTGGACAAAAATATTTACAACAAGGGGTGGTGAGGGACAGAGTCTCTGAATTAAGCAGAAAGCTCTCACCCAGTCAAGAGATCAGGGCTAGATCCAACACCGTTTTTTAGCTCACTGCACCATCCCAGTTTCAGAACCTGGCTGTATGCAAATTAGTCTGTTCCTGTCCCAGTGCATGATGGGAACAGGGCACACCAAACTACAAAAGCCAATTCTTACACTGGGAAGGAAACAAGCTCCCGGGGACCGGTTTCTGGCATTACAGCCGTCTTCGGCCCGGTTTGCTTGAATCCTGATGGTGCAATGAGCAAGGGTCTCACATCTGAGAATACCCTTCCACGCTTAGGGTGGACAAAAATATTTACAACAAGGGGTGGTGAGGGACAGAGTCTCTGAATTAAGCAGAAAGCTCTCACCCAGTCAAGAGATCAGGGCTAGATCCAACACCGTTTTTTAGCTCACTGCACCATCCCAGTTTCAGAACCTGGCTGTATGCAAATTAGTCTGTTCCTGTCCCAGTGCATGATGGGAACAGGGCAAACCAAACTACAAAAGCCAATTCTTACACTGGGAAGGAAACAAGCTCCCGGGGACCGGTTTCTGGCATTACAGCCGTCTTCGGCCCGGTTTGCTTGAATCCTGATGGTGCAATGAGCAAGGGTCTCACATCTGAGAATACCCTTCCACGCTTAGGGTGGACAAAAATATTTACAACAAGGGGTGGTGAGGGACAGAGTCTCTGAATTAAGCAGAAAGCTCTCACCCAGTCAAGAGATCAGGGCTAGATCCAACACCGTTTTTTAGCTCACTGCACCATCCCAGTTTCAGAACCTGGCTGTATGCAAATTAGTCTGTTCCTGTCCCAGTGCATGATGGGAACAGGGCAAACCAAACTACAAAAGCCAATTCTTACACTGGGAAGGAAACAAGCTCCCGGGGACCGGTTTCTGGCATTACAGCCGTCTTCGGCCCGGTTTGCTTGAATCCTGATGGTGCAATGAGCAAGGGTCTCACATCTGAGAATACCCTTCCACGCTTAGGGTGGACAAAAATATTTACAACAAGGGGTGGTGAGGGACAGAGTCTCTGAATTAAGCAGAAAGCTCTCACCCAGTCAAGAGATCAGGGCTAGATCCAACACCGTTTTTTAGCTCACTGCACCATCCCAGTTTCAGAACCTGGCTGTATGCAAATTAGTCTGTTCCTGTCCCAGTGCATGATGGGAACAGGGCAAACCAAACTACAAAAGCCAATTCTTACACTGGGAAGGAAACAAGCTCCCGGGGACCGGTTTCTGGCATTACAGCCGTCTTCGGCCCGGTTTGCTTGAATCCTGATGGTGCAATGAGCAAGGGTCTCACATCTGAGAATACCCTTCCACGCTTAGGGTGGACAAAAATATTTACAACAAGGGGTGGTGAGGGACAGAGTCTCTGAATTAAGCAGAAAGCTCTCACCCAGTCAAGAGATCAGGGCTAGATCCAACACCGTTTTTTAGCTCACTGCACCATCCCAGTTTCAGAACCTGGCTGTATGCAAATTAGTCTGTTCCTGTCCCAGTGCATGATGGGAACAGGGCAAACCAAACTACAAAAGCCAATTCTTACACTGGGAAGGAAACAAGCTCCCGGGGACCGGTTTCTGGCATTACAGCCGTCTTCGGCCCGGTTTGCTTGAATCCTGATGGTGCAATGAGCAAGGGTCTCACATCTGAGAATACCCTTCCACGCTTAGGGTGGACAAAAATATTTACAACAAGGGGTGGTGAGGGACAGAGTCTCTGAATTAAGCAGAAAGCTCTCACCCAGTCAAGAGATCAGGGCTAGATCCAACACCGTTTTTTAGCTCACTGCACCATCCCAGTTTCAGAACCTGGCTGTATGCAAATTAGTCTGTTCCTGTCCCAGTGCATGATGGGAACAGGGCAAACCAAACTACAAAAGCCAATTCTTACACTGGGAAGGAAACAAGCTCCCGGGGACCGGTTTCTGGCATTACAGCCGTCTTCGGCCCGGTTTGCTTGAATCCTGATGGTGCAATGAGCAAGGGTCTCACATCTGAGAATACCCTTCCACGCTTAGGGTGGACAAAAATATTTACAACAAGGGGTGGTGAGGGACAGAGTCTCTGAATTAAGCAGAAAGCTCTCACCCAGTCAAGAGATCAGGGCTAGATCCAACACCGTTTTTTAGCTCACTGCACCATCCCAGTTTCAGAACCTGGCTGTATGCAAATTAGTCTGTTCCTGTCCCAGTGCATGATGGGAACAGGGCAAACCAAACTACAAAAGCCAATTCTTACACTGGGAAGGAAACAAGCTCCCGGGGACCGGTTTCTGGCATTACAGCCGTCTTCGGCCCGGTTTGCTTGAATCCTGATGGTGCAATGAGCAAGGGTCTCACATCTGAGAATACCCTTCCACGCTTAGGGTGGACAAAAATATTTACAACAAGGGGTGGTGAGGGACAGAGTCTCTGAATTAAGCAGAAAGCTCTCACCCAGTCAAGAGATCAGGGCTAGATCCAACACCGTTTTTTAGCTCACTGCACCATCCCAGTTTCAGAACCTGGCTGTATGCAAATTAGTCTGTTCCTGTCCCAGTGCATGATGGGAACAGGGCAAACCAAACTACAAAAGCCAATTCTTACACTGGGAAGGAAACAAGCTCCCGGGGACCGGTTTCTGGCATTACAGCCGTCTTCGGCCCGGTTTGCTTGAATCCTGATGGTGCAATGAGCAAGGGTCTCACATCTGAGAATACCCTTCCACGCTTAGGGTGGACAAAAATATTTACAACAAGGGGTGGTGAGGGACAGAGTCTCTGAATTAAGCAGAAAGCTCTCACCCAGTCAAGAGATCAGGGCTAGATCCAACACCGTTTTTTAGCTCACTGCACCATCCCAGTTTCAGAACCTGGCTGTATGCAAATTAGTCTGTTCCTGTCCCAGTGCATGATGGGAACAGGGCAAACCAAACTACAAAAGCCAATTCTTACACTGGGAAGGAAACAAGCTCCCGGGGACCGGTTTCTGGCATTACAGCCGTCTTCGGCCCGGTTTGCTTGAATCCTGATGGTGCAATGAGCAAGGGTCTCACATCTGAGAATACCCTTCCACGCTTAGGGTGGACAAAAATATTTACAACAAGGGGTGGTGAGGGACAGAGTCTCTGAATTAAGCAGAAAGCTCTCACCCAGTCAAGAGATCAGGGCTAGATCCAACACCGTTTTTTAGCTCACTGCACCATCCCAGTTTCAGAACCTGGCTGTATGCAAATTAGTCTGTTCCTGTCCCAGTGCATGATGGGAACAGGGCAAACCAAACTACAAAAGCCAATTCTTACACTGGGAAGGAAACAAGCTCCCGGGGACCGGTTTCTGGCATTACAGCCGTCTTCGGCCCGGTTTGCTTGAATCCTGATGGTGCAATGAGCAAGGGTCTCACATCTGAGAATACCCTTCCACGCTTAGGGTGGACAAAAATATTTACAACAAGGGGTGGTGAGGGACAGAGTCTCTGAATTAAGCAGAAAGCTCTCACCCAGTCAAGAGATCAGGGCTAGATCCAACACCGTTTTTTAGCTCACTGCACCATCCCAGTTTCAGAACCTGGCTGTATGCAAATTAGTCTGTTCCTGTCCCAGTGCATGATGGGAACAGGGCAAACCAAACTACAAAAGCCAATTCTTACACTGGGAAGGAAACAAGCTCCCGGGGACCGGTTTCTGGCATTACAGCCGTCTTCGGCCCGGTTTGCTTGAATCCTGATGGTGCAATGAGCAAGGGTCTCACATCTGAGAATACCCTTCCACGCTTAGGGTGGACAAAAATATTTACAACAAGGGGTGGTGAGGGACAGAGTCTCTGAATTAAGCAGAAAGCTCTCACCCAGTCAAGAGATCAGGGCTAGATCCAACACCGTTTTTTAGCTCACTGCACCATCCCAGTTTCAGAACCTGGCTGTATGCAAATTAGTCTGTTCCTGTCCCAGTGCATGATGGGAACAGGGCAAACCAAACTACAAAAGCCAATTCTTACACTGGGAAGGAAACAAGCTCCCGGGGACCGGTTTCTGGCATTACAGCCGTCTTCGGCCCGGTTTGCTTGAATCCTGATGGTGCAATGAGCAAGGGTCTCACATCTGAGAATACCCTTCCACGCTTAGGGTGGACAAAAATATTTACAACAAGGGGTGGTGAGGGACAGAGTCTCTGAATTAAGCAGAAAGCTCTCACCCAGTCAAGAGATCAGGGCTAGATCCAACACCGTTTTTTAGCTCACTGCACCATCCCAGTTTCAGAACCTGGCTGTATGCAAATTAGTCTGTTCCTGTCCCAGTGCATGATGGGAACAGGGCAAACCAAACTACAAAAGCCAATTCTTACACTGGGAAGGAAACAAGCTCCCGGGGACCGGTTTCTGGCATTACAGCCGTCTTCGGCCCGGTTTGCTTGAATCCTGATGGTGCAATGAGCAAGGGTCTCACATCTGAGAATACCCTTCCACGCTTAAGGTGGACAAAAATATTTACAACAAGGGGTGGTGAGGGACAGAGTCTCTGAATTAAGCAGAAAGCTCTCACCCAGTCAAGAGATCAGGGCTAGATCCAACACCGTTTTTTAGCTCACTGCACCATCCCAGTTTCAGAACCTGGCTGTATGCAAATTAGTCTGTTCCTGTCCCAGTGCATGATGGGAACAGGGCAAACCAAACTACAAAAGCCAATTCTTACACTGGGAAGGAAACAAGCTCCCGGGGACCGGTTTCTGGCATTACAGCCGTCTTCGGCCCGGTTTGCTTGAATCCTGATGGTGCAATGAGCAAGGGTCTCACATCTGAGAATACCCTTCCACGCTTAGGGTGGACAAAAATATTTACAACAAGGGGTGGTGAGGGACAGAGTCTCTGAATTAAGCAGAAAGCTCTCACCCAGTCAAGAGATCAGGGCTAGATCCAACACCGTTTTTTAGCTCACTGCACCATCCCAGTTTCAGAACCTGGCTGTATGCAAATTAGTCTGTTCCTGTCCCAGTGCATGATGGGAACAGGGCAAACCAAACTACAAAAACCAATTCTTACACTGGGAAGGAAACAAGCTCCCGGGGACCGGTTTCTGGCATTACAGCCGTCTTCGGCCCGGTTTGCTTGAATCCTGATGGTGCAATGAGCAAGGGTCTCACATCTGAGAATACCCTTCCACGCTTAGGGTGGACAAAAATATTTACAACAAGGGGTGGTGAGGGACAGAGTCTCTGAATTAAGCAGAAAGCTCTCACCCAGTCAAGAGATCAGGGCTAGATCCAACACCGTTTTTTAGCTCACTGCACCATCCCAGTTTCAGAACCTGGCTGTATGCAAATTAGTCTGTTCCTGTCCCAGTGCATGATGGGAACAGGGCAAACCAAACTACAAAAGCCAATTCTTACACTGGGAAGGAAACAAGCTCCCGGGGACCGGTTTCTGGCATTACAGCCGTCTTCGGCCCGGTTTGCTTGAATCCTGATGGTGCAATGAGCAAGGGTCTCACATCTGAGAATACCCTTCCACGCTTAGGGTGGACAAAAATATTTACAACAAGGGGTGGTGAGGGACAGAGTCTCTGAATTAAGCAGAAAGCTCTCACCCAGTCAAGAGATCAGGGCTAGATCCAACACCGTTTTTTAGCTCACTGCACCATCCCAGTTTCAGAACCTGGCTGTATGCAAATTAGTCTGTTCCTGTCCCAGTGCATGATGGGAACAGGGCAAACCAAACTACAAAAGCCAATTCTTACACTGGGAAGGAAACAAGCTCCCGGGGACCGGTTTCTGGCATTACAGCCGTCTTCGGCCCGGTTTGCTTGAATCCTGATGGTGCAATGAGCAAGGGTCTCACATATGAGAATACCCTTCCACGCTTAGGGTGGACAAAAATATTTACAACAAGGGGTGGTGAGGGACAGAGTCTCTGAATTAAGCAGAAAGCTCTCACCCAGTCAAGAGATCAGGGCTAGATCCAACACCGTTTTTTAGCTCACTGCACCATCCCAGTTTCAGAACCTGGCTGTATGCAAATTAGTCTGTTCCTGTCCCAGTGCATGATGGGAACAGGGCAAACCAAACTACAAAAGCCAATTCTTACACTGGGAAGGAAACAAGCTCCCGGGGACCGGTTTCTGGCATTACAGCCGTCTTCGGCCCGGTTTGCTTGAATCCTGATGGTGCAATGAGCAAGGGTCTCACATCTGAGAATACCCTTCCACGCTTAGGGTGGACAAAAATATTTACAACAAGGGGTGGTGAGGGACAGAGTCTCTGAATTAAGCAGAAAGCTCTCACCCAGTCAAGAGATCAGGGCTAGATCCAACACCGTTTTTTAGCTCACTGCACCATCCCAGTTTCAGAACCTGGCTGTATGCAAATTAGTCTGTTCCTGTCCCAGTGCATGATGGGAACAGGGCAAACCAAACTACAAAAGCCAATTCTTACACTGGGAAGGAAACAAGCTCCCGGGGACCGGTTTCTGGCATTACAGCCGTCTTCGGCCCGGTTTGCTTGAATCCTGATGGTGCAATGAGCAAGGGTCTCACATCTGAGAATACCCTTCCACGCTTAGGGTGGACAAAAATATTTACAACAAGGGGTGGTGAGGGACAGAGTCTCTGAATTAAGCAGAAAGCTCTCACCCAGTCAAGAGATCAGGGCTAGATCCAACACCGTTTTTTAGCTCACTGCACCATCCCAGTTTCAGAACCTGGCTGTATGCAAATTAGTCTGTTCCTGTCCCAGTGCATGATGGGAACAGGGCAAACCAAACTACAAAAGCCAATTCTTACACTGGGAAGGAAACAAGCTCCCGGGGACCGGTTTCTGGCATTACAGCCGTCTTCGGCCCGGTTTGCTTGAATCCTGATGGTGCAATGAGCAAGGGTCTCACATCTGAGAATACCCTTCCACGCTTAGGGTGGACAAAAATATTTACAACAAGGGGTGGTGAGGGACAGAGTCTCTGAATTAAGCAGAAAGCTCTCACCCAGTCAAGAGATCAGGGCTAGATCCAACACCGTTTTTTAGCTCACTGCACCATCCCAGTTTCAGAACCTGGCTGTATGCAAATTAGTCTGTTCCTGTCCCAGTGCATGATGGGAACAGGGCAAACCAAACTACAAAAGCCAATTCTTACACTGGGAAGGAAACAAGCTCCCGGGGACCGGTTTCTGGCATTACAGCCGTCTTCGGCCCGGTTTGCTTGAATCCTGATGGTGCAATGAGCAAGGGTCTCACATCTGAGAATACCCTTCCACGCTTAGGGTGGACAAAAATATTTACAACAAGGGGTGGTGAGGGACAGAGTCTCTGAATTAAGCAGAAAGCTCTCACCCAGTCAAGAGATCAGGGCTAGATCCAACACCGTTTTTTAGCTCACTGCACCATCCCAGTTTCAGAACCTGGCTGTATGCAAATTAGTCTGTTCCTGTCCCAGTGCATGATGGGAACAGGGCAAATCAAACTACAAAAGCCGATTCTTACACTGGGAAGGAAACAAGCTCCCGGGGACCGGTTTCTGGCATTACAGCCGTCTTCGGCCCGGTTTGCTTGAATCCTGATGGTGCAATGAGCAAGGGTCTCACATCTGAGAATACCCTTCCACGCTTAGGGTGGACAAAAATATTTACAACAAGGGGTGGTGAGGGACAGAGTCTCTGAATTAAGCAGAAAGCTCTCACCCAGTCAAGAGATCAGGGCTAGATCCAACACCGTTTTTTAGCTCACTGCACCATCCCAGTTTCAGAACCTGGCTGTATGCAAATTAGTCTGTTCCTGTCCCAGTGCATGATGGGAACAGGGCAAACCAAACTACAAAAGCCAATTCTTACACTGGGAAGGAAACAAGCTCCCGGGGACCGGTTTCTGGCATTACAGCCGTCTTCGGCCCGGTTTGCTTGAATCCTGATGGTGCAATGAGCAAGGGTCTCACATCTGAGAATACCCTTCCACGCTTAGGGTGGACAAAAATATTTACAACAAGGGGTGGTGAGGGACAGAGTCTCTGAATTAAGCAGAAAGCTCTCACCCAGTCAAGAGATCAGGGCTAGATCCAACACCGTTTTTTAGCTCACTGCACCATCCCAGTTTCAGAACCTGGCTGTATGCAAATTAGTCTGTTCCTGTCCCAGTGCATGATGGGAACAGGGCAAACCAAACTACAAAAGCCAATTCTTACACTGGGAAGGAAACAAGCTCCCGGGGACCGGTTTCTGGCATTACAGCCGTCTTCGGCCCGGTTTGCTTGAATCCTGATGGTGCAATGAGCAAGGGTCTCACATCTGAGAATACCCTTCCACGCTTAGGGTGGACAAAAATATTTACAACAAGGGGTGGTGAGGGACAGAGTCTCTGAATTAAGCAGAAAGCTCTCACCCAGTCAAGAGATCAGGGCTAGATCCAACACCGTTTTTTAGCTCACTGCACCATCCCAGTTTCAGAACCTGGCTGTATGCAAATTAGTCTGTTCCTGTCCCAGTGCATGATGGGAACAGGGCAAACCAAACTACAAAAGCCAATTCTTACACTGGGAAGGAAACAAGCTCCCGGGGACCGGTTTCTGGCATTACAGCCGTCTTCGGCCCGGTTTGCTTGAATCCTGATGGTGCAATGAGCAAGGGTCTCACATCTGAGAATACCCTTCCACGCTTAGGGTGGACAAAAATATTTACAACAAGGGGTGGTGAGGGACAGAGTCTCTGAATTAAGCAGAAAGCTCTCACCCAGTCAAGAGATCAGGGCTAGATCCAACACCGTTTTTTAGCTCACTGCACCATCCCAGTTTCAGAACCTGGCTGTATGCAAATTAGTCTGTTCCTGTCCCAGTGCATGATGGGAACAGGGCAAACCAAACTACAAAAGCCAATTCTTACACTGGGAAGGAAACAAGCTCCCGGGGACCGGTTTCTGGCATTACAGCCGTCTTCGGCCCGGTT
The DNA here is from genome assembly GCF_964263255.1 of Lissotriton vulgaris. NCBI lineage: Eukaryota > Metazoa > Chordata > Amphibia > Caudata > Salamandridae > Lissotriton > Lissotriton vulgaris. The sequence goes on from NC_141694.1 coordinate 1,614,285,994, forward strand.
TGCTTGAATCCTGATGGTGCAATGAGCAAGGGTCTCACATCTGAGAATACCCTTCCACGCTTAGGGTGGACAAAAATATTTACAACAAGGGGTGGTGAGGGACAGAGTCTCTGAATTAAGCAGAAAGCTCTCACCCAGTCAAGAGATCAGGGCTAGATCCAACACCGTTTTTTAGCTCACTGCACCATCCCAGTTTCAGAACCTGGCTGTATGCAAATTAGTCTGTTCCTGTGATGTAAATAATTAATTTACTCTCTTAATTTCTATGCAGGTAAGTACTTAATCAATAATAACTCAATCGAAATGAAGGAAAACAGAGTCCGTGGTGTAAGAGTTTCTAAGGGTTTTATTCCTCATAAAGGAATCAGGATATCATGTTCTGACCACCACACAGGGTGTCAGAAGGGATGGATGAGCGCGCTGACGTTTATTGACAATACATAGCTTATATACTTGATTTACATCATAATGTTCAATGTAAGAGGCGTAACAGCTGAGAGAAGACAAGATAACAGTATACACGTGGTGCTAGTACATCATCAAGAGGCGTAAACTAGGCGTGAACTAGGGCGTGTGCTAGAAACGTCACTGATAGGTGACGCAAGTGGGTGGCACCAAGGGGTGGTGCTAACAGAATGTTGCAATGTCAGCAGAAATCGGAAGCTTGGATGCGCGCGCAGCTGCATGACGTGTGATAGACGGGGTGCAGGGGACTTGACATTTACACTGACGGAAAGAGACAGAAGTCTGGCATGTCAGATCAACTTGTGCTTCTATCATATCTGATATCTGATGTTTTAGGAACTAAGCTATCTGGGCAGAAAGGTCTCTAGAGCAGAAGCTATTCTATACTTGCTGTGAGTGCGTGTATAAGCGCCTGAGTGTCTGTATGAGAAGCGTGGGGGCACGGGGCCTTCCATGGAAAAATGGCAACAGAGGCTATGAATTACTTACATAAAGACAGGTCGGCCCTTTAGCCCTGTAGCTGAGGAAGGATGTTTACTGAAGCTAGTAGGCTGGAATGTATCTTCGGGGAGGAAAACAGATAACTCGAAGGTTATAGTCAATCTTGGCAGGCAGCAGGCTGAGCTGAGCACGGAGGGCCGCGCTAGAAGTAAGTCAGAGTTCACGGGTACGGGGGCTGCTTGGGCAGAGGCCCTCGCAGTCAGAAGCCAGAAAAGAGGCTCGATGGCAGAGATTCAGGGCCTACTCTCAGCCAGGCTGAAAAACGTAGGAGTATACTTCAAAAAGACGTTGGCATAGCATACTTAGGAACGGACCATCAAACCCATTCATGGTGGGTCTGAAAGAGGACAAGTTAACGTTGGACGCAAATGTATTTGCGTCTTCATAGCTGGTACAGGAGGGAAGTTACATGCACTTTTAACTCGTACATGGAGTCGGTGGGGTACTCGCTAGGGAACACAACATGACCATAAAATTTATATTACCTCATTCCCTCCTTGTTCCCTACGGACCCTTCATGATATATCGATCCTCATAAATCGATCGGTTTGTTCTTGTAACATTATATGTTCGTCTTTCTTTCTTTGACTGTTTGAGAGGCAACTGGAATGCTCAATGCAGGATGTGGCACACAGTCCACATATCGCTGGCCCACACTGCAGGCATAGGCAACAACTGAATACTATAACAAGACCAATGCCTAGGAAGGATAAGATCTTCCATCCCCAAGCTGTTAACGTAGTCCAGAACCAACCGGACCAAGTCCAGGTGCCTGGATTCTGATGTATCTGATTTGCAATTTTATGTAAACGGGTGATAGCTTGATAGACAGATGGTGCATTTTGTGGAATGAAAACACAGCAACTTGACCCGATGACCTTACAGGCTCCACCTCTATCTGCCAAGATGACGTCAATCACAAGACGATTTTGAAGGACAACAGTCCGTATAGCAGACTGCTCCTCTGTTAGGTTACCTAGAGCGGAGGCAGTTTCGTTCACTACTGCTTCAAGTGTTCTCGTTAATCTGCGTATTAATTTACTGTTTTGGACAGGTCCTAGGAAGAAAAAGAATCCTTTATTGAAATCAGTGTACTGTTCCCATGCCGTTTCTGTGTAGTCGACAAGGGGAATATCTCTTTTGGGTCTATTCGGTGCTAGATTCGTGTTTCTATGGTAATCAGGAGGAGCTAGGAAAACAGGTGGCAGAAGGAATGCAATGTAACAGGTACCGTCCCAATCTGGAGGCAAACGTATGTATGCGGTATGACCACAAACAAAATAGGAATGACTGGTAGCTTTAAAAGACGATTTACCATGGTCACTGAACTCGACCACAGTAGTGCATTTACTATGACCTAAGTGTACTGAACCTTTCTTGCTAACACATAATTCACCTGTGACTGGTAACACTAACATATGGGGCAAAACTGGAGCAGTTTCAGATTCAACAGTGAGGATCATAAGGCTAATTGTGTAATTACCTAATCCATATACTTCATTTTCTAGATCAGTTCCTATTCGAGTGGGAAGTCCCTCTTTATCAGGATAACAGACGTTGAGCAGGACTAAGTTCAAGTTTCCCCAAACCCAGCCCCCATCGAAAACAGCAATATCAGGATCTAAAGAGTTAATTATTTTAAACCATGCTCCACAAGAGCCATTGTGAGTGAATGGGTACGGAAAGAGAGGCAGAGCTCCCTTGTAATTCTGGTAGGGAGGGAGTCGGCCACATATCCAACAGTCTGTAGCATTACTTGTCTGATGGGAATGGTGTAACATACTAATGAATGTATTGTTGCGCAGCGCAAGTCTGTAAGAGAGTTCATGTGCAGGAAGTTCACTAAAAGTGTGTTCAGCAGAGGCATTGTAAGCAGATTGTTTACGCCTGAAAATAGGCCAGTACATAGGAAGCAGAATGCTGGCAATAATAATTAGAATACTCAGAATAAACATGATTATTAGTGTCACTATGCAGTGACTACGGAGTGATTTGCAATATGTTCTTCTCTTTTCCTCTCTCTCTCTAACTCGATCTAGGGGATACATGTCAGAAACTATTTAACCGATTCACCTAGGGGAGGACTTAAACAATTAAACTGTCTGACTTGCTAGATCGAAGCTTCATACGGTAAAGTTCTTGAGGAGTCTTTTCTCTTTTAGGCACAGTAACGTCTTGTGCTTCAACACAGTCTTTGGTGGGGGTGGACGAGTCAGAGTCCTGTTTCAGTCCGTTTTTTAGTTCATTGCATAGCTTGATGTGACTCGTGTGGACCCACCCCTTTCTCCCCTCGATTTTCACGGCGGTCCTGGTGGTAAGCAGAACGGTCTTCGGAGACTTCCAGCGGGGCTCCAGCGGACTTTTCCGGTCGAAGTTCCTGACGAGTACCAGGTCCCCTGGACGGACCTCATGCGCCTTTACATCGGTGTTGTCAGGGAAGGCTGCGGCAACCTGTGAACGACATGATTGGAGTGCAGACATCAAGGAGGCAAGGTAATCTGTCAACATGTTACAATCAACATCAGTGATCTTTTTCGGAACGGGCGTCCCCCACATATTCGGCGGTCTGCCAAAGACCACTTCGTACGGGGATAGCCCTGATCTTGAGTGGGCGACCATTCTCATGTAGAATAGTGCCACGGGCAGGGCGACTATCCAGTCGACCCCTTTTTCCTGACAGATCTTGGCAAGACGGATTTTTAGTGTCTGATTATGCCTTTCTACAAGGCCAGCTGCTTCGGGATGTCGGACACAGTGGAACCTCCACTGATATCCTAGCAAGAGGGAAACTTGTTTCATCAACTCGGACGAGAACGGCTGTCCGTTATCTGAGTACACGACACGGGGCAAACCGTACCGTGGGAAGAATTCACGAACCAACTGTCTGGCTGTGGTCGGAGCAGTGTAGTCTGGGACTGGGTATGCTTCGGTCCAGCGGGACAGAGCACAAACGATTACAAGAACATACTTAAATCCTCTACAGCTATTCATCTGGATATAATCCATCTGGAGGACTTCAAAAGGGTGATCGGGAGGATGGAATCCACCTTGCTCAACAGGGACGCTTTTACCTGGATTGAACTGACAACAGATCATGCAAGTACGCACTTTCTGTTTTGCTGCTGCTCGTAAGTGTTTGTTGTACCAGAGATTCTGTAAACTGTCTAACATGGCTTTCTCTCCAAGATGGGCAGGACTATGTGCTGTATTTATCATGACTTGAACCATTGAGTCGGGGAGAAACCATATAGATTTTCCCTTCGTCACCCAACCTTGGTCTGTCTGAATCCCTCCTAGTTCAGTCCATTTCTTTATCTCCTCTGGAGTAGCATGTGTCTGGATGTCAATTACGTCTAGGGCGGGATCTCTAACTGTCATACACTGTGTTTGTACTATTGTCTTTGTCACATCAGTAGTCTGGGTGTGAGTCAATGCTGTATGTTTTGCTGTCTGGTCTGCCAGGTCGTTACCCTGGGAAACAGAATCTGTGACTTTGGTATGTGCCTTACACTTCATGACTGATATGCCCGAGGGCAAATGTATTGCTTCTAACAGTGCTTGAATGAGGGGGCCATGTTGTATCTTGGCCCCATGAGAAGTCAGAAAACCTCGTTCTTGCCAGAGGACTCCGAAGTCGTGTACAACTCCGAAGGCATAGCGGGAATCTGTGTATATGTTAACATTTCTGTTCTTGGCTAGAATACAAGCTCGGGTCAGAGCGATGAGCTCTGCTGCTTGAGCAGACAGGGTGTCAATACGATGTGTTTCTTTAATTTCAGTTTCAGTGGTCACGGCGTACGCGGCCACTAATTCTCCTGTACTTGTTCTCATGCATGAACCATCCACATAAAGTGTCAGGTCTGGATTTGTCAATGGGACATCTGTTAAGTCTCGTCTAGGCTTAGTTACTGCATTAATTATTTCTATACAATCATGCGGAGCTGGATCTGTCGTAACTGTAGGTAACAGTGTTGCTGGGTTCAGGATGCTGCAACGTCTGATTTCTATGTGTGGCTGGAATAGTGTTAATTCATAACCTGTCAGTCGTGCTATAGTTAAGTGTTGAGTCTGGGTTCTGTTTAACAAAACCTCTACAGAATGTGGTACTTGAACTGTTAACTGATGACCTAAAACAATTGAATCACTTTGTCTTATTGCTAACGCTGTTGCTGCTACTGACTTTAAGCACGCAGGGAGTGCTTGAGCTACTGAATCCAATGTACTAGAAAAATAAGCACAAGGCTTATGTGAACCTGCTTGGTCTTGAGTGAGGACAGACAACGCTGTACCATCACGTTCTGTAATAAAAAGTGTAAACGGTTTGTTGTAACATGGTGTCGCTAAAACTGGTGCTTGGCATAAAACTTTCTTTAATTCTTCAAAAGCTTGTGTGTGTTCCTGAGTCCAAGGGAGGACAGTCGAAGTTGCTGCCTCCTGTGTCGTTAACTGGATGAGTGGTTTAGCTAAAAATGCATACTGGGGAATCCATTGTCTGCAGTACGAGGTGAGGCCTATGAAGGCCCGCACTTCCTTTTGTGTCTTGGGTTGCGGCATGTTCACAATTAACTGAATGCGATCGGGAGTGAGCTGTCTCCCCACTTTGGACAGTAAGTGACCCAAGTACACAACTTGCTGAGCACAGAATTGTAGCTTCGAAGGAGACACCTTGTGTCCCTTGTCAGCCAGGAAATGTAAAACTGTCAGTGATGCTTTTTCACATTCGGGCTCACTTCGTGCGGTGATCAACAGATCATCGACGTATTGTAGTAAAGCGGTGTTAACTGGCATTTGAATACAATCTAGTTGTCTTTTCAGTGCTTGACTATAGATGCTGGGGCTTTCTGTAAATCCTTGAGGTGCGCGCGAAAATTTGAAACTGCGTCCATTTAAACAGAATCCGAAGAGATATTGGCTCTCGGGATCAATAGGCACGCTGAAGAAGGCGTTCTTGAGATCAATTACAGTAAAGAACGTTGCTTCTGAATCAATAGCAGTCAATAGAGATGATATATCGGGGACCACAGGATACTGTGGGATAATGCATTTATTCAATTCTCGAAGATCAATCACCAGCCGATATACTGGCGGTGCATTGGGATCAGTACGTTTAAGAATCGGAATTATGGGTGAATTACAGATATTGGAGTCGGTTTCGACGACCACTCCTTGGGCAATGAGCTCTTCAATGATTTTCAGTAAAGCCGCTACAGCATCGGGTGGTAACTTGTATTGTCTGATTCTGGGTAATACAACACCTGCCTTGAGGGTAACGCGGTATGGTGTAATGTGCATATATCCTACATCAGTTGGGCCTTTTGCCCACAAGTAATCAGGTACATTTTTCAATCTGACGTCAAACTCACGAAGAACGTAATGACCCTTGAAATCCCGTAGAAAGAGTCTAACCCCCTCCGGGGAGCAACATATTATAGCTCCTAGAGCCTTCAGTGTTTTAATTCCTAACAGATTTTCCGGACATGATTTTGTTAGTAATAAGTCTGTAACGCGTGATAACGGACCCACAGCCAGGGGAACTGGTTCTGATACTTCATTTACAATAGGCTGTCCTGAAAACCCAAGGGAAACATTTTGTGAGCCTGAGAGGGGTGCCCCTGGAACTTCGTCATGACTTATTGTAGTGCGACTTGCCCCTGTGTCAATTAAAAACTTTCTATCTTTCCCCAATACTTGACTGTGTACATAAGGACCTTCTTGATCTACAGGAATCTCGATAAGAGGCAAGCCACCTTCCCTCTCTAGGCTGTTTCATGTATATCGGGAATATTCGGGGTAAGCAGACTGAGCATATTGGTACATCTGTTGTGAGACTTGCTGAGTTGCAGCAATGGGCTGTGGCTGTGGTACTGCTACGGTTTGTGCTGTCTGTGCAGATGCATGCATGGGCTGTGTATTCTGTGTAGACTGATGCTGGTTATGGTCTTGTCTAGGAGGATGCGGTCTCTCTTTAGTTTTTCCTGTCGCTATGTTATGTTTCAGAACTGCGCATTCGTGTACGTAGTGACCTGGCTGCTTGCAATAATTGCATGTCCCTTTCACAGGAGCTGCAGTGTGACTTGTCTGGGCCGTACCTTTTCTGTGACTGTCGGATGGAACCGTCTGGGCTACTAACATTTTCATTTTCGTGTCTTTCATGCGCTTCTGTTCCTGGTCTTGTTCTTCCCTAATTCTATTCTGGTGATATTGTAACATTTGTAACATCTGGGATGGCGTATTTGCTTGCCATGTACTCTCGACTTTATACACTCTATTTTTAACTAACGGTAGGGAATTCTCGACTAACTTTGATACGAAAAGATGTGGGTACGACTCGCTACTTGGCTGGAGGCCACTATTGATAATAAAACATTTCTCGAATCTAGAATAAAAGTCGCTAGTATCTTCATCATGTTTCTGTTTACAGGACGAGATTGCGTCCCAATCCTCCTTTCTAGTTGTCAATAATCTGGGCAGGACCTGTACTATTAAACCTGGTAATGCTTTAGTTTTGTCCCCAAGGCCTAACCCTGGAACCCGTTTCTTTTCTTCATCCTCTATTTCTGCCCAGGCAATCTTTGCGTCTCCCACCTCCCAGTCCTTTTCCTTTAATTTCTCGAATATACCCGTAGGCAATAATACTTTCAACATTTTCATGATATCATCATATGTGTAGTCCCCCATCAGTAACATGTCTTTGAGCTCTCTATGAAAACCTGCAGGGTCTTTATCATGGCACGGTACTAATTTCTTCATTTCTAACAGTTCTAACTTAGTCAGAGGCGTGTGTATATACACGCGTTTCAAAATTTTATCCTCACCCATAACAGGGTGCACTTCTCGCAAGGGGTTCTGACTTTCTATACCACTCCCGCACTGCATATGGTACATTTTCCTTTCTGGGGGTGGGGCGGGAACATATTCAGGACTTACAAAGGTATCATATCTGCGTCGTTGTTCTAGAATTATTTGAACTAATTTAGTGCTTAGGCCTCTCCATCTATCCATCAGTAGTGCTTCTAGTGTCTCATGTAAGGGACCTGGATCGGAATAATGTTTTCTGTATTTGATGAGAAGGTGTTGAATCATATATACCCCTGCTAATTTCTGTTCGTCGGGGGAGAGGTTCAGAAATGTCTGTGCTACCGTGTCATCATTATATATGTTTGCATTTTCGGCCCATGATACCGCTGATCGGGCTAGTTCTTGTTCATCCATAGAATTGAGTACATGGTACCCAACTCGATCTCGAAGCCGTTTATCAGTTTCCTGGAACTGATGCTCAGCAGAATTCGGATTCGTTAAGGCAGAGAAGAAAACTCTCTTGCTTTCTGGACGGATACCCTTCCCAAGATAAGTTCCCTTACCTACATATGCTATAGTGCTTGTAGTTGGTTCTAGTTCTTCAGATTCTTCTTCCTCCTCGGAGGGAGCCTTTTCTTTCTCTTTGTCGTGTACTGCTATCACTGCCTTCTTAATCTTTTTATACATGGCCTCTATGCAATTTTGTCTGTCATGTTTTCCATCAGCTATATTTTGACCCCACTTACTCAATGCATCTAATTCACTCTGATCTGTTCCGGGCCTGTCTCGTTCTCTTATTAGACAATTTATGAAAAATCGGAGTATCAGTGCTTGCATATTAACTTTCTGTTTCTCCAGGGCATCCTTAATACTGTCGGGGTCCTTTCCCGTTTGAACGAACTCATATATTCTATCTAGGCGCTCCTTCATTCCTGCATAACATAACAAACTATCAGTAGCAGATCTTAACCGTAATGACGCTAATATCATTAAGTCGTCCTGTCCAGGTTCTGGATCATATCTACAAACTGACATATTTTCTTTTAGTGCTTCAAGGCGGGATGAATTAGAAGAACGGGGGGATCTGTTCGTAAGAGGACTCTGCATACCTCTGAGATTTAATCTGTGAGTCGGTGGCGGGGTCTGGAGACCCGCGATCGCACCTCCTGAAGCGGAAGCTTGGGCATTATCTCTGTGTGTAGTCAGTATCTGAATTTGTCTTTTAGTAGGATCTGATTGAAGTGGTTTCGGCAAATCAGTTTTAGGTGAGGGAAGTGGCGGGGCTGGCGGAACGGAACTAGTCTTTTTCGGTGTCGGCTGAGCGTGATCTTGGGGGGCAGTACCACCCCCGGCCCTGTCAGTAGGCAGGGCACGAACAGGCAGATTGGTGTAAGCTGGCGCTACATCTTCGAGGTATGAATTTAGGAATATGTCTTTAGTAGTCTTATGCATTACTTTAGTTGGAACTAATGGTGACGGCAAATTTTCCGGTATTTCTGAAATGGCGTCAGGGGTACCATCGGCCAAAAGATACATGTTGTTCACTTTGCCATTTTGGATACGATCTATTTGTTCTACTTTTACTCGAATTCCCTCAGTAACTAATTCGTTTTCTTGGGCCTTTTCTGATTCTTTAAGCCTGTCTTCTCTACGGAGTGCTCTATCAGCACGCTTACGTGATTCCTTACGCCAAAATTCTATGGCGTCTTTCTGAGATTGTCTAGCTTTCTTTTTCCGTAATATTTCTTCTACCTTTATGATGCACTCGGCATCCCATGTTCCGTTAACTGGCCATCGGTATCTTTCCTCTAAGTGCTTGGTATAATCGGTCCATAACTCTAGATACAGGATGGCGTCTATGCCATGTTTATTATACATAAAATTACCTGGAGTGTCCCTAGGGGGGATTGGAATCTCTTCCTCTAACATCCCTTTCCTAGTTCCTATCTGCTTTAATTTGTTGAAAAACGGCATTGTGCCTACTTGATACTGGAATGCTTGATCCTTGATACTTAATGTCAACTGTAACTATTTATACAAAAACACAATAATGCACAAAAACAATCACATTCATACCACGACATTAATCACATGAAACATTTAAAGACATAGTTAACTTCCCCCTTCTCTGAATGTACCGCTCAACGATACAGATACACTGCTGTAACAGTGCAGAAATTCGGAATACTTTATATACTGCTAAACAGTACAGATACACTGCCTAAAAACAGTGCAGACCGGACTTGCGTACCCAAACCCGTCTAGATACGACCCAGCAATGGTACTCACCGGGAAGCACGGAAAACAGAAGGCCTCGGAAAACTCGACTGGACTCGACTCGGAACTTCGGAAAACTTCGGAAAACTTCGGAAAACTTCGGAAAACTGGTGGGCCTCTTCACACCTCGGACCTTGCTTCCTTCGGCTGGGCTCTGGTCGGGATCCTCCGCACTCCTCACCGCCTCGTCTGGGCACTGATCGCAGTCTTCGTCACCTCCGTGTGTCAGAGGGGAATGCAGGAAATCCTGCCAGTACACGTGTTGTCCGTCTAACTGATGGCAGGGGACACGGATTGCAACGCACCTTCCGGCGCGTGAGGTGGGGGAGGGGTCCCTATTCGGGCGCCAAAATGATGTAAATAATTAATTTACTCTCTTAATTTCTATGCAGGTAAGTACTTAATCAATAATAACTCAATCGAAATGAAGGAAAACAGAGTCCGTGGTGTAAGAGTTTCTAAGGGTTTTATTCCTCATAAAGGAATCAGGATATCATGTTCTGACCACCACACAGGGTGTCAGAAGGGATGGATGAGCGCGCTGACGTTTATTGACAATACATAGCTTATATACTTGATTTACATCATAATGTTCAATGTAAGAGGCGTAACAGCTGAGAGAAGACAAGATAACAGTATACACGTGGTGCTAGTACATCATCAAGAGGCGTAAACTAGGCGTGAACTAGGGCGTGTGCTAGAAACGTCACTGATAGGTGACGCAAGTGGGTGGCACCAAGGGGTGGTGCTAACAGAATGTTGCAATGTCAGCAGAAATCGGAAGCTTGGATGCGCGCGCAGCTGCATGACGTGTGATAGACGGGGTGCAGGGGACTTGACATTTACACTGACGGAAAGAGACAGAAGTCTGGCATGTCAGATCAACTTGTGCTTCTATCATATCTGATATCTGATGTTTTAGGAACTAAGCTATCTGGGCAGAAAGGTCTCTAGAGCAGAAGCTATTCTATACTTGCTGTGAGTGCGTGTATAAGCGCCTGAGTGTCTGTATGAGAAGCGTGGGGGCACGGGGCCTTCCATGGAAAAATGGCAACAGAGGCTATGAATTACTTACATAAAGACAGGTCGGCCCTTTAGCCCTGTAGCTGAGGAAGGATGTTTACTGAAGCTAGTAGGCTGGAATGTATCTTCGGGGAGGAAAACAGATAACTCGAAGGTTATAGTCAATCTTGGCAGGCAGCAGGCTGAGCTGAGCACGGAGGGCCGCGCTAGAAGTAAGTCAGAGTTCACGGGTACGGGGGCTGCTTGGGCAGAGGCCCTCGCAGTCAGAAGCCAGAAGAGAGGCTCGATGGCAGAGATTCAGGGCCTACTCTCAGCCAGGCTGAAAAACGTAGGAGTATACTTCAAAAAGACGTTGGCATAGCATACTTAGGAACGGACCATCAAACCCATTCATGGTGGGTCTGAAAGAGGACAAGTTAACGTTGGACGCAAATGTATTTGCGTCTTCATAGCTGGTACAGGAGGGAAGTTACATGCACTTTTAACTCGTACATGGAGTCGGTGGGGTACTCGCTAGGGAACACAACATGACCATAAAATTTATATTACCTCACCTGTCCCAGTGCATGATGGGAACAGGGCAAACCAAAGCCCTGATCTTTGGACTGGGTAAGAGTGGTCTGCTCAATTCAGACACTCTGTTCATCACCACCCCCTTTTGTAAATCGATTTTGGCCACTATAGGTGTGGCAGGGTATACTCAGACATGAGTCCCTTTCTCACTGCTCCATCAGGATTCAAGCAAGCCGGGCCGAAGAGGCTGAAATGCCAGAAACCGGTCCCCGGTAGCTTGTCTCCTTTCTGGTAAAGAATTGGCTTGGTAGTTTAGTCTGCCCTGTTCCCATGATGCACTGGGCCAGGGACAGACTGATTTGCATATAGCCAGGTTCTGAGCTGGGATGGGGCAGTGAGATAAATAATGGTGATGGATCAAGCCCTGATCTTTGGACTGGGTAAGAGTGGTCTGCTCAATTCAGACACTCTGTTCATCACCACCCCCTTTTGTAAATCGATTTTGGCCACTATAGGTGTGGCAGGGTATACTCAGACATGAGTCCCTTTCTCACTGCTCCATCAGGATTCAAGCAAGCCGGGCCGAAGAGGCTGAAATGCCAGAAACCGGTCCCCGGTAGCTTGTCTCCTTTCTGGTAAAGAATTGGCTTGGTAGTTTAGTCTGCCCTGTTCCCATGATGCACTGGGCCAGGGACAGACTGATTTGCATATAGCCAGGTTCTGAGCTGGGATGGGGCAGTGAGATAAATAATGGTGATGGATCAAGCCCTGATCTTTGGACTGGGTAAGAGTGGTCTGCTCAATTCAGACACTCTGTTCATCACCACCCCCTTTTGTAAATCGATTTTGCCCACTATAGGTGTGGCAGGGTATACTCAGACATGAGTCCCTTTCTCACTGCTCCATCAGGATTCAAGCAAGCCGGGCCGAAGAGGCTGAAATGCCAGAAACCGGTCCCCGGTAGCTTGTCTCCTTTCTGGTAAAGAATTGGCTTGGTAGTTTAGTCTGCCCTGTTCCCATGATGCACTGGGCCAGGGACAGACTGATTTGCATATAGCCAGGTTCTGAGCTGGGATGGGGCAGTGAGATAAATAATGGTGATGGATCAAGCCCTGATCTTTGGACTGGGTAAGAGTGGTCTGCTCAATTCAGACACTCTGTTCATCACCACCCCCTTTTGTAAATCGATTTTGGCCACTATAGGTGTGGCAGGGTATACTCAGACATGAGTCCCTTTCTCACTGCTCCATCAGGATTCAAGCAAGCCGGGCCGAAGAGGCTGAAATGCCAGAAACCGGTCCCCGGTAGCTTGTCTCCTTTCTGGTAAAGAATTGGCTTGGTAGTTTAGTCTGCCCTGTTCCCATGATGCACTGGGCCAGGGACAGACTGATTTGCATATAGCCAGGTTCTGAGCTGGGATGGGGCAGTGAGATAAATAATGGTGATGGATCAAGCCCTGATCTTTGGACTGGGTAAGAGTGGTCTGCTCAATTCAGACACTCTGTTCATCACCACCCCCTTTTGTAAATCGATTTTGGCCACTATAGGTGTGGCAGGGTATACTCAGACATGAGTCCCTTTCTCACTGCTCCATCAGGATTCAAGCAAGCCGGGCCGAAGAGGCTGAAATGCCAGAAACCGGTCCCCGGTAGCTTGTCTCCTTTCTGGTAAAGAATTGGCTTGGTAGTTTAGTCTGCCCTGTTCCCATGATGCACTGGGCCAGGGACAGACTGATTTGCATATAGCCAGGTTCTGAGCTGGGATGGGGCAGTGAGATAAATAATGGTGATGGATCAAGCCCTGATCTTTGGACTGGGTAAGAGTGGTCTGCTCAATTCAGACACTCTGTTCATCACCACCCCCTTTTGTAAATCGATTTTGGCCACTATAGGTGTGGCAGGGTATACTCAGACATGAGTCCCTTTCTCACTGCTCCATCAGGATTCAAGCAAGCCGGGCCGAAGAGGCTGAAATGCCAGAAACCGGTCCCCGGTAGCTTGTCTCCTTTCTGGTAAAGAATTGGCTTGGTAGTTTAGTCTGCCCTGTTCCCATGATGCACTGGGCCAGGGACAGACTGATTTGCATATAGCCAGGTTCTGAGCTGGGATGGGGCAGTGAGATAAATAATGGTGATGGATCAAGCCCTGATCTTTGGACTGGGTAAGAGTGGTCTGCTCAATTCAGACACTCTGTTCATCACCACCCCCTTTTGTAAATCGATTTTGGCCACTATAGGTGTGGCAGGGTATACTCAGACATGAGTCCCTTTCTCACTGCTCCATCAGGATTCAAGCAAGCCGGGCCGAAGAGGCTGAAATGCCAGAAACCGGTCCCCGGTAGCTTGTCTCCTTTCTGGTAAAGAATTGGCTTGGTAGTTTAGTCTGCCCTGTTCCCATGATGCACTGGGCCAGGGACAGACTGATTTGCATATAGCCAGGTTCTGAGCTGGGATGGGGCAGTGAGATAAATAATGGTGATGGATCAAGCCCTGATCTTTGGACTGGGTAAGAGTGGTCTGCTCAATTCAGACACTCTGTTCATCACCACCCCCTTTTGTAAATCGATTTTGGCCACTATAGGTGTGGCAGGGTATACTCAGACATGAGTCCCTTTCTCACTGCTCCATCAGGATTCAAGCAAGCCGGGCCGAAGAGGCTGAAATGCCAGAAACCGGTCCCCGGTAGCTTGTCTCCTTTCTGGTAAAGAATTGGCTTGGTAGTTTAGTCTGCCCTGTTCCCATGATGCACTGGGCCAGGGACAGACTGATTTGCATATAGCCAGGTTCTGAGCTGGGATGGGGCAGTGAGATAAATAATGGTGATGGATCAAGCCCTGATCTTTGGACTGGGTAAGAGTGGTCTGCTCAATTCAGACACTCTGTTCATCACCACCCCCTTTTGTAAATCGATTTTGGCCACTATAGGTGTGGCAGGGTATACTCAGACATGAGTCCCTTTCTCACTGCTCCATCAGGATTCAAGCAAGCCGGGCCAAAGAGGCTGAAATGCCAGAAACCGGTCCCCGGTAGCTTGTCTCCTTTCTGGTAAAGAATTGGCTTGGTAGTTTAGTCTGCCCTGTTCCCATGATGCACTGGGCCAGGGACAGACTGATTTGCATATAGCCAGGTTCTGAGCTGGGATGGGGCAGTGAGATAAATAATGGTGATGGATCAAGCCCTGATCTTTGGACTGGGTAAGAGTGGTCTGCTCAATTCAGACACTCTGTTCATCACCACCCCCTTTTGTAAATCGATTTTGGCCACTATAGGTGTGGCAGGGTATACTCAGACATGAGTCCCTTTCTCACTGCTCCATCAGGATTCAAGCAAGCCGGGCCGAAGAGGCTGAAATGCCAGAAACCGGTCCCCGGTAGCTTGTCTCCTTTCTGGTAAAGAATTGGCTTGGTAGTTTAGTCTGCCCTGTTCCCATGATGCACTGGGCCAGGGACAGACTGATTTGCATATAGCCAGGTTCTGAGCTGGGATGGGGCAGTGAGATAAATAATGGTGATGGATCAAGCCCTGATCTTTGGACTGGGTAAGAGTGGTCTGCTCAATTCAGACACTCTGTTCATCACCACCCCCTTTTGTAAATCGATTTTGGCCACTATAGGTGTGGCAGGGTATACTCAGACATGAGTCCCTTTCTCACTGCTCCATCAGGATTCAAGCAAGCCGGGCCGAAGAGGCTGAAATGCCAGAAACCGGTCCCCGGTAGCTTGTCTCCTTTCTGGTAAAGAATTGGCTTGGTAGTTTAGTCTGCCCTGTTCCCATGATGCACTGGGCCAGGGACAGACTGATTTGCATATAGCCAGGTTCTGAGCTGGGATGGGGCAGTGAGATAAATAATGGTGATGGATCAAGCCCTGATCTTTGGACTGGGTAAGAGTGGTCTGCTCAATTCAGACACTCTGTTCATCACCACCCCCTTTTGTAAATCGATTTTGGCCACTATAGGTGTGGCAGGGTATACTCAGACATGAGTCCCTTTCTCACTGCTCCATCAGGATTCAAGCAAGCCGGGCCGAAGAGGCTGAAATGCCAGAAACCGGTCCCCGGTAGCTTGTCTCCTTTCTGGTAAAGAATTGGCTTGGTAGTTTAGTCTGCCCTGTTCCCATGATGCACTGGGCCAGGGACAGACTGATTTGCATATAGCCAGGTTCTGAGCTGGGATGGGGCAGTGAGATAAATAATGGTGATGGATCAAGCCCTGATCTTTGGACTGGGTAAGAGTGGTCTGCTCAATTCAGACACTCTGTTCATCACCACCCCCTTTTGTAAATCGATTTTGGCCACTATAGGTGTGGCAGGGTATACTCAGACATGAGTCCCTTTCTCACTGCTCCATCAGGATTCAAGCAAGCCGGGCCGAAGAGGCTGAAATGCCAGAAACCGGTCCCCGGTAGCTTGTCTCCTTTCTGGTAAAGAATTGGCTTGGTAGTTTAGTCTGCCCTGTTCCCATGATGCACTGGGCCAGGGACAGACTGATTTGCATATAGCCAGGTTCTGAGCTGGGATGGGGCAGTGAGATAAATAATGGTGATGGATCAAGCCCTGATCTTTGGACTGGGTAAGAGTGGTCTGCTCAATTCAGACACTCTGTTCATCACCACCCCCTTTTGTAAATCGATTTTGGCCACTATAGGTGTGGCAGGGTATACTCAGACATGAGTCCCTTTCTCACTGCTCCATCAGGATTCAAGCAAGCCGGGCCGAAGAGGCTGAAATGCCAGAAACCGGTCCCCGGTAGCTTGTCTCCTTTCTGGTAAAGAATTGGCTTGGTAGTTTAGTCTGCCCTGTTCCCATGATGCACTGGGCCAGGGACAGACTGATTTGCATATAGCCAGGTTCTGAGCTGGGATGGGGCAGTGAGATAAATAATGGTGATGGATCAAGCCCTGATCTTTGGACTGGGTAAGAGTGGTCTGCTCAATTCAGACACTCTGTTCATCACCACCCCCTTTTGTAAATCGATTTTGGCCACTATAGGTGTGGCAGGGTATACTCAGACATGAGTCCCTTTCTCACTGCTCCATCAGGATTCAAGCAAGCCGGGCCGAAGAGGCTGAAATGCCAGAAACCGGTCCCCGGTAGCTTGTCTCCTTTCTGGTAAAGAATTGGCTTGGTAGTTTAGTCTGCCCTGTTCCCATGATGCACTGGGCCAGGGACAGACTGATTTGCATATAGCCAGGTTCTGAGCTGGGATGGGGCAGTGAGATAAATAATGGTGATGGATCAAGCCCTGATCTTTGGACTGGGTAAGAGTGGTCTGCTCAATTCAGACACTCTGTTCATCACCACCCCCTTTTGTAAATCGATTTTGGCCACTATAGGTGTGGCAGGGTATACTCAGACATGAGTCCCTTTCTCACTGCTCCATCAGGATTCAAGCAAGCCGGGCCGAAGAGGCTGAAATGCCAGAAACCGGTCCCCGGTAGCTTGTCTCCTTTCTGGTAAAGAATTGGCTTGGTAGTTTAGTCTGCCCTGTTCCCATGATGCACTGGGCCAGGGACAGACTGATTTGCATATAGCCAGGTTCTGAGCTGGGATGGGGCAGTGAGATAAATAATGGTGATGGATCAAGCCCTGATCTTTGGACTGGGTAAGAGTGGTCTGCTCAATTCAGACACTCTGTTCATCACCACCCCCTTTTGTAAATCGATTTTGGCCACTATAGGTGTGGCAGGGTATACTCAGACATGAGTCCCTTTCTCACTGCTCCATCAGGATTCAAGCAAGCCGGGCCGAAGAGGCTGAAATGCCAGAAACCGGTCCCCGGTAGCTTGTCTCCTTTCTGGTAAAGAATTGGCTTGGTAGTTTAGTCTGCCCTGTTCCCATGATGCACTGGGCCAGGGACAGACTGATTTGCATATAGCCAGGTTCTGAGCTGGGATGGGGCAGTGAGATAAATAATGGTGATGGATCAAGCCCTGATCTTTGGACTGGGTAAGAGTGGTCTGCTCAATTCAGACACTCTGTTCATCACCACCCCCTTTTGTAAATCGATTTTGGCCACTATAGGTGTGGCAGGGTATACTCAGACATGAGTCCCTTTCTCACTGCTCCATCAGGATTCAAGCAAGCCGGGCCGAAGAGGCTGAAATGCCAGAAACCGGTCCCCGGTAGCTTGTCTCCTTTCTGGTAAAGAATTGGCTTGGTAGTTTAGTCTGCCCTGTTCCCATGATGCACTGGGCCAGGGACAGACTGATTTGCATATAGCCAGGTTCTGAGCTGGGATGGGGCAGTGAGATAAATAATGGTGATGGATAAAGCCCTGATCTTTGGACTGGGTAAGAGTGGTCTGCTCAATTCAGACACTCTGTTCATCACCACCCCCTTTTGTAAATCGATTTTGGCCACTATAGGTGTGGCAGGGTATACTCAGACATGAGTCCCTTTCTCACTGCTCCATCAGGATTCAAGCAAGCCGGGCCGAAGAGGCTGAAATGCCAGAAACCGGTCCCCGGTAGCTTGTCTCCTTTCTGGTAAAGAATTGGCTTGGTAGTTTAGTCTGCCCTGTTCCCATGATGCACTGGGCCAGGGACAGACTGATTTGCATATAGCCAGGTTCTGAGCTGGGATGGGGCAGTGAGATAAATAATGGTGATGGATCAAGCCCTGATCTTTGGACTGGGTAAGAGTGGTCTGCTCAATTCAGACACTCTGTTCATCACCACCCCCTTTTGTAAATCGATTTTGGCCACTATAGGTGTGGCAGGGTATACTCAGACATGAGTCCCTTTCTCACTGCTCCATCAGGATTCAAGCAAGCCGGGCCGAAGAGGCTGAAATGCCAGAAACCGGTCCCCGGTAGCTTGTCTCCTTTCTGGTAAAGAATTGGCTTGGTAGTTTAGTCTGCCCTGTTCCCATGATGCACTGGGCCAGGGACAGACTGATTTGCATATAGCCAGGTTCTGAGCTGGGATGGGGCAGTGAGATAAATAATGGTGATGGATCAAGCCCTGATCTTTGGACTGGGTAAGAGTGGTCTGCTCAATTCAGACACTCTGTTCATCACCACCCCCTTTTGTAAATCGATTTTGGCCACTATAGGTGTGGCAGGGTATACTCAGACATGAGTCCCTTTCTCACTGCTCCATCAGGATTCAAGCAAGCCGGGCCGAAGAGGCTGAAATGCCAGAAACCGGTCCCCGGTAGCTTGTCTCCTTTCTGGTAAAGAATTGGCTTGGTAGTTTAGTCTGCCCTGTTCCCATGATGCACTGGGCCAGGGACAGACTGATTTGCATATAGCCAGGTTCTGAGCTGGGATGGGGCAGTGAGATAAATAATGGTGATGGATCAAGCCCTGATCTTTGGACTGGGTAAGAGTGGTCTGCTCAATTCAGACACTCTGTTCATCACCACCCCCTTTTGTAAATCGATTTTGGCCACTATAGGTGTGGCAGGGTATACTCAGACATGAGTCCCTTTCTCACTGCTCCATCAGGATTCAAGCAAGCCGGGCCGAAGAGGCTGAAATGCCAGAAACCGGTCCCCGGTAGCTTGTCTCCTTTCTGGTAAAGAATTGGCTTGGTAGTTTAGTCTGCCCTGTTCCCATGATGCACTGGGCCAGGGACAGACTGATTTGCATATAGCCAGGTTCTGAGCTGGGATGGGGCAGTGAGATAAATAATGGTGATGGATCAAGCCCTGATCTTTGGACTGGGTAAGAGTGGTCTGCTCAATTCAGACACTCTGTTCATCACCACCCCCTTTTGTAAATCGATTTTGGCCACTATAGGTGTGGCAGGGTATACTCAGACATGAGTCCCTTTCTCACTGCTCCATCAGGATTCAAGCAAGCCGGGCCGAAGAGGCTGAAATGCCAGAAACCGGTCCCCGGTAGCTTGTCTCCTTTCTGGTAAAGAATTGGCTTGGTAGTTTAGTCTGCCCTGTTCCCATGATGCACTGGGCCAGGGACAGACTGATTTGCATATAGCCAGGTTCTGAGCTGGGATGGGGCAGTGAGATAAATAATGGTGATGGATCAAGCCCTGATCTTTGGACTGGGTAAGAGTGGTCTGCTCAATTCAGACACTCTGTTCATCACCACCCCCTTTTGTAAATCGATTTTGGCCACTATAGGTGTGGCAGGGTATACTCAGACATGAGTCCCTTTCTCACTGCTCCATCAGGATTCAAGCAAGCCGGGCCGAAGAGGCTGAAATGCCAGAAACCGGTCCCCGGTAGCTTGTCTCCTTTCTGGTAAAGAATTGGCTTGGTAGTTTAGTCTGCCCTGTTCCCATGATGCACTGGGCCAGGGACAGACTGATTTGCATATAGCCAGGTTCTGAGCTGGGATGGGGCAGTGAGATAAATAATGGTGATGGATCAAGCCCTGATCTTTGGACTGGGTAAGAGTGGTCTGCTCAATTCAGACACTCTGTTCATCACCACCCCCTTTTGTAAATCGATTTTGGCCACTATAGGTGTGGCAGGGTATACTCAGACATGAGTCCCTTTCTCACTGCTCCATCAGGATTCAAGCAAGCCGGGCCGAAGAGGCTGAAATGCCAGAAACCGGTCCCCGGTAGCTTGTCTCCTTTCTGGTAAAGAATTGGCTTGGTAGTTTAGTCTGCCCTGTTCCCATGATGCACTGGGCCAGGGACAGACTGATTTGCATATAGCCAGGTTCTGAGCTGGGATGGGGCAGTGAGATAAATAATGGTGATGGATCAAGCCCTGATCTTTGGACTGGGTAAGAGTGGTCTGCTCAATTCAGACACTCTGTTCATCACCACCCCCTTTTGTAAATCGATTTTGGCCACTATAGGTGTGGCAGGGTATACTCAGACATGAGTCCCTTTCTCACTGCTCCATCAGGATTCAAGCAAGCCGGGCCGAAGAGGCTGAAATGCCAGAAACCGGTCCCCGGTAGCTTGTCTCCTTTCTGGTAAAGAATTGGCTTGGTAGTTTAGTCTGCCCTGTTCCCATGATGCACTGGGCCAGGGACAGACTGATTTGCATATAGCCAGGTTCTGAGCTGGGATGGGGCAGTGAGATAAATAATGGTGATGGATCAAGCCCTGATCTTTGGACTGGGTAAGAGTGGTCTGCTCAATTCAGACACTCTGTTCATCACCACCCCCTTTTGTAAATCGATTTTGGCCACTATAGGTGTGGCAGGGTATACTCAGACATGAGTCCCTTTCTCACTGCTCCATCAGGATTCAAGCAAGCCGGGCCGAAGAGGCTGAAATGCCAGAAACCGGTCCCCGGTAGCTTGTCTCCTTTCTGGTAAAGAATTGGCTTGGTAGTTTAGTCTGCCCTGTTCCCATGATGCACTGGGCCAGGGACAGACTGATTTGCATATAGCCAGGTTCTGAGCTGGGATGGGGCAGTGAGATAAATAATGGTGATGGATCAAGCCCTGATCTTTGGACTGGGTAAGAGTGGTCTGCTCAATTCAGACACTCTGTTCATCACCACCCCCTTTTGTAAATCGATTTTGGCCACTATAGGTGTGGCAGGGTATACTCAGACATGAGTCCCTTTCTCACTGCTCCATCAGGATTCAAGCAAGCCGGGCCGAAGAGGCTGAAATGCCAGAAACCGGTCCCCGGTAGCTTGTCTCCTTTCTGGTAAAGAATTGGCTTGGTAGTTTAGTCTGCCCTGTTCCCATGATGCACTGGGCCAGGGACAGACTGATTTGCATATAGCCAGGTTCTGAGCTGGGATGGGGCAGTGAGATAAATAATGGTGATGGATCAAGCCCTGATCTTTGGACTGGGTAAGAGTGGTCTGCTCAATTCAGACACTCTGTTCATCACCACCCCCCTTTTGTAAATCGATTTTGGCCACTATAGGTGTGGCAGGGTATACTCAGACATGAGTCCCTTTCTCACTGCTCCATCAGGATTCAAGCAAGCCGGGCCGAAGAGGCTGAAATGCCAGAAACCGGTCCCCGGTAGCTTGTCTCCTTTCTGGTAAAGAATTGGCTTGGTAGTTTAGTCTGCCCTGTTCCCATGATGCACTGGGCCAGGGACAGACTGATTTGCATATAGCCAGGTTCTGAGCTGGGATGGGGCAGTGAGATAAATAATGGTGATGGATCAAGCCCTGATCTTTGGACTGGGTAAGAGTGGTCTGCTCAATTCAGACACTCTGTTCATCACCACCCCCTTTTGTAAATCGATTTTGGCCACTATAGGTGTGGCAGGGTATACTCAGACATGAGTCCCTTTCTCACTGCTCCATCAGGATTCAAGCAAGCCGGGCCGAAGAGGCTGAAATGCCAGAAACCGGTCCCCGGTAGCTTGTCTCCTTTCTGGTAAAGAATTGGCTTGGTAGTTTAGTCTGCCCTGTTCCCATGATGCACTGGGCCAGGGACAGACTGATTTGCATATAGCCAGGTTCTGAGCTGGGATGGGGCAGTGAGATAAATAATGGTGATGGATCAAGCCCTGATCTTTGGACTGGGTAAGAGTGGTCTGCTCAATTCAGACACTCTGTTCATCACCACCCCCTTTTGTAAATCGATTTTGGCCACTATAGGTGTGGCAGGGTATACTCAGACATGAGTCCCTTTCTCACTGCTCCATCAGGATTCAAGCAAGCCGGGCCGAAGAGGCTGAAATGCCAGAAACCGGTCCCCGGTAGCTTGTCTCCTTTCTGGTAAAGAATTGGCTTGGTAGTTTAGTCTGCCCTGTTCCCATGATGCACTGGGCCAGGGACAGACTGATTTGCATATAGCCAGGTTCTGAGCTGGGATGGGGCAGTGAGATAAATAATGGTGATGGATCAAGCCCTGATCTTTGGACTGGGTAAGAGTGGTCTGCTCAATTCAGACACTCTGTTCATCACCACCCCCTTTTGTAAATTGATAGGGCGACTAGGCACAACATGCGCAGGGCTCATGTAGCGGTGGCAGCGATACAGGGCACTGGGGTCCAGGCGGCGCTCCTTTTGGTGGATATAGACAGAGCTTTTGATTCCCTGAGCTGGGTCTATTTATTTGCGCTTTTGCCTCGACTCAACCTGGGGCCCCACTTCCTATCCTATTTAAAACTTTTATATACGGATCTGACGGCATCGGTCAGGGTCATCTCCTACCCCATATTAGGGGGTTATTACATCCAGATCAGGCTGGGTTTATGCCTGATAGGGCGACTAGGCACAATATACGCAGGGCTCATGTTGCGGTGGCAGCGATACAGGGCACTGGGGTCCAGGCGGCGCTCCTTTTGGCGGATATAGACAGAGCTTTTGATTCCCTCAGCTGGGTCTATTTATTTGTGCTTTTGCCTCGACTCAACCTGGGGCCCCACTTCCTATCCTATTTGAAACTTTTATATACGGATCTGACGGCATCCGTCAGGGTCCCAGGAGCCGTATCTTCCAAATTCCCCATCTGGCACCAGGGATGCCCCCTCTCGCCATATCTGTTTGCCCTGGCCATGGAACCTCTGGCGGCTTGGGTGCGACTAGACACACAGCTTCACGGTTTTGTGAGGGATCGGGCCTGACTTATAGGATTGCCCTTTATGCCGATGACGTCCTGTTTTTTCTCATACAACTTGACAGGTCGGGCCGCGCCACCTCGAAATAATGCGGATATTCGGCGAAACCTCCGGGCTGTACCTGAATCCTCGTAAATCGACCCTGTGGGTACTGAATGGGAGCTCGGATGGTGGAGACTGGGCGTCCACAATGCAGGTAGCAGTGGAAGGAATCAAGTACTTGGGGGTGTTCATCTCAGCGAGTCCTACGATATCCTGGGAGCGCAACTTAGTCCCGGTGTGGGACAAGGTTCGGGCGGAGATGTGGACGTGGTCCCGAATGCCCCTTACAATATACGGCAGATCAGCCATTTTTAAAATGGTGGCCCTTCCCCGACTACTTTATCAGCAGCAAAATAATCCGTACCCGATCTCCACCCAGTGGTTTCGGCACGTGAACTCGGCACTGGGGCAGTTTCTGTGGGCCAGGGGAGCGGTGCGGGTAGCTCTACGCACCTGTTTTCTGTCTACTTACGATGGGGGTTTGGCAACCTCTGATATCCCTTCATACTATCAGGCCTCCCATCTTTTGGTACTGAATGAGTGGTGGTATGGAGATAGGGGAGATCCAGCATATGCCCTGGAGCGACACCTCATGGGCTCCAATACTTTGCATAGGGTCCTTTATGTGGCGTAATTGCGAACGGGGCTGCCGCCGGCCACTCAGGTAGTTTTTCAAATTTGGAGGCAGGCCTTGCGTCGCATGGGATGGTGGGGCAGGCTGACACAAGAGACCTCGCTGTGGCACAATGCTCTGATGCTTCTCCAGGGCATCAGGGGCTGGGATGATATTGGTATATCGTCTTTAGGGGATGTAATGTCAGGCACAACGCTTAAGTCCTTCCAGGACCTGTGTGAGGAATATGATTTGCATCGGTCCCAGTTCTTTAGATATTTGCAATTCCGCCATGCCCTCGCACCGAGTCTTGAGGGTCTCGATTCTCTGCCGGAGTTCAGCCCCCTGGAGGCCAAAGTCTTTATGGGGGATTTACAGGACAAAATGATTTCCCGTATTTATCACACACTAGTCATACATTGCTCCCCCACACTATCGAAGCTCCGGGAATCATGGGAGAGGGATATAGGGGCACTTGAGGAAGAGGACTGGCGTGAGGCGCTGGCAGCTCCCAGGGGTGCTGCCACAGCAATGAGGTTACGACTAATCCAATTTAAATATTTGCATAGAGTTTACTTTTTACGAGGGAAAGGTTGTGGCGAGCGGGCCTTATCGCTTCCACGGATTGTCTCCGGTGTGGTAGGGAGGAGGGGACACTGATTCATACGGTGTGGAGCTGTGTTTCGTTAGCAAGGTTTTGGAAAGGGGTGTGGGATTGCCTGACGGAGGTCCTGGGGTGGGAGCTACCTCGCACACCGCAATTAGGATTGCTACATGTACTGGACAGGGTGGGGGGCGATATATACAAAATACATCTTCTACTACTGGGCCTTACCTTGGCCAAACCGGATGTGGCCAAGGCATGGAAAGACCCCCGGCCTCCCTCAGTCCTGGTGTGGAAGAAGGGCCTAGATTTCTGTATGGGGCTGGAACAGCCGATCTTCATAGCTCGTGGATGCCCACGAAAACATTACAGGATATGGCAAAGATGGGCAGAGTATAGTTTGGCTGGAACCACCTGCAGACCGGGAACTGGATCAGGAGGTGAGGTAGAAAATCCATGTGGAGGGGGTACATGCTATACTGGATAGTAGTTTACATTGGAGGACCTGTGAGACGATGTCGTGCGTTTGGGGAGGGCGGGATCCGGGTGGGGGGAGTTATGGGGGGGGGGTGGGATGAATTGGGGGGGGGAAAGTTCTTCAGTTTGATGAATAACTTGCATTCAAAATGATGTATAGATTGCACTGTTGTTTTGTTGATTTCAAAGCTGCGTTTGATCGGGTCCCAAGGGCAGCTCTATGGGGTAAACTGAAAAAATGGGGGATTCCTGAAAAACTTCTGGATGCAATAATTCAACTATACTCGCACACTTGGGTCCAGGTGAAGCTGGGGTCCAGCACGCACCTCTCACGGAAAATCATGACAACCAGAGGAGTCAAACAGGGGTGCGTGCTGGCCCCCCTCCTTTTTAACCTGTTCATAGCAGATTTGCCGGTCACACTTGGCGAAATAAACAGTCACCCCCCCCCCAAGGTCGGAGGCGTAGCAATAAGCAATCTTCTTTACGCCGACATCTGGTTCTTTTCAGCCTTACACGGGTCGGGCTTCAAAGGCTCTTGGATAGGCTACACAGTTACACAATTAAGAACCAACTTGAGGTAAACTTAAAGAAAACCCAAATTGTGTCCTTTGGAAGGAAACGTAATGGCGGCGTTGTGTGGTCATATAACAATAAAAATCTAACAGTAGGACCCACATACAAATACTTAGGGGTCCATTTTGATTCCAGGGGTAACTTCTCCAAACAGCGTGATGAAATTGCAGTAAAAGCCACGATTCTACCGGTTACTTTATCTAAGCTTGCTTAAGAGCTGTCCGGTCCAACACTCTCATTCCTACTGGAAATTCTGAGAGCAAAAATCAGACCTACCCTAACGTATGGCATCTAAATATTTAGAGGTAAGCTAAATACAACTCTGAACCAACTTGTGACCAAGATCTACAAAAAAGTCCTCCATCTCCCCAAATCTGCCTCTGCTGCCCAGATCAGGCTAGAACTGGGCTTATTAAATTATGAGGCTTCCAACACTGGCACATATCTAAACTTCTGTCATATACTCAGAAAAGCAGCTATAGGTACTTTAGAGTTTCTAGTTTGGTTGGAGATCAGTCAGAAAAACCCTGGGGGCTCGTATGGCCGCCTCTTTACAGACTCTATCCGCGAAATGGCGGCGGGTGACCTATGGGTCTTCAACCCCAGCACGACCGCATTTAAAACCTGTATTAAAAAAAGCGTCAGAATGTGCTCAATCATCATGGACAAAGCGCATCTCTGCACTACGCAGCCACGCATGGTCAGTCATGAATTCCTATGGGTGCATATCTCCAGCTACCTACCTCTCCTGTACTTATTCACTGCACTTAAAGAGGAGTTTTCTGGCCATTAGACTGGGGGTTTGGCGATTCTTAAAAGATCTGCCCACATGGCTTCGCTCCACGGAAGATCTAACATGCAGAGGGTGCGGCAAGACAACCGAAACGCTAGAGCACGTGGTTTGCTTATGTCCCGCACTTATGTCTCAACGTAGATGCAAACTCAGAGCAGAGTGGAACACGTTGGGTGTTCGGACCTGTAGACAGGCAATTATCACCTCTGTGCCCAGAAAACATAGATCTAAACATTGCCTTTACAATATATATTCGGGATGCACACCGCATCTTTACATCAAAGGCAGAAGGAGCTTTAACCCCCTGCTCTGACCTGTCCAGTGGTCCAACTTAAGCTGTATTTAGCCCTCAGTTTTAAGACAAAAAAGAAAAAAAAATAGGTTTATAACTAGTTGCATTTTATTATATCAGTTTCACCGATTAGCGACCTATCTTCAAGGACTACGCTTTGGTATCAGTGGCCAATTTCTTAAAATTGTTGGGTTTTATGAATTTTAGCTGTCAAATGTCAGTATATCAAATCCTCCTGCTCTTTTATCAAGTGTTATTGCTGTCTATTACATAATTGTTTTAATTTTTAAGGTGCAACATAAATTGAGTAACAGGTGTCGGTCTATTTTTATTGATTAACTGTGGTAAAATATGTTTCGAAATTTTTCAAAAACAATGTACCGACTTGTAGACTTAATTTGTAAAGCTTTTAAGGATATTTTTCTTTTATCCAACTAAAGATTTTCTACATATAGATTGCCAATTTTTTGATGCTCTGTAATTAATGTGCAGTTTACTTCGGAGCGCGGAGTGCTGCAATATATGTGCAATCTGTCAATAAAATTTGTTTTTTAAAAAAAAAAGGAGCATAAACGGGGACCATTAAGGTCCTTTTCAATTTTGCTAACACACAGGTCAACTAAGATCAACCATGAACTGAACCTCTATGTTAGTTCACTGTAGGATGTAGCCAAAGGTCCTCTAGGTATTGCTTTGTGGGTAGGATAGTGCATACTCGAAGGCCATCCACTGTGCCCAGTATCTACAAGTAAGAAAGAAGTTCACCAAAGAATTTTTTTGTAAAAACATGATCATGGGTTTGGAAGTATTGAAAACCCTTTACAGGAGACGAGCATTTCAGTGGAAATCATTGACAGAATAAAGCAATGGATGAAAGAGATTTTGCATTAGCTCCATCTAAGAAATCCCTAAAAGTGTGTATTTCACCAGCGTTTTATGGGCTTACCAGTATCAGTAAACTTGAGACTTTAGATAAAATAAAGACCCAGTAATGGCAGTCCAATGACTAGCAGCAGGAGGCAGATCATATTGATTTTACAATTAGTTAAATCAAGGAAATTCGTTAACGAAAAGTTGCTATTGAGTAAAAATACACATTTTAATTTCACAGGCACTTTCAATTGTGTTGCCTAAATGTCACTTTGACAACGGAAAAAAGATCTAGTCAGAGGTACTAATCACACTTGTTCTAATGGTTTTAGTGTATTTTGCGTTGAAAGGTTGCCCCTCTGTAAATGTGGCCTTCTTCCTACCAGGTGTGTAACTGCACGTTGTTTGAGGTTAGGCTTCGGGATGCAGACTGCCTGGGAGCGACCATTGACTGATACGCAGTGTGCCTGCACCAATCTCAGCTCTGAGTGACAGCAACAACACATTCCACAGTGCTGACACTGAACCCATCTCACCTCCAGATATGATGGATCATTAACCCATAGCCAGCGGCTGCACCTGTTCCTCTTGATGGGGACACCTCTAAGCCATACCTGAGAGGCAACTTTTTTCGAAAAGTTGTTATTATATTCTTTCAAACCATACATACATGCGTAGCAGTTTTTTTTAGATATCTCAGGCATCTTGAAGTTCAAATGCCAGCCTTGGAGATGGCGCACTGTGGATAGATGCCGAGAAAAGCAAAAGGCAAACACTCCATGGAAATATCAGATGTACACGAAGTAATTAACGAGTATATCTCGTGCGGCACTTCAACTACCAATTCACAAACAAGTAAGTTTGACTCACAAAAGACTTTTCGATTATGACAGGCTTAGTTACACGATTTCACACTGGTAATTTATGATTATGCAATGCTGTAACTAAACCATATGTGTGCACTGTATTCACTGAAAAAGCTGACTCGCACCTGCTTCCCTCCTTTAAGTGCGTGCACTATGACACTGCAAACAGTACCAATGTATAGGGTTAGCCATTTCTGGATCTTCGATTGAAACAAAATGTGGACTGCATAGGAAATGTTTGTCAAAAAACATAGAGAAATGTCACTCCGTTCGCCTAGATTTCCCTGGCCTCTCCTCTCACATTCTTATGTAAACACCCACAGATCCAAAGTAAGGAAAACATTTGCTGTGGTTTCCTGGCGTTTGCAAGGCACTGAGCATCAAAACATGGACTTTTCACGAGCAAAATATTTTTGCACCAAAAACTTGAACCTCGTGCAGTGCCCAACCCTGTCTGCGCCAACCCTTTGGTAATGCATGCAAGGGACAAAAAAAAAAGTAAAGCAAGTATAAGCAGGCATAAGCAATTAGTCAAGCGGGGGGTCACCGGACATACCTATGTACTACCTGTGCGCTTTATCTTAAAGTACCTCACACATTTTACGCCTGACCCCTAAGCTGTTGTGAACATGTAGACTAGAAATTCGAACTGAAGCGTATGCCTCTAGCACAAATCCAATGCTCGAAGCCACAGCTTTCATGTTCGCACACTGCACACCATAGCAACCAGACTTAGCACGAGCACCGCCGATGACATCATCATCAGGTGACCCTTGATGAATCTGGAACTGTGCTATTTCCTGCCCTTCGCACAACCAGCGCTACCATTTGTCACGCTGGGCATAATTGCATGACACACAGTAAATCTGACCAGTGTGCAAAAGCATTCACACTCGCGTACACTCCACACGTCATGCATGTGCGTGTTTCTCGCACTCTAAATCAGGCATAAAATTCTCATGCCTAAGTGTCAATATTTTCAGAAGTGAGTCTGATTTCTTTCTTGGAATTGCTTTGTGAGTCAGCCCAAAGGTATTCTGGTATTCTTAATTGCGGGATAATTCAGAAGTCAATGGAGAAGAATCATTGAGCTTGGTGGAGTGAAATCAAAGCATTGTCAGGCTGACATAGCCATATAATTAAGAGGACGGAGGCTGCAGTCACTGGCTTCAATGTATGTATTCTTGCTGGTTCTTTCACTCTGAGGGAATAGTAATTGCATGATTTTCCATAATGTTACATTTATACTAATATCCCTTCCCATATTACAGTGGAGGATGGCTCATTATAGTCGGGAGCACCACTACTTTGGGAAGCTGGCACTGGAATAGAAGCTAAATTGATGGCCTGTAGTATGTACTATTGTTATTAATACAAGGTTACTTTAAGGAATGTTTCATTGATGTTCCATTCTATGTTCTTAGAATACTTAGTTATGTATGTTAGGTTATTACGAGCCTGTTCTCTCTTATCGCTGGTCGTGGGTTATTTTATTCTGGAATAAAACTACGAATATTCAACCACAACTTCGCCTCTTCTATTCCTTTCATCTGAAGACCTTACTACATATATTGGCGACGATTTAAAGGTTCTTCATCACCAAGTATCTCAGACCCACCGACAATAAGGATTTTATTTTAATTGATGTTCTCAAACTCTACAAGACTACGCGGACTACGGAGAAAACAAATTATCGTTTTCCTTCTCGATTGATTTCCAGAACTGTGAGTTTGATTTAATTCATTTTTTTCACTTTGGAAATAGTTGCATCAACCGTCAGTTACCTGGTTGTCTTCGTTTGAACACGGGCTGTGTTCTTTTCTCGCGACACGATCCATCTTGTCTGCCTCGTGTCAAGCACGCTGAAGATAACCTTCGTCAGAACACGCCGTAGCGTGTGTCGTCATCACACACCAATTTGACTTACGCTTGGTGCGTGCAACGTCATTACGTTTATCACGTCGGCGGCCATTTTGCGCAACACGAAAATTGCACTTTGTTGTTTACTGGTTATTTAATTATACAAAGACATTTTCAACACGCTAATTTTTAAACTTAGAATTTATTTAACGGAGAACTAATAGATCGGTTCCTGAGGATTTAAATACCGATTTATCTTCAGACAAGTAAGAATTGTGTCCTTTCTTCTACATGGCTTCTGCTAATAATAATAATAACAGTGGAATTGTTGCACCTCCATCCTTTTTAATTACTCCAGGC
The DNA here is from genome assembly GCF_964263255.1 of Lissotriton vulgaris. Taxonomy (NCBI): domain Eukaryota; kingdom Metazoa; phylum Chordata; class Amphibia; order Caudata; family Salamandridae; genus Lissotriton; species Lissotriton vulgaris. Next base: position 1,614,316,381 of record NC_141694.1, read on the forward strand.
AAACCTCCTACTCCCTGGCACAAATGGTTGCGTGTATTTACTAATTACTTGGAGGCAATAGATGCTTTGGATTATCCTCCTTCAAGGAAAAGAGCTATTCTTTTTAATCACTTAGGTGATGCAGGTCAACAATTATTTGACAATTTATCTGTTGTTCAAACTCCACCTGATGATGATACTTGGAATGTATATACTGAAGCTTTAACTCATCTTGGTAAACAATTCAAAGATGACCCATCTGTCATGGTTGAACGTCATGTTTTCTTTAAAAGGAAACAGTCTCAAGAAGAATCCATAGAAGATTATTTAGCAACTTTGCGTGTCCTGGCCTCAAAATGCGACTTTGGAACTTATCTTGAAACTGCTCTGCGTGATCAGTTAGTTTTTAATTGCTTCAACAAAAAGATTCAGGAGCGAATCTTGACTTGCAAAAATCCAACATTGGATGAGGTTATTGTCATTGCGAAAAGCATAGAATGTTCAGTTGTCTCATCTAAAATTTTAGCTGAACAGAGTGCTTCTTCCTCAACTGTGTGCAATGTTTCACAAGCATCTAATGATAATTTTAATGTTAATGTTGTTTCTAACCGTTCTACTGGTAAAAAAGTTTTTGAACAAAAATCTAATACGTTTTGTTACAGGTGCGGTTCAAAATTTCATATTGGAAACAACCCTAAGTGTCCAGCACAAGGTAAAAGGTGTTCAAATTGTAAACGTATTGGTCATTTTTTTGCTTTATGTCGTTTACCCAAAGATAAGACAAAAGTTAATATGGTGTATTCTGAAGAAGAAATTTGTGATGCTTTGAATGTGATGCTTTGAATGTTACTTCCTTATCTTATATTCAAATTAATGCTTTGTGTGACTTGAATGTCAAAGGTCCTATTTGTAAAATTTCAATTGGTGTGCAAACCCTACAAGTTATGGCGGATTCGGGATCTCCGATTACCATTCTAGACGAACATACTTTTCAATGTTCTTGGGATAATACAAAATTATTTCCTACCGACGTCAATCCCAAAGCTTTTGGAGGGTTTGATATTACCATGCGTGGTTATTTCCCTGATAACATCGACTTCAAAGGAAGGATCATTTTCACTAAAATTTACGTTGCACTTAACGGAAGAGACATTTTGGGTTGGCAGGAACAAGCTAGGCTTGGAATTATTTTAAAGCCTGGCCACCCTGAACCTGTTGCCTTAGGAGATATTCCTATTTTTGCCATTCTTGATAATTGCAATGATCCTATCCTATGTAATGTTTTAGAAAAATACAAAGACGTTTTTGATGACAGAATTGGTTTGGTAAAAAATTTTGAGCATACCATAAAATTGAAAGAGAAGGTTTGTCCTGTTGTTCAAAAAGTGCGTCCTGTTCCTCTATCTGTTAAACATGATTTGAGGAAACACATTGAATCTTTAGTTGCTCAAGACATCATTTGTCCTGTAGATTCATCAGAATGGGTTTCTGCTGCTGTAGTTGCACGAAAACCTAATGGTGATATTCGTTTGTGTGCATACCTTCGTGTTCTTAACCGTAACATTGTAGTCGATGTGCATCCCCTGCCTAAGATTCATGATATGCTGGCTAATATTGGTAGTAGCAAATATTTTTCTACTATTGATTTGCGCTCAGCATATCATCAGATTCCTCTTTCTAAAGTATCTCAACCTTTGACAACTTTTGTAACACCTTTTGGTGTCTATATGTACAAGAGGCTTCCCTTTGGGCTTGCTTCCGCAGCTAGTATTTTTCAAAGGTTAATGGATACTATTTTCAATAATTGCCCTGGAATTCAGGCGTTCCAAGATGATATCTTGGTACATTCTGAATCTCTAGATCAACACTATATTTTAATGGAATATGTCTTAAAATCTTTACAAAATCAGGGCCTCACTGTCAACAAAAAGAAATGCAGATTTTTAGCAAATGAAGTCGATTATTTAGGCCACAATCTCTCTAAAGAGGGTATTAAACCTAAGTCTTCCCTATTGGATGCTATTAAGAATGCTCCTTGTCCTTTAGATAAAGACTCATTGAGAGCGTTTCTAGGATTAAGCGAGTATTATGCTCGTTTCGTCAGGGGTTATGCTTTGATTGTTCAGCCCCTTAGAGACCTTTTAAAGAAACATGCCAAATATATTTGGTCCACTGAGTCTCAAGTGGATTTTGATTCAATTAAAGATATGATTCTCTCTGCTCCTGCCATCAAACCTTTTTCTCATGGTGTACAGAGTATCATTACAGTTGATGCCAGTTCCAGGGGATTGGGTGCTGTCCTTAGTCAAATGATTAAAGGTGAAGAATGCACTATTGCTTTCGCTTCACGTTCCTTAACTTCTGCTGAGATCAACTATAGTACGATCGAGCGAGAAGCGTTAGCATGTTCTTGGTCTGTAGAAAAATTCAGAATGTATATTTGGGGAACAAGATTTCTATTGTACACAGACCATAAACCCTTAATTTACATGCTTGGGGAAAGTTCTTCTAATAGAGCCTCCTCTCGTTTAGTCAGATTGTTGGCACGTCTCCAGGAGTTCAATTTTGAAATTAAATATTTGCCTGGCGGTAAAAACATCCGGGCAGATTGTTTGTCACGCATTCCTTTGCCTATACATGAATCTGTCAGTTCTGATTTGGAATGTGTTTTTTCCATTGATGATGCTCTGCAAGATTTCAAAATCACTAAACAAGATTGGTTGCAAGGTATGGAGAAAGATTCTTACCTACAAAATGTTAAACGTTTTTTGATTAAGGGTTGGCCTATGGATAGGAGTATGTCCATGGAGGAGAAACATTATGCACAGGTTGCATCTGAGTTGTCTGTTTCTGGTGACATTTTATTCAGACAAGACAAGTTTGTCCCTCCTTCCACTATTCGACAATCCATTATTTCCTTAGCTCATGAGAGTCATCCAGGTATCACCAGCACTTCTAATAAAATTAAATCCACTTATTGGTGGCCTGGTATTGACAATCAAGTTAAGTTGTTTGTCAATCAGTGTCCACAGTGTTTATGCTCTGACAAGCATTGGAAGTTGTCCAGTTCGCCACTCATACCAGTAAAATGGCCTCAAGCTCCTTGGGAGAAAATTGCCCTGGATTTCTCTGGCCCATTTTCTGTTTTTAATTCTGAGAAAAAGTTTTTAATTGTTGCTATTGATTATTTTTCCAAATGGATTTATTTTTCTTTGGTTAAGAATCCTGATTCCTCTTCTGTAATTTCATTTTTGAAAAGTTTATTTGTCATCATTGGCACTCCTCATGAAATTGTTTCCGATAATGGTTCGCACTTTGTTTCAAAAGAATTGAATTTTTTTTAAACAAATTGGATGTTAAACATACTTTTGTTGCTCTGTATAGTCCTTCATCAAACGGTTTAGTTGAAAGGGCGAACCGTTTGCTCAAAGATGCTGTTCAAACTGCGTGTGCTAACAGATTAGATATTTCTGATTTTCTTTGTGAAAAAATCTGGAACTATAATTGTACTCCTCACAGTACCACTGGAGTTTCTCCTTTCGTTTTACTTCGAGGTCGTATTCCGACTTCTAAGTTGAACCCTTCTTGGTTAATGAGAAATTCTCAGGTCAACATTGATTTATCCAAAATTCGTGACCATGTTAAAATGAAACAGAAATGTTACAAAGATCATTATGACAAACGTATGCATGTTGCAGAAAAATCTCTTGTTGCAGGAGATTGGGTAATCATCAAAAAACCTGTGAAGGTTTCTAAGGGTCAGTCCAAATTTTCTGCTCCTGTGAAGGTTGTTAAAGTATCTCGTGCAGCAGCTCTTTTGTTTGAAAGGGGTTGGTGGAACAAGAATGCTCTCATTAAGATTTCTGACCAACAAGCCAATATTATTTCTTCTAACAAGCAGAATTCAGATTTATCTGATAATTTGAATTCTAATTGGTTTGGAGTTGGGGAAACTTCTACGCCCTCTCCTGTTCCTATTAACCTTCCTTTAAATATCACTCCTGATTCTTCCCCTTTAGCTCATGGTGATTCCTCAAATGTCACATCTCTCCCCATGCCTCAACCTGTTTTTATTGCCGATGGTAAAGGGGATGGTATGGGTGTTGGTCGTAGAATCAGATCTGTTCCTGTTAGACTTCATGATTATGTTTTGAATTAATTTTTTTTTTATTTTTTTTTCTCTGTCTTTTATTTTGTTAGGGGAAGGATGTGTAGTATGTACTATTGTTATTAATACAAGGTTACTTTAAGGAATGTTTCATTGATGTTCCATTCTATGTTCTTAGAATACTTAGTTATGTATGTTAGGTAATTACGAGCCTGTTCTCTCTTATCGCTGGTCGTGGGTTATTTTATTCTGGAATAAAACTACGAATATTCAACCACAACTTCGCCTCTTCTATTCCTTTCATCTGAAGACCTTACTACATGGCCTGAACATCGCTTTCATTCCGCCGCTTCCATGCATGCTACCCACTGGCTGACGTCATCCACAACCACCACATCAACATCCTCTCCTACGCCGACGACATGCAACTTATACTGTCCCTCTAGGACAAATTCCTCAACACTAGAAACAAATGTACTGCCTGTATGACCAAAGTGCCCCCCTGGATGAAGTTCAACTGTCTCAAGCTGAACACGGACAAGACAGAAGTGGTAGTTTTAAGAAAGGATGCATCTCCGTAAGACTCCATTAGCTGGTTTTCAGACCTCGGACCCACCCCCATCCCATCCTACACACAAGACACCTCAGGATCATCGTCAATAGCAAGCCAAACATGTCTGTCCAGGTCAACGGTGTCACTGCATCCCATTTCTACAATCCTGGTATGCTGAGGAAGATCGACAAATGGTTACTGAACAACACAAAAGAGACAGAAACCCATTCCTTCATCACCAGCAGGCTACACTATGGGTACTCTCTCCATGTTGGGTTCACCCACCAGACTTGTCCTCAACCTCCCTTGCTGATCTCACATTAAACCACATGTGAGGAAATTGCATTGGCTCCCGATATGCAAGCAAGCACAGTTGAAACTCCTCACCCACACAAACAAAGCACTACACACCATAGACCCAGCCTACTTGAACAACTGTATTCACTTTCAACAAGCTTCCAAGGACATTTGCTCAGCTGGACTCTTACTAGCACATGCCCCTCACTTTCACCAAAGGAGAGTCGGAGGTCAAGCCTCTTCATTCATCACTCCTAAAGCATGGAACAACCTCCTGCTGCATATAGACCCTCCTACTCCTCCCATCTTTAATTTCACAAGAAGTTGAAGACTTGGCTCTTTGAGCAAGCCCCAACCATGGGCGTGGGGATAACCACTCACATCTGCACAGTATCTGGATATACTCACAGGTGATAGAGCTCTATATACGTGTCAGAAATGGGGTCAGTAATTTGAGGGACACAGCTCAGAACACAATAAATGCAATCTGGTTAGGTCAGAACGTGATCTGCAGGAATCTGTGCTCAACCCCTAGTTGTTGTGGCACACACAGAAGGCAATCCCCTGCGAAGTGCAAGCTACGTTCAAGCAGTACCAACTATTTTTTAAATAAAGAACACACCACAACAACATTCTTAAACTAACTTAGAAAGAAAAGAGACAATCTATTGTGCACAAAGACTCAAAAATCATCAAAATAGTTCAATAGGAATAGGAGAGATGGACTTTGTAAGGTTTTAACGTAAAAAAAAGGGCCCTGCACTATGGCAAAACTTTTTGCATTGGAGTCAGTTAATCAAGAGTTGTGCATTCGTGCCATGAAACAGGTATTAAGGAGACTATTGGTGAGCAGTTCCAGCCAGGAGTCAGAAGTCAAGATTCTTCTTCTAGCAGGGCCTTTTTCTTCAGATGGAGTCTTCCCAGGTACAAGTATGTTCTGAGGAGGTGCTAGAGTAGGTTAAAAGGCTGACCGGGCTTCTTGACAAATAGCCAGGTCTTCAGTTTCTTGCAGAATTTGAGAAGGGATGGAGTGGTCCTGATGTGGTGTGAAAGGTGATTATAGAATTTGGCGGTGATGTAGGAAAAGGAGCATCCTCCTTACTTGTTCCTGTAGACGCAGGGTATTTGCATGAGGAGGAATGAGGCTGAGTGCAATTGCCTGATCGGTTGGTAGAAGTTGAGGCAGTAGTTGAGGTAGGCAGGTCCGATGTTGTGAAGAGCTTTGTATGCGTGGGAGAGCAGTTGGAATTGGCATCGCTTCTGGATTGTTAAGCAGTGTAACGCTCTGAGGTGGGGCATGATGTGTCATTTGCAGGAGATGCTGAGGATGAGTCTGGCGGCACCATCATAAATGGTATGGAGTTTTTGTAAGAGTTGATTTGTGAAGTTGGCAAAGAGAGCGTTGCTCTAGTCCAGTGTGCTGGTGATAAGGGCCCTAGTGACCGCGTATCTGGTGTCATTGGGGAGCCAGTGAAATATTTTACTGAGCAAGCGTAGGATGAAGAAGGATGAGGAGGTAACAGCATTCACTTGTTTGGCCATTGGGTGCCATGTCTGTTGGCCACCAAGTACAGTCCTATGGAGAGCTCTTGTTGCTAAAGATCAGAACTTCAGTTTTATCTGTGTTGAGTTTTAGGCAGTTCTGTGTCATCTTGTCAGCTGTGTTGTACATGGAGGCGCTGAAGTCGGTCCTAGTGATTGTTTTCTGTGAGAGAAAGGATGAGCTGGGTGTCGTCTGAGTAGGATATAATGTTGATTCCATGGGATCTTGTGACATGGGTGAGTGGTGCCAAGTAGACATTAAAAAGGGTGGGACTCAGTGATGATCCTTAAGGTAGTCCACAGATGAGATGGAAGGAGGCCACCCAGGTCAAGGCAGGACCATGTATTCTGAAGTTGTAGAGTCTTGTAATAAGGGTGCTGTGGGAGACATTGTTGAAGGCTGCAGAGAGGTTCCTAAATCTCTTTGTGAATATCCCGATCCCCCTGACGAAGCAGTTTTTCACATGTTTGCGCTCCCATCGACTAACATTGGTGTGGGCGGGCGGACAAGCTAGACTATCTTGGGCGCTCTTGACGCTGCCGTTGAGGCAGGGTGGCATGGGTGCGCCTGACATGCATCTATAAGCCTTGTGCGCACAAGCTCAGTTTGCACACTTTTGGGCTTACCCCACTCCCTACTAGCCGCATGTAGTGGTAGAGATGGATTCAGTGTCTCCGCTTCCACTCAGTGTAGCCCTTTACCACAAAACCCCGAGACCAACACTAGACATAGACACTGCGAATATGCTGCGCTGGGCATGGCAAGAATTACGCAGATGGGCAGGTCTTTCTCTTTTATACGCGCCGGCAATTCCTCTCTGGGGTAACCCGATGTTGCCGTGCCTGGAGGGCAGCAGAGGGGACATCTCCCTGGCAGGAGTGTCATTACATACATTCGCTGATCTTTATCCTAATGGCATGTTCCGCGATATACAAGCGGCGGAAGATGAACCGGCCCCATCCTTCACTGAAAGGTTCATGTACCATAAACTGAAATCATCTTGCAAGGCTTTTGGTGACCGGTTTCCGGAGGAGCCTCCACAACTTCAAGCTCTCCAGAATATCCTAGACAGAGCGTCCCCGAAAAAGCTGATATCACGTTTGTACAGTGCGATGCAGGAAAAATCTCCTCTTGTCACTCCAAACTCTATACACATGTGGAATGCTGAACTCGACCCACAATTGACCGAGGACCAATAGTCCTTCTGCTGTAAGCAATTACTGGAACTTTCCCCTAATTATAAGCTTTGATTAATCCACTTCAAATTCTTACATAGATTTTACCGCACCCCTGTTTCTCTCCATTGAATGGGTCTTAGAGAGGACAATAAATGCTGGAAATGTGGTGCGGAAGATGCCTCCTTTCTCCATGTGGCATGGAGCTGCCCATCCCTTCATAAATACTGGGGGGCAGTCTTCGATGCCATAAACCAGATTCTCAAGAGGGCGGATGCGCCATCCCCGTTGCTGGGTCTACTGGGATGGGTGGCTAACACAGAACCCAAGTGTCGCAAACTGCATGCTCTCTTGCTGTTATACGCTAAACGTCAGGTGGCAATTCGCTGGGGGCGCAAAACTCTTCCCAAATTTGCAGACTGGTTGTCAGACGTGACTTATAGTCACACTCAACTCGGTACGTACTGGGAATCCATGCCGACTGCCTCTCGTCCTCGGGACATATGGGAGCCATTCAAATTCTTACATAGATTTTACCGCACCCCTGTTTCTCTCCATTGAATGGGTCTTAGAGAGGACAATAAATGCTGGAAATGTGGTGCGGAAGATGCCTCCTTTCTCCATGTGGCATGGAGCTGCCCATCCCTTCATAAATACTGGGGGCAGTCTTCGATGCCATAAACCAGATTCTCAAGAGGGCGGATGCGCCATCCCCGTTGCTGGGTCTACTGGGATGGGTGGCTAACACAGAACCCAAGTGTCGCAAACTGCATGCTCTCTTGCTGTTATACGCTAAACGTCAGGTGGCAATTCGCTGGGGGCGCAAAACTCTTCCCAAATTTGCAGACTGGCTATCAGACGTGACTTATAGTCACACTCAACTCGGTACGTACTGGGAATCCATGCCGACTGCCTCTCGTCCTCGGGACATATGGGAGCCATTCCTCTAAAGGGTGCGGGACAGAGACGCGCTGTTGTCTCCTGGACCAACTGGAACACGGCAATGCTGCTGAGGGCTGGGGTGGAGGCCTGGGCATAGTGTAGAGGTTGTACCTTCTAATGTGCTGTTTGTCGTTGCATATTTCTTGTCAAATACGCTGCTTGTGATCACACCGTTTTCCCTGTCTTGTGACTATATGGTATGCCCCCGGGCGTCTAACAGAGTATATGTGACTATGCCAAGGTTATTTGTCACCGACTTAACCACCAGACTGTTGCTGAACTAGCCCTTTGTGCCATGTTTTTACTACTCAAAATATGTTCAACCTATATCAATATAAGTAGCGCTGCCAATAGCCTTAGTTGTTGTATTATTTACTAAAAACATGCATCCTTGTATACAACATTTGCCAATGTGTGTAATTTGAACACTATATCTTGTATGCTATCGATGCAAAATGCACATTGCTTTGTATGCTACCATTATTCAAATAATAAATAATTGTTTTTTTTTAAAAGTAGGTCCAGGGAGGGGAATACTACAGGGAGGAGGGTGAGACTAGGAAAAGGTGGGGTGCAGGAGGTGGGAAAATCCATGCAACAGAGATGCAGGTAAGGAGCAGGAGATGCCCGAAAAAGCGCAGGAGGAGAAAGGCGGGAAAGAGCTGGAGTAATGTGCAGGGCTCAAAGAGGCACAAAGAAGAAAAAAGGTACAAAGAAGGAAAAGTGGGGCACAAAGAGAGTGGAAAAAAGGGCACAAAGGAGGTCCAAGAGAGTGACTGGAAAGTGGAAAACAGGTACAAAGAGGCCCAAGAGATAAAGTGGAAAACGGGCACAAAGAGGACCAAGAGAGAGATTGGAAAATAGAATGCGGGCAAAAGAGGTCCAGGGGAGAGAGTGTAAAGTGAAAAATGGGTACAAAGAGAGAGAAAAGGATGGGGAGAAGGGTGAGAGGAAGGAGCAGAGAGCAAGAGAGAAGGAGGAATGCAAGAGCAAGGCTGGGCCTCGAGGCAGTGAGGCTGGGTCTGAAAGGACCTTAAACTGGTCAGAGGTTCAGTCCAGAAAAGTCGGAGCTGGGGCCGTGGCACCTGCTCAATATGGTTGCGCAGTGGCCACCATTAAATAGGTCATGGGAGGATGGGAGAGTGGGGTGTGCAGAGGGTGGGGCTAGGAAAGGGCTGGCACAGGAGATGGGAGAAGGCATATGATGGAGATGCAGGTTGGGTGAGGCAGGAAAGAATGGGAGAGTGTCGGGTGCTGGTGCAAGGCTGGAAAGTGCAGGAGTAACAGGCAGGGCGCAAAGGTGCACAAACAAGGAAAAATGGCACAAAGACAGACAAAATGTGGCACAAAGAGAGTCAGGAGTGGAAAAAAAACAGGCACAAAGGAGGCCCAAGAGAGAGAGAGAGTGGAAAGGGGAAAATGTGAACAAAGAGGCCAAGAGAGAAAGTGGAAAGTGGGAAACTAGTACAAGGAGAGAAAGTGGAAGTTAGAATGCGGGCATAAAGGAGGCCCAAGATAGAGAGTGGAAAGTGGAAAATAGGCACCAAGAGTCACAAAAGAGAATATGGAAAGTGGAAAACAGGCATAGAGAGGCCCGATAAAGAGAGTCGAAGTGGAAAACGGTCACAAAGAGGCCCAAGTGAGAAAGTTGAAAATGGGCACATAGAGGCCCTAGATGGGGAGTGGAAAGTGGAATGTGGGCACAGAAAGGCCCAAGAGAGAGAGTGGAAAATGGAAAACAGTCACAAAGTGAGGGAAAAGGATAGAGAGAAGGGCTAGAGGAAGGAGCAGAGTGAGAGAGAAGAAGGAGAGCACGAACAAGACGGAGCCTCAACGCAGCGAGGCCAGTCAAAAAGTGCCTTAGACTGGTCGAATGACCAGTCCTAGTAAGTGGGAGCTGGGGCCTGGGCACCAATCCAAACAATTTTCTCACTGTCCCCCTACTTCCTCTTGCAGCACTTTCTCTTTTCTGTATTGTAGAATTAACCAGGAGCCACTGGTGGCACTAAGCTGCTACCATACATGCAGTCTTCATCTTCTTGGCTACTCCCCTACCTTACAGGCTTACAATTGGATTTCACTCAGACTATGGCATAGACTGGATGTTGTGGAATTCTAGGGATGAACAGGAGACCCCCTCTCTGACATCTCCAAGTCAAAAAAGCTAATGCTAAAGCTGCCCTTTGTTCCTCCTACTGTTCATGTACCTTCCTAGATAGATAATTCCTGTTAAGAGTTCAGCCATTAACACCCATTGGCCCTTCCTGATCCCAGTGTAAACTTTTGGACTTGATCCTTTCTGCAGGGTCATCCTCAAACTTTTGGCCTTCACCCTCCTGTTTTCCGAACCCATTTTGGTTGGCTTTTAGGACTCTGCGCACTTTACCACTGCTGAACCAGTACTAAAGTGATTGTGCTCTCTCCTTTAAACATGGTAAAATTGGCTTACACCCATTTGGCACATTTAATTTATTAGTAAAGTGGTACTACATTTACCCTGGGGCCTTAAAATTAAATGCTAGTGGTGAGCCTTCAATACTGATTGTGCAACCCACCTAAGTAGCCCTTTTAAACATGTCTCAGGTGTGCCATTATTGCATGGTTGTGCAATTTTAAACTGCCATTGCGACCTGCAAAATAAACCTTATGCCAGTCTAAACCTTCCATTTTAATACATATAAGTTAACCCTTGGGCAGTCCCTAAACAACTCACAGGGCAGGGTGCCATGTATTTAAAAAGTTGGAAATGCACTTTTAACTTTTACAAGTCCTGATAGTGAAAAACTCTTAAATTCAATTTCACTACTGCAAGGCCAACCCCTCCATTAGGATAACATTGGGTTTCCTTTTTGACATTTAATAAGTGGGAGCAGGGAAGAATTTCGAATTGTACTTTAAAATCAAGAGTGGGCGGAATGTTTAATTCCGCACATGGAATTGGCAGAATTTGGCGACTCCACAATACTGGAGTTTTGGCCAAATTCCGTCAATCGTTACGAGGCTGAATCATTTTCCGGTGAGGCTCCAGAAATTCAAGCTGCCAAGAGCAAGCAAGATTTGGCTTTCCCTAGTGTGATTTTCTAACTCAGACGGTCACTTTGTCTACTCGAGTGGCAGCAAAATAAACTTAAATGTCTGTGTGCTCTTGCACACCACATGGTGCAGTTCATGCTGATTTTTCAATGCTGCGCAAGCTACCGGTGCTAATATGCAGTGTGACATGCATATTCTCCATCTGTTGGTGGAACTTCCACCACCCCTATTTCAAACCTTATTTAACCCGTGCTGTGCAAATGACAGAATGGTTCAGTTATCGCCCGTGGTGCTTCTATGCCAACTATGGAACCGTTCCGTCATGGCATCTACCCACGGGAAATGCGCTGGCACTCCCTCCGTGGGCGCCGATTCCCACCCCCAACCAGGGATGGCAGCTTCTTCTGCTGCCACCCCCAACCACCCAACTCGGAAATCTGATAACGTCGATGTGCTCAAATCATTAAGTGAAGCCGGGGACCACCAGGGATTTCATATTTTATTGGGGGAGCGACCCCTTGGGCAAGGGTCGAATGCCCCCTGGGGGAGATTGGTTGTGTTTTAAGGCCGATCTTCGTCCGGAGGGGTGAAACCCACTAGATCACCAAGGATTTTGAATATTGACATTAATTACGGGGAGCGACCCCCTTGGGCAAGGGTCACTCCCCTTGGGGGACTTTTATTAATAATACCGCTCCCAGAGGTCAGACCGTCCGCTTTTAGGCCAATCTGCCATCTGTGAGAGGGCAGAAGCCCAATAGACATTAGGGATTGTAGTTTTGATATATTGGGGAGGGGACTCTTGGGCAAGGGTTGCTCCTTTTTATTTGGGTGCTGATTGGCCATATTTTAAGGTCCATTTGCCCCCATGGGGGCAGAAAGCCAATAGACACCAGTGATATTTACATTTATATGTTGAGTATTAGCCCCTTGGGCAAGGGTTGCTATCCTTTATTGGGGAAATGTTTTGGCCATTTTCTGCCTCCCTAAGGGCAGATCGGTCACATTCTAAGGCCCAATTAACCCCCAAAAAGGGTAGAAAGTCACTAGTCACCAGGGATTTTGCTGGGTGTGTGTGTTTACTGGCTTCTGACTAGAGATGTGTGTGGCTGTCTTTTGGGTGCTAATGGTTAGACATAGGGTATCATAATGTTAACTGTTTTATTTCTTGTCATCATTTGCATTCCTGATTGTAATGTTTTATTTCTCCTTTTTATTCTGGTGCAAAGCTTTTAATTTCCTGTGCTTTGACTCCTGCTTGCGGTTTCGCCACTGTTAGATGTGAGGTGTGTGTTGTTCCATGTGCTTGGTAAGAAAATATTTTTGTACTGTTTACTGTAAATGATTATCATTTCCCTGCATGAAAGTGATTTTTGTAACTTCCATGATATTAGCAGAATATTTAGCTTCTGTTTTGTTGTGTGTAGAATTCTCCTTGGATTTGTTTTCGATGTGTATTGTGTTGTCGTATGAGCAATTTTCTTTTGTTCTTCCTTTCCAGGGGTATATTATTGGTGCTTCCTGTGTCTGTGCAGAGTAGGTGCTGGTGAGTCTAGCTGTCTCTGGCAAGTGAGAGGTATTGGTTTTCAATATATAGTTCTTTGTGTGCTTTGTATCCATTGTCTTTTTCCTTCTGATTACCAGTATTTTTACTTTCTGTTTGTTAAATCCACACTTTTATTATTACTTATTTTATACAGTGCTGGGTATTGTCAACTTATTCGTCAAGCTACTTTTCTTAGTAAGGATTATGGCTAGCCGCAGGATGACTGCTCAGCAGGTTGTTGGTATGTTTTTTGAGTCTTCCTCTGAGCATGATTATTAGGCTGACTCTGCATCTGAGGCTGAGGAGGAAGGCTAGGGTTCTAGCAGTGAATTTTCTCTCTGAGAGGAACCATCTGATGATGAGCCACTTTCAATCCTGAGGAAGTGCCTCTTTTAGAGGAGGACACTGATGTGGTGATAGTGCGGCAAGAATGCAGCCTGGGGCAAAAAGGGTTCCCATTGGAACTATGCGTTGCCCCAAACATGGTGCAGCCGGCGTTTCTTGCCTTTAGTGGTGTCACTGGGTGCAGAGTGAATACTAAAAACCTTATGCCTAGAATGTTGTTTTGGTTGCTTATGGATGATTTTAATTTGTATGCTGAACAGTATTTGAGGGACAAAAAAGCCAGTCTTAATCCCCATACTAGAGCTTCCTAGTAGATTCCCACAAATCTGGATGAGTTGAAGAAGTTCTTGGGTTTACCTTTGTTGATGGCCCTGATAAGGAAGCCATCGCTGTCTTCAAATTGGTCTACTAGTCCCATGATGGCAACGGCTATTTTTTCTGCAACCATGAGTCATAATCGGTATTTGCTTTTTCTTCAGATACTGCATTTTGTTGATAATGCTTTTTAACGTTGCCACAAAATTACCCTGATTGTAACCATCTTTTTAAGATTCAGTCTGTCCTTGTTCAGTTTGTAGATTGATTTTCAGAGATCTATTCCAGGAAAAGAAATAGCTGTGGATGAGATGTTGGTCCTGTTCAAGGGCTGATTGGTTTTTAGGCAGTACATTCCTAGCAGGAGGGCACAGCATGGAATTAAGATGTATATATTGTCTGAGAGTAGTGCTGGATATGTCTAAAATTTCCGGGTGTACACCGGTAGGGATTTCAGTACTGACCCCCCTTATTGTCCATACACTTTCGGAGTTAGTGAGAAAATTGTGTAGACACTTGGTAGGGCACTTTTTAACAAAGGTCTCCATTTATACCTACATAACTTCCACACTGGTGTACAATTGTTCAGGGAATTGTTTAAATTGGTAAATGTTGCTTGTGGCACAATTTTCTGACAGGAGAGATGTCTACATGCTGACTACCCTCCATGATGAAAGAACTTCACCTGCAACTGTTTGAGGTCAAGTTGCTGAAGTGCACAAACCTGTGTGCATTTTAGACTACAATAAGCAAATGGGAGGTGCAGATAGAGTAGATCAGAGGTTGGAACCTTACACTGCTGTTCGTAAGGCTTACGTTTCGTATAAGAAGTTGGATATCCATTTATTCCATTTAGCAACTCTCAATGCTTTTGTTTTATTCATGGATTGGTTTCCAGAGCCAAATATGGTGTTTGTTCAGTTTCAGCAGTCTGTGATGGGCATCCTTGTTGTAGTGGAGCAGGCAATAGTTGCAGTGGTGGAGGATGTGGCTAGATTGAAAGATCTTCAAAAAACAAGAGAGAGTTAGGACCGTATATAGGCCATCCTTGTCCCAATGTAATACTAAAAATAACCAACTAAGACGGCCCACTGGAGAGTAGCAAGGTCAACTAGGTAGTGTCTAACACCACAAGGTTTGTTTAACAGAACCCTCACACACCAACCTGGTTGGTGTCATGCTTCATCATTGGGTTCCCAGTTGGGAAGCCGAATGCTACCCAACTGTGCCACAACACCTGATTACAGTGGAGCATTTTTTTGGTGTTTTTTAATGTGATGGTGCTGGGAGTGAAGTGGCGTTAAAAATACCTCTGGGAAACTCACTAATTAATCATTTATTCCCAGTGGCTCAGGGTTTGGTTAAAAAATGATGAGATGGATAATGTATCAGAACTACAGATATGTGTCTGTATTATCCTTTGGTCAACATGTTTCAGCTCTCGAAAAATTAATGCGCCTTCTTCAGGACCTCTCTATACTGACTAATGTGAAAAGGGGAGAAAGTGAGTGGTAACATTAGAAGCATCTGTTTAATGCATTTTTACACACTCACTAAGGTGTGCTCATCATGCTGAGATGGACTAGCCAAGAGTCCTGGTCCATCAATGGAAAAATTCATATTTCATGGTATTTCCATGGCCATACGGTTCCAGGGAGTGGAGAGCTCCTATTAGGTACTTTAGTCTCGGTGCTCGCCTGCGTATCAACCTACTCCGTTGTCCTCTGGAACTGGATGGGTGGATCCACTTCCAGAGGATACAGGAGTATGTCTGGGTTTTGCAGATTTCCCTAGACAACCGCCGAGTCTGGGACCAGAAACACAGGTGACTGCCTTGCAAAAGCAGGTCGTTTTGCGATAGATAAGTTTTTGCTGTATCCACAGTATGTTTTGAGCTGTTTGCTGTGGCTGGTACTATGCCTACCCACACAAGTTTGGTACCATTTTTATTGGGAGACCTGGTGAAAAGCTGGGTGTAATGAAGTTTGTGGCTCCCCCCCCCCCAGTTTTCTAAACTTTCGATCACAGAACTGTGAGAAAAATGTGTTTTTAAGACAAATTTTGAGTTTTGCAAGGGATTTCGGGTAACAGAACCTGGTGAAAGCCGCACAAGTCACCCCATCCTGTTTTCCCGGAGGTGTCTAGTTTTAAAAAATGTACAGGTTTACTACGTTTCCCTAGGTGCTGGCTGAGCTAGGGCCCAATATCCACAGCTTGGCATTTGGTCAGTTTTCAGTGAAAAAAATGTATGTGTCCATATTGGGTTTGGGGCCACTTCCTGTTGCAGGCACGAGGCCTACCCACAAAAGGGAGGTACCATTTTTATCAGGAGACTCTGGGAAATTCTGGGTGGAAGCAGTTTGTCGCTCCCCTCAATTCCCTGAAATTTCCATCACAGATATGTGAGGAAAATGTGTTTGTTTAGACAATTTCTGAGGTATGTAAGAGATTCTGGATAACTGAACCTGATGAGAGCCACACATGTCACCCATCCTGATTTTCCTGTGTCTAGTTTTAAAAAATTTACAGTTTTGCTAGGTTTCACTAGGTGCCTGTTGAGCTAGGACCCAAAATCCAGAGCTAGGCATATTGTAAAAAACAAGGTCAGTTTTCAGTGGAAAAATATGGTGTGTCCACATTGGTGTTAGGCCGTTTCCTGTCATGGGCACTAGGCCTACCCACACAAATGGGGTATCAATTTTAACCTAAGGGAGCACATAATAGTAGAACAAGTGTTATTACCAATTGTCTTTCTCTGCTGTTGTGCATTCCAAATGTAAGACAGTGTGTAAAAAAGAAGTGGGGTTTAAAAATGGCCTCTAATTCACATGCTAGCATGGGTACCCACACATTCACAGATATGTAAATAACTACTACTTCTAAACTCCATACCTTGTTCTCACTTTGGAAATACATATTTTTTCTTGATACCTATTTTTCACTCTTTATATTTTACCAAAATCAATTGCCGTATACTCGGTACACACCAAAAACACACCAAAAAACCATTAGAGGTAATGCCGCATAATTGTCTCCCTTTGAGGCTTTTACTGCAAGCAGTGTTTCCCCATCTATTTGTTTTTTTGTACCCTTTTTTGTAGCTACGGAAGCTGAGTGATCAGCTGCCGCTGTGGCTCTGTCAGCCAATGAATTCCCTGCAACGTGAACGCCATCACGTTGAAGACTCTGCGAATGTATCAAGTGAGTCTTTTGTAGTTCTTTCTGTAAAAGAACTACTTGTTCCCAAAGTTTTTTATGCTTTATTGTGGCACCTGTCTCATCTTTGTAACCGTTTTTTATCCAGGTCCTCATGGAATTATTGTAAGACCGGATGCAGTAATGCGAATCGCACACTATTAGTGTCGGGAATTCGCGATCAGCATTTTCAAGCGCCATCTTTAGAGATCTCATTTCAGCTCACTGAGCTGTACAGTTTCTGAGTGATTCAGTTTTAGTGACCATCAGTCTGAATTTACCTAAGCGCCAGCGACCTTTAACAATAGCGCACGCAGCATTGTAAATTTGTTTTTCCACAACATAGTGTTGTGCAAATCTGTCCGTGTAGATTACACAGGTGTACTGTTCGAGAGGCAGAATTTCAATTGACAGAGGGCATTCACATTTGTGTTCCAGATTTTCTCGTTTTTTCATTTTCGGATCAAAAGCATGTTTCACGTTTTCTGTAGCAAGAGAATTTTCCCATTGTATCCATTTTGGATCTAGAGCTATTGCATTTGGAATGCCTGGTCTTGTTACTGCCTCAAGGGCTGATACTGCTGTAAAAATTGATATCCTCTTCCCTTGGGCTAGGGCTCTTTCTTTTGCTACAGCAGTTTGAACCGCAGTTAGAATTTTTTCAGCAGAACTGAATTTCATTTCAGCTTGTGTGTACAAGTGTGATTTGTAAGCTATTGGTACCGTTCCTCACTCATTAGAGGTCAGGTATGTGAATCCGCATCTTCCTAGGATGACTTGGATTACAAGGTTGCGTTTGTTTGCACGTGTTTGCAGTTTTGTTTTAGTTAACATGTCTGACTGTAATGATCTTAAAATTTCTGTGTGTTTTTGAGTGCAATTAATTGGTTTAAAATCAGGTTTTATTAATTCATAGAGAGGTTTAACCCTCTCTGCATAATTTAGAATGTATGTTCTTCCGAAATTCAGGAAACCTAGTATTGGTTGTAAGTTTTTCCGCGTTTTTGGAGCTTGGAGTACTGCACACTTCTCTAGGAAGTTGTCTGCTAGGCTTTTGTCTTCACTTGATAATTCATATCCTAAAAATAGGACAGTTAGATGGGCAATTCATGATTTTTTAAAGTTGAATTTGTACCCTTCAGATGCGAACCCAAGTATTATGGAGTTCACTCTTTTCAAGTGAGTCTCCAGGTCATCGTCTGTAAGATAGATGTCATCGACATAGGATAATGCCTCATCATCATATATTTGTAGTAACTCTGTTACCCTGGCTGAAAATAATCCTGGGCTATTCTTGAATCCCTGTGGGAGACAACAACATTGTTTTTGGGTCCCCATGCTGGTCCCCTTCGCAAGACCTCTGCAACTCCCTCGCCTCCTACTTCCACAACAAGATCGCGGACACACACAACAGCTTCAGCACTCAACCGACGCACGCCACGACCGAACCTCCGCCCCCCCCCCCCACCACCCTCCGCCCCTGGACTCCGATCAGCACCGAAGACACCATCCGTACGATGAACTCCATCCACTCCGAATCGCCGACCGACCCCTGCCCTCACCACATCTTCAACAAGGCCGACGCTGTCATCGCACCCCACCTGCGGGACATCATCAACACCTCCTTTGACACCGCTACCTTCCCGGAGAGCTGGAAGCACGCCGAACTCAGCGCCCTACTCAAGAAGCCATCAGCCGACCCCACCGACCTCAAGAACTACCGCCCCATCTTGCTGCTCCCGTTTCCTGCAAAAGTCATCGAGAAGACCGTCAACAAGCAGCTGGCCGCCTTCCTCGAGACGAACTGCGTCCTCGACCCCTCGCAGTCTGGCTTCCGGGCCAACCACAGCACCGAGACCGCCCTGATCGCAGCCACCGATGACATCTGAGCTCTGCTCGACAACGGAGATACAGTGGCCCTCATCCTCCTAGACCTCTCCGCGGCCTTCGACTCTGTCTGCCACCGTACCCTAGTACAGCGCCTCAGCAACGTCGGAGTCCAGGAGAAGGCACTGGAGTGGATCATCTCCTTCCTCGCCGGAAGGATACAGAGAGTCCGCCTCCCCCCGTTCAGATCTGAAGCCACCGAAGTCATCTGCGGCGTCCCTCAAGGCTCCTCACTCAGTCCAACCCTCTTCAACGTCTACATGAGCCCCCTCGCAGACATCGCACGCCAGCACAACCTCAACATCATCTCCTACGCCGACGACACCCAGCTGATCCTCTCCCTCACCAACGACCCCAACACCGCCAGAGCCAACCTACACGAAGGGATGAAAGAGGTAGCCGAATGGATGAAGAACAGCCGCCTGAAACTGAACTCGGACAAGACGGAAGTCCTCATCCTGGGATCCTCACCCTCCGCCCGGGACGACTCCTGGTGTCCCCCCGCCCTAGGCAGTGCACCCAAACCTACAGACCACGCACGCAACCTGGGCTTCATCCTGGACTCCTCCCTCTCCATGACCAGGCAAGTCAACGCCGTCTCCTCGTCGTGCTTCAACATCCTGCGTATGCTACGTAAGATCTTCCGGTGGATCCCCACCGAGACCAGGAAGACGGTCACCCAGGCCCTCGTCACCAGCTGTCTGGACTACGGCAACTCCCTCTATGCCGGAACCACCGCCAAACTCCAGAAGAGACTCCAGCGGATCCAGAACCCCTCAGCACGACTCATCCTGGACATCCCCCGTCGCAGCCACATCTCCGGACACCTGAGAGACCTACACTGGCTCCCGGTCAACAAGAGAATCACCTTCTGACCCCTCACCCACGCACACAAAGCCCTACACAACCAAGGCTCAGGATACCTCAACAGCCGCCTCAACTTCTACGCTCCCAAACGCCAGCTTCGATCGACCGGCCACGCCCTCGCCGCCGTCCCCCGCATCCGAAGAGCCACCACAGGGGGACGGTCCTTCTCCTACCTCGCCGCCAAGACATGGAACTCCCTCCCGACCCACCTCCGCCTGACCCAGGACCACCTCGCCTTCAGGAAGCAACTCAAGACCTGGCTGTTCGAGCAGTAGCGGACCCCCCTCCCCTAAGCGCCTTGAGACCCTCTGGGTGAGTAGTGCGCTATATAAATGCTCTGATTGAAAGCAGTCAAATATCTGCTTTCAGGTGCCATGTTTTGACAGAAGAAACCATTTGAAATATCTAATGTTGTTTTATATTTCTTGCGCACAATGTTATTCATTAGTGCTGCACTGTGTGAGTTTTGTACGGCAAAAGATTTACAGCAGGAGTGTAGGTGTCTGTAGTCCAAAACTAGACGATATGAATCATCTGGCTTGGAGACAGGAAACAAAGGATTGTTCATTTGTGAGGTGCATGTTTAAATCACCCCCTGATATTTAAGTTGATCTAAAATTTCTCTTACTTGTTTTTTAGCTTCTTGCTTAACAGGATACTGCCTCTGTGCAGTAGGTTGATTTTTTAACTGGATTTTATAGTGAGGAGAATCCTCATCCCATCCTACATGATTTTTATATAATGCAGGGGCTTGGGCCACTGCCCATTTTCTTGCAAATGTGTATTTTTTATGAATTGGAATGTGATTTGAGAAGGCAGGCATAATCATTTCTTCTTTACTACCAGGCAAAGCGGAGCGCAGGCAGCGGTCATCAGTTTGAACGGCAAACGCTGAGAACAGTCGTGTAACACTTTAAAGTAAGTGCGAAAACACACGATCTTACAACAGACTAGGAGTTAGGAATTAGGAGTTAGGAACGGTTGATAGGGAGAGGCTACAAATGTTTCTTGTTTATCATTTATAGCGGCAGCGTATTTGGAAGCTTAGCTGTATACCGGGATCAGGCGGAGATCAAGAGCATACGTTCAGAGACAAGGGTCCAGGACCTTGGAAGTAAGTCGAGAGATAATCAATGTTTGCTATGTCGCTACTTAATATGGTTCAGGTATAATAAGCGGTCCATTGTTTATTTTGGCAGCGGACCACATAGAAAAGCAGTTTGGACCACGGAGTAGTTGTACAGCCATAAAAAGTGTCACCTTTAACATTCACTACGGGTGAGTGCGGAGTTTTTTAAATAACGCGCTAAGAGTAATTATACAATCTGTAATATGACTAATGGCGACTATATATCTAGTTGCAGATATTAAAGAGTTAGCGTCCTGACTATCCTGTTTGCATAGATTCTCACGGAGGAGATTCCGGTCGTTCATAGTGGCGGTGAGTTTCCCAGTATTGCAGGTGTGTAGTGGCAGAGGAAGGATGTTTTGGTGTAGACTACGAACAGCGTTGACATATTAAATAAACAGGCTGCGTTATTTATGTAGACCAATACTGATAGTTGCAATAGTTGAACTTCATTTATAACTTCAGATAGGTATATTTGGCATATGAAGGGACGTAAATGCTGTGTTTTGAATGTTAGTTTCCATGATACATAGCAGATCTTAGTATTGCCGGCATTACCACAGAGAGCCACTGAGATGTGTAACAGGTGGACTGGACTCAGAATTCAATTTAAGTATTGAGAACACATGATGGGACATAAATGCTGTTTTATGAATGTCAGTTTCCAGTATACACCCAAGATCTTTATACTGTTGGAATAATCATATGAACCTTCAGGTGTATGAGATAATATAGGAAATGTTACGAGAAAGTAATGTATATTTTTGTACTGTATGATATATTAAGAACTTACGTGATTGATGAGGTAGCCCCCATATGAAGATAACAGTTGATTGTAAGCTGTGAGGATTGTATACATGTAGAGTAATTAAAAATGTTTTTATTTGCAGAACACTGCCCCGAAGGAAGGAACCAACGTTCCGAAATGCATTGGGCCAGAGATTAAATATGGTTCAGTAGCAATTATGGAATAGAATCAATGTAGAAAAATGATAATGTTTATGTACTGAATTAAGTTTGGTATTTGTCAAAAAGTTGGCCAGCGATTATAAGTGATGATATAACATTTAAATGATTCATGAATATGTATATGAATAAGGGAGGTAGATGTGAAATGATGAAATAAGTAAATACTGAGATGCAACATAGCAATTTGTGTGGTATTAAGATTTTGTTTGAATATATTGAATATTTATAAAAAATTGTGAACGTTTAGTTCAATAGGCACAGTGCACACTAGAGCAGGTCCATCCTGTTCACGGTTTGAATATTAGTATTAGTGTGAAGCCAACACATTACTATAGTGTAGCACCCTTGTTTAAAGATAGGTACAGTAAATAGAAAGCGATTAAACTGAGTGCGCCTCTCACCCAGCTGCGGGTATTTAACTTGATAATCATTTCTTCGCCATGTGGGCACTCCCTGACAAACTCTGGTGGCCAGGCCCTTTCTGCTAGAAGGATATCATAGCCTTTAGATAGGTTCTCCCAAAAGAGACCTTTTATTTTCCTAGTTTTATCTCCCTCTATACGTAATGTTATTTCATAAAGTTTATGGGGCACGCTCACTCGGGTGTCTGCAGTTTCCACTTGGATGTATTTATTCGTGTCCACTGTCTCCAGAAGATTCATCAGGATCTTGCGAGCTATGGTCACTTCTGCTGCGCTGTCTAGCATTGTCTGGGCCCACTCTCTGTTTTTCAGTTGTGTCCTCGGGATTCTCTGCATGTTTTATTTTAATACTGGCTACCTTCTTTCTGGGAAATTGTAATTTTTTACTTTGATGAGCAGGTTCCTTGTCTTTGGACTTGACGTGCTCTTCTTTATGTTCTGACCGTCCTCTTCTTTCCGATTTCTTTGAGGAAGTCTGAAAAGATCGAGAGGGACGTGTATCAATATCTTGATATCTGTCAGGTTTTTTCAAATTTTTCCTATTTCTAAGGTTGTATCTTTTTTCAGAGGGCTCCCTTTGGGGAGACTTGAACCCCCCCCCCCCCTTTCTGGAGATCTATTTCTTTGTTGGGGAGACCTTCCTCTGGACTGAAATTGTCTTTCTCTGGGAGTGGTTTGTTTATTACCCTCCCACTTCTTCTTTTGAGAATTGAGATTATTTTTAATGAAATTCTTTTCAGGATTTTCAATTAGTTGGGGATTTACTGGTTTACCACCCAAGCTATCTCTACCTACTTCTTCATAGGATTTTTCAATTATTTTAGCAAGTTCAAAAGGTTGGTCTGCTATATCCATCTCTTTCAATTTTAGGCAGATCACCACACATGCTGCTTCTTCTTTTATGTTGGCTAATAATATAGCCGAGACCTGCTTAAAGTCTTTCGGTAATTTCATACCCAGAGTTAAAGCAGGTTCTGGACCATATTCATTTTGAATCTGTCTTAGTACATATGGTATAACCGCCATAGACGGAACACCATGTGTTTTTGTGTAGATAGAAGCAAAAACTGTGCCCAAAGTGTCACAGTCCTCCACATGTGGTGTGATCCCCATTGGGAGACAGATAGTCAGGATTCTGTGTTTTTCGTGAGGGGTAGTATCAGGAAATACTGCCTCTATTTGAGTAATTTTTTGAGCTAACCAGAATGGAATTTGTTCCCGTTTTGCGGGTGTTTTACCAAGACATGATTGTATATTCTGTGGTGTACTTTTATTTGTGTTCCCCTGTTGAGGGGTATTTTGTGGAATTTTAATTGCAGGGTGAAAAAACAACTATGCCCCTGCACTATAAACATTCAATGAGTGAATAGTAATAGTGTAAGTTTTTTTAGGAAAATAATGAAGGCATTAGGACAAATCTAAACATTTAGTGAATCTCCGAGAAAAAGTATATATGCATGGAGATACATAGGTGGAGAAACAGTCTGTTCTTGGTGTCGTCACTTCTGTTTATTGTTCCATTTCAAAAGCCAACACGTGTTTCATCGCAGGGAACAAACTGCGAATCTTCAGGGCTTGATTGAAAAAACTATTGGACTAGATACAATCCATCCAGATGTCTAATCTTCAATCACTTTTATGATAATGAAATTTTGGGGAGAGGGCCGGTCAGTGTGCAGACTCTGTTCAGTGTCCTCGTAGAAAAACGACCGTTCGTGATACACGGCGCCGGGAAACCAATAGAGGGAGATCTACATAGCCTAGGTGAACTGCCTACGTGGACAATACGGCGCACCCGCCTATCCACAAACGTGTTTCTCCTCCCGGTTGTCACCTCACTCTGGAATTAACGAGATTTCGCACAGCCCGATCTAATAATTTTGGAAATCCGAATTTAGGATTCCACGCAACGCCCGGACTGGGCTTTTGCATAACGAACTTTCACCATTATCGTTTTTCTACGAGGACACTGAACAGAGTCTGCACACTGACCGGCCATCTCCCCAAAATTTCATTATCATAAAAGTGATTGAGGATTAGACATATACTTTTTCTCGGAGATTCACTAAATGTTTAGATTTGTCCTAATGCCTTCATTATTTTCCTAAAAAAACTTACACTATTACTATTCACTCATTGAATGTTTATAGTGCAGGGGCATAGTTGTTTTTTCTGTTGTGTGGATCAGCTTGCTGGTCCTCTTGGAGTGGTTCAGAGGTATTACCGCTCGCCTCATTGCCTAAACTGACTACCGTTTAAATATATTACCTTGCGGCCACCTAGGAAGTGCGCCCAGTAATTCTGGAAAACTAAAAGACCTCTAAGCTGTTTTAATTGCAGGGTGGACTGTTGAAGTCCGCATGACATATTGGACCAATTGTCTATGTATTTTATTTAGTTGTTTTGACTGAACTAAAAGTTCTCTGTCTGACATTGTTTCAATGTCAGGGTGTGGTGTGTAGCTGGCTAGAACCAGCCATTAAACCAGAGCAGGTGCTCTTGGTATGTTAGTGGAATTTCAACTTCCTCGAAGGGAGAGTATTCCTCTGGAGCTTCCGTTATTTTGTAGTAGTGGAACTCATGTGTTACAGCATGTGCTGCTGGAAAATTTATCCAGGAATAGAATACCTCTGTCTGCCGAAATTCATGTGCCTCTACCACAAATATGACTGTACCACCTCTTGATGTTACTCCATTTTTTATAAGTTTTATAGTTATGGTTTTTCTTATATTGACCGGGATGATTATTGCATCCGGGTCGTTATCTTCATTAAACCCTGTAACGTCTGCACCGGGTTGATTCGCATTTACTGCGGCTCTACCGGTTTCGTTGTTGTCGCCGTTAGTTGACATTGTTTAATGAAAGTTTTTTGCAGAGCAAGTTTTGAGGAAACAAAGATTAGGTGCACAATATTTTGGAACACTGTATCCTTCAACGTTGACTAAACCGAAAACTAATGCATAGGAATCTCTTCCTACTACGCTTCGGCGGATATTAACCTTTCACCCACTCCAGACGTCTATTGGAGTTTTTATGGGAAAAAGGGGTCTGTGTGAAAAAGCACGACTGAGTTACTCTAGTATCTTGCGTTAGCTTATCGCCTTACCAAACGTTGGGCGCCATGTAGTGTAGTTCCTATATTCCCAATAGGCTCTGCGCTTTGGGATAACATAAATGGCAGTTTAGACGTAGGACTGAGGTCGACTAGGTCTCTACTGAATATGTTAGACTTAATTAGGTATGCCAGCTAGCTCAGAGGTCACTAGAAACTTTCTCGAATGAACAGGGAGGAGTTAACTTCCCTGATTAGACAAGAAGGGATTAGTTTCTGACAACCGCATAAACATGACAACTTTGCTCCCTCCAGAATAAGGAGTATATCTCCAGAGTCATGTGAAAACAATAGATAGCTATTTCACTTAGTCAATCGTGCATAGTTAGTTTCACCAGAGTGCAGAGAAATAGAGAGACGGGTGTTTTCAATAAAAGGTGTTATTTATTGAGCAGTCTTCTTTCTCATGCAAGAGAAATGAATTGCCACAATTGCAATACTGATCATAAAGTAAAGTGCGTACAGTAAAAGGAGTATTATGAAATAATACTGTAAAAGCATTGATATGGTTTCTGAGCTATATGATACTTAAAATGGATAAAATATATACAATTACATACAATGATAAAAGTTGACTAAACGTACTCAACTCGTGCTTCTAAGATACGCCTACCCCAGTGTACCTAACCTAAGCCTAGTACATGGGAAGGAGTAAGGGAGTCGCAGTTTAAGTTAAGTTAGTTTTGCCAAGAATCTGAATCAAGAATTCTCTAAGGGTCTAATCAGCTCCGTACCTTGGTTTTAGAATGAAGGAGGTCTTGTATCTCGTTCTCAGGACTCGATCTCCCAGTGACCCGCAAGGGTGACTGGAAACACTGGAGCTGGATTTTCTCGGCAGGAGAAAAGACAGTGTCTTTTTCAGTGTGTCAAATGGGAGGATCGGCTTCCTTCGGCACTCGCATCAGCTGGGCTTTGGGTAAGTAGATGACCGCTCTGCTCCAAACCACCGTGTGTTGCTTAAGGCAAATGCTGGTATATTTATACCTGGAAGGTGCCGTGTTTGACGTAAGGTTGGACATAAGACGTCAATAGGAACCTTCACTAAGAACTGGCAGTTCTTTCAGGACTCACAGGAGTTCTAGGACAAATCAAAACAAAAGCAGGGGGAATTCCCATGTTGCTGGAGGTTGGGTTTGTTTAAAGAACGTGTTGTACTTTCCAGGAGTCTAAGGAAGTAGCCTTGCTGACTGCATTGGCTATTATTAAATATGGATATGATTTTTATGCCTTTATAAGGATATGATTTGTTATAACCACATGAGGGCATAAATCGGGGATATTCAATTAGGGTCCTAAATACATTTACAACAGCCCGACACCTGCACTCCTTTTCACTCACCATAGCACACTCACTCCACACTGAGCGGTGGCTGCTCCTTCTCCTACATCTTTGCAAAAACCTAAAATGACCTTCCCCTCCAGCTCTGTACAGCCCCTTCTCTGGCATACTTTAGAAAAATGCTCAAGACCTGGCATTTCAACAGAGACACAGAGCCCAGATAACCCTGGGGTGACCGTGTTGCGCTTCACAAATGCGGTTTGATTGATTGATTTGTGTATTGTTCTGATAATGTGGCATGAACCATGCCTTCTGTACACCCACTTGACACTCCCGAGAGTGGTGATTGTTTGCTTATTACATACCTATCCTTACTTGATTACAGCTCATTCCCAAGTGTTATAATAATGTACCTGTGCAGTGCACGAGATGGTGAATACTTTATTTACAGATCTATTCCACCCTATAATGATACATGACTGCCTCCAAGAGTGGTGATGAATTATTTTGTCCTCTGCTATGAAATTCTACATCACTGAAGCAGTTTGACATATCATTGAAGTATGAATATAGAAAACAAGCCTCGAGTATGCAAAAGGCTTTGTAGCTAAATAATTTAGAGTCCTAGGTTTTAATCAAATTATTACATTGTTCATAACAGTATTGTTTTCTAAAATTTGTGGTATGAAGCCTCTGGGAACATGGCAGTTAGCGGGCCTCTCAACTTATCTTTCAGGGGCTCTTTCTCCTCTCTAAATCCAGAAGATATCCAGGGTTATCTAGAAACTGGTAAAGAGCACTAAGTCAAGGTCACCTTTTCCTTGCAATGGAAATTTATAATGTTATATCTAAAGGGCCTGCTTTCTGGGGTTCAGCACTCTGGGACTACACAAAGGACATGAGATTTATAGTGGCTGAAAACAATTTTCCGTGGTCTCTTTTAAGTCTCCCTCAGAGTGCCCCTCATTTACTTCAATTACTTGATATAGATGTGTAGACAATTTCCTCAGTGTATAAACTCAGACCACTATTGTATAGGCACTGACTGTGGTATATCGAGGAAACTATGTGTTCTGATTGCTATTGGGAAATTCCCTGTTTAGTGTAGGACAAGGAATTGTTATTCAGACTAGACCTTGTATCTCTATGGGAATCTCCTGCTGTCTTTACCTTTGTGTCTAAGTCAATGATTAACCCCTTGCCCGCAGCTTTAATTTTGCTTCTGTGTGGCACATTACGATCGCGGGCGTGGTCATGACGGCCCCCAGCCGTCATCAGCACACGAGCACTGTGTGCCATGACGGCTCGGGGCCGTCATCAGCATGGAAGGGGTTAAAGAGAGAGCAAAGTCTACCTTATGGGATGAGGACTATGTAAATGAAAGCTGGGTATGTTAACGACTAGTTTTTTTAGATTACAAAACTATGCCATTCCTTGAACCCTTTCTTGAGAAGAGTCTATGGGTCCGATTCACAGAACTAACTTAAGACAAAATCCTAAACTTACTACTATTTACTCATTTTGGTATTCACAGAAGGCACTTATTCATTAATGAGTAAGTGCCTTATGTGAATACCAAAATGGTAGTAAGTTTAGGATTTTATCTTAAGTTAGTTCTGTGAATCGGGCCCTATGTCCCTTGGCTAAACAGCTGTATTTAAAGTTTAGACATAGAATTTTATCGATTAACAGTTTATCTATTTGCTGGGATGACAATTGTTGTAAAAGCACCTTATGGCCGTCATGTCATCAGGAGTCTAAATCTTTGCACCATTTCCTCTTCTTTTCCAATGCTTACAAAAAAAAACCTCACAAGAAGTGGAAAAAACGGTTTGTTGTTTTAGTTATCAGACAATATTAAATTGCACTGAGGATCCTGATAAAATAATTTTTACCAGTGTTGCTAAATATTTATTGGCTGCTTGGATCATATGTAAGATACAATTAGATTCCCATCCTAATCAGCTACCTAATGCATTAGATATCTAGTTGTTGCTCTCATCTGCACTCTGCACCTTATTGTTATCACTTTATAGCACTTTATTATCCATGTGCAATGTTATTGTTGTTCTTTTATGTGTCCAAAGGGCCAATACTCTTTGCCTTACCCCCTTTCTATGTGAAGTTAAGATTGGCATTTACAATGTTTTAGGGCTCTTATTGACTGTTCTGCTGGTGAGTATTGTTTGCCATTTCTGTGGTTTTTATGAAAGACAAAACCGTTTTTATTGATTGGACTGTGCTGCTGAATTGTGCATTTTATTTTTCTTCTCAGCTTTCGCTTCGTATAGTTTTAATTGTGATGATTTTTAACTTGTATGTGTGTTTTATGGGTCTATGGATCAGGAATATACTAATTAAATACAATAAACCGCAAATCCAAAAATCCAATCACTAGAATCGGAGATATGCAATTTTAAAGATTTAAGGTAAGCATAGCACCCAAAAGCACAAAGCCCCACTCTCAGTTAACTGGTTGTATGAGACCTCATGAAAATCACAAGTTCAGGCCAGCCATTAGGGAACACAAGCAGACACAGGGACCAGGTTAGTCCCACTGAAAAAGTTCCCTTCTCAAATTCCAGCATGAGAGTCCAGTTTGTGGTGGAGGAGGCAGTGAGGAGCAAGAAGAGTGTTTGTGATGGTCATCATTGTAGTGCTAAGAGCAGGCCAGGCATCCCAGATGGTCATCGCTGTAGCATGAAAATCTTTTTGGGCATTGTGGACAGTCACTGCTGGAGCTTCGCGTTGATCGTTACCACGGGCTGTTAATCTGTAGCGCGAAGAGAACTGTTAACATAAATTTTTAAAGTTTAAATAAAAATAGTGCCAAGAAGCACTAAGCACCAACCGCAGTAATCTAGTCCCGCTACCCTGGGTCAAAGTAAAAAGTTAAAGACGACGAAGATGGATGATTGGAGGAATTCCTTGGAGCAGTTGAGTGCTTGAGCACTGGTGCTGAACACTTTGCCTCTTTCATGGTATCAAATGCTTTCTGGCACACCTTGTCATATAACTACTTCTTTTCTACATACTGTGTTAAGTTAGCATGAGTTCATTAAATGTTTGCACGCCGTTTTCATTCTTGCTTCACTTTTGCACACGACACATAATTGTTGTTTTAGCTTTGAACCCAGAAGAGCTTCGTGATTTACTAGAGAAATAATATGTTATTGCTCTGATATCAGTTTTGTCGTGCACTCTGTCTGCACAGTGAGTGCTGAAGGCTACACGGATAACTTAACCCAGTGTTGTTGTAAGGTCTGATCTTCGTACCCCTATAGACATAACACACATGCTGCTGCCAAAATCTGGCTCTAGGCGAGTTTTATATTGTTGTGCTGAACGCAAAAAAACACACTTGATATGCTTCGCATGCAGAGAGCTGGTGGAAGATGATGTGATCCTCCTGCCACTGAAATTTTGAGGTATGGGCCCGCCCTGCTAAAACCCAAATGAGACCTTCATAGATATAAAATACTATGCTAAATAGGGAGGGTGTGAATTAGACGTTGTTAATTTCTATTCATTCCAGCATTTTAGTATGCTGTCTCCATTCACCTTTTATGGACTAATACTATGCTGATAACTTTGTTGCTTATAATATGTTTGCTAGTATTATACAAGATACTGCGTTTTTAGAACCTTGCATTAGTAAATAAATATTTCAAACATGCACATGTCCTCTGTAACTCCACGTTCTGGTTTGTGATGATTATATAACAAAAGAGTGTTCATGTGTTCCACGATTCCTGAGGTATTCTAAGTTCATGTTCTGGTCTGTCTAAGCATTGGGAGTTTGTTATGACCAATGAGACACTGTAGCTAGCTCGGTAAGGGGATTTTGGGTACTGAGGTGAGTTTTGGGCCATCCTAATTCACCGAGGTTCCAAGTCTCTATGCACAGTTCTGTAGGAGAACAGAATTCCCGCTACATGGCGCCCATACGTTGTTGGCCTTATATCATGACACTCGAGTAGTATATCATTCAAACCTTAACCCCTTCACTGTCGTTTCCGGAAAACGGTGGTGTCGGAAAAACCTACCTATTTTTTTAAATAGGTCTTTTCAAGCTTGATTCTTTCTAAAACGGTTTCCTTGAATTACTACCCAGTTGTGCTACAAAGTTTACTTTGCTCGCTTCTAATTTCTTACTGACGCGTGATAATAAGACCAACCTGGTGATAAGAATTATCCCTGGGACGGTGGGTTTTACGTACCTGACTTTTAATGAAGGAGACACAGTACCTATTACTTACAAGTCACACTTGTACACTTCGGCTGAATTAGGCTTTTCCACTGTGGAGAAAGTTTTGACGGCTGTGCAGATGGCAATTCTTAAGGAACGTGCCCTGTCACAGGGAAAGCGCATGTTGGTTGTTACCCCGTGTCCTGCCTTGGAGGCAGTCACAAAAGCCAGTGTACCTAATTCTAAAGCTTTGCACCTTCGGTGGATTCAATGGACTGCGTCCTTGACATCTCAGGATGTCACGTTTATCTTTGACGCCAAATTACGGTCGCAGGAGTACTTACAGTATGAATTCGTTCATCCGGCTCCATTAGCAATGCGACCCCTGGAGGATTTCCATTGCATCATTTACACCGATGGTTCGGCGCAGGTTGCGGATGGCTCTAAACATGCCTACGTTTCCGCATGCGCCATTGTGGTCGGTGCCATGGTGAACGATGAGTTCAAGTCCAGTGTCGTGCACGTGCAGACACTTGGAGACTGCACTGCACAATTAGCAGAGCTTCGTGCTCTGATGCTTGCATTAGAGTACGCAGATCCTAGGGTGACTACTCTTATCATAAGTGATTCTTACTCCTGTGTCCAGTCTTACAATGAGAACTTAATCTTTTGGATTCAGAATGAATTTCGTGATTCCAAGGGTGGCACAATAAAACTTAAAATGATCTGGGTCCGAGTGGCTGAGCTTAAAGAGCAGTTGCCACTTGTGTTTGTGATTCATACTCTCGGCCATCAGCGTGTGGGAGTCCACGCTGTCGGTAATTCGCTTGCTGATGAAGCAGCGAAGTCAGCAGTATCTAAATATTTAGTTGCAGCAGTTACACAGTCCAAAAGTAAAATAGATGATGACATCTTGGCGGCTGTTGCTGCCACTGAGAAGGGAGGTAAATATCCTGCGGGGTCCCTTCGAAGTACACATACCACTTAAGTCGCGATAAGGTTCCTTACGTGAAAATTCCCGATGTTGGTTAACGTTTGATTCCCAACTCGGATCGCAGAGCTACTTTGATTACAGCGGCTCATGAAGGTGTGGCGTCTGCGCATGCGGGCGTCTCAGCCACTGTAACTCAGCTACAACAAAGGTTCTGGTGGCGGGGACTGTACAAACAGACGCGTGATTATGTCCTTCAATGTGACATTTGATAGCAGATCAAGCCTTCAACTGCTGCGCGGCCGCCACAGACACAGTTGTACATTTCTAATAAACCACTAGGATGCCTTTATTTAGATCACTGCGGTCCTTTTTCTTCTGATACTGCGTATAAGTACATCTTAGTAGCAGTTGATTCATACACACGCTTTGTGTGGGTATGGCCCCATCGCAGCGCTGATTCACGGACTGTCATAAGAGATTTGCGTGTCTTTGTAGGGATTTTTGCCTGTGGTACCTTCCATTCGGATCAAGGTCCGGCTTTCGCCTCTAAGGCGTATAAGGACGCTATGGTTTCGTTGGGGGTCCAAGTCAAGTTTTCGTCTCCATACAGACCTGAGAATAATAGTGTAGTGGAACGAATGAACCGTGACTTAAAGCAATCTTTGACAGCTTGAGTTATAGGCACTGGCAGAAACTGGCTGGCCCACCTCAATGGCGTGCAGCGTTCTCTTAATAATCTCCCTAGAAGGTCTCTGGGTGGGCGGACCCCGTACGAAATGCTCTTTGGTATCAAGATGTATGTCCCTGACCTTGACGGTCTAGACTGCGTGGCTCAAGCCCCGGCCTTTGACATAGATGAACATTGCAATGTTTTACAGGATCTTTAAAAGATCAGAGACAGTCTTGCAAAGGAACATTTGCCCTCCGCATCGGATGATGCGTTGCAGATCCCGGTAGTTGGCTGGCTACCCAAAGTTGGAGATCTGGTTCGAGAGAAAATCGATAACAAGAAAGAATTTGGTCCTTCCTATCGAGCACCGGTCCCCGTTCTTGGAGTGAAGGGCACAAGAACAGTCATTTTACCACCACTTCCAGGTCGTAAGGAAAACAGGTTTATCTCAATTGACAATGTCAAGATACACAGGGTGGCCGATTCTTCATAGCATGACACCGGCAGTCTCCTGTCCTTCGATTGTGAGAAATTCTGTTTCGGCCATTACTGCAGCTGCTGAGCCAGAAGTGGCCCTCGAGATGCCTGTCATTTCCGATCCTTTACTGAACACTTTCCCAGTTAATAACATTGATGACCTCGATTCTTCCTATCCTGCTGATTTATCGATGCCTGACTTACAAACACGTTTGGCCACAGACTCTAGATTCTCATTTGACTCTGCTTCAGTGACTTCGACAAGACCCTCACGTTGTGCAATGTATGCCTCTTTATTCAAGAAACATTTTTTGGTTCCCCCTTGGACATATATTTGGCTAATGCTTTTTTCAGTATACCTTTTTATGTCAGTGAAGTAGTGTGGCTCATTGGTTAGAGGCAGCAGACCCGAGAGCAGAGGACGGCCCGGGACCAGGGTTCGATTCCCGGCGCGGCAGGTTTCTGAACCAGGGTCAGCGGACTCGATAATTCTCTCGCCTCGGTGCCCACTCTGATCAGCGATCACACTCAGCAACTCTGGGCATTAGCTTGCCTCATCTTCACTAACGGCCCCAACAGACCGCTGGGGATGCCTGGTCTCACCCTGGAGATACCCATTAAGGGACCATCTCTCAGGGAAGCCAGGAAGGGTTTCGCAGCGGTCGAAGCGCCTTGGGACCCTACGGGTAAGTAGTGCGCTATATAAATGCCTATACATTTACATACATACATACATTTGGTTTTGTGTTTTATTTTTTCCGTATCATGGATGGACACTATCTCGAGGAGAGAACATGCATTCGGCATCTTAATGGAACTTTGGCCCCCTTTTCCTCTTCACATTCTGCACACAGACTGAAAAGAGACTTGAACTTTGTTAACATCACAGCTTGGCCGGTTCTTGATGGGATTGTGTGGGATGCGGTTAAATTTCAAATTCATGGGCCCACTGAAGTGGTTAATGTCCCAAATGTACTCAGAGTGAACATGGGGGATGTGGTAAAACAAAACATACGTTCTGATGATTGGAATGTTCAGGCCGCAGAATCATTATTCTCTGATTTAAAATATTATGCGGCCTTTGATGCTGAAGATTTATATTTAGAATCTGCTAATTATGGTGATTTATTTTGGTTTCAACATTTTGGTAACCATTTTCTGCATAAAACAAGTTTCAGAAGGGGTACTGTAAATTACACACAGTGGGAACATTGCCCAGCACCATTACAAGGCAGCTCCAGTACATTTTTGAAGAAGTACACTTACTTTACCGACTTTAATCAATCAAGTCCTGAGTCCTTTTATTTTAAGATGACACAGAAACCCATGTCCAAAGTTAGACTTACTGATACTAAATTATTGTATTCGAAGTCCTTTCTAGAAAAATTGGCTGTAGAAGGCTACGAGCTATGGAAGGAAACCATTGACCTTAAATCGGTTTGGTGTTCTAAAAGTTGGCAGGTACAAGGCACTGAGGCTTTGCACCGTGCATGTCTCATCCCGAATCACATGTTGTTTTTGAATTCTACTATTTCTCGGACAACGTGCTTTGGATTGGCTACTTCAAAAAAGTTAAATACCCCTGCTGTCCCTGATTTAGAATAATATTCTGGTTGGGATAATTACACAAAGTTTTCCATTAGAGAGTTGCAAACATTACTAAATAATGCGTCCTTTAATGTGTCCAGTTTTGATCCAAAGGGTTGGCTGCTGTGGCACAGAAGCTCTGACTCTTGCCAGCGTCGCTTTATGGGTTTAACTGAAGGTTTTTCACAAGTCAGGACTGATCCACGTTTTGATCCTGACCACACTGTTACAATATACTCAGTTGGCAAATTATGTCAGGATTGGTTACAACATTCTACATTAGCTGCTGTTAAATTACATCTATCTAAGCTAACTGATGAGGTGGATATCAATGATTTTATAAAGGGCCCGGGAAGCGGTAGATCTAAACGTTGGATTTATGATGCTTACAATGAAATTTGGAAGCTTTCACAAATTGAGGCTGCTAAGCGCCTGAGAGCTATTGATCAAGCAAATTTAGAAAAGGTGCTTGCAGTTGTCGATAACAGTATTAACATGCTTTCTTCCCGCATATACATGTTGAATAACATAGTTTCTTCAGTGGTTGATATAGTAAATGATGAGGTGTCTGTTTTATACCATGGCCAAAATCAATTGCGTTCTGTAATGTAGTTCGCGTGGACTCTGCAGACTCTTAAGTCTGGCCGTGTGCCCTGGAATTACATGAACGTTTCCTCCCTCTTTTCCCCGTTTAATTTGACTGACAAACAGCGCATGCTTTCATTTCGAGATGCATCATTTTCCATGTTACACATTGAGAGGTTGGAATCTTTACTGTTCTCTGTTGCTGAGGCCACTGATGCAACGTGGCTTATCCACGGATTAATTACATTACCATTCGCCTTGTACAAATTCACTAGTTGTATGCGACATGTTGCAATATGATGTTATGAACCGTCAGGTGGTGCCTTCCTCCATGAAGCATGGTCTCTTCCTTTCACATATGGGTGCCTGAAAGACGGCAAAGAAGTTTATCTTAATGGGGAGGATTGCACTGAGTCCCCTGACCATTCATTAATATGCAGACACATCCAATTCCATGGTTCCTGCAACCAGGAACGACCTAATCTGGCCTGTGTATTAAAAGGGACTCCTGTTCCCGCAATTGTTCCCACGTTTACACTTTTGGCAAATGGTAGTTATTTGCTGTTGAATAACGTGGAGTGTTGTGGTTTAATTGTTGGTATCGCTTATGTGGTAACTGTATCTGAACGTGTTGTGTGCTGCAAAAACGTTATGTATCCCCCTACGCATGGGAATTCAGATGTTTCCATCTGGCCGCGCATGCCAACCTTGAAGGCAGAGTTCAATGGTATGACTAGAATAAGAGCCCTTTTGTCTCAGAAAGAGGTGGCCCTGAGTTCGGCCCGAGCAACATTCCTCCTTCACATAGCTAACACACGCACAGAAGTGCAGGCGCTTTTAAATACTGATTTACCGTTACATTTCAGCAAGCTGGTTCATCAAATCTTTAATGCCTCCTCCACTTCCGGCCTTGCTCACTTTTTTAAATTAGTTAGCAGCGGTCTCGTGACTTCATTTGAAAAAATATTTGGGGTCTTCCCTGCTTTCTTTCATTCTATTTTTTCGAGTTTGTTTGGAGGCCTCCCTGTCTTGCTGGCTTTAGCTGCAGGCGTTTTGGTGATATTTAGTTTTATTACAAATGGATGCCCATCCTGCATTAGGAGCAGAAGAGCCCCTCCTGTCACTGTTGCGCAACTGGATGCTTGATTACTATGGAACCCTGCCGCTTGCGACTTTAAGCACGGCGTTTGGATTATCGTTTCGATTTTCCTATTTCACATGTGTCCAGCCTGTGTTTCATTGCTTGAGCTGCGATTTCCACTGGGCCCTTGATTTGTGTCTCTGCTTAACGGTGTCTCCTGATGTTGACTTTAATCATCTGATGAGCCCCGTAGTTGCTCACGAGTTGGTTTGCTCTGGCGAAAGGATTATGGCCTTGGCAGCGATGCATGGACTAATGGGTCGTTGGGATGTAATCGCAGCAGCGCATGAGTTCTTGGCAAGGAGCTTTCTTGAGAACCCACTGAGTTGTCCTCTGATGTTAATAGAGGATCCAGTGACGGAGCAGCACGTATGTTCCTTCCCACTACTTAATTGGATGGCTGAACTGTTTTCGGATGATGACAGTGATTTCATATTGGAGGCTGTGGCTGCATATTTCGCATATTCAGTTCTATCGTGAGATGCCATGGAGTTTTTACTTATTTCAGCACGTGCATTTTTATATTTTTGGACAGTGCCTTTTTTCATGTCTGAATTTTTTTTTTTATACATCCCAGACCTATTGACTTATATTTTCAAAGGTTGGAACAATTACGCTTGGCCCCTATAGGCCTTCATATATACGTTTGGAGAATAGATTAACTCATTATTATTGAACTCTGTTTTCAGGTTAAACCCCTTCCAGGTTCTGACTTTACATGATTTTTGACAGTGCTCTGATCATTGGGGGGGGTGTCATATAGCTACTTCTTTTCTACATACTGTGTTAAGTTAGCATGAGTTTATTAAATGTTTGCACGCCGTTTTCATTCTTGCTTCACTTTTGCACACGACACATAATTGTTGTTTTAGCTTTCAACCCAGAAGAGCTTCGTGATTTACTAGAGAAATAATATGTTATTGCTCTGATATCAGTTTTGTTCTGCACTCTGTCTGCACAGTGATTGCTGAAGGCTACACGGATAACTTAACCCAGTGTTGTTGTAAGGTCTGATCTTCGCACCCCTATAGACATAACACACATGCTGCTGCCAAAATCTGGCTCTAGGCGAGTTTTATATTGTTGTGCTGAACGCACAAAAACACACTTGATATGCTTCGCATGCAGAGAGCTGGTGGAAGATGATGTGATCCTCCTGCCAGTGAGATTTTGAGGTATGGGCCCCCCCTGCTAAAACCCAAATGAGACCTTCATAGATATAAAATACTATGCTAAATAGGGAGGGTGTGAATTAGACGTTGTTAATTTCTATTTATTCCTGCATCTTAGTATGCTGTCTCCATTCGCCTTTTATGGACTAATAACTATGCTGATAACTTTGTTGCTTATAATATGTTTGCTAGTATTATACAAGATACTGCGTTTGAGAACCTTGCATTAGTAAATAAATATTTCAAACATGCACGTGTCCTCTGTAACTCCACGTTCTGGTTTGTGATGATAATATAACAAAAGAGTGTTCATGTGTTCCACGATTCCTGAGGTATTCTAAGTTCATGTTCTGGTCTGTCTAAGCATTGGGAGTTTGTTATGAAATGAGACACTGTAGCTAGCTCGGTAAGGGGATTTTGGGTACTGAGGTGAGTTTTGGGCACTCCTAATTCACCGAGGTTCCAGGTCTCTATGCACAGTTCTGTAGGAGAACGGAATTCCCGCTACAACCTCTGTCCAGATCACAATTTTGGGCTGCCTCTCATAAGTCAGTTCAGTTAAGTAGGCAACAATGCTGCTATATCCCTTCCCACATCTCCTGTAGTACCCAATGAGGCCTAAGACCGGGTCTTGTAAGGCTCCCAAGCCATAATATACTATATCTTGGGCTGGAGTAGATGAAACACGCCTATCTAGCCCTTACTGACATTGATTGTCAGGTCTGCCTGTTGCAGTGCCTTAAGCACTTCCCAGAGGTGGTGGAGTGGAAAACAGCAATGTCATCCAAGTAGGCAGCACTTACATTTTCTCGCCCAGTCAGGACTTTGTTGAACAACACCGGGAGGGTGTCAGGTGCATTCTTTAGCCAAAAAGGGCATCAGTTTAAACTGAGCATGGCCCTCTGGGGTAGAGAATGCCAACCTTTCCCTTCGCCTCCTCAGCCAGGAAGATCTGCCAACACGCTGATGTCAAGTCAAGTATAATGAGGAACTTTGCAGCCCCAACAGATCCGTATTTTCATCAATTCTGGGGGTAAGGTGGGCTTCAGTCTTGGCGACTGAATTTCAGCCCCTGTAATCCACACAGAACCTACATTCTTGGGGAGTGCCCAGTGGGGCAGTCTTGGCTACTAGTACCACGAGAATGGACCATGGTCTACAAGAGGACTCAATCACTCCCAAATCCAACATTTTGAATACATTATCCTTGATGCTGGTCCTCACTTTGACAGGCAGCTCTGTAAGTTTTATTCTTGACAGGCATGCTCTTCACAATTACTATATCACAGGTACACTAACCAGTGAGCCCAGAGATAAGTATGAGTAAAGAGGAGAAATGCCCCATCAAGAGGCGACCGTCCCTCTGTTGGTCTGGGGCCAGGGTAGAGGAGAGGACAACTTCCACTGACCCATCGAGCTTTTTGGAAGACAGGCGATCTGGGAGGGATTTATTCTCTTCCTCCTCACCGTCATCTGCCACCAATAGCATAGTGACTTCTGACCTTTCAACATGGGACTTGAGGAGGTTCGCATGTAGGACCCTTAAGGGGGTCCTAGATGTCTTGAGGTCCCTTTTTCACTCCTTTACCTCATTGGGCTAAGTCCACCGGGCATTTAAGGCTCTACAGGCTCAATCAACCACAACCTTTGGCCAGGCTGATACTCTGGGAGAATAGCCATATGGTCATACCATTCTTTCATAACTTCTTGGCTGGGCTCCAGGTTCTCAGCGACCTCTTTCATGAAGCCCTTCACCTGAGGGTTAACATGCAGCTCACTACAACTTGAGGGTGTTTCCTTGATGCTTACTCCCACTCCTCTTCACAAGACTAAGAGGTCCATGCACAGGGTGGCCAAAGTGAAGATCACAGGGATTGAACCCTACTACCTTTGAAGGCACTTTCCTGAATGCAAATAACAGGCATGGGAAGGGGACATCCCACTAGCACCTCAGTGGCTGTGATATGTCCAATATCATAGGTAAAAAATAAAGGGAGACACCCTTCTTGGAGAAAAAGGGAATGTGTTTGTGATCACCAAAAGGCAAAAGAGTCCCTTTTCCTGGTTAAGATTAACAGATAAGACCACTTGAAGTGGGCTTTCTGTTTGGTGTTATTCTAGAACAATTTGGTTCAGTCAGTAGTGGGAGTCCAGACACAACATAACAAATTCACATGTATGTCATAACGATTGCACAATATACAAATAGCTATTAATTGCTAGTAACTTTGAGGCAATTTTTTTTAAACAAACAAACCACAATTTTTCAAGAGTTTTTTCGTTGTTGTATTAAAATGTATTTAATAAAATTTTTTGGATCAATTATAAATTTTTTTTAAAAAGCACATGTCATACACTTTATTCAGATATTACATTTCATATCATAAAACACTATTGAATCAAGAAGACTGTTGACGCGGCGTTTCGGTGAAAATGTTGGTCACCTTTTTCAGGACAATACTTTCTTATATTTAAAAATAATCTAATTAGAGAATACATAAAAAAATGTATCATAAAATATTCTTCAAATTAGCAAAAACCTCAATTCACTCATGTTAATTACGTTAACTGAAGTTGTAAAAACAAATGCTCATTTTATTCTAAATTTTCTTTCTTTGTTTGCTTTACAAAAAACAGGATCTATTCTCCAAATGGCATAATAACAATGTGCAATGTGCGGGAGACATTTACAGAGAGTATATCATTACCTCTTAAACTATTTGTTATTTTGTGGGCTCACACTTAAACTGACAAACTGGACATGAGAACCTGAGTTTACTAAAACATTTTTGAGAAATACTCACTCATGTATAATTTTATATCACAGCCTTCGTTAATTGGCTTTAGGTTGCAGAACTGGAAACTTATTCATCCTACTTGGTTCTACTGTAATGTAAGGAGGATTTATTAGGGCACTAGTTGTTAAATTGTGCTGTTGGTCTCTATCTGTGTTCAGACTTATAGTCTTATATTAAGGATATAGTTACCTGTGGGGCCTTTTCTATGATCTCTGCTCCCAACTTCCTATTTTTCTCTAGTCAGTTGGTGGTTATTCTTTTGGCCAACTGTGGAGAATATAATTTACATTGTGTTTTACTTGGACTACCCAATCCCTATTTTATACTTCTATAAAAAATGGATTTAGGTTAGTCCTACCGGCAAATATTGCAACAATTTGGTTCCAGGTTTCATGGACTGGTGTCCTATTATTCTTAAGGGTCCACCGTCCTCATGTTGTATCTTTATCTCTATAAAATGTAAGAGGCAAATTTGTATTCGGAGTTAATTAAATATAATGTTTGCTGATGATTTTTCTATCTTTGTTATATACTTCTTACTTCAAAAACAACTTGAGTTCTGAACTGGACGGTCGTCTAACCCAACATTCTTTACTGTGGAGATAACAACCCTCAGTGTTAATTTGTTAATATTTCAAAGATTTTTAGTCTAAAGATTTTTGATCTCCATCCCTTTTATTTGTCCCAACTTTCTATATGTTACCTGTAGGCTTTGTTTGTTGCTAGCAGGGAACCTTCCTTTTTTAGGGTTCTTGGCTTGTGATGGTTCACTGGTTCTAAAAAAGGGTTATTAAAATAGAATAAAAATTATTATCTGAGCGTCCTGTTTAAAATTACCCCCTAGCACCTA
Source organism: Lissotriton vulgaris (assembly GCF_964263255.1). Taxonomy (NCBI): domain Eukaryota; kingdom Metazoa; phylum Chordata; class Amphibia; order Caudata; family Salamandridae; genus Lissotriton; species Lissotriton vulgaris. The sequence goes on from NC_141694.1 coordinate 1,614,357,481, forward strand.
TTCTACCAGTCAGGGTTAACTTACTTGTAGTTTTCTGGGCTCCCCTCCACGACCGTCCTGTGCTGTTCTCTGGCTGTAACTGGGACTGATTGTCAATTCCTTCTACTATTTATACTCCACCTAATTGCTTAATTGTTTCTTAAATGGAATAATTAACGTCTCTTGTTGTTTGAAGTTCTACCTTCAGTTGTCTACTCTGGGGGCCATCTTTAAATGTACCTCTTTATTGGTATTCTATTCATTGTATGAATCATTTTGCAAAAAAGTTCGCTCTTTGATAAAACAGAGGCACGATATTAAGGGCAGTTAGTATTTTTATATGGCCCATTTATATTACTTGGTGTTATATCACTTTGATTGATTTATAAATTTCATGTTACTACTTTATAGTGCGATCTTACCATAATGTTCTTAATGTATTTTTCACATGGTTTAAGGGTTAATATTGTACCTTATTTCATGGCACATTCCTATTTCTTTTATTTTAGGTTTGGTGATCTATCGCGGCCATCAAATGGGCTGTAATTTGGGTTATAGAGGCCGCCATCTTAAACTATGTTAAATAAAAGAAGAAATTCCGAGGTCCTACTCTATTATATTTGTCCTTATTTTTTCATCTCCTTATGTTGACTAAGCATAGTCTGTAGCATCGATCGATATTTAAATCGCGCAATATCGACTTACGCGTTGTGAATTTTTAAAATACGGCGATCTGGCGTGGCTATGTTAGAATGGGTTGTTATTTCAATTCCAGTGGTCGCCATCTTGAAGTGTGCTAGATTTCCTTTTTTCGCGGTATTCTGAGGAATAAGTCAAACTAATTACGTATTTTAAGTCTGAAATTGAATTGAAACTGGCTTTTCTTTACACGTATTGCATCCTGAAATTATAAAGTAGTAAAGGGTGGCCTCTTATATATTGAATCGTTTCCTATATCGCGGTATTATCAGCGATAAATCAAAAACGGTTACTTATTTTAAACCTGACCTTTAGTAACCACAGGCTTTTCTTTACTACTATTGCGTTCTAAACTTATCAATTTGTAAGAGGTGGCTTCTTGTGTATTAAATTCTTGACAGGACTTTTGGGATAATCTTTTCCTAGTTCGAGTACCCCATCGGTGGCCATCTTATAACATGTTGTCCTGTATTGGTACATATAACGTAAACTATATTATTCTTGATGTCAAACTAGCGGTCTGGCGTGGCTATGTTAGAATTGGTTGTTATTACAATTCCAGTGGTCGCCATCTTGAAGTGTGCTGCTAGATTTCCTTTTTTCGCGGTATTCTGAGGAATAAGTCAAACTAATTACGTATTTTAAGTCTGAAATTGAATTGAAACTGGCTTTTCTTTACACGTATTGCATCCTGAAATTATAAAGTAGTAAAGGGTGGCCTCTTATATATTGAATCGTTTCCTATATCGCAGTATTATCAGCGATAAATCAAAAACGGTTACTTATTTTAAACCTGACCTTTAGTAACCACAGGCTTTTCTTTACTACTATTGCGTTCTAAACTTATCAATTTGTAAGAGGTGGCTTCTTGTGTATTAAATTCTTGACAGGACTTTTGGGATAATCTTTTCCTAGTTCGAGTACACCATCGGTGGCCATCTTATAACATGTTGCCCTGTATCGGTACATATAACGTAAACTATATTATTCTTGATGTCAAACTAGCTAAGACATTTCTTCAATCTAGGTTTATATTCACTAGTATATGTTAGTGCATACTGATATATATCGCGATGTTGTCAGTGATAAGTCAAGACGATTACGTGTTTAGAATCCGACATTTAGTAACCACAGGCTATTCGTAAAAGCAAGAATTATCAATTGGTGAAGGTGGCCTTTTATATATTAAATCGTGATAGAATTTATGGGATAATCTATTTCCAACTTAAATAGAGTGTTAGTTTCTGAGGACCCCATCGGTATACCGATCTTCTACTATTATGATCAACCAGTTTATCTCTCTACTAATACGTAGAGGGCAGAGGTGCATATTATTCATCTATTGGGGCCATTCCTATATAAAGATCCTTTCCCATTCTTCTCTGCTATTTAAACCACTTTTGAACGTGTCAAATTTAGACATATAGTATTGTTCTCTCTTTTTACGCTTGGTATTCAAATCCCCTCCTCTATTTTTGAGTTTTACTGCCTCGAGAATACACCATTTTACCTCCTCTACCTTATGTTTTTCAATTAGCCAATGTTCCACTAATGGTGCATTGGGACGTTTTGTTCGTATAGCTGATCTATGTTCGTTTAATCTCAAACGGATTTCTCTCGAGGTCTCTCCAATGTACGCTTTTTCGCAGGGACATTTGATCATATAGATCACATTTTGCGTTCTACAGTTGACTAAGTGTTGCTGTTTGTGGTTTATTCCTTTATATGATATACTTGATCCTTTCATGATGGTGTCGCAATTTTTGCAGGAACCAGAGGGAGAGTTTCCTACAACCAATTTGCCATCTAAGGTTCCTGTGCCCTTTCTGTTGCCTTTTTCGGGATAAGTATGTACCAAGCAGTTCCTTATTGTTTTGTTGCGTCTAAACGCAAAGATAGGTCTTGGTAGGGGCCTGTATTTTCAGTTTTTAATAAATTCCAGTTTCTATTTATCATGTTTTTCAATTTGTTAGTTATATTGGAAAAATTAGTTATGCAGACTAACTGCTTATCATCGTTTTCTTTTTTTTGTTTAGGTTCAAACAGGCTATCTCTGTTATAATACTTTGCTCTTTTATATGCTTTTTTTATCATCTTTTTCGGATATCCCCTTTCAGTGAACTTTTGGTCAGAATCTTTGCGTGTTTCTCAAATTCTTGCCTGTCTGTACAATTTCGTCTGACCCTGAAGAATTGGCCAAAAGGTATATTATTTTTTTGGCTAGCAGGACGATTGCTTTCATAATGCAACATAGTGTTGCGGTCTGTTGGTTTGCAAAAGAGTTCTACTTGTAGGGTTCCTTCTACGTCCTTTATTTTTATATCCAGACAGTTGCAAGTCTCATTACTATATGATGGTGTGAACTTTAAATTATTATCTCTAAGGTTAATCCAATGTATAAAGGAGATCAAATCCTCCTGGTTGCCTTTCCAAATGAAGAACACATCGTCAATGACGGGGCCGCTTCATTGAAGATGTGTGTCACCTCGAAGGCTGCCACGTATAGGCATGCAAGGCTGGGCGCCCATGTTGCGCCAATACTTGTTCCCTTCGTTTGTCTATAAAAATCTTCTTTGAATAAGAAGATGTTGTTTTTTTAAAATTATTTCCACACTTTCTGCTATGAACCTAGTGTTCAGATAGTTCATCTTTGTCACCTTTAAGGAGGTTTTGTATCATCCTGATAGTGTCGTCTTGAGGGATGTTCGTATATACAACGACTCTATATCTAGAGTTACCAGCCATTCATTTTGTGCATTGAAGGGTGTATTTTCTATTTTGGCAATCATGTGTGTTGTGTCTTTGATATAGGAACGTTGAGCAATCACTAATGGTTGAATGAATTTGTCTACATACTGACTTAAGGGTTCCGTCAGTGACTTTAGACTGGAAACTATTGGGTGCATGGGGGGGATCCGTCAGGCTCTTATGCACTTTCGGTAGCCCGTACATGGCCGGTATCGTAGGTGTATCGTTTTTCATATAGCTAAATTCCTCCTGAGAGATTATCTCATCTTCTAGGGTGAGATTTAAATGGTTTTTTATTAGTTTCCCTAAGTCCAGCCATTCCTGTCTGTTACTTACTGCATAGTGGCTTGGATGTTTTAAAAGATCTTCCATTCTCCTGTCATAATCTATTGTATCCATGACGACAATGCTGCCACCCTTGTCGCCAGGTTTGATGATAAGTTCTTTGCATTGTTCCAAGGTTTTTAATGCAGTCCACTTTGTTTTTGCCATTATGTCTTAAAGTCCCTTTTCTACTACTTTTTCAAATGTCTCTATTTCTTTATCTACCATGGGGCCTGTCGGCGTCCATACTGATTTAGGTTTTAATCCCAATTTATTCTCTGTTATCCTTTTCTCTTTACCATAAAAACAAATGTTTGTCTTATTTTCCTGAAGAAACATCTGATGTCTCTTTCAAGGTTGAATTTATCCGGGGGACCGGACAAAGCAAAACCTAATCCCTTTTCTAAGAGTCCTATTTCATCTACGCTTAGATTCCTACTGGAAAGGTTTATTACTGATTCTTTTGAATTCAATCCCATTTTATTTTACTCTGCGTTTTCATGTACGGACGTTGTTGGCCCTGATTCTGGGTGAAGAAACCTCTCGCTCTCCCTCGTCCCCTCCCATTGGAATGTTGGTTCTGTTTGTGTCTCTCTAAAAAAGACAAACTTTCCTTGTTTGGGTTATTGGTGACTTCTTTTTCTCGGGGTCTTTGGTTATCTTGCATTGATTCATTATCTGATTCAGTGCTGGTGTAAGAGGTGTCAGAGAAAGTGACCCCTTTTCTAGGGCCATTTCGTCTATTTGGTTGCCAATTTCTTCTATATGTGGAGTCCTTTGCTTCTCATAATAATCTTTTTGCAGATAGGGGTATGTTATTTCAGGTTTATATTTCTCATTGTCCTTTCATAATTTATTACTCTTTTTATTAATTAAATAGTCTTTGTATCCATTTAAGTCTTCCTAAATTTCGTTGAATTTCTTTTTTGCATCATCTAGTGACGTATTATCTCTCAAGCTCTTTTCCATCTCATCTAATTCCCGTTTCTCAACAATTAATGTTTCAGTTGCTGTCTCTATTATTAGTAGCAACCAATCTCGGCTGCACCTGTTCGCTATAAAGGTCCATGTTTCTATGAGTTTACTTTATTTTGTGAACAGACTAGGTTCATTTTTCACTTTCAGTCCTTTGGGGATTAAAGCTTTTTTACAGTATTCCACCAGGAAATCTGCATGCAGCTCTGTCCTTATTACTTTCTTTTTTAAATTCCATAGTTCTTTCCATTTTTCTTCATCACTTTCTGCTATTACTAATGTGTTAGTGCTTTTAGCTGAACCATTTATTATTTTGTTGAAATGGTCTTCAGAGAAACTAAATATTTTAAAGGCATCCATTGTTAGTTAGGAAGCCTGCGCCTACAATGGCACCCCACTTTTTCTTGTGTGAGACTAAGGAAACACTCCCCAGTTGACAAACTGTGCTAACAATAGGTAGAAAATAAAGGTAGACACCCTTCTTGGAGAAAAAGGGAATGGGTTTGTTATCAACAAAAGGCAAAAGAGTCCCTTTTCCTGGTTAAGATTAACAGATAAGACCACTTGAAGTGGGCTTTCTGTTTGGTGTTATTCTAGAATAATTTGGTTCAGTCAGTAGTGGGAGTCCAGAGACAACATAACAAATTCACATGTATGTCATAACGATTGCACAATATACAAATAGCTATTAATTGCTAGCAACTTTGAGAATTTTTTTTTCAAACGAACAAAGCACAATTTTTCAAGAGTTTTTAAGTTCTTGAATTAAAATTAATGGGGTGGCATAGTGAGCAAAAACAATGTATTAAACCCAGATATTTTGATTGGGGGTGAGTGGTTGAAATGTTTCAGCACTCCAATCATCATCTTATTTTGTTTACTAGATGACACCTAACAGTAGTCATACTGGCTTCTGTGACTATCCGAGCCTCCATGTTCTGTCCATTGATAGTAACCTACTCCCTATACTTTTTAGTAGTGTCCAGCATATGAGCCTTAGGCGCCATCTCTTTGTCACCATGGGACACTACCCCCATCTGAACTACCCCCCAAAATTAACTGCAGCAACCTCCTTCCCCAGCACTACACTTGCCATTGCAGGGGCAGACCCATCAGTGGGGAACTGATTACTGTGGGGGCACATGACATCCCCCTTTCTGTTCCTGTGCTGGTAGAATTCATAGCACTTGGGCTGGAAAAAGCCCTGGATTTTCTTTCATAAAACCCTCCCATCTTTTAATCAATATTGGACTGGAAGTCTGTCATGGCTGCTGTAGCTCAGTGGCGAGTGAGTTCTGGCATGCAGCATGCTGTCTAGTAGCTGAGGCTCTGTCCTGTGCGTCAGAAACATCACTGTGCATTCTAATAAATTCCTACAGACCCGTTTTCCCTACATGATCACCTACATGATTTCCATTTTTGCAGTACCTTTTCTGGACGTGTCTTGGTGTCCATACATTTCTTCCATTGGTTGCTGCTTTTCTCATGCATTTCTGCTGTTCAGGGGATGCAGAGGACCTGTAAAACAAAAGTTAAAGAAGCCTTACCAAAAGAGGACTGCTCTTAAGAAGTAGGAAGGTGTAAAACACACATATTGTTTGGAGGATATTCTATGTTTCTGAATCTGTAACCCAGATTCTGAAGTTCCTGAAAAATAAGGACAATATGTAAATTGATTGGGAAAAGGGCATTTTCCTACCCTTATAAGACTATTAATTTAGCTTCCTTCTTGGACTTTCAAAACGAATTTAATTTTCCTGTAACCCAGTCTATTGTTGCCCTCAAAAGCAGAAAGTATCTTGGAAAGTTTATGTAACTCCCTACCTAAATGATTGAGGATAGCTAAATGATTTAGGATAACCTCCCTGGGTGATGTATAATGTAATCAATGGAATTCCCGAAGGGTGATTATTCATACAGACGTTGTCTCTAGAAAGTCTCACATAGTTACACCATTTGTTTTTTCCTTTAGGAATTACTGAAGCCCCATATTGTTTTCCCTTAACCTTATCCTTGAAGTGGGAGAGAGAGAAGGTTTAGCTAAGCTCATTAATATCTCTTCTTTTCTAATGGATATGCATTTCCAATAGTGTTCTGAGAGTGGAGCAGGATGAAGTACCTATGCTGAGAGGGACCAGGCTGACTAAAGGGCATTCTTATTTTCCCAATCCACTTCCCCTTACCCGTGAGGACTGGCACAGCCTCAATCTTTAGGCAGGATTTGGGTGCTGACAGTGGTTGGGTGGCATTAGGAATTCACTTCTGGGATCACATCTCACTACTACAAGATCACACTACGTAAAGAAAGAAACATGTTAGTGCGCACATGTTGCAGATTCCCTCCCCTGAAGCTCTATTGGAAGCCTTTTGTGAACTACTTCTGGATTTCCTTGTTAACCCCCTCCCTCTGGTGGTGGTGACCCTGTTCATCTTTCTTGGGGGTCTCTCCACGTCCCTCTTTCACACTCTAGTATTAACTCAAGCAAACTCTCTGGGCACAATCAGTATGGAACCAATCAGATGTTGGCACAGCTCCGCAAAGCAATTACTGAAAATGTGCTCTCTCAAGAATAGATTGTACATCCCATAACAGTCACTGAGTTTGCTTTCCTTTAACTAAACATCTAGTACCTTACTTGAGTAATCCATGATGTGCACCCAGAAATGGTTTTGGCTGTCCAAACCTTCAAGCATTATTCTCTAGGGTAAGGCTAAACTTGACAACAAAGTCTTCTATCATGCGGGCCTACCACATCCTGTCAACTTTCTCTACAGTACGGTATCCCTCCTAGCTGGAATGTGTTTCCAGGGAATACTTCCTCACTCCAATCCTTCTCTGGGACTCTGGGCATGCATAGAGCTACCTCATAGGCCTCAAACTACTTATCACCCCCACCAGACAGCTAGTCACCAGGTATTTGGGGATGTAAACCTTGTTACCACCTGTAGGCACTTCTGTGTCGCTGCCACCATTTTCACTGGATTATGTGATTCTGGTGGCTTTCAAGTCCAATTCTTTCTGGCCGAATGCATGGCCAGTAGAAATTTCTTCTTTCCTAGCACCAACCTCTTTTCCTCTAAGGCTCGCGCATCTTCTACCTTTTTATCCTTTAGGGTCCTAGCTGCAGATGCTTCCACTGTGCTCTCCTACATGGCCAGTGTTTTCTCCTCCACGGGCAGCTTTATCTACTCCGTGGCTAGTTGCAGCCTCGGTTCTCTCTCGGCTTGCCTGTCATCCAGCTCTTCAGTGATTAGATTGTGGGAAGACACTCTGCTCCCTGCACAGGAACTGACAGAGGACCTCTCTCCTATTACCCCTCCTCTCGCCTCTGGGTTTGGGGCCATTCTCAGGATAATCTCATCCTCCATCATTTCATCCACATTTTCTGCCCCAGCATCTTCCTGCCCCTCTGATGTACACTGCAACATGTGGACCTCTTAACCAGCTCTGAGGGCTATCTGGTCCTACAGTTTCTTGGAGCTCTTCTCCTTAGACAATATTTTCATCTGTGCTTCAATAAAGCTTTCAATGTTGCTGAGAGCTACCTCCATCCTTGCAAAAGTAACAGGTGAAACATATCGGGATAGGAGTGAAATTTAGGGAACAAGAAACAAAATGCCCAATTAAAAATTGATTTGATGACAGACAGAAGTCAGGAATCTCTGGTTTTCCACAATTTGTGTCAGGGTAACTACTAAAGTCACTAAATAAACCTGTGTTTACCCACTGGTAGCTAGGCACAAAGCAGTCAGGCTTAACCTAGATGCAATGTGTAAATTATTGATGCAGCACCTAAACTGTAATAAAGTAAAAATACAACACAAAAAAATCCCAAACCAATTTACAAAAAATAAAGCAAATTATAGTAAATAGAATGTCACCAAACCAGCAAAAATCAATTAATTAGAGCTGGAGATATGAATTTTGAAAGTTTAAACTAAAAATAGCACCAAAAAGCACAAAGCACCAATTGGGGTTATCTGGTTGTGTTAGACCTAGCCAAAGTCAAATGTTAAGGCCCACCGCGATGAATTGCTGGTCTGATTCAGCAATCTGATGCCAATTGGTGATTTGATGTTGATGGCTGACTTGGTCGGTCCTCCTTGTCTCTGATGCTTCGCAAGTACATATATATATATGGGGGTTTGCCCTATTAATCTCACATAACCTGGGCTAAGGATACAGTAAACAGACAACTGGAGTAATGCGGGAACCAATTACATTAAAACTTCTGCTGTGACAATACAAATGAATTACTTTCGCTGTTTCTACATTTAACAAGCATCATTTATTATGTCTTTCATTTTATTAACATCAGAAGTGACTAAACCATCACTTCTGGTTTCTGTACCTACAATGTGTATAGACATAGTACACTTATAGTGTACATATAAAAACAGAACATGCACGGCATTGGACACATAAGAAAGAAACAAAACATACATTAAACTGTACACTAATGTATAAAATCAATGTGACAGCTAGAAATGTTTCTTTTGTCTTCCAGTGATTAGGAAAATTATGGCTGTATTTGTCTTTTATCATACAGTCCATATGGAAGGTAGACCATTTGGAGTCCACACATGAGGGCTCGTCCTGCCCTATTGGCCTTAATGTGTGTGCATAGAATCCTTAATGTGTTTAATTCTACAAAGACTCCTTGAATTTGGAAAGTTGACACATTTCCGCACCTTCAATAAAATCCTCTTCAGGACATTGGAGGAAGAAAAAACCTGTAAAGGTATGGCATAACACATTTAACATTACATTTGGTACATCTCCACTTTCATAGGTGCACCAGTGGCATTGGTTTGTAATTTAGATCAGTGTACAAACCAAATTGTACAGTGCTTGCCAGAACATACATCAAGACCTTACTCTTCCTAATAATATGTGAAATTAAAAATTGTTATTATTCTTATCTGTGCGCAAGCGACATTTGCAACAGCATGTCCATCCCCTAGTCGGTGAGTTAGTATGATGTGCCGCAGTGCGTCGCATTTTTATTATCAACGTAGTGAATCAACATGCTTCTACGCTGAAAATTGCATGCATAGTGTTCCTATGCCCAAGTTATTCAAAGTGCTGTGTGCACACATGGGGCCTCATTTATGAAAAGTGGTGCATCGCTGCGTGAAAACAGCGATGCGTCACTTTTCATTGCGCCCTCCTTGCAACACCAGTGATGCGTCATATTTACATTATGACGGATCATTGCGCAAGGAGTTACAGATACGTCAGTGTTTCTGACGTATCTTTAAGCGCAAAAGTGACGCATTGCTGGAGTGTGTCACAAAAGTGACGCAACTCCAGCAATGCGTCCTTTCACATGGGGCAAGCCCCATTTGAAAGGGCATGCATCATTCTTACGCCTGCTGTGAGGCAGGCGCAAGATTTTGAAGCAACGGCGTCCTAGAAGTGACGCAGTGAAATCTCAAAGACAGTGGCGGCTGGTGGAATTTGAAACTGATGGGGCGTATGCAGCGCTGTCCCAAGCGTAGTGTCCCCTGTGATGTGTGGTACTAATACATTATTGCAAACTACCCCCTTTCTTTGGAAAAAAACGATCGGTCACATGATGTTTAACTTGCTTCTAACTTGTTATAGTATTGGCAAGACGGAAGTAATGAAACTAACTGGTCAATGTAGTGATCTGTCCAGGATCACAGATTCTGCTTAAACTGTAAGCATCGGATTAGGTGCTGAGGTATTTGCGGCTGTGCCGACTTGAAGCCAGCGGGTTGAAATAGGTGGCCAGGTACAATTGTGAAGCTTGAGTGGATAGTTTCAGGTCTGTGGTGCCGGTGAGCAGCGTCCACCTATGTTTTTTTGCTCAACCCCCCACACCTCACCCTTCCTGGATTCCTCTGCAGCTGTCACTGTCCTGCCCGCCCTTGTTTAAAGCCCCGGAGCAAAACCGTTTTGCTTTGCACTTAAGGGCCTGTCACATACTTGCACCGACAACTCTCACTTCTTCCCCCCCTTTGATTTAAGGATCAGGGATGTCCTAACCCTCTTGTCGCTGGCACTGTCTGCTTGCAATGTGCGTTGTGCTGCAGGGAGGTAGTGAATGGCTGTTTATGTAGCTAGCTCTGCTTCCTAGACTGAATCGCATCTAAGCGCTTACAAGCTGGCACAGTTCCCTAAAACTTCCTTTAAAATATGCACTTGCGATTGTGCGCACCTGAATTTGGCAAATTGTGAGCATCGTGTGTACACTAACGTCCCACACTCACAATATCGGTTTAGTGCTGTTGCCCGCACTAGAAGTGTGTTTTGCTGTTCTATTGGTAATGCGGACAGAGGGGTGTGCCAAAGCTTTATTATTTAATGACCGTAGAAATGTTGCAATCGGTTTTTAAAGACTGGCCATACTGTCCATATTGGGAGGAAGGGGGTGGGGGGGGGGGGGTAGTTACACAACAGGGTAACTAACTGTCTAGCTGAGTGTTAAGTGGCTCCTCTTGCAACACGGTACATTATGTATACTGGAGTGATCCTGCGTGTTTACCTATCGCTTCCAATGGCAGCCTCGATCTGTCCATCTGTGATACATTTCTGCTCGATTAGGTTGTTATGATATACTGTAATAATCATATTACAGCTGTAAGTTACTGCATTACCATTCAAGTCATTAGCATGTGATGTTGTGCGTGAGGAACGCGGGGGTAGATTTGCGACAGAGAGCGGCTCTCAATAATAAAAAAGCAAATGGAAAAGTATGAATTTAAATGAAATAGGAACGGGTAATAAAAAAAAATAAACTCACCGTCCGGAGAGACTCTTTCCCGACTCCCGCCTTCCTCTTTTCAAGTCCTGCAGCACGTCATCACAGGAAGGCGGCGCAGCAGGCAGCCTCCCTCCCACCACCGCGTTTTTGATTGGGGCGGCCGGCTGCCCCAGGCCACGTCATTTTCTCTCTGTATGCTGCTGCAGCAGCATACAGAGAGAAAAGGGAGACTGAGTGTGTGGTGTTACGCGAGGGCAGGGGGGAGTGGCTTGGGGGAGTGGCTTTCCCACTGTAGTTAATACTGTCTGTTTGGGCGGCCTCAGGCAGCCCAAACAATCAGTATTAACAACAGTGGGCAAGCCACTCCCCCAAGCCACTCCCCCCTGCCCTCGAGTAACACACCGCCCACTCTGACTCTAAACCAGGAAGGAAGTTCTGCTTTCAGTTTCTCGCCGTGCGAGAATGCAGAAACAAATCACAAATGGTAGTTATATTAAGGCAATAACTACCATTTGTTTCTGCCTTCTCGCACGGTGAGAAAGCAGGGGGGGCGGCGCCCAAACGCCCCCATGCAGGAACCGCCACTGCTCAAAGATTTCACTGAGTCACTTCTACGACCCTTTCTTGCGTCAATACGCCCCCCTTGCATACATTATACCTGGCGCAGGTATAATGTGGTGCAGGGGTTTACAAAGTGACGCATCTACCTAGATGCCTAAGGGCATGTATGTGTGTCACATGGCACAGGTGTACATGCACAGATGTGCATGTACACAGGAATTCGTTATTTACCATGCAATAGTATTAAATGGTAAATAACGAATCGGTAATGCCCTGTGGCACTGTTTGAGGTGCCACCTACATCTGGATTTACCGATTCGGTAAATTTACCGATTCGGTATTTTACAGAATCTGTAAATGTACCGATTCTGTAAATATAAGTCCCCCTACATGTCAAACACCAAATACCGGTCGGTAACGGCCGAAATCGGCTGTTAACGACCGGTATTTGGTGTCCGACATCTGGCCCTTAATCCGGTATTACCAACTAATAGCAGTTAAACATGTATTCAGCATGTAGATACCCTAACAGGCTCTCATGGCCTCATGAGTGCACTATAGGACAAACCCAAGCATATGATATCTGTACCAATAACTCGTGAATTTCCTCTATATTTACAGAAAGAAAACACAAAAACAAACAAAATACAACTTCAGAGAATTAATTTTCCATCAGGTGAGCCATATCAATACGCTGTTGTGTATCCCAATCCGATCTACAAAGGGGGAAAGCCAGCTAAATACTTCTAATTCAAAAGAGGTCACGGGAAGGTAAGGAAAATAATGGTACATCCGGTTTCCTACCGGTTTCCTGCAGCACATGAACAAATTACACCAGTTGTCTGGTGCTTCTCCGGGCAGAAAGTTGGCAAAAGTTTATAAGTACTAGCTTTTTGAGTATGGGAAGGCTGAGGACACTCTAACATTAGCCAAGGTTCCAGGACCTGGAGATAACACTTGGGGGTCAGGACACATTCCAACAGAGGCAAGTTGCAGGGTCCAGGGCAGGTTTAGTTGGTTCCGGTTGCAGGGGGTGAGGCCCCTGGAAGCTTGTTATATCCCTGTAGCTTAAACAGGACGTCAACTAACTGGTCCTTGCATTCGCTTCTGGGGTTCTGAGCTCAAGGCAAGCAGGTCCAGTCTTTCTCCAGGTTCTTCAGACATGAGGGCAGTCCTTCTGATTCTGCCCAGTGCCAACCTCTGGGAGGAAGAAAACTCCTGGTTATTACCTAACCAATAGGGAAAAAGTTCTGAAGGGTGACACTACCCACTTTTGCAGTACTTTCATGTGTTTTACTATAATCTATGCCACCAAGCTCCCCTCTACCTACATCCAACATTACAGAACCTTTCTTTCCATGGTTAGAGCTCCCTTTCCCCGCCCAGAGGTTTAGCTATGTTAATTGGTAAACCCTACATTGTGATCACTCGAAGTCACTTCTGTGGTAGCTCCCTCCTTCCTCTGGGTGTGAAACCAAGTTGATTACCTAGACAAAAGAAAGGTAGGCCTAGGTGTGAACTGCATCTGCCTGTGATCCTTTGAAGTTTAGAAGAGGCTGGGCTCAGCCCCCAACACCATCTTGAAGAAAGACAACAACTCCACGCAGCCAAGCCCTTTGTCAGCTGTCTGTAAGTAATCCACAACTCACTACATTGGAGCCATCAGCAATCTGATAACACTGGCAGAAATGATCCTTCTGGCCTAGGCAGGAAAATTACAACTTTCTAATGGTGACATTTCTAAAATAGTAATACAAAATCCACCTTGACCATTACATTGGATTTTTTTATTACTATTGAAATAAGCTGTTTAGCCATTTACCCAGCTATTCTCAAACTGGATTTAGCGCTTGTTAAATGTAATAATGTAAACCACTATTAACCCTTTAGAAAGCCAGACTTGACAAAGTGAAAAACTTCTTTGGAGATTTCTCACTCTCAGAGCATGGAAATATTAAAAATACACTTCCTACTAGTTACATGCCATGAACGCTTCCCAATGGGCATTACGGCACACCTTAGGGGTGACCGTAGGGATGACTTCCAAGCATTCAAACGGAAGCTCTAGGCTTGGAAAAAGGTTTATGTTTGTAGGTCGACATCTCAGCTTAAAACAACATCCAATCGGAATTGGCAGGCCTGGTTCCGTGTTTTACAGTCCTTCAGCACACTAGTAACATTTAATTTACTGCACTGGGTACATGTAGTAACATGTAATAGGAACTTATAAGTAAATTAAATGGGCCAAGTTTACCATTTTTAATAGGGAGAGCAGAGCACCCGCACTTTACCACTGGTTAGTAGGAGTAAGGTCTGCAGAGTACTATGGCCAACAAAACTGTTTCACAAAAGAAGGCAAAAAGCTTGGGAAGTACCATGCAACAGATGCTCATTTCCAACTTGATCAGAAAATTCTGCAACTTGTCTCAAGAGAGTGATACTGGCTTTGCTATTGTACGTGAAAGGTCTGCTAGAAGAGTCCTCAATGGGGCATAGCTGTCCACCTGCACATATCAAGGTATGTACAGGTGTGTGTGTGGGTATGTTAGTATTTTTGCTTTGATTAAAAATATTACTAATACAGGACTACAGTAAAGTATAGATAGAATATGACGTTATTATAGTAAAATAAAACCAATAATCGAAAAGTTTTTTATTGCAATTGACCACACGTACAATGTCTTCATTTGTGATCTTTGATTATTTTGCATAGCTTGGAACAGTGTTTGGATAATAATTTTTGTCATTTGTTCACATAAAATTATGTTACAAATAATGTAACAATAGAGTTTCTACAATACATACAGTGACGGCTCCTCGGCTATGGCAGAGGACCTTTGTCCCGCCTGCTGTGAGCACAGCAGGCACACACAATATTAATAATGAATACCATTTTCTTTTAATGTGTCACAGGCTCGCTCGGTACAGGACAAGGGCAGGGGACTGGACTAATTAGTGCAATTCCACTATTACTTCAGCCCCTGTCAATGCGCATGTCAGATTGGTCGGCTGTCTAGAGCCAGCCAATCTGACATGCGACTTTGGAGCTAGCAATCCCAGGGCTGAGAAACAGCCGAGGGATTGCAGCCACAGGCCCTCAGCCACAAAATGCTCGCTGGGTTAGCCTGCTCCAACCACTCCTGGAGTTGTGCTACAGCTCCAGGATTGTTCAGTTTTGCATTGCATAGGAGAGGAAGCTCTTCTCTTTCCGCCCTGAGTCACCGCTGAGGAGACAGCCAGGATGAAGAGAGAGACCGCAACCAGAGACTGCATGCCAGCAAGTGCAGCGTATATGATTAGTTTTTTGGGCACTGCGCCTGACCATATTTTAATGTTGCCAGCCACCCCTGATTACATAGATGATAGATCTCTACAATACAATTTTTGTTTGTGATCCTACTCCCGCATCGTAGTTTCTGAGACTCCTCATGTAGCAACCTGTGAGAATCTGAATTTCTAACAAATATAAAGAATCTTGTTTAACCCTTTCCATGCATCAGACGGCCCCGGCCGTCCGACGGCACGGTGGTAGTGTGCGTCGGATGGCCGGGGGCCGTCCGAACCACGCACACATGGAAATCGCCCGCACCGTGGGGGAATTCCAGCCTCGTTCAAGGGGTTAAGTCTGCATGCTTCTAAAAGTTGAAGTAGATCAAGAAACACCTGTGAGATTTACTGTTCTCATCATTAGAGTAGATGTCAATAACCTGCCATGCTTGTGGGCTAAGTAACCTAGCAGTATTGTGCCTTTCCAATACCAATCTCAATATGGGTCAAGGGGTCACATACTCACCGTGTTTTGGTTTTCAATTAAAGGTTTTTTTCAGCTGAATATTTTTATTGAATGCATTTTCTCTGACATGGATAGGGAGCAAATGAAAGGATACAATTTATTTATTAAGACGTTCTTCTATATTTCAAAGATTTTCATCTAAACTATCAAGTGGTGGAGGCAAATTGTCCTATAGATACAGAAATTCTTAAGGTTATATTAGGGGCACAGAAAATTGAATTGCCCTGTCAGAGCAATGAGTTGACTCACTTTCTGTACAAGCTGTCACTGACTCAATGACATTTTTTGCACTATTTTAGGTCAATCCTCGAGCCAGCGCACATGCGCTGCTCTGCAAGACTTGTTGTAGTCGAGTATGGAATAGAAGTCCCGCCCACTCTCTTTCCATATTTGTCATTGGCTTGTGTCACTGTCCTTCGTAAATGCTGGATTCTGATTGGTAAATAGGCTTGTTAGTCCCTCCTTAGTACCGCCATGTCTTTATTTGTAACCTCCCATGGTGTCTGTCCCTTTTACTTCGGTTCCTACATGGTCCATATTATTTAGTCTGTAAGCACTACTTTCTTTATTGAGTTTCTCTTACTGCAGGCAGGACATGGGCAACCGCTTTCAATAACAACATGGACATCCAATTTCACTTTAACACAGGTGCCCAGTTTTAGCTCAATCCCCCACCCACCGCGTCCCTGATTAATCTTGCTCTGTCTCCCTCATGCCTGTTTCTCCACCCTCTCACCAACCAGACCTAAAGCCACACCTCCTCCAAGACACTGTCTACGTTGTCCATATCCTAGTTTGTCTTGGTTAGGGTCACTCTTCGGTTTTCAAATGTATCCATCGTTAAAATCAAGGCATCCCCTATGATATTTGTACAGTGTCAGAACTGATGCGGAACCTTCACGCTTGGCTCAATAAAACAGCAAGGGCAATTTTCGCCAACTAAAAAAGCCAATCAAAAAATACACTTGCATCAGCGTAAACTCATCAGTTCATTGGCTTGTGTCACTGTCCTTCGTAAATGCTGGATTCTGATTGGTAAATAGGCTTGTTAGTCCCTCCTTAGTACCGCCATGTCTTTATTTGTAACCTCCCATGGTGTCTGTCCCTTTTACTTCGGTTCCTACATGGTCCATATTATTTAGTCTGTAAGCACTACTTTCTTTATTGAGTTTCTCTTACTGCAGGCAGGACATGGGCAACCGCTTTCAATAACAACAGGACATCCAATTTCACTATAACACAGGTGCCCAGTTTTAGCTCAATCCCCCACCCACCGCGTCCCTGATTAATCTTGCTCTGTCTCCCTCATGCCTGTTTCTCCACCCTCTCACCAACCAGACCTAAAGCCACACCTCCTCCAAGACACTGTCTACGTTGTCCATATCCTAGTTTGTCTTGGTTAGGGTCACTCTTCGGTTTTCAAATGTATCCATCGTTAAAATCAAGGCATCCCCTATGATATTTGTACAGTGTCAGAACTGATGCGGAACCTTCACGCTTAGCTCAATAAAACAGCAAGGGCAATTTTCGCCAACTAAAAAAGCCAATCAAAAAATACACTTGCATCAGCGTAAACTCCTCAGTTCAGCAAACACGCGTTGCCATTTTTCTGTCCTTAAATATGACTGATGGATATGGTTGGCCAATAATTCAAACCCTAATAAACATATTGGGGGGCATTTAATACAAAGCACATCCTGCATTAGAAAAATTGTATTGGGGGGGCATTTTCTCGGGATGACAGTGTAATTTTAAAACTGTTTTAAACCAATCGCGTGTTACCTGGTATTTCAAGCGAGACTCAGCGCTCGGCTCTCCGCAAGCCAAAACCCCAGATCATCACGGAAGCTTCCGGTTGTGTGGAGGGACGAGGCGGGGCAAAGAGAATCAGGCAGAAGGAGAGGCAGCCATAAAAGTCGCATGCGAATGCAGACGAGCAGCAACAAGCGAAATTGAAAGACAGAGTGAGCAAGCCAGAAACGGCATTGAGAGAATTTTTTAACTAAGCACGTTCTGCATTTTAAAAACTGTATTGGGGGCTATTTTCTCGGGGTGACCGTGTGATTTTAAAATGCTTTTAAAGCAAGCACGTTTTACCTGGTATTTCAAGAGATACTCAGTGCTCGGTTCTTCTAAAGGCTCTCCGCAAGCCAAATCCCCGGTCCACCATGGAAGCTTCTGGTTGTGTGGAGGGAGGAGGCGGGCCAAGAGAATCAGGCGGAAGGAGAGGCAGCCATAAAAGTTGCATGCAAATGCTGACGTGCGCAGCGGGCGTGCTATAGGCTCGCCAAAGGCAAGACCGTCTGTGTCCCTCCGCACCCAGCCGGGAGCAGGGGTCAGAACCCCTGGCCCAGAATTGAAAGATGATTTAAGGTACTTGGCTTTACAATTGTATAGACTGCAACCCCTTACCGAAGATTTATGCCTACATTCTATCAGCTTCACAGACGGCCATACACGGTGTGAACACTGTCATTTTGACCCAGCTAAATTGATATCAACACAGGCCAAAATTCACAGGCAAAATAAATACAAATTGCTTCTCCTGAACTGTAGGTCTCTCCCGAAACATGCACGAGAAATCAATACACTACTAGCGGAGGAACAACCAGAGATCTTGTTCCTCACAAAGACTTGGCTGCATAAGGACTCTGACCCAGATCTAATAAAAGCGCTGGCACCTGGCTATCATATTTTAAGATCAGACCGAGATAAAAAGAAGGGAGGAGGAATTGCCATTATTTTGAAAAGTCACTTGAGGGGACGTGTTGAGATGGGAACTATTTTGGACTGTAAAAGTGTGTAAATTTCAATTTCTTTCACAGCAACTTGTTCCCTTTCAGGGACCCTGGTCTACCATCCCCCGGCCCTTGTGGTGACTTTATAAAATCACTAATAGATTCCACCACCAGATTAGCATGTAAAACACCTAACTTTATTCTATTAGGCCATCTGAATCTATATGTAGAGAACACCACCAATGGGGTTGCAGCAGACCTACTACATAGTCTCCAAGCCATTCAGCTAATAGAAATCGTGGCTAGCCACACACATGGAAAGGGTCATATTTTGGACCCAGTTTTTTCAAATGACAAACAGCTCCACAGTGAAAGCCCTATCCCAATGCTATGGCCTGACCATTTCCTAATTCCAATGATCTGGAATACTTCATATCAGAGAGTGGGGACGCATAGGGACAAATAGTGGGTTCGCACCTGGGCAAAATTATCAACAGAGGTTTAGTCCGAGACGCTTGAAAGATCCAGACCAGTGGAAAAAAATAATACAACTATAGGCTCTGATAACTGCCACCATTGGATCAAATCCGCATTGGATGTCACGATTCCATATAAACGGATCACGGAAAAATTAAAGGAAAAACATACACCATGGTCCTCACCTAAATTAAGAGAATTGAAACAAAACTGTAAGAAATTAGAGAGAGCATGGAGAAAAGATTACAATGCGGATAAAAACTTAAAGAGAGGCCATAAAAATGTATCAATCAGAAATAAAGAAAGCTAAAGCCGTATACTACGAAGATAAAATAATTGCAGCTGCAAATGCACCCAGGGAAATATTCCAAATCACAAAAAAACTGCGCACCGGACCTCCCCGCGAATTCCGCACAAGGACGATGCGATGAACTTGCAGAGTTTTTAATACATTTTCTTTAGATTTTTATAATACATTCGCTCAAAGTAGAAGTATTGATAATATGGAGCAGAATACAGACCTCGTGAGCAGGAGCACTCCCAGCCTGGTAGCATTTCCAGGTTCGGACATGACCACACTATCTCAACTCTTTGCCCAGGTTAAATCAGGCTCCCCCTTTATCTGGCACCCCTCCAAAAACTCTGTTAGGTAGAAGGAACTGTGCTCCCGGTCTTGTTGGAGGTTTAAAATTCTTCGTTAGCAAGTGGACAGGTACCACTGACATGGAAACACGCCATGATAATGGCCCTCCTGACAATGCTTACCCTTGACCTAGAGGTGTGGAGCAATTATTGACCAGTTTCTTTACTTCCACTGACCAGTAAAATACTGGAAAAAATATGTACATGAACTCCTCTCTGAGCACTTGGAGAACCACTCTCTTCTGCATCCCACTCAGACAGGCTTCCTCCCAAACCATGGGACAGAAACAGCTTTCTTATCAGTCGTGAAGGAATCCAGAAAGATTCTTGATCAAGGAGGGACAGTGGCAGTCATCTCATTGGACCTGAGCTCCGCATTTGACACTGTCCGTTATAACATTCTGATTGACAGGCTCAGAGTGATCGGAGTCTCGGACAAGGCCCTGTCTTGGATTACATCTTTTCTGAAGGATAGAACTTTCCAGGTGTTTGAGGGGGAGTTCACTTCAAAATGTTTACAGCTCTCGTGCAGAGTCCCCCAGGGCTTGTCATTGAGTCCTACTCTTTTTAAAACATACCTTAAACCACTGGCCGAATTAGTCCTATTTTATGGGATTCAAACTATCACCTACGCGGACGATACACACTTGGTGGTAGCCCTTAAGCACCCTACAAAGTCACAGACCAATATTGATGCATGTATGGAAGCTGTGGCCTTGTGGATGGATCAGTCTTGTCTCAAACTCAATGGAGACTAGACGGAGCTAATGATTTTAAGTAACCACCCCGGGGTGGCTATAGAGGCAGCAGGAATAAGCTGGCCCAAATGCCTTGGTCCTCCACCAAATCCCAAAGAGTAAATAAAAGTTTAGCAGTATGGTTAGATCAAGCTCTTAACTTCAATAGCCAAGCAATTAAGCTAGCCGCAACATGCTTTGGAATGATCAGAATGTTAAGGAAAATCCTCCCACTGCTCCCAGTCCAGGCTCGAAGAGTGATAGTACAGGCATTTGTACTCTCACCGCTGGACTATGTGAACTCCCTTTACTTGGGCACCACAAAAGCCACTATAAAGAACCTACAGGTGATACAAAATTGTGCAGCCAGGCTTCTCTCGCCTGTGCCCCAAGGTGAGTCAGTGAAGCCTGTGCTAAAAAACTTCACTGGCTGCCAATTACAGAGCGGATCAAGTTCAAAGCTTTGTGTATAGCTCATAAAACGCTTTGGCGAACTGGTCCCAAGGTAAATCAACTCTGGTGGCTTTTTACCAATCCAGGAGACGCCTCTGGTCTGCAGATCAATTTTTGGCAGTGTTCCCAAAAACGAAGAGAGTACGATCTGGGGTCGCATGTTCTCCTATAATGCAGATAAGCTCTGGAATGCCCTCCCGATCCATTACGTTCCACCTCACACAATTTTACCTTCCGTAAACAGTTGAAGTCTTGGCTGTTTTAAATCTCGCCATAATCAGCCTGCTTTTCGACTTTTCTTGTCACTGATAGCACGGGGATGCCTAAGGGTAGCCAGGCACTATAAATACTTAATAATAATAATAACAAATGAAAATGTACTATTCCAATTCTCTGCACATGCAAAGGAAGTTTCCTGAAAATTAGCAGTTAACGTTTTACATAAACGACTGCACACATTATCAAGAGTAGCTGTGTGTAGAGCATCCAGCTTGGCACCCGAAGGTGATGGCGGCGCTCGAGTGAGGCTCTGCGGCAGCTCCGGGAGACTTGCAGCTCCACAGTAGTCCTTTCCTGTTTGGAGGATATGCAAAAGCGTCGGAACACGTCAGGAGTAACCTGCGAAGCCTGATTCTCCTCACCTCACTCCCTGAATGAAGAAATACGCCGCAATAAGTCCAGCGGTCTCATCGTCAGCCATTTTGTGACGCCTTGTGCGTCTCTTCATTTTTTCTTATGTGGCGGCTTGCGGTGCCTTCAGAGTGAAGGAGTTTGCCCTTTTTATCTTTTTTTCTCTTCCTTGCATCGACTAGCGAGATTATTGCCTATGCTGGCGTCCTAACGATTGCTTTGTCTCGCTTTTCAATGTCTGTTCGCATCTACCTCCTGTTATTAAGTGAGGAGCGGCCATTTCGTGGATACAGACATTGGTTACCGGCGCTGATTCGCAACACCTCACCCTCTTTACGCGGCTTAACTGCTTTTGGTTTCAAATAAGAGGAATGCCTTTTGGGTATCCTGTATCCCTCATACTGACTGACAAGATTGGTGCAATGAGCCCATTCACTCTGAGATGTAGCTGAATTGCAGGCATTTATCTCTGTTTTAACATGCTCATATATATGTTCATGTGTTTTACTTAATTTTACCAGCACAGGCGTTTTGCATGAAATTTGCTTTCCTCACCAAGCTCCTCTATTGGTGATTGCCTTATTCATTAAGCACTTTCTATGCTCCTACTTTTTGGATGCCCTTAATGCTGTTTATTACAGCTTTTTCACTTAAGTCACTTTATGCATTTATCCTGCTCTCCTTTGTGCGTTTATTTCTTCTCTCATGTGTATCCTATGATAAATGCCAGATGACGCATGATTAATGGGTAGACTTAAGTCTTCATCATTCCTGCCTCGCACAACAAAGACTGTTTTTGTGAAAAATTCTAAAGTCTTCTCTGCCTTCTCTAAATTGGAAGATTCTACAATTTCGTCAAGTTTAGATACAACAATGGAAACCTCTCAACCTGCACCGGGGAAAACTAACACTAAAAGACTAAAAAAAGACCCTCCCTCACCACCCAAGCAACCATCGCTTGTCTCTATGGAACTACTGTTAGAGGAAATTAGAGCCCTTTGCCCTTTTATGGAAGAAACCAACGTTAAACTCCAGGTCCTCACTGACAACTGGTCACAACTTGAAACAAGGGTTTCCTCCATTGAACAGTCTGTTATGTCTCTAAATGAAACTCGCTCCACAGTATCTCATCTAAGTTCCCTGGTGTCTGTTCTCCAGAAACAGGTGGAGTATTTGGAGAATCGGAATAGGCGCAACAACCTTCGCATTTACGGTTTGGTAGAAGGTCTTGAGGGCTCCGATCCACCTACCTTCTTCAAATCGTTTCTTCCTAAGCTGCTCCACTTATCAGAAGGTACAACTCTCAATATTCAACGTGCTCAACGATTGGGACGTCCATCCACTCCTACTTCATACTCACAAAGACCAAGAGGTGTCATTCTTTACTTCTTAGAATATACAGATCTTTTGAAGGTTCTAGCAGCTGTTAAGTCTTCTCCAAAATTAACATGGTCCGGCTCTTCTTTGTTTTTTGCTCAGGACTACGCTAAAGTTACTGCTAATCGTCGAAAGGCCTTTCTAAAAATGAGGGAGGATTTGCGCTTGATGGGAGCTAGATATGGCCTTTATCATCCTTGTTTGTTTAAAGTTACTTACAATAATAGAACCACTACTTATGAGGATTTGGTGCGCCTGCAGAGTTTTATCAACTCACATAAGACTTCCATCATGGACTCCTCCGGTCCTTCATCTTCATTCCCTGGTTGAGTTATGGGATTGCTTGCTCCTACAATGTTCATTGCATTTTGTTTTCTCATTCTTACTGATAATTTTAGCATCTAATTGTTCATTTTTCCTTTTAGAGATGTATCGTTTGTTGGTGTTTGTATTTACTGTTCTATTTCAGTCTTTATCCTAACTTTTTGTTTTCCTCTTTCACCTCCACAGGATTCACACCCTTGTTCGATGATGTCTCCCTGGTTTTCCACGTGGCTGCCTTGGATGTGTTGCCTTACCTATGTGGTCCCACCCCCCTCCACTCTTCCTCGTTTTCCTCTTATGTAGGTATGTTTCTCCCTTCCATCCTCCCCGTGTCTATCTTTACGTCTTGTTCCCCTTTTCCTCTCGTAATTCTTCTCTTCTCTTTGTTCATGGGTGTCGATGATACTTGTTAAAATTATGTTCTTGTTCTGAGCATATACTTGCTTTCTTTCACTTCTTTTCTCTTTCTTACTCACCATTTCTTTAGTTTCATCTTCCCTGAACTTTTATCCCTTGCCCTATTCTCTTTCTCTTTCACTTATGCCTTTCCTGTACACTTATTACTTCTTCGCTTGCTTTCTCTCATGGGCTCTTTTTTTAAAATTCCTTGCTATGTTTATCATATTATGCTTTATACATTATGTCAGTGAAAATAGTTACATGGAATGTGAGGGTATTAACTCCCCAATCAAACAGCAGAGAATTCTATCTCATCTAGCTAGGTTAAATGTTGATTTTGCATTTTTGCAAGAAACTCACCCTTCTGATACAGAATCTACAAAACTCAAGAGAGGCTGGGTGGGTGACATTTATTACTCTCAAGGCGCTGGTAAACGTAACGGAGTAGCTATTTTGTGCCGTAAATCCTTATCTCACTCCTTGATTACTCAAGAGTCGGATACTGAAGGTAGATGGATACATGTAAGACTATCTCTTAGAGGTGTTCCAATCTCTCTCCTTAATGTTTATGCCCCTACTGGTGGCCACCCTGCATTTTGGCATACATTCTCTCAATATATCACTCGATTTGTTGACGACAACTTTATTCTAGCAGGAGATTTCAACCAGCCGCTTGATCCTTTCCTTGACAGGAATTCCAACGCTCCTTTTATCCCAAACAAATCTCATAAACCTTTTGCTCAAGCCATCTCCCAACACAAACTCATTGATGCTTGGCGTCTTTGTAATCCAACGACGAGAGAGTTCACTTTTTACTCTCCTTGTCATCATTCCCAGTCACGGATGGATTATATTTTTGTCACCCATAAAATTGCCCAAACTCTTACCATTGCTGACATCGGTCCAATTTTACTTTCAGACCATGCCCCTGTTTTAGTCAATGTTGACATATTGCCTACCCTTGCCGGACCCAAGAGATGGCGTTTTAATTATACTCTTCTTTTGGATTCCAAGTTTACTGCTTCCTTCACTGACTTTATTGACGGGTTTTTCTTTTTCAATGATACTCCTTCCATCCCTAAGCACACTATTTGGGATGCTTTTAAAGCTGCAGCAAGAGATTTTATAATTGGATATGTCGCAAAAAAACGAAAAGCTGCCCACAAACTTACTGGAGATCTCCTTAAAGATATTAAGAGATTGGAACATGCCTATTTCACTTCACACTCGCAAGATAGTCTGACGGCCCTTGTTTCTGCCAAAATGAAATTTTTCAAAAAGTCTACAGAGGATGCCTCCTTGTATTTATTGAAATCAAGTGCAAAGTTCTATGGAAGCAGAAACAAAGCGGGGAAAATTTTAGCCAACTATTTGAAAGTAAAGCAAAATAAGCTAAATATTGAATCCATTTATGACACCAAATCTGTTCTTAAACACAAAGACGGTGATATTCTCACTGAATTTTCCCTTTTCTACAAAACTCTTTACTCCTCTGAAACTCATCCTTCCCCCCAATCTTTAGAACACTTTTTCTCTACTGTACGCCAACCTGATCATTTTCCCCTCGACATTTCTCACTTAGAATCAGACATTTCCCAATGAGAATTGCTTACTGCACTCCAACACCTCAAAAAAGACAAAGCCCCTTTTAATTTTTCCTCCACTTTTTAAAGCTACTCATCCCAAAACTACACTCTCTTATAGACACATTTGTTGCTTTAGGTGCCTCCTCAGGTTCTTTCTCTGATGCCCACATTTGCCTTATACCCAAAGACAGAAAAGACGCTAAGTACTGCAAAAATTATAGGCCCCTTTCTCTGGTCAATATCGACTATAAAATATTCGCTAAGTCACTTGCAGCACGCTTAGACCTTCTACTCCCTGAACTCTTAGGTGAGGAACAGTCCGGCTTCGTCAAGGGTCGTTTTATTACCAATATTACTAGACTTTTGTTTAATTTCCTATCGAAGTCCTCGCATTTGTCTCACTCCCTTGCAGCGATTGCCTTGGTTGCTGAAAAAGCATTTAATAGGGTTGAATCGTCCTATCTTTTACAAACCCTTAAATGGTTTGGTTTTGGCCCCAGATTTATCTCTTTGATTTCGCTATTATACTCTAGCTTACGTGCGGCAGTATGCACCATTGGCTTGATTTCCCCATTTTTTTATCTCGGCAGAGGTGTTTGTCAGGGTTGTCCCCTTTTCTTTTTAACCTGGCTTTGGAGCCTTTCTTGTCGAAGCTCCGTCAAAATCCTAACATCCATGGCTTCCAAACTATACACTCTCAAGTCAAGCTCGCTGCTTATGCCGATGACATATTACTCTTTATATCCAATCCCACTGAATCAATCCCCGCTTTCCTTGATGAGGTAAGATATTACCCCCTAATAACTGGATATAAACTTAACAATGACAAATGCGAAATTTTACCCTTGACGAAGTTTACTTTTAAACCTGACTTTAGTGCCTCTAACTTTACATGGAGCCCTTCGCATATTAAATACTTAGGCTTGCATATTACCCCCTCCATTTCGGACACAGTTTCTCTCTGCCTGAGCAAATGCCTCCAAAATCGGATTTAACAACTAAATGGCATCCCCTTTACTTATCTTGGTGGGGTCGTCTTGATACCATTAAGATGATGTTATCCCCTATAATCCTTTACACGATTTCCAACATCCCAGTACCCATCCCTTCTAAATTTTTTAAGAAAATCAATTCTCATTTGTCGTCCTTTCTCTGGAACAATAAAAAACCTAGGATGTCTCTTGCTAGACTCATTCACCCCAAGTCGGAAGGCGGAGTCAACTTCCCAGATTTCCCGGTCTTTCACAAGGCGTTTTTGTTACGACAGGCTTCCTTTTGGTTACAGGACCCTGATTCACCTTGCCCCTTGTGGGCTACTGTTGAGCGCCTTTTTCTTTCCCCTTTCTCTATGGCTGAATATATTTCCTTCTCACGCAAACCTCCTTCCATTACCACTCCCACTCACAAATTCACCACCAAATTGCTTTTCTCACTTACGCCTTCCCCTCCCACTACAGTTGCTGATTTTCTTACTTCCACTATTTGGCATAATAAATCCTTATTGATTCACAACAAACCCTTTTACTGGAAGACCTGAAGGCAAAAAGGACTAATCTGGATTTCCCTGCTGTTCTCTTCTTCCACCTTCATACCCTTCTCAATTCTTTGCTCCACCTACGATTTACCTAATTCATCTGCTCACAAATATCTTTTGCTCAAAGAGACAGTGATGGCGACTTACACCCGCCTCTCACAGATACACACTCTTCCCACAGCCCCTACCTCCATTTCACGACTCCACACTTTCTTGCGCACCACCCCCAAAGCCTCTTCTATTAACAAATACCTTCATACTACAGACTCTACCAGACTCAAATCTAAAGTGGAGGAGCAATGGGAACATGATCTTGCTACATCTTGGTCGATACCTTTATGGGACAAGATATGTGCTAAGATTCGCAAATCATCTAGAGCAGCAACTTTGAAGCAATCCTTATTCTTCATTTATAATAGATTCCTTTTCCCACCTTTTGACCTTAATAAGCGGTTTCCAGCTACTCCAGACGTTTGTTGGTCCTGCTCTTCTCCACACGCAACTTTATTTCACATGTTGCAAATCTGTTCATGACTTTTGGCTACAGGTGTGGGCTCAAATTAATGTAATCTTTCATACTCGCATTCCCTTTTCTCACACTAACATCTTTCTGAGAAGTCTCTCTCCATGCTGGGAGGATGTTGAACTTAATGTCCAGATTATTGATTTACTGTTAGCTGTTGCATTTCAACAGATTACAATCAATTGGAAAATTGTTTCTAGTATCTCCTTTAAAGCATGGTGGTACAATGTTTGTCACAATCATAGGCTGGACACTGCTTTTGTCTTTCCTATTCATATGGCGACGAAACGTATGAATTTATGGCTTCCTATAACACTTTACCTTGATGCAAGTGCTAATAGCTCATTTCAGCCACAACCCATCCAACAGGAAGTCTCGAAACCCCCTTAATTGCCCTTCACATTTCTTATTTCTTTACTTATTAATTGTATGTATTTACTTTTTGCATAGTTGTATTTTCATATTTATTGCTTCTCCTTTGTTCTGCTCTAATGCCCATGATTAGCTTTTATTATTGATGTTGTGAAAATGCCCATTGATTTTTTTTGCTTTTATTTTCGTGCCCTGTATTGTCACCTTGTTTTCTCATCTTTTTACCGAATAAAACTCTTTTTGAACTAAAAAAAAGAGTAGCTGTGTGTAAAAAAAATATGGAATGCTTTAAACATTAAAATGTATTGAAGCACTACTTTTTTATTAACATTATCAATTTCTTCAGCGTCACAACTTTTCTGTGGTGTAATGTTTTTCCATGAGCCACAAAATGCACACTCAAACATGGTTGCCTCATTCACTTATACTTGAGTCCTCTTCCAGCGCCAGTTGTGGAAAAAGGTAGGGGCGATGACCTTTTTCAGAGTTGCCCGGCGTTAAACGCCTCTATACCCACTCAAGTTACCAAACAAAGAGGCAGGCGCTGGAGACTGGAAGGCAGGAAGACAGAAGTTTTATTCCGACGGAGCAGAACACATCAAATCAGACAACAGGGTATCTTCTCGAGGTGCTCTAACCGCATCTCTGAGGCCTGGCCTCTTATACACGAGTTTATTGCTTTATTGTATGAAACACATCTCTGTCAACCCTTTGATGTACGGAAAGACATCCTCGGAATCCCCCCTTCAGGCCCGTTCCCACACACATTTACAGTTGAAGTCCCCACCCCGGTCACAACAGGTGATGATTATCGCGCAGCTGGATATTCCGCCGATTCACGGAATGTGTGGGGTTGATCGGATCTCATAGGGTGGGGGCTTTGGTCAACTCGAGGGTCCTTTGATGGAGGAAGCTTCCTACTGTACAGGGGGGCAATGAACAGTATCCGCAGGGCCAGGTGGCGGCCTGGGAACGAGGAAGACAAACGGGCACACAGGAAAAGGGGGTTGTATCAAAGGACCCGGGACCATGAAAGGAATGAAGGGAGGTGTCGCGCTGGGAACAGGATGGGGTTCCGAGGCAGAGCTGCGCTGAAGAGGGGTTTATGACCCAAGGCATGTGAGAGCGGGGGGTTGTCAGTGTGTGGGGGATGCTTGCGAGGTTAGGAGGGAGAGAGACGCGCTGGCTATCAGCGAGGGGCAGAGTAAACCTATGGTACTCAAAATGGCTGCCGCTTACGCACCCGAATGGGTTCGAAAAGGGGCAAGATGGCGCCGATAATGTTGACGTTCGCGGCCTAGGTTTTAACAGTCCTCCCTTTTCAACATATCTAGCCAGCTTGCCTACTCAATGTCAATCTTCATCAAATTCCTAACCTCGGCATCATATAATGCTCCCATGCGTTCATTTCCAAAGTCCACAGTTTTAGGGCAAATACAATTCATACATAAGGAACACAGAGGCGGTAGGCATTGGATTCCCAAGCACAGCCCACAGATAACAATTACAGGAATCAGGATAATCGTAAACAGTCTCCAGCCCCAATTCTTAACGGTGTTCCAGAACCAACAACCAAGCGACCATTCTTCCTGTTCCTGGTGGACTTCTGAAGAGAGTCTGTGGAGGTGTTCGATGGCCTTGTATACTGAGGGTGAATTGTCCGGTATATATATACAACAGCTGGACCCAATGATGCGGCATGCTCCACCACGGTCCGCAAGAACCACATCTAGAACCAGGCGGTTCTGGAGAGCCACCAGGCGGACCGCTTGAAGTTCGGCTGTGTTATTAGCAAGAATACCAGCTGTGATGTTCATTGTTGTCTCGACTGCCTGAGTCAGATGTCGGATGGCACGGCTGTTTGCCATCGGGCCCCAGAGTGGAACAAGTCCCTTCATAGCATCGAGGAACTGCGCTCCTGTTGAGTCGGCTTGTTTAATATCCTTGGCTCGCTTTTGTCGATGGTGATTTGCTGGGGCCACATAGGTCGGAGGAAGAATGAAGGAGATGAAACAAGTGCCCCCCCAGCCTTTGGGGAGCCAGGTGTAAGCTTTTGTGCCACAAACGAAATACATATTTGGAGAGGATACAAAGGAAGGTGGATCGGTGGAGTCCAAAGTTCTAGTGAAACGGCAGGCGCTGCGGCCTACCAGCTGTGTCCCAAGTCCTTCTATGCACATGTGGCCTGTGACGTTGATGACTGACAGGGCCACAGTCAGAGTGGCAGCCGTTCGTTTCCGCAAGTAGGAGAAGGTGGGTCTGGTTGGGTTGTTGAACACCTGCATTTCAATTCGTTCTTTAGCAGGGATGTCCATGTGGATTGAGTCATTGGAAGTCTGCGGGCAGAAGTGTGTCTTTGTTTTGTTTCGCCAGACCTCATGAAAGAAGTGCGTCATGGTTTTGCTGGAGGTGGCATTGTCTTTATAGCTTTCTTGCAGGAGGATCAGCCAAGCAAGGCAGGAGCCGTGAATTGAGAAGGGTGAAGGGATGAAAGGTATCGAGTGTCCAGTGGCGTGGGGTAGCAACCCACAGATCCAGCAGTTGGTGGCATTGGTGGCGAGATTGTGCTGGTGAAGTAGCTGCACAAAAGACGTGTTCCAGAACTCCTTTCGCCTTTCTCTGAGTTGAGGAGACAGTGAGATCAAATAATGTTCTTTCATGGTGGTAGGCTGTGCAGTTGTTAACAATATCTGATGAGCAGGCGTGCTCTCTTCCAGGATCCAGAAGGAAGTCATAAGGAGAAGGCAAAAGAGGAAGACAATGAAGAAGGCGATTGTCTTTGATTTGTGCATATTGTCAGTCTTTGGGTTCCTGTAATGGGTATTTCCTGTTGCTTCCATCATCTTCTTATCTGGCGCTTCCATCATCTTCTTATCTGGCGCTTCCATCATCTTCAAGGTGCTCGGTAGCGGGCAGAACCACAGACTTTGTTTCGTTTCTCTCCGGGTAACCCTTGGTAGTGTTTAGGTCACCGTTCTGAGATTTAACTCAGTCCGTGGTCTACTTAGCCGAAGCTCCCTCCTTTCGACGCAGGAAATACCCTTCTCTGGTTGGCACAGTGGGATCAGAGAATTTGGCAAGTTCAAGTGCCTCGGTGTCAGGATAGCAGTTCAGTGATGGTCGATCCTTGTTCAGGAGCTCTTCTTGGTTGTCGATGTTTTCTGTCGTGGCCAGGGTCGAGGAGACCTTCTTACAGTGGTGTGCGTGCAGCCAGTGCCGTTTCCCCTCCACTCGAAGCGCCGTCCGGGTGGTGATCAGCACTTGCCAGGGGCCCGTCCACCGGGGTTCCAAACTCTTCGCCCGCTGAAAATTTCGGACTAGCACGTAGTCCCCCGGTTGGATGTTGTGGCCCGGACCCCTGGAAGCATCAGGGATGGCCTGCTGCACCTGCTGATGAATGACAGACAGAGTTTCAGTTAACTTGTACAAATAATCAGACATTAGGACATCCGGGACGTCATGAATGGAGGTGGGTTTAGGTGCAGACCAGACGCTCATGGGCCGGCCGAAAACGACCTCGTATGGTGTCAGGTGGTGTTTGGTGGGGGTGGAACGCATTGATAGCAATGCCAGTGGGAGAGCGTCTGGCCATTTCAGTCCTGTGGTAGCCACTATCTTGGCTAATTTTAACTTCAGTGTGGCATTGTGTCGCTCGACTAGTCCAGCAGACTAGGAGTGAAAGACTGCGTGGAACTTTTGTGTGATACCCAGCCCTTTTAAGATGAGCTGGATGACTTCGGCTATGAAGTGGGGGCCATTGTCGCTCCATAAAATTCGACAAAGGCCATAGCGAGGGAAGAATTCTTTTAGCAGTACTTTTGCAGTGGCCATAGCAGTGTTATCACGGGTTGGGTATGCCTCCACCCACTTGCTAAATGCACACACCACTACAAGCACATATTTCAGGCCTTGGCATCTGTCTAGCTGGATGTAGTCCATCTGTAGGACTTCAAATGGGTGATTGGGAACCCCAAACGCTCCCCGGGGGACCACAGTTCCTTTCCCAGGGTTATGTTGCAGGCATATCAGGCATTGTTGGACCTGACGTTTGGCGGAGTCAGTGATTTTATCGTTGTGCCAAACTCTGGAGACAAGTTCAATCATGGGGGCTGATCCTATGTGGGCAGGGGAGTGTGCCATAGTCAGTATGGGAATCAGATATGAGTCAGGTAACAACCATTTGTTTGCGTCTTTTGTCCGCCAGCAGCCTTCATCTTCCTTTAGTCCCACCCGTGCCCATTCAGTCAGTTTGCGTTGTGTGCTAGCCATTTGAATATCCCTAACAGTGTCCCTAGCGTCAGTCCATTTTTCTGCTTGTGACCAGGTCACGTACATGCGTGTTGTCGTCCTATTTTCAGCTGTCGTTCGGGCAGTGAGGTCCGCTAGTGCATTTCCCTGTCCAATAATGTCTGTCACTTTCTTGTGTGCCTAGCATTTGATGACCGCAAGTCTTTTGGGGAGAAGGACAGCTTTGATCAAGGCGGAGACTAAATCTCTATGCAAGATAGGGGTGCCGTGTGAGGTCAAGAATCCCCTTTCCTTCCAAAGGAGCCCAAAATGGTGAACCACCCCGAAGGCGTACTGGCTGTCAGTGTAAATGTTCGCTGTGGTACCTGCTGCTAGGATGCATGCTCGTGTCAGGGCAATCAGTTCCGCTGCCTGGGCAGATCGTTGTGTGATGCGGGCTGTCTCTACTACAGTTCGGGCCGTGGTGACTGCATAGGCAGCTGAAGCGGTGCCATCGGGGAGTTTGATGCAAGAACCGTTCACCCACAGCTCTCCGTCGGGGTCAGGAAAAGCTGTGTCTCTGAGGTCAACCCTACTTCTAGTCTGTTCGTCCGTGAGAGTCACACAGTCGTGTACAGGGGGCACATTGGGATCGTTCTCTGGTAGGGGTAGCAAAGTTGCCGGGTTCAGTGTGGTGCATCTTTTCAGGGTGATATGGGGTGCAAGCAAAGTCAGCTCGTATCCAGTCAGTCGTGCACTCGTCAGGTGTTGCGTCTTGGTTTGGTTCAGGAGGGTGTCAACTGCATGGGGTACTAGTACCGTGAGGGAATTCGAGAGTACGATCCCCTCACTCTGTCGGATAGAGATAGCAGCGGCAGTTACAGCTCGAAGGCAGGCAGGTAAGGCTCTGGCTACAGGGTCAAGAGTGGCAGAGAAAAAAGCGCACGGTCGTTGCTTTGGGCCAATGGACTGGGTTAGGACAGATAAAGCGCACCCCTCCCTTTCGTGAGTGTAGAGGGAGAAGGGCTTTGTGTAATCGGGGGTACCTAGGACAGGGGCCGAACAAAGGGCATCTCGTAGTTCCGTGAAGGAGGTTTGGCACTCAGGGGTCCAAGGGAGTGGGAAGGGGACATCTTTAGCTAGCAGAGAAAGCAGCGGTTTCACAATGAGGCTAAAGTTTGGTAACCACTGTCGGCAGAAGGAGGTGAGGCCTAGTAGGGAGCGAACCTGTTTCTGAGTCTTGGGGGCAGGAGTTTCGAGAATGGTTTGGATCCGGTCGGGAGTAAGTTTCCTTCCGTCTTTGGACAGGAGGTGGCCTAAGTAAGTGACCTGGGGTTGGCAGAATTGCAACTTCTTTTTGGAGACCTTGTGGCCATTTTCCGCAAGGAAGTGCAGGAGTTGAATGGTGGCTGTGACTGCTAGTGGAGTGGTGTCGGCTGCCAAAAGGATGTCATCGACGTATTGTACTAACACCACTCCATCGGGTAACTGGACCTGATCCAGTTGTCTCTTGAGGGCCTGACTGTAGATACTGGGGCTCTCAGTGTATCCTTGGGGTGCTCGGCAGAACCTATATGAGCGGGCTTTCAGGGTGAAGCCAAAGAGATATCGGCTGTCTGGGTGGATGGGGATAGAGAAAAATGCATTTTTAAGGTCAATGACAGTGAAGGTGGTGGCAGTAGAAGGAATCAAGGTCAGGATAGTGGTGATGTCTGAGACCACGGGGTACTGGGGTACAACCACTTTGTTGATCTCTCGAAGGTCGATGATGAAGCGGTATGCTTTCTCATCCCCCTCTCCCTGTTTCTTGATAATGGGCAAGATAGGACTGTTGCAAACGTTGCTAACCACTTCCTCTACCACTCCTGCGTCTATCAGTGACTGAATAATCTTTACCAATGCCTTCTCGCCCTCAGGTGATATCCGATATTGTGGAAGTTTTGGGAGTGTTGCGTCTGGTCGGACAGTAATGTGCACTGGGTCAATCATCATGCGCCCTACGTCCGAATCCGTCTTGGCCCACAGATACGGAGGCAGAGTGTCAAGCAGGGATGTGTCAGCGTCATTGATGGAAAACATGCTTTGGGAAGGGCAATGTCTAAGCAGAATGGGGTTGTCGTACAGGAAAACTCGAACTCCGTCTTGGGAACATCTAATGGTCGCTCGGAAGTGTTTCAGTAAGTCAAGTCCCATAATGGCGTCAGGAGTATTGAAGGAAAGCAAGAACGTCGTGTCAGTGGTATTGTTCTCTAAGTCGAAGGGGATGGGAGCGGACAAAGGGTTAGTGGAGGGCGTTCCATCGAAACCTATCGATGTCACAAGTGAGCCAGACAAGGGTGCCCTTGGAATCAGTCGTTTAGATAACGCACTACGTGTTGCGCCAGTGTCTACCAGAAATGGAGACTTTGTACCCAGGACCTTAGCAGTGACATAAGGACCTTGCTGGTCAACATAGAGCTCGACTGGATCCCTCCCTTGCCCTTGGCAGTCCTATGCAAAGTCGTGGGCATTGTCGCAGTCAGACTGTTGGTACTGATTCTGTCTGGGTCGGTCAAATGTATTCGGACTGTTTGATCTATCGTTAGTCATGTCATTTGTGAGCCCTCGCTGCTGTCCTCTATTTCTTGGTCCACCCGCTACGTCCTTAGGGTCCCTATTTCTGTTCACCTCTGAAAGAACCGGGCACTGGGATTTCCAATGGCCATATCCTTTACAGAAGGCACACTGGTCCTCTCTAATGTCTGTACGTCCAATGTGGGGTGTCGAGGTGCGGTCTTTAGGATGTGCGTTCTTAGGGACATTCGTCTGATAGCTTCCTTTGTATTGCTCTCGTCCTATAGTCACCCCTTGCAATTGCGCAATCATCACCCTCTCTTTTAAGTCTTTCTTCTTTTTCTCTGTCGCTCTATCGTTTTCGTTTTTCTGGTGTTCATAATATTGGGCCATCTGGAGGATAGCCGCAGGTTTGGAGGCAGCCCAACTACTCTCGCTGGCCTGCAGTTTCTGGGAGACCTCCGGCGACAAACCTTTAACATAATTTTGGACAAACAGATGGTGTCCGGTTGCAGTGGTCATGTCCTGGCCGCTGTAATCGGAGAACACCGTTTCAAACCGGGAGAAGTATTCCGATACATCCTCCTGGGGTTTCTGACGACAAGCCGTTACTATCGACCAGTCCACTTTCTTTTCTGGAATCAGGGTTTTCAATTTCTGTACGATCTTATCTGGGAGGTCTAAAATGGATTTCAAGGGTTTCTGTCCAGGCTCTCGTTGCTTATCTATGTCTTCGAGTTGTGACCAGGTATGTCCGAACAGCTCAAGGTGGTTGACTTTCCGGATTAGCTTCCACACATCAGCTGGGAGACATAGCCCGAAAAACAAATCGATATCAGCCAGGGTCATGATCGTTGAACCTAGGGCTGTACCTAATTCAGTATAGAAGGCAGTGGGGTTTTTACGTAAATCAGGCAGAGATTTTCGGAACGTCAGGATATCCTGCCGATCCCATGGTTGGTAGACCCAATTATACACTACCCTCCCTCTTGCATCTTTGTGGTTAACGTCATCGTGAGTTCCTAGACCTCGTGGAGGAACCCAGTAGGGAGCAGCCTCTCTAATTGGCATCATGGTGCTAGCTCGCTCAGTTTGGGGTTCGGTTGCTACGGGTGTCGGGGGTTTAGCTTCCGATTCTTGTTCAGTGAGGTGGCGGAAAACCTCAAGCGTACGCGCAAGGAGGTCCGTCACATCACACTCACTCTCATCCCCGATATCGACCTTTCTGTATAGAGTCGTAAGGCTCTCGGGACCCTTTTCTCGATATCGGTCCTCGTACGCATTCAAGACATGGTAACACAGTCGTACGGTAAAATGACGTCTGTGGCTCCCCGTGTACGTGTTGAACATGTCCGTGACGTGCTCTTCACTTTCCTTTCTTTCTACCAATGTCCTCACTACCTTGTCAATCCCTGCTCGCTCATCCTTGCTTAACCTGTTCGTTCTTGCAGAATCAGCCTTCCGGGTCTCCGGGTCATTTAACACTGCCACTTGTGTCGTACCTAATACAAGGGGTTCGGCCGGCACAGAGGCCACGGGGGCCGAAGCTCTGGTGCTACTCTCGCCTGTGCTTGGGGGTGGTGGGTGCTGTGCTAAGGGTTGGGAAGGGGCATATGGAGGGGGCATGTAGATGATCGGAGGACCTAACAGCAGATCATCGTTGGCTCGCTGTTTCAAGGGTAATTCAGGGTAGAGCGTGGAGGGTGTTCTAACCGGACACTGGCTTGATGTTTCCATCTCTAGTTTCTGTTTGGCTTCCTCTCTTTCCTTAATCTCTTCTTCTAGTTTCTGAGCAGCTAGGTGGGCTGCTTTTCGCAGCTCTTTTCCCAACCTACTCTCAGTTCTCTTTTTACGTTGTTCGGTTTCTTTGCGCCACATGCCGAGACTATCAAGCATAATGGGCGTTGTCTTGTGTTTACCAAGGGCTGTTTCTAGCGCGCTTATTTTATCCTCATCAAAGGATCCTATCAGTGGCCACTGACTTTCTCGATCCTTTTTCGTATATTTATGCCACAGCTTGCTATAAGCTATAGCGATCAGTCCATGCTTCATGAACATGTCCTTATTAGGGGTGCCTTCCAGTGGAGCCGGAAGGTTCTAATAAGCGGTCCGGGCTAAACAGGCTACCAATCAGTGGGGAGAAGACAGGCATGACGGATTACAATGGGGACAAAAGTCAGCACTACCTATCTTATCACTGCGTGCAAAGACTAGACAGAATATTTCTATTCTACGTTGTTTGCAGGCGGTGAATACCTCAAGAACTAATATCGAACAGTCAATGTTCGGTCAATCAAACAATCAATGGGGAGAATAAGTTGGCACGACGGGTTACAACGGGGACAAAAGTCTGCGTTACCTACCCTTTCACTACCTGCAAAGAGAGAACCTGTTGTTTCTCCGTTTGCAGACAGCGAATCTCCAAACAAATCAACAAAGAGCAATACTAGTATTTTCCAAACAATCAAACAATCATTTCGCAATTCGTCGTGTTTACACGACCTTACCCGGACCGCATGGACAGTTTCTTGTCTTCCGAATCCAGCGCCCGATCGTCCTCTATTCTTCGTGATCCTCGCGGCACTCCTGATGGTTCCCAGTCAGGACCGTAGATCACTCGAGAGAGGTCTGTTCGGAACCAGTGAAGTTCGGATGATAGGCTGTCAGACGAGGGTCTATCGGACAGGTGCACTCCCGATCATTGCAGTCGTTCACTCTGTCGTCAGGACCTCTCCCACTGGATCCACAAGTCGCTGATGGGCCCCACGTTTGGGACGCCAATTGTGGAAAAAGGTAGGGGCGATGACCTTTTTCAGAGTTGCCCAGCGTTAAACGCCTCTATACCCACTCAAGTTACCAAACAAAGAGGCAGGCGCTGGAGACTGGAAGGCAGGAAGACAGAAGTTTTATTCCGACGGAGCAGAACACATCAAATCAGACAACAGGGTATCTTCTCGAGGTGCTCTAACCGCATCTCTGAGGCCTGGCCTCTTATACACGAGTTTATTGCTTTATTGTATGAAACACATCTCTGTCAACCCTTTGATGTACGGAATAAGCATGGGCGGAAAATCCGTTTCGCTCGCGGATTTTGCGGATTTTCGGTAAATTCGCAATCCGCGAGATTCGCGAATCTCCCGCAAAATCCGCAAATCCGCGAGCAGCGGATTTCATGGCTTGCTCGCACTGTTCGCGTGAGTTCGCGGCTTCCCAGTACAACTTCGCGCCCCGCGAATAAGTGCAAAATTGCAGAAATACGATCTTAGCAAAACTGAAACTACTTACCAGGTTCAAAAGTTCAGGCTCATCATTAGTAGCCATTTCCTGTAGTGCTTCCTGAGGGGCCCCTCCAGAGTTCAGTTGCCAGTTGCAACTATTATGTGACCCTGCTCTGAACCTCAGAATAGTTACACATATGCCACAAAGGTCCTGAATTACAGCTAAGGGAGACAAGCAGGAGCCAGGCTGGAGGTTCAAATCCATTAATCAGCCCCTAATTCATTATTGTCAGTTGGGGCAGGGCAGGTGTTGTAACTAATTTTGCAACAATGAAAGCACTTAGCAAGTGCAAAAGATCACTAATCAGGAAGCACTAAGGAAGCAGGTGCCAGCTAAAAAAATATTCTGTGACACATTAATCAGCCCCAAATTAATTCAGGCCACTTGAGGCAGGGAAGGTGTGCTTGCGTTGCCACAATAATGTACACTGACTGGACAACCAGAGGGTGCTGTGATGAAACAGAGGGTGGCATGGGTGGGCCAGAGGGTGGCATGAGTAGTCAGAGAGTGGCAGTGGTGACAGAGAGTGGCAGTGATGAAGAAGAGTGTCCCAAACAGGCTGGACACGTAGAAACAACAAGTTCGCGAAACTTGCGACCCGACAGGTAAGTTCGCGTTTTGCGAAATTGTACAAAACCCTCGCAAACTGGCAGAAACCCGCGCGAACACAAAAAAAAATCCGCAAACTCGCGAGAATTCGCGGATTTTGCGGATTGCGAGTTCGCAAATCCGCAAAATTCGCGAACGCGAGATTTGCAAAATTCGCCCATGCTTAGTACGGAAAGACATCCTTGGAATCCCCCCTTCAGGCCCGTTCCCACACACATTTACAGTTGAAGTCCCCACCCCAGTCACAACAGGTGATGATTATCGCGCAGCTGGATATTCTGCCGATTCACGGAATGTGTGGGGTTGATCGGATCTCATAGGGTGGGGGCTTTGATCAACTCGAGGGTCCTTTGATGGAGGAAGCTTCCTACTGTACAGGGGGGCAATGAACAGTATCCGCAGGGCCAGGTGGCGGCCTGGGAACGAGGAAGACAAACGGGCACACAGGAAAAGGGGGTTGTATCAAAGGACCCGGGACCATGAAAGGAATGAAGGGAGGTGTCGCGCTGGGAACAGGATGGGGTTCCGAGGCAGAGCTGCGCTGAAGAGGGGTTTATGACCCAAGGCATGTGAGAGCGGGGGGTTGTCAGCGTGTGGGGGATGCTTGCGAGGTTAGGAGGGAGAGAGAGACGCGCTGGCTATCAGCGAGGGGCAGAGTGGCCTATGGTACTCAAAATGGCTGCCGCTTACGCGCCCGAATGGGTTCGAAAAGGGGCAAGATGGCGCCGATAATGTTGACGTTTGCGGCCTAGGTTTTAACACAGTGCCGTCTTCTATGTCTACGTGGAAGTCTATAGCATAAACACAGTAACAACAAACACAGACTAATAAGATGACTGCTTTATGGGTCCCTCTAGCACTCTTCCTTTATCTAGGCCGTTGTTTGAAGATTAGGGCAGACTCGCCCTCTTCCTCGGATGACTTCAACTCCTTGTTGGGCGACTCCTTCTCCTACCACGGTACCTGCCAGCTGACTTTACCCACTACACACTTTTTCATAGGTAAGCTGCAAACTCTACTAATCTACTCCAAAGGAGCATCATAATGACCCCCCCACTCCAAACATTAACTAGATGTGTCGTACTTACAACTACAACCCCAGCCCCCTCCCAAGGCTAGACATTTGGGGGCCACCTGACCCAATTTGATACAAAAGGGGATGATGGACGGAGCATTTGAGCAAATCAAACACTCACCCCCAGTCAACTGATCTGGGTTTAATCCATCACCATTCTTTAGCTCACTCAGCCACCCCAGTTCAGACATGGCCATATGCAAATCAGTCTGAGCCTTTGCCTTATGGGAACAGTCCAGCCCGAACTGCCAAGCCATGTCTTCCCTGGACTGGAAACAAACATCCTGGGACCGGTTTCGGATTCATAATCCTCATCAGCCAGGCTATCTTGAATCCAGTGGCCAAGTGAGCAAGGGACTCATGTCTGAGCATACCATGCCAACTTAGGGCGAACAAAGCGATACAAAAGGGGATGATGGATGGAGCGTTTGAGCAAATCAAACACTCACCCCCAGTCAACTGATCTGGGTTTAATCCATCACCATTCTTTAGCTCACTCAGCCACCCCAGTTCAGACATGGCCATATGCAAATTAGTCTGACCCTTTGCCTTATGGGAACAGTCCAGCCCAAACTGCCAAGCCATGTCTTCCCTGGACCAGAAACAAGCATCTTGGGACCAGTTTCGGATTCATAATCCTCATCAGCCAGGCTATCTTGAATCCAGTGGCCAAATATGCAAGGGACTCACGTCTGAGCATACCATGCCAACTTAGGGCGAACAAAGCGATACAAAAGGGGATGATGGATGGAGCGTTAGAGCAAATCAAACACTCACCCCCTGTCAACTGATCTGGGTTTAATCCATCACCATTCTTTAGCTCACTCAGCCACCCCAGTTCAGACATGGCCATATGCAAATCAGTCTGACCCTGTGCCTCATGGGAACAGTCCAGCCCGAACTGCCAAGCCATGTCTTCCCTGAACCGGAAACAAGCATCCTGGGACCAGTTTAGGATTCATAATCCTCATCAGCCAGGCTATCTTGAATCCAGTGGCCAAGTGAGCAAGGGACTCACGTCTGAGCATAACCTGCCAATTTAGGGCGAACAAAGCTATACAAAAGGGGATGATGGACGATGGATTAAACCCAGATAAGTGACTGGGGTGAATATTTTGCCATTGTGCAACATTCCGTCCATCAATTGTTGTTTTTGCATTTGTCACCCCGAGTGGGATGGGTATGCTCAGACGTGAGTCCCATGCTCTCCACACCACTGGAGTCAAGCTATCCTGGCTGAAGACGGCTGATAGCCAGAGACCGGTCCTAGGATGCTTGATTCCGGTCCAGGAAAGACATGGCTTGGCAGTTCGGGCTAGACTGTTCCCATGAGGCACAGGGTCAAGGCTGATTTGAATATGCCCATGTCTGAACTGGGGCTTTGTGGAGTGCAAAAAAACGATGGATTTAGGCCCAGATCTCTGTACTGGGGTGAATGTATGACATTGTTCTGCATCCTGTCCATCAATTGTTTTTGCATTTGTCACCCCGAGTGGGATGGGTATGCTCAGACGTGAGTCCAATGCTCTCCACACCACTGGAGTCAAGCTATCCTGGCTGAAGACGGCTGATAGCCAGAAACCGGTCCTAGGATGCTTGATTCCTGTCCAGGAAAGACATGGCTTGGCAGTTCGGGCTGGACTCTTCCCATGAGGCACAGGGTCAAGGCTGATTTGCATATGGCCATGTCTGAACTGGGGTGGTGTGGAGTGCAAAAAAACGATGGATTTAGGCCCAGATCTCTGTACTGGGGTGAATGTATGACATTGTTCTGCATTCTGTCCATCAATTGTTTTTGCATTTGACCCAATTTGAGGCAATCTGCAAACATTGTGCAGGCAAAACAGCTGCTACAAATATTAATTTTGAGCCTGGGCTTGTGGCATTAGTGTGCTCCATCATTCAGGAGAGCACAACAGAATGCGGTTTCCAAGTCACTTGCTTGCAAACATTTAACAGCGTTCATGTTAGAGCCTTATTTGAATCTCTAAGCTTGCGCTCGTCTAGAGACTATCACCCTCCTTGGAATCAATTTACCCTCCCAAAGTTCCAAATGCTTTCTACAGACTACAATGGGGGATATCTGTGTTCCAAATCTTCCGCAACCTCTAAACAAGCATTTGCAATGCAATAAGTCTCTAATGTTCAAGAGCTTGAGCTATTGGTATTGAAAATGACAATGCCTTTTATTTATGTGTTGGTTTTTAAAACATAAATAAAAGGCATTGGCATTGTTATTTGCAATGCCAATAGCTTAAACTCTCAAAAATGTGAGACGTATTGCATTGCAAATGCTTGTTTGACTTATTTCCCTTTCAAACTTGGGTAGTTTGGATCTTCTATATTTTGATCTTCTAATTTCATGCTAATGTTAATTAGATTTGTAATACACACCTACAGCATGTGCATGGTTTTCCACATTATATTCAGAACTGATGCTGTTTGGCAGTTATTATAGAGTAGTAAGAGTGCTCATAAACTGGGATCCACAAATCATCAGTCATGACCTAAGATCAGGCCTAATAAGAAGATGGTTGGGTAGAAAGCTAATTTCGCCCTTCATTGGCAAACACTGTGGACCTGATTCACAAAGGGCATCCGCACTCGTACGGGAGTGTCTGCACTCGGACGGAATCTCCTCAACAGGAACCACGAGTACAGAGGCCCTTTGTGAATCAAACCTTTTGTTTACACACTGCACATCATTACCTGAAGTGCATGAATTCAGAACATTGATGCAACCTTGAATGCAGCACAATCTATTATTTAGCTAAATTAATACATGAATAAAAGTCATGACCTTGATGACAATTCTTCCCGGTTTTGTAAGTAGATCATTTGTTTTGTGTACTGTTATGTTCCTACTTAGTTAATGAAATCTATAATATGTGGAAACCAGCAATGCCTTTATAAAAGCTTGTCTCTAATGTCCTTATTACAGAAGACTTAAGAGGTCTCTAATCGCCTGTAATACATAAGTAACACAGCGGCTCACCTGTAATACCTTCTTACAGCTGAGCTCTGGCATCAAAATACATTCTACCAGGGCCAGCAGCCAAGGCAAAAGGCCAGTCACAGAGCATAATTAAAGCAGCAATTTAAAAAACAAAAACAAATAGTGGCTTTTCCATCCTCTGCTCTGTTTTCTTTAGATGAACCTCGAAAAGCAGAAAGAGATAATGATGGCAACGGTTTTATATTTTTCACACTTTAAGGAGTTATAGGAAAGATAGCATCCCTGCCTGTTTCTACTGCTAGAGCATTTTTAAAATCTAATTTGACTAAACTGATTGTAAAATCTTTTTTGCAAAAAATATCTAGCTTGTTTATGGTGTGTTTAAATTTAAAGTAGATATTCTAATTGTATTCTTAAAGTTTACGAACATTCTATAGTTTTCTTATTAAAGAGCACCACACCAAAGATAGAAGTGGATGTAGGAAGGGTTTTAGACCAGAGGCATCGGGTATCAGAGCACTTTACATGAGCACCAGTTTCGTTACAGATGGACACATTCATTTTTGTTAGATACGGGGAGATTAAGGGCCCGATGTAGGTAAAAGGGATTTTCCGATTTCAAAATACCGAGGCGGGACGAATCGGTATTCTGAAATCGGAAAACGAGATGTAGGAAATAATCAGCGAAATAATACTGATTTGGTCGGCATCGGTAATGTGAATCGCAACGTACCGAATCGGCACGGTCCGAATCGGAAAGTACCGAATCGGCTACCACCGATTCGGAAATAGCCGAATCGGCTACCACCGAATCGGAAATAGCCGATTCGGTAAAATCCGATTCAGCAATTACCGAATCGGAGTTTTGAAAACACACCCATGGGCAAAAAGCCCATAGGAATGCATTGAACAAACCGAATCGGTAAAATCCGAATCGGTAAAATCCGATTCGGTAATATCCGAATCGGTAAAATCCGTTTTGGTAAAATCCGATTCGGTAAAAGCCGATTCAGCCAATGAGGTGGATCCCCCCTCCCCCACCCAAACAGGGAGTGGCAACCCTGGCAGGTGCAGCTAATTAAGAACTTTCTGGAGAGCCAGCCTGAGCTGAACACTCACAGTTAGCAGCAGTGGGAGTAGGAGGTAGAGTACTGTTGAGAGCAAGATGTCAAACCCCAGTGAGAGCCAGAAGGCCAGCCAGAAGAGGAAGCCAAAGTTCAGCAGCATGGAGCTGCAGGTGTTGGTGGAGGAGGTGGTGAGGGTGCACAGGCAGCTATTCGGGAAGCTGTCCCTCACTGTGCCGGACAGCACTAAGAGGAGGCTCTGGAGTGAGATCGCAGAAAAGGTCAATGCTGTAGGTGTCACCCCCAGGTCCCTTGATGAGCTGAAAAAACGCTTCTACGATATCTGCAGCCTGACCAAA
Organism: Lissotriton vulgaris; assembly: GCF_964263255.1. NCBI lineage: Eukaryota > Metazoa > Chordata > Amphibia > Caudata > Salamandridae > Lissotriton > Lissotriton vulgaris. The sequence goes on from NC_141694.1 coordinate 1,614,401,205, forward strand.
CGAAAGATGGCTGAGATCCAGAGGCAAGCTGGAGGGACAGGTGGAGGCAGGAACCCGGCGCCACCCCTCACGGAGCTGGAGGAACTGGTGTCCAGCACCATCGAGAGGGAGAGCGTGACCGGAATCGGGACCCTGGACAGCTCAGCCAGAGCTACAGCTACAGGTAAGAAGCATGCGCATCATGACACACCCTACCAGACACCTCCCCATTAGACACAATGCACAGCCAAAGCCCAGCCCAGTACTGTAACCAACATACAAGAGACAAGCATCATGGTAAATGTAGTCAGCAGAAGTTAGCAAAATATGGCAGTGCAGAATCACAAGATAGGAAACAGTGGAACACATTCTAAGGAGATGCAAGGACATGTGCAATGCTTTAATTGTACTGACTGTAATACATCGGCACTCAATTTACAAATGCTTCTTTGTACCTAGGGGCACCATCAGGCGGAGAACCACAGACAACAGAGGCAGCAGCACCAACTACCAGTGCAGTCGCAGGGCCGAGCACGAGTCAGGCTGCCGAGGAGGAGGAGGACAACACCATAGGGCTGGGTATTGAGGGAGACCTGGCAATTGACTATGACTTACTTCATTCCCCACAAATGCCGAGCACACCCCCCTTGCTGTTCTCCCCAGAGAACTCCCCGACAAGGGACCGCCATGCACCTACACCACCTCCTGGCACGATTATGGCTGTGGCTCCAGTAAACACTATCCTGGGAGCAGGGGCTCAGGCCCCGGCCACCACCACACCCACACCAGTGGCACCCCAGCCCACTCAGCAGGGCGGCAGCAGCAGTACCCGGCGGCGTGCCATTCCCAGCACTGCAGCGCCGGCACCGGAGGGCAGTGTCTTCCTGGGCCTTGAAGGGAACATGGTGAAAATCCAAAGGCAGCAGGCGAAGTCCATCATGGCCTGCCAGCGCCAGCTCCGCAACCATAACCTGCAGATGGGCGAGATGGTGAAAGGTTTCAAGGCCTTTGTAGATACCAACAAGGAGGTAGCAGCAGGTCTTGGCAGGCTGACCACTGCCATTACCCAGTTATGCGGCAGACTAGAGGAGCATGAACTCTCGCGCAGGCGGGATGCCCGCGTGCAAAACCGCTCCATTAGCCGCCTTGCTGCTGCAACGGCGCAACTTTGTCAACGCGGTGCCAATATGGAGTCAAGTCTAACCCAGAATACCGCCGAGATAACCAGGGGAATGGCCCGCATCACTACAGCAATGGAGGCTATGATAATCTCAAACACTGCCGCCAATCCTGCCCTGGACCTGGGGGATGCTGGGGACAGCAGCAGCCGCAGCAGCCCGGCCAGCGCTGCGTCAGAGCCGCGCAGGAGCACCAGGCGCTCCGCAGAAGCCGCAGGACATTCTGAAGGGGGCGAGGGACACCCCAGTGGGGCTGCCAAGCGCTCCAAGAAGTAGGCTTGCAAGGGCGGGTGAGGTAACCTGGACCTTAGACTTTTGTTTTCTTAGCTATTAAATTTTTTTTTGTTGCACATCAGTGCAGTAACGGTGTTGCAACAGTATTAAAATTTGCTTTTCACCACAACCATTTACCTGTCTGTGCATCTGTACTCACTCAGAAATAGTTTTCTGTAATCTCCTCACGTCTGTATCTGCCATCACTTGGCGTACACACCCCAGCTGGCTGTGTTAGTGGCACAGCTTCGTCGTCGTCATGGTCCTCGTAGTCAGACAACTCCACCTCAGTGCCCTTCTTCACCGCAAGGTTGTGTAACATTGCACATACAGCTATGATCTTGCAGCAGGTGATGGGGGTATACTGCCTTGCACCTCCACTCTTGTGCAGGCATCTGAATCTACTTTTCCAGATGCCAAAGGTCCGTTCGACGACATTCCTTGTGCTTTTGTGGGCCCGGTTATACCTCCTTTGGCTGGGTGTGGAGGGGTTGAGGTAGGGGGTGAGTATGAATGAGCGGAGGGCATATGCACTGTCGCCTGGAAGGAAAAGGGGTAACATTACACACATGCATACATGTATTACACCTAGCTACTTCGTGTTATGGGGGTCTGATGATGCGTCTCACCTAGGAGGTATCCTTCACCAAATTCGTCAGCCGTGCATAGATGCCGCTCTGTTGGAAAATATAGGAGTCGTGGGTACTCCCTGGGAATTTTGCTACCAGGTCTGTGATGGTGCACTTCGCTTTGCAGATCACCTGCACGTTGATGGTGTGCGTAGACTTCCGATTGCGGTATATGTATTCTGTGTCAGCTGGTGGGCAAATCGGAATGTGCGTGCCATCTATGCAGCCAATGATTTGGGGAAATTGTGCCATCTGGTAGAAGTCAGCTTTAGTTTGTAGCAGTTCTGCGTGGGTTGCAGGGAAAGAGATGTATTGGTCCATCCTGTGTATCATGGCGTCAAGGAATGTGTGGAAGAACCTTGACAGGCTGCTCTGGGTCACCCCTCCTGCCGCTGCAACTCCACTTTGATAGCTGCCAGACGCAAGCAGGTGTAGGCTGCATAGCACCTGGACGTGTGCTGGGATGGCGTGTGCCCTTGGGGTGGGGTGGTCCAACAATGGTTTGAGGTCCCTGATGAGCTCAAGAATGGTGTCAGAGTCCAGCCTGTATCTCTGTAGGATCTCTGCCTCTGTGAGCATGAACAGGGTTATCCTCTGTCTGTAGACCTGTTCATTTCTTTGCCATTCCCTCTGTCCTTCCTGCTGTAGCCGTAGCCGCCTCGCAATGACATAAAAAGCTGCCATCCTCCAAGTTGCAATGCATTTTGGGGCTGTTTTATGGGTTGGAGTTGGTTACCACCTGATTGTAATCCATGGTAAATACCGAGTGAATTCTACCGATTTTGAGCCGAAATCGGTGTTTCTGTGCCTCCCTACATCTCCCAATCTGTCCGATTCGGGGAATTTCCCGATCGGGGATTCTACCGAATCGGTAGGTTCTCCGATTCGGCTTATGTCCGAATCGGTGTATCTACCGATTCGGTACATGGACTGAATCGGCTTAATTCCGATTCGGTGTCACTACCGAATCGGTACATGGACCGAATCGGATAATTTCCGATTCGGTGTAACTACCGATTCGGTACATGGACCGAATCGGTTATTTTCCGATTCGGTGTCACTACCGATTCGGTACATGGACCGAATCGGTGTTTGCATCCGAATCGATGTGTTACCAATTCGTAAAATATCCGATTTTCGGTATGTACGTATCGGATTCTTTTCCATTCGGTACTCATTCCGAATCGGTTTTCGCTCCGATTTGGACTTTTTTCTTTGCCCTACATCTCGATGGCAGTATACCGATCGGTAAGGGCCCAAAATCGGTATTTTCGGCCGTTACCGATCGGTAACGGCCTACCTACATCTGGCCCTAAGTGATTAGCCTAGAATCACAGGATGTTGAGCGTCGTTGCTGAGACTCGAACCCGGTTCCCCAGCTTCGAGGTCGACTGCCCTAGCCTTTAGGTACATCCCCTCTGTTAGAATTTCCAGGGTCCCTGGTTGGCCGAGGTAGGTACCGTATGCCAAACAGGGTCCCACGAGCCCCAGCGTAAGGGAAAAGACAGGCCGCCTCTAGAGGTAGCCCCCGCTCCACCCCCTTGGTAGCTTGGCACGAGCAGACAGGCTTATCTTCAAGGCCAATGTGTAAAGTATTAGAAATTATGCTCACAGCATTCCAATGATGACACCTCAAATAGACTCCACAAGAGTTTCATAGGAAAATAAGTATATGTTTATAAAAAAGATATATGATGCGACCACACAATACAAAACCAACATATGTGTTGGGGTAATGCCCCCCCGGTCTAATATTATTGAGCTAAACCAAACAATCCTACTTAATCCTAATGTCGTAATATGCAATTCGTTATGCAAGACTCAGGTACTTCACAACATAAGAATAATGCAGGTCGTAATACGGCTATCTAGCGATTTGTACTGTCACTGTAATGCAATGCATAAAGCAACAACGTGGTAAACTGCTATGCCCCTGTAATGCAATGCGTACGGTCCCCTTACAGGTACTCTGCTAGGAAAAAAGCAATGCAACGTGTACTACTATGACAGTTCGTTATGCGAAACTAATGCAATGCGTAACACATATATCCGGCAGTTCGGTATGCAACTCTAATGAAATGTGTAATATGGCAATCTGGGAGATTGTGATGCAGGACTAAGACAAAGCGTAACATATCTATCAGGCAGTTCCTTATGCGAACTAATGCAATGGGCAATATGACAAAACAGGCAGTCCGTTGTGAAGAAATAGAGCAATGTGTTATACAATCATCAGATACTCCATGTATGCAGAAGGAATGCAACACGTAAGTTACTCCGGCACCGTGCACGGTGCCTCAGACGGTCTCTCTGCCACTCCTGCTGGCTTGTGGTTAGTCTCCGGCCACAGTCCCCCCCACACGGGTAAGATAGAACACAGTAAATGCAGCTTCACGCTCAGACCCCGGTGATGCCACTCCCTTGGTACACGGGCCTCAATCAGAGACGAAGCAGAGGATCATGCTGCTGGACAGAGAGAGGCTGAGAGCATCTCCCTCCGAGCCCGCGCCCAGCCCCAGGAGTCAGTACAAAAGGGGGTGGTGATGGACGGAGCATCTGAACCAATCAAACACTCACACTCAGTCAACAGATCTGGGTTTAATCCATCACGTTCTTTAGCCCAACCCGCCCCAGGAGTCGACACACGTTACCTAGGGGGCTTGAACACACTCTCCTCTCCTCGTCCAGCGACTTGGGCCTCTGATGCAATTTTTCTGAATTTACGGGCAATGGGAATATCCCAGGCTGCACACTAAACCCACACTCAGAGTCAATTAGACTCATGGGAACTCCAGGTGCACGATAACCAGACAGTTCCTTATGAGGGTCTCAGGCTGCACACGGCACACGCACAAAGCGTCGCTGAGGCAAACTTTATCTTCTGGTGTCCCCGATCACAGGGCACCTCCAGCGAGGGTCTCAGGCTGCAAACAGCACATGCACACAGCGTCGCTGAGACACACTTGCTCTTCTGGTGTACATGATCATGGGCCAATCCACACGAAAGTCTCAGGCTGCCCCCAAGCACATGCACACTGCGTCGCTGAGACTTACTTGGCTCCCCTGTACACACATTTACAGTATGATCCTCTCGAAGGACTCAGGCTACACAGAGCACACACACACTGCGTCTCTGAGTCTCGTTTGGAACTCCAGGTGCCCCAAACCACAGTGCACAACTTGCAAAGGTCTAAGGCTAGACAGAGCACACACACCCACAGTGTATCTGAGAGTCTTCTCTGGAAACCTTTGTGTTCCTGTGTTTCCAAACAGGGAGCCAGCTCACCTCGGGCCCTTGGGGATAGTTACTTCAGGACAGAGCACACAGCAAAGTCCTTCAAGCAAGGGGACACAGCACACAGCAAAGTCCCTACAACCTTTCCTTAGTTGAAACAGCAAACTGCAGGCCAGCCCCAGATCACACAGCAAGAGCAGTCCTATCTTTCAGTCTCTTCAGTTGGTTCTTCCTTGGTAAAAGTTCCTCTTGATCCGCGAAGTAGCTCCAGTCTTGTTCACACTTGATCAAGCCATTCTCCAAAGTTCAGGGTCTTCAGCTCGCATAGTTATACCCCTCAATGGCTTTGAAGTCTTTGTGTTACAGGGGGCACTGACCCCTGCTCAAACCAGTTCTGGGTGCCTCCCTACCAGTGACACCTTTTTCCTTTTATTAGTGGGGGTCTGGATTCTCAATCACTCAGCAGGAGAAGGGACAATTGTCTTATAGCACCAGCCCAGGCCTCTTCACCTCTAGGCCTACTTCTCCACCTACACACTCCATATGTAGGTCAGCCTGTGTTGTCTCACCTCCTACCCTGGGTCAACACATTCCTCAGATCCTGTCGCTTTCAAATCTAGCCAGTCAATCCACAACCAGGCAGAGACACACAGAAATGTTTAAAGCACAAAAACCCAGACACTTCTGAAAGAGTGGCTTACAAATACAGAATGCAAAAACCATCTTTATAAAAATATGTGTTATTGCAGGGTGAGCTCAGGCAAACTAAACTTCACCTTTCCATCTTAAGCCTTTGGGGAGATAGGCTGGAAAACATATTACACAGCCTTTCCATTCTATTCTAATGGGCAAGATGGCCTTTCAGCAGTAAAAACGAAATGGAAATTGTTTCACTGCCAGGACATGGTACAGACCTTTGTACATGTCCCACCTCTCACATGCACTGCACCCTGTCCAGGGGGTACCCTAGACCTACCATAGGGGGGCCTTATGTGTATGGAAAGGGAAGGGCAGGGTCTGCTAAATGCGTGCACTTACCAGAACATCATGGTGGTTTAGGAAACTGCACCCATAATGGACAGCTAATCTCCATTACACTTTACACAGGGATCACTTGCACTTTGACACTGTTTAGCAGTGGCAAAGTGTCCAAAGCATCTAAGTTGGCAACGCCATATCCATCACAGTACCAAACATAGAGGAGGTAGAGGCAAAAAGTCAGGGATAATCATGCCAAGAAATGCCTAACACTCTTCCCTTATGGTTATGGTGTGATCATCTATTATAGGGCATGTTACCCCCTGCCATACCTAAATAGGATATTGCAAGATTCCGGGGAGTTCCATGACCTTATAGTGTTCACAGAACTCCTTTGTGACTTGCAATATCCTTGTAATGGATGGCAAAGGGTATTTATCTAATATATTATTGTATTACAAACAAAATAAGCATATCCAAAAGCTGAATAAATGTATGTGGCGTAAAAACAAAGTTAAGCTAAAGTATTGATGGACATGAGACTTTCTTTCACTGTCTTGCAACAGTATCCCCATACCAGCAGTAAAATAGTTTCTCAATATCAGCTCCAATGGTTGGCATTTTAAAGGTAAGGCACTGAATTAACACAAGGACTGGTATATTAAGCATTTTTACTAGTTCAATATCTTCATCTTCGGTAAATTATAGACACTGAAAAAGGGGCAATGAGCCAGATGTTCAGTCGGGCCCATAATGTTCATTAGAACCATCTCCTCCACCCATACACTTACAAAAGCACACACATACTCACAACCATCCTCATACACACTCCCTCACACTCATCCAATCCATTCACACAAATGCACACATACACCCATCATTCACAAGCATATACAGATGCACACAACTATTCACAGCAAGCACACATATACACGTAACAATCACTTACTGAGCTGTGGTGGTGACATTGAGTGGCGGGAGGGTGGAGCAGGATGTGGACCTTGATTATGGACCCGAGAATATCAATAGGGCACATTATTGAGGACAAAACATAAAAAAAAATATCAATGAGTAAGTAAGTCTAGATTAACTATTCCTAAACCCACACTAGCTGGAGCAGAATCCTCAACTCTTTCCTTCCTCTTTTACTGCCTTGACCATTAAACAGACAACCAAATTAATTGGCACAATCAAATCCGGCTCCCCTTCAGACCCCTGCGCCCTAAAATTCTGCATTTATCTCTGGAAACAGTAGCTATTCCCTTTACAGCTATTTTTACCGCTATGTTTTCATCTGGGCGCTTTCCAGGAGAGTGGAAGAAAGCTTCTATACTTCCTCTACTAAAATAACATAGTCTGGAAGCTAAGGTTACCTTTCAAAACAGGCCCATATCTAGACTTCCCTTCCCTTCGAAAGTGATTGAAAAAGCCTTTGACACAGAACTGTCCTCCTTTACTAATCAGAATGCAATCTTGGACCCCTCCAAATTTGGTTTCATGCCCACTAAAGAACAGAGCTGGTGGTTATTTCGGCCACCGACGAGCTCAGACGGACGCTGATGGAGGAGGGAGCGTTGCCCCGTTCCTTCTGAATTTATCAGCTTCTATATATATGGTCAATCATGAGGTGTTGTTGGACCGTCTGAACTCCATTGGGATCAGGGATTAAGCGCTCTCCCTGCTGGGCTCCTTTCTGTCTGAGCGGTCTCAGTTGATTGCTTTGAGCAATTATCCGTCTTCCCTATTCTCGTTGCCTTGCAGCATCCCTCAGGGATCTTCCCTGAGCCCAACACTTTTTAATCTTATTGTCACTCCTCTGGCCAAATCGATAAAAGGTTATGGATTTGCTCTCCTATCATATGCAGATGATACTCAGATCATTGTCTCGGTGAGCAGTTCACCCAGCTCTACAGCCACCAGATTTCATGACTGCATGAACCACATAGGTAGCTGGATGACAGACAACTGTCTGCAACTTAACTCCTCTAAAACCGAGGTCCTTATATTTGGTAGTAATCCCTCCATCTGGACTGACAGTTGGTGGCCTGTCCAACTTGGTTCCTACCCTCACCAGTGCCTAAAGCCAAAAATCTAGGAGCCATCGTAGATACCAAGCTCTCTTTTGAAGCACAGATCAACTCTACCACCTCGGTCTGTTTCTTTATTCTTAAAATTCTCAGGAAAATACTACTTTGGAGTTAAGGAAAACTGTGGTGCTCAAATTTAGAAAGGGTCTAAAAACATAGCTGTTTGGGCCTAACACTTAATCTACTCAAGCCAAATCTGTCTGCTTTCAGGCCAGTGCCTAGACACCTCAGTGTATTGTTGTGATTTATGAATACATTCTCATCATCATCACAAATATGTACCTCTGCAGGACATATATCTTCAAGGTACATAGACGTATAATTTGGAAAAGTAAATCTATCCTTCCCTTTATGCACTTACCTTTTGATATTTTGTTCCTCAATATTTTCTCCTCAATATTCTTGTACCATGCGATTCTGAGGGTCAATATTCAGTAGTATAATTAGAAGCATAAAAGCCTTTAAGGTTCCTGGAGCCTTTGGGGAAAGAAGGGTCGGATGAAAGATTCTGATGCCTCTTTTCGTTGGTTGGCCTTATCATGGGTCAGCCAATGAGAAGAGGACCTTTGATAACTCCTAACGGTGTGCAGTGTAATTTTGTGGGGTTAGTGAGACTTGCTGACCCCACCCTACTGTGCAGCGAGGTGTCATTGATAGACAGTCAGCCATGGACAGTTCAGGGCTTAAATGTTAAGTGTCTAGGTTTGATTCTATCAGTGACGTTCCCTCGCCTCATGAGGGGAGGACCTTATAAGGCTTTCAGGTAGATGAGGTCACACCCTCATGGCTGTGCAATCTTAAGGTTGGCTTAGGCAACCAGACCCCTACACATTAGCGCATACAAGGCACCTGGCTGCCTGACCCTGATATGGTGAGTGTCTTTTAGGTTGACCTTTGCTCATCCCGACTGAAATACATCATGCTTTGGTAAAGGGAGTCAGGCAAAGACCCAGAGCCCTTAATGATGGGTTGCCCTTGCAGATGTATGAAAATTAAATAGAGATTCTTAAAATAGTGAACATTTGTGACTCACAAATTATGACCCACAAAACTAAATAAATACCAGGCCAGTGTGGCTTTTGCAAATATGCACATTGCTTAAATTGTGACTCGCAAATAGTCCTTCAAAGCTACTTGCGACTAGCAAATGGTCTCATTATCAAGCTGTGATGATGTCACATACATGCTTAGTCTCATTGTCAGCATTGCAGGGTAGCAGAGCGCCACATCTTTTATCAGAAAAGTAGAGTACATGCTGATCAGTTTTGCATTTCCAGCAAGGACAATCCTGCAGATGGTGAGAGCCAGAGGACAAGAAAGAACATACGTGATATCTCGGGTCACGAGTGTGTAATAAGGTGCATCAAACTGTTTGAAAAGACGTCATTAATGTAGTATTAGCGTTAAAGAGCCAAATACGGCAGTGATGTGGAAGATGTGTGGAGAATCCTCACTGTACCAGGGAAGTGGTGAAGGAGAGTTGGTATGATATGCAAACCTATGAGAGCATGTGGTAGAAGCAGGGGGTCAGGGTTGAAATGTATGTCTCTGCTGTGGTGAGCACAGCATGCCAGTCATATCTATGTGTGGTGCAGCAGATGGTGGGGTCAGTTGTTGGAGTAGTACAGTCGTTGGAGTAAGCCAGCCAATGGCCGAGACGAATGCCCCTGTACAGCACCCATCTTTAACCAACAGGGCAACATACAGGCTGTCAGTAAATCAACGTGTCACATGTATCTCCAGGTTATGTTGTCACAACTTCTATCTGTAGGTGGAGATTGTGCACTCAAATGTTTCTATGTTTGTGGATCCTGTAAAGGAGACATCAACAGTGGAACAGTTGAATGCTGGCAATGCCTCCCGTTCACAGCATTACAAGGCTCAACAAAGCAGTGTATATATGCCATAGCAACACCTAGAGATACCTCTGGGCAAGATATTTGTTCAGATATTCAGCAACTGGACACTCTCAATGGGAAGTGAAACTATTTTTAGAATTATTTTGCTTACCTTTATTCTGATCTATTTTTTACGTGCTTGCTTACCTGCTTGCAATCAAGAAGTAGTACTTTCAGACCGGCATGACAGAATACCATTCCAGAAAGAAAGATGTTACTTTTGGTTATACAAAGAGTCGCTGTCAAATAAGCATTGGTTTATTATAGTGCATTGAAATATGGTTGTACATTGTTTCATTGTGGTGTGACTCACTACTCCCATGAACATTCTAAGCTCACACTGTTTTACAACCCCTTCACACTGCCACTTTTGCTCCATCCTGTGCCCAGGGTAGAGGAGGTCTTTACTATTTAAGTCTTTCTCCTCTGTGGCTGCTGCCAGAATCCTGCTGGCGTTTTATGTTGTTCGGAATGGCACAAGATGAAATGATTCAGGGTCACACAATACTGCATCTTTTGTCTTTGTGTGGCATCAAACCTTAACTTGAAGATTCATAATGGGCACACCACCACCTTGCCTGCCAATGTGCTGCCTTGCACCTCTGTTGCTTAGCAGCACTGGGCTTTAAATAGTGTGCATTGACTCATGGACTGATAGATTAGACACTGTTTTTTAAGAGGGAAATACTTCAGGTTTTTGTTGATAATAAGTGTCACCTGTGGAGTTTGTGGACTTCTACCAAGTAAACAACCATTGGGAAGGTTACTTCAAGTATGGTGCCCATCAAAGGCACGGTGTTAGAACTTACTAGAAAAATGCAGGCAGCCAAAATAGACACTCAATTTAGTTATGTTACCAGCACACAATCTCCATGTTTAATGAGTGGCAGCCCTTACTGTAAATATGCACGAATTTACTGTTGACAACAGATTTGTCGGCGTGTCCCGACAATTCCGCCGATGGTATTTGGAAGATTAGAAATGTTGCTGTAGAACTTATCTGTCAACTGGTACAATTCGTTGTGTGTTTCAGAGAGCATATGTGTGTTTGTACACATGAGTTTTTATATGTGTATAATCTCTGAAGCATAGCAATTAACAAGGCGAAATGTTCTTGGTAAAAGTATTCAGGGGATGTCTAGATGGCAGGGCAATTGTTATTTGATACATCCAGAGGCCATGAGGTTTAGAAAACCTAACACCTGTACTTGAGTTGTGAAAGGCTTACTATGTGGTGTGTGTGGGTGTGAGCGAGTCAAGTAAAGACTCATGGTCATCTATGACAACTAAAATTACCTGTGTGCTTAGCACATACCCTTGTGCACTGCTCATACTCACCAAATAGTGTCCTCCTTTGAAGGACAATTATCATTCTCCTCCTCTTCTTCTTCTCCTTCTAGATGGCTGATCTTATGAAGGAGTATGTTGTGTTCTGGGTGTGCCCTCTTCATGTTGAAACCTGGGGGAATATGTACAAGGAAGTAGAGGAGAGAGGCATTAGCCCTCCTTGCTTAACTCCTCTCTCCTCCACTTCTGAAACACAAGGCTGCACCATGTATACAAGAATGCGGTGCCGCCTTGCGTGTCCCCCTGCGATGGCACTAAGTGTAGCAACGTAGCTCTACCTCAGGCACCCTTGGACAGAGTGCAAGGATGTTGCGTGCAGGGGAGAATTGTTTATGTGTAGGAAGGTGTCCCTTCCTGCACATAAACAATCCTAAACATGCCAATCTGTCACTTTCATGTGTGCTGCTTCATGCAGCACACATGAAAGTGACAAAATTGCATTTTCTTTCAACTTTGTTTATGTAAAGGAAGTGACACATTCCTACACGTAAACAAACAATGGCATTTTGCTTTTTTCATGTCTGCTGCACATGGTTTAACATGGACATTAGACTTCCCAGGTAGCAATAAGACTTCAAATCGATCGAAGTCTATAACTCTGTTATAATGGTACCCCAAACAATTCACTGCTTATCCCTTCTTCATATTGCTTCTTTGAATCATTCAGTCAAAAGTACATTTTCTAACACATGTACACTTCTAATAATGAGGCACTTGAAATATTGAGGGACCTACTAACGAACTGAATTTTGTAGTGTGTTAAATAACACTACTGTAGTACTACTCATGTACTACAACATTTTATTGACTAATTTACATGCACATACCTCCACCTCTCTTGTCTTTTCTGTGCATAGATCAATCAATCAATCAATCAAACAAGCTTTATTTCGATATAAATATCATGAAAGCAAAAACAAATTCAATGTAGACCTAAAGATACATAAATAGATAAAAGGGTATAACAAGAATCTCTCTTCTTCAGTTAAATTTGAAGCATTTTAAAACAAAAATGTCAAATAGATAAAAACGTGCAACACAATTCTCACTGAATCAATAACATTTAAAGCTTGTGACAGCTATATAATTAAGCAGTATGATTAAAAGAGACAATATAAAACAGGGGGGTCAATATAAAATGGAGAAATTCATTATCTAAATCAAAAGGCAGCATGTCAACTTCAATCTTACAATGCACGTGCATTTTGGCCCCAAGTCAGTTTTTGGGACCCTTCGTGTAGCCCTGTGCCTAATTGACCGGGCTCGTCCCAGAAACTTAGCAACAGCACAAACATACAAGGTTCTAGGATCTGTTCTCAGTATACGGAGAGCGTCACAATGATTAGAGGTGCCTAGCTGCTTGCAATTCGGCACTAGCCAACTCGATCTAATATGGGAGTAAGTAGGGCAGGCAAACATGAGGTGTGCGATACTCTCTCTGGTATTCCCACAGGACGAGCATTCTTTAGGGGTCTGGTTGCCGGAACGCCATTTCATAGTGAATTCGGCAACTGGAATAGTGCCTAATCTAAATTGAATGTATAAAGTCCTGTCTCTGGGGGTCTGGATCACATCTAGGTAGGGTTCAAATGCTCTAGATGGTTTATGTTTTTTATTTATTTTTTATTTTTTTTAGTCCTCATTTGTGCAATATTGTTAGTAAGGAGTTGTTGGGGCCCCGGTCTCTCTTTATTCTTTGCCTTCACTGCCATGTAACTGGGTGTGCGGGTCTGGACAGTACCCCTGTGTTGCTTTGAAGAAAGGAGGGTCCCCTTATTTCCATTACTTTATCGAAGGATTTAAGGAGTGGGGGGAGAGCTAGCCATTCTGGCTACTCATGCAGGCCTTCTCCTGACTTTTCATTGCTCACACATAATCATTGGACTGTGGCAAGACGGTTCTGTTCTGGCCCATACCTTAAGACATTGCCCGTGTGGTTTATCCACCAAAACAGTCTATTTTAATCCTAGCTGGTAGTTTTCCCAGATCTCCCAAAATGTTAACTTTTTGCTAGATGCTTTTCTTTTGTCCAGTTTGTATATTCTTAATATTGAAATCAGCCACTCACTGTGTAGCGGGGGGACTGGACTTACCCATTTCACACAGATCTCTCTCCTAGCTAATAATATTAGTAAGAATAGTAGATTTTCCTGAACTTTAGAAAGTTTTTCTAAGACACTTGAGCTCATTACCCCAAAAATAATTAGGTCTATACTCACATTTAGATGTCTTCCTAGCACCTCATCTAGTGTCTTACCCTCATCATTCCAGAAGCCATCGAGAAGGGGGCACTGCCGAAACATGTGGAGGTCGTCGGCCTTTTCCAGTCCGGATTTCGGGCAAGCCTTCACTGACGCCCCAGTGAATTTTGACAACTTTTTCGGGTCCAGTATGCTCTGTGAGAAGTAAATAAGTGGTTCCTCTTCAGGGCAGCTGATGTTACAATTGTCAAGCATTTCCTCATAGATACTTGCCATTGGTTATTTAATTCCAGCGTCGGCAGATCTTTCCCCCATACTCTCTCTGGCATCCGAAATTCTTCCTCCCCTGCCAGGATCAAAGCCTAGTACCAATATGAGATTTCTTTGTGAATAGCATCCTTTTTCAGCATCTCTTTTTGCTCTAACTTCTTTTAAAGATTTCGCCCAACTTGAGAGCTGATAGTATTTGAATTTTGCTATGGAGGCATTTGTTGTTGAATATAGTTTCTCCCAATCCATTATGTTGTTCTGAGACAGGAGTTCTCCCCACTCTGTTATTCCTGCTGTTTTTATTGGGAGTGCTAGTTTATCTTTAAGACACTCAGGAGTGCCTGGAGAATCCCATATTGGGGCCAAGTCACTAGGGGATATTTAGAGTACATCTTATGCCGAACCATGATTTAGCCGCTGACTTCAACATCTTAAGTTTGATTTTTTTGAAGAATTTTGGATGCCCAAATTTGTAAAGGAAATGGCTAGTTTTATTGGTCATTGTTTGGAGGTATGGCAGATAACTTTTGAATGTATTTAGCAACTTCCTACTTGATTTAAATTGGAATGCTCTACAGTACACCAAAAGATCGGGACTGGCAATTCCCCCCTGGTCTTTTTTCCTTCTTAGCTTACTCCAAGCAATTCTAGGGTTTATTGAAGACCAAATAAAACTTGTGATTTCTCCCTGAATTTTTGTTATTGTTTCTCTCTTGAATTCCAATGGAATGGCACCGAAAGCAAAGGTAAATTTCGGTATAATTGACATTTTTATTATATTGGATTTTCCCAGTAGAGTCAGAGGCAGTCCTCCCCACACTTTCAATAGCTTCTTAACTTCCTTTTCGATTCTTTGGATATTGATTTGTGTTACTTTGTCTAAGTCTTTGACCAGGTCTATATCTAGGTATCTAATTTTATCCTTATTATAAGGACTGGTAGTGTGATCATTCCAGCTCATGGTTTCCGTCTTGGCTTGATTAATTTGGTAGCCAGAGATTTTTCCAAATCTGGTCAGGGTCTCTTCTATTGTTGTTAGGGACCCACTTAAGTTGTCTGTGAAGATCATCAAATCGTCTGCATACAGGGCTATCTTCTTGGTTCAGTTTTGGAAGGAAAAGGGAGATATTGATGGTTCTTTTCTGAGACACTCTGCCATTGGTTCAATATAGAAATTGAAAAAAAGCAAGGGGAGAGGGGGCATCCCTGCCTTGGTCCTCTCTTTATCTGGATGTTTGCAGTGAGGTTGCCATTGATTAGGATTTGTGCTCTAGGCGAACTGTACATTTTTACCACCATATTCAGGATATTTGGCCCCAGATTGACATTTTTCAGTACTTCATTCAGATATACCCAGTTAACTCTATCAAATGCTTTAGCTGCGTCAATGGTAATTATTGATAGAGGGAGTTTCTCATTGATGGCTATGCCTATGGCGCCGATCAGTTCTTGTGTTAAATCTTGTATTTGTCTTCCGGGTATGAATCCCTTTTGGTTGCTATTTATTAGTGGCCCTGCTATTTTCCCCAATCTCTAGGCCATAATTTGTGTAAAGATCTTGTAATCACAGTTCAAGATGGAGATTGGGCGGTATGATTCGCATTTTTCTAGGCTTTTACCTTGCTTTAGAAGAATGGAGATTGTGGCTTCGTTCCAAGATTCTGGGAGGTCACCTCTTTCCAAGAAAATTTTATTCATCAAAGTTGTTAAGGGGGAAACCAGTGACTCTCTTAATTTTGTGTAGAATTTGTTTGGCAGAGCGTCCGGACCAACTTCTTCTACTTCCTGAGTTGTAATTTCTGCATTTAATTCCTCTCTCAACTCTGGTGCTAAGGTTAGAAGGTTTAGGGCCCCTAAAAAATGCTTTATTTCTCCAATGTTGGGTTTGCAATCTTCCTTGTAGAGATCTGAGAAGAAAGCGAGAAATTCTTGTTTTATTATAGCTTCTTCTGATCCGTTCTGAGCTGGGTTTTGAGGGTCAATACAAGCAATGTTGTTCCTGGTTTGATATGTCTTGACTTTCCATGCAAGCATCTAGCTGCAGCCCTCCCCATATTCGTAATGGGCGAGTTTGCTAGCTTCCCATTTTTCTCTGACTTTATTTTCCAAGATTTCTACTATACTTTCTTTTTGGCTCAATCTATCTGCCTCCAGTTGCTCTTTGCGAGAGGGGGATGTTGCCGCAGCTATTTGTAGATCGAGATTTTTGATCTTGTCTTCCAATTTATGGATCATTTGTTTCATTCCCTTTGATTTATGTGCTGCTAGGCTAAGGATATTCCCACTAATCACCACTTTATATGCATCCCAGGTTGTCTGTATTGAGGTGCCCTCTTTATTGTCCTCAAAGAAAAACTTGGTCTGTTCTTTAAGCTGCTCAACAATCTGGAGGTCTAAGAGAATTGTGCGATCCATGGTCCATCTTGTACCTTCTGTACCAACCTTTAGCTTTAAGGTGGTCAGGACCGCCGAGTGGTCTGAGAGATGAGCAGGAATATGCTCTACTTTTACAGTTTTTTCGACTAGCCCTTGGTCTACGAGAAAGAAGTCTATTCTTGATTGTATTCCAAGTTTTCTATTTTTGAAAGTGAAATTGTTTTGTTTATCACCTTTTTCTTTCCAAATGTCCACTAAACACAGATCCCTTTTATACACCCCTAACCAGTCTCTCATTTTTGGCAGGCTTGCTTGTCTTCCACTAGGGAGACGGTCCATTTTTGGATCAAGTATAATATTAAAGTCTCCACCCAAGATAATGGGTGACGAAGCCGAGAGTAATTGTGAATACAGAGATTGTAAGGGGACTGGGTCGTCTGTATTTGGACCATAAAAGCCTGCCACTGTTAAGACATTGTTACATCCTCACTTTAGCCAAAGCCCATCTCCCTTTTGGGTCTGTTTATATTGATTCCACTTTCGCTTTTGAAGACTTTTTAAAAAGGATGGCGACCCCCTTGACAACACATTCCTGGTCTGTGCAAATGTACGAGTCTATCCAATGTAATTTTTTCATAATTTCTTCCCACTCTTTTTTTAGCAGATGCGTTTCCTGAAGGATTATAACTTCGCTATCTATTGTTTTTAATTATTCTAATATTCTCCTTCTCCTACTCTTGGTTCTTAATCCGTTTACATTCCAGAAGGTTATTTTCACATACGTTATATCTTTTTTCATTTTTTTCTGCATTTTTTCCTTTTGCCGGCCTCCGAGTTCCACCTCTTTCTTTTACTTTGTGTGTTGCTGAGGACATATTTTGGCTTTTTTCCCTAACTTGCTCCCATCTCCCGTGCATGATTTTTTCTATCTTTTTTTTTTCTCGTAATGTGCAAGTTAAAAAATTCAAAGCCCCCCCTTCCCTGGAGAAACCTCCCTTTTTCTTCTCTGGGCTTTGTTGATAGCCCTCTTTGAGCTCCGTGTCTTGTTTATTTTAAACTAAGAATACTCTGGTGCAATTATCCAGTGATGTTCATTTCTGCGTCTGGTCACGCATCTGGTCGCGCAACTGTTCTAGGAAAGATTCGACTTCCTTAGGATCCCTGATATTATGCATTTTGTTCCTCCACATGATCCGGAGGGAGGCCGGGAATTTCATCTGTACTGTAGCGCCAAGTGCTTTCAACTCAGGCATCATCTGCCCCAACTCCCACTGCCTATCTTGTGTTGCTTTTGCTACATCAGAGCGTATCCTGAAGGACCAGTCGTCTTTATTGTATGATCCGGCTTTTAAAGCTTCACTTAGGAGTCTTTCTTTGAGGGAATATGTTCGGACATTAACCAGTATTTTCCTCGGATTTTTTCTTTCCTTACTTTTTCCAAATGGGTCTCTGTGTACCCGCTGGATGTCGTCTTCTAGTCCAAGGCCTTTGCTCCATGGAAAGAATTCCTCCAGAAGAGAGACGATGAATTTCTTTATGTCTGTACCTTCCCTGCCTTCCGGTACATTTAAAACTCTAAGGTTACTTCGTCTGGAATGGTTTTCCAATGTTTCAAGCTTGTCGGTGATGATTTTGTCTGTTTCCCTCAGCGTTCTAATTTCTTTCTGGTTAGACTCAACTCTTCTGCTTAGTGAAACCACTTCTGCCTCTACTGCTGTTACTCTTTCTCCTAAGGCATTTAGTTTTGTATCTAGAAGTTCGCATGCCTCCTGGATCTTGCTTTGGTTTCCTTCTGAGATCTCAAATCTCGACCTAATTTCTTCTAGCATTTTTTCTAGGAATATATCGGTGGAGGCTCTCGTCTGACTTAGGGTTTGGATTTGGATTGGGGTTGGACTCTCGGTTTGGTCTGGGCATTGGGCTTGGCTGGTTGCGTCTGCTTCCCCCGTTGCTAACACAGCTGGGCCTGTTGGGAGTCTGGGTGGAGTATGCATTGAAATAGGGGGGTCTCCCATCCTCTTCTGCTCAGGGCCAGGTAATTTTGACTGTGGGTCTTGTTCCCGTTTCCTTTCCTGGCCTTGCTCTTGTATTTTAAAGAAAGATCTTAATGAGAGAGTTATCTTGATCTTTGCACAGTCTGGCCCCTCCCACACGTCTGCTGTACCCCCCAGTTTTTTTAGTAGTTTTCCTGCCTTCGCTTGCACTTTAGGGGGTTTCTTGGGTTTTCTTTTTGTGCTTCGGGGGGAAACGGGATGTTTAGTGGTTGATGGTTGGTTTATTTTAAAGAACTGCCTATTTCTCAAGCAGTAAGTGGATCTCCCCTTAGAATCTGGGCCCTGGCCTGGCTCTTCCTCTATGGGATGATCTAGCTCGACAGGAGGGTACTTGTCCGGTTTTCCTGTCCCCCCAACTGCTGTCTCACCCCCCTCCTCGCAAGGTGAACAGGAATCAGTCCCAAAGCAGATAGCTTGTTGTTGTATAATTTGTTTCTGGGAACCAAACTTTTCAACCTTTCCCCCTTTGTCTTCAGCTCCCACCCCTCCCTCCACCTTCTGACCTTGTCCCCGGCTTACCCGGTTCATGTACTGATCTGTAGGGCCCCCGGAACTCTTCTCTTCTGTGTCTGCTGTCCGTGAGACTACGACGGACTCCTTCGCTGCCCCCGACACTTTGATCCGACCCTTCGAGTCAGTTTTGCGCCTTTTCACCCCCGCATGGGGCTACGGTTTTGCTGTGTTCCCTCCACTCTCGCTGCTGTATGCTCTGTCACCTCCTCCTTTCCCCCGGAAGAAAACAGCTATTCTGCACGCTGCCCTCCGGCAGTTCCTGTGTGCCTCAGACGCCGCCTCCCACCAGCCAACGTGTGTTTGGTGTGTGGGACCAGGTAGCACCGGGCCTTTCAAAAAAGGCACAGACACAGCAGGTAAGTCCGATGTTATTTTTGGCATCCCCCTTTGCGCGTGATCCTCTGTGATCCTCAGTATCAGGGTGATGTGTAGATAGCGATTAGTGGCAAGAGGCAAAAGGTCCGTTCAGAGTGGATTGGCGAGGATCCGGGAGATTTTCTCAGTTCAGTCAGTTCGGTATTCAGTGAAGAAAAGAGCGAGAGATTTTATAAAATAGATATGCGACCCTTATCGCGGCATGCTATCACTCGGATAAATCTGTATGCATGATTCCTGCTATTTTGCAGAGTATTAGGTCATTTTGGCGTGGAGCAACACAGACTCACTGACCGGCCGCCATTTTTTCTACCGAGCTAGATGATTTATGTTGAACAAACTCTTCTGTGAGCCTACCTAGGTTTGGATTACTGTGATCTCTAGCATCAACCCAAGCCCAATAAGCACGTTTGAGATCAGCTTTTGTCAGGGATTTTGGGAGGCCCATGACTCTTTAAACCCCAGGGCTATCAGCAAATCCTTAACATTAGAAATCCATGTTATGTTTTTGCTAGTGTCCAGTTCCATTACCTCAGTAAATTCTTTAGCAAAATTTGAAAGTTCTTCAGTGCGCCTGGGGCGTGCCCAGTACAATAAGGGGCGAAGTTTGGCCAGGTCTTTAATGTGTTGCCTACCCAAGTCATATAACAAGGGGGTTAGAGGTGTCCCCTGGGACAGCCTAAGGATATCTCTAAAGAACTTGTTTTCCGAGCTACCAAGGTCGTCAAGATTATTAAAACCCCATAGTTCGGGACCATAGAGGGCCGAACTGACTGCCTTGGCCTCGTACACAACGAGTGCTGGGGCAATAGGCATGCTGTATGACAGGCGATGTTCTTTACTTATCGCTCCAGCCGCCCGCTTGTGAGACAGAAGCATTTTAGCCAGATGGAATTTCCATTGGGCTTTGTCAGAGAGGCGTATCCCAAGATAGTCAAAGGTTATGACTCCCTCAAGATAGATCCCATCGAGAGTGATATTACTCTTAAAAGATTTATGTGGATTAAGGGTCATAAACTTGGTTTTAGATGTATTCATGATGGTAAGTAGACATAATATCGAGTTTTTTATTTCGACTAGACATTATATCGAGTTTTTAATTTCGACTAGACATAATATCGACTAGACATAATAGAGACTACAAAAATATCGACTAGAAAAATGTAATATCGACTAGAATAGCAATAATATCGATTCAAAAATATAGAATGGACATAATATCGACTAGACAGAATATCGACAACAAAAAAATCAAATTTAAGGTAAGTTAATATTAATGTTTAATTTTTGTGTAATATAATTCTGTAGCGGGTTGTGGGTTTATAGGGCAATAGGGTGGGAAGTAATTTCATTATAATTAATTAAATATGTTATTTAAATAATTGTTATTTATTTAAAATTAATTGTTAATTAATTATTAATTGGTAATTAATTAAAATATAATTGGTGATTCATTTTAATTGATTAAGTGATAAATATATTATTTTTAGTAATTTATTTTCTGTAGCGGATTGTGGGTTTATATGGGAATAGGGTGGGAAGTAATTTAAATATAATTATTTAAATATGTTATTTAAATAATTGTTATTTATTTAAAATTATTTGTTAATTAATTATTAATTGGTAAGTAATTAAAATGTCATTTATTTTCTGTAGCGGGTTGTGTGTTTATAGGGGAATAGAGTGGGAAGTAATTTAAATATAATTAATTAAATATGTAAATTAATTAAAAGTTATTTATTTAGAATTAATTGTTCAATCATTATTAATTGGTAATTAATTACAATATAATAGGTAAATACATTTAAATGATTAATTGATAAGTATGCTAATTTAATTAATTTAATTTTGTCGTGGGTTGTGTGTTTATAGAGGAATAGTTTTGGAATTAATTTAATTGTAAGTAATTACATTGTTTTAAAAAATATATAGAGTTTATTTTGTAAAATAATTTTAAAATTTAAATTAATTGATTGTTAATAGGTAAAATATTAGTATTAGTAGGTAATTTATATTATTAAATAATTTGTATTTTAAATGTAAATGTAAATGTATAGGCATTTATATAGCGCACTACTTACCCGTAGGGTCCCAAGGCGCTTCGACCGCTGCGAAACCCTTCCTGGCTTCCCTGAGAGATGGTCCCTTAATGGGTATCTCCAGGGTGAGACCAGGCATCCCCGGCGGTCTGGTGGGGCCGTTAGTGAAGATGAGGCAAGCTAATGCCCAGAGTTGCCGAGTGTGATCTCTGATCAGAGTGGGCACCGAGGCGAGAGAATTATCGAGTCCGCTGACCCTGGTCCAGAAACCTGCCGCGCCGGGAATCGAACCCTGGTCCCGGGCCGTCCTCTGCTCTCGGGTCTGCCGCCTCTAACCAGTGAGCCACACTACTTTACAATTTAATGGATTAATTAATATAATTTACACAATTCTAAAATATTTAAAATATTTTGTAATAGATTTTACTATTTATGTTTTTTATATTTATATAAGAAGTATTTACTTTCCCTACTGTTGCACTCACTGAAGTTGGAATAGTAAATTTAACCCCTACGCTATCCCATGCTTTCCCTACTGTTACACTCTCTGGAGTTGGAATAGTACATTTTACCCTTACGCTATCCAACGCTTACCCTACTGTTACACTCTCTGGAGTTGGAATAGTAAATTTTACCCCTACGCTATCCAATGCTTACCCTACTGTTACACTCACTGGAGTAAGAATAGTAATTTAAACCCTTACGCTATCCAACGCTTTCCCTACTGTTGCACTCACTGGAGTGGGAGTAGTAATTTTTACCCTTACGTTATCCAACTCTTTCACTACTGTTGCACTCTCTGGAGTGGTAATAGCAATTTTTACCCCTATGCTATCCAATGCTTTCCCTACTTTTGCACTCTCTGGAGTTGGAATTGTAATTTTTACCCCTACGCTATCCAACGCTTTCCCTACTGTTGCACTCATTGGAGTTGAAATAGTAAATTTAACCCCTACGCTATCCAAAGCTTTCCCAACTGTTACATTCTCTGAAGTTGGAATAGTAATTTTTACCCTTACGCTATCCAACTCTTACCCTACTGTTACACTCACTGGAGTTGGAATAGTACATTTTACCCCTACGCTATCCAATGCTTACCCTACTGTTACAGTCACTGGAGTTGGAATACTAAATTTTACCCCTACGCTATCCAACGCTTACCCTACTGTTACACTCACTGGAGTTGGAATAGTAAATTTTACCCCTACGCTATCCAACTATTTTTTTTTAAGTTACATTAATTATTTCTTAATTTTTCATTTATTTAAGTATTTTAAATATGTCTATAATAATTTAATTTACTGTTATATTACTTTTAAGTTACTTTTAACATACTTAAAAAATTCGATATTTAGACATTCTATATTTTTTACAGTCGAAATTTTGGAGTCGATATTTTTGTACCTACCTGTTTGAAGATTGGAAGTCGATATTCTGTCAGTCGATATTTTATCCTCGATATTTTTGCATCTCAATATTTTGTCTGTCGATGTTCTGTCAGTGATCCATTCATGATAAAACCCAAAGTACTACTAAAAAGGTGGTCCCTGTTCAAAATGTTCTGAAGACCTGCGGGTGTCTTTGAGATCAGTAGCGTATCATCAGCAAACAGGAGGGTTGGAACCTTGTTGCCAGCCAGGGTGGGGCATCTGCGGGTGTATCTTGCAGGAATTTGACCTCCCCATTCACATATAATGAGAACAGGGTGAGTTCCATCACGCAACCCTGGCGAACTACCCTGTGTACTGGAATCCTAACGGTAAGCTGTCCCTGCATGCCCCACCTAATCTATGCATAAGTTCCCTCATGTAGCCTTATGAGTAGATTGGGAATCAGTGAAGAGATGACCATGCCTTTCATTACAAGCCACAACTTGTCTCTTGGCACCAGATCGAAGGCAGTCTTCAGATCGATAAAAGCAATATAAAGACTGTCATTTGATATGCCATCAGTGATGCCACTGACCATGTCATGAGTGATGTAATATGTGATGTCATCAGCAGTGCATTGCGGGGGCGCGAGTTATAGTTAGCTCTACTAACTATAAAGTTCTAATTTCTCTGGTTTTGTAGGAGTGAGATGTCCAACTAACTACAACGTCCCTGAAACTGATGGTTTTTTCAGTTAATTTCTAAGGTTTTTTAAATGTTAATTTCTAACTATAACGTTCCTGTAAAATATATATATATATATATATATATATATATATATATATATATATATATATATATATATATATATATATATATATATATATATATATATATATATATATATATATATATATATATATATATATATATATATTAACAATCCACAGGTTGCATGTAAGCAAACGCGCACTCGGCAACGGATCTGCTAAAGAGTTTTTATTCCTCACAAAACGTTACGCGTTTCGACACAAATGAAGACACATTTGTGTCGAAACGAGTAACGTTTTGTGAGGAATAAAAACTCTTTAGCAGATCTGTTGCTGAGTGCGCGTTTGCTTACATGCAACCTGTGGATTGTTAATTAACTTTATCGGCATTTGGGTTCGCCGATCTACGCGCCACCTGACGACGGGAGCAGGACCCCAGCAGAACCCTCTTTGGCTTTATTCATATATATATATATATATATAAATATAGACATAAGCACTTGCAACTTTATAATAAGACTAGGTAACTCCTTCAATGTTATGGAATTAGAGTTCATAGGAGGATGTTGTGTAGATATGGAATCCTGTGAACAATACAGAAATATTTACACTCCTTTTTTGAACATTGTTCATCTCTTAAGCACTAGCACTTTGCCATTTTCCATGTGCAATATCCAGTTGATTCGTTTACAGTATTTATTTATCTGTTGACCAATGCACTTGCACTTTATGTTTTTAAATAAGGTAGAAATGTTGGACAGCACAATTACTGACTGAACTCCCAATTGATGTAATAATGGAATTTTGATGAATAGAGCCAGGACGAATCTTTAGGGGACTTGACTGTGTTAAATTGAATGCAGCGATCTGTCAGATATTACATAGATTCCAGGACATAATTTTATCTCTCACAATGAAATAAGGGTTGCATTTTATTGATATAGGCACTTGCCTTTCTCTATTAAGCATAAACCTAAGAACTCTTTGTCTCTGCAAAGGAGCTAGTTCGCTTCTGTGGAATTGTATATGCACTTGCACTTTGAGAATTTCAAATGTAATATTGAAATGGATAGAGATACACATATGTATATATCTCTTCCATTTATACATTTTTAACATTTTTTACAAATTAATTTTGTACTAATGTTGTGTTGTGAGAGGTTCTACAATATGGTATTCACTGGGATATCTATGTACTCTCAATGTTTTAAGATGGCCGCTGTATTTTACCTAACAGTATTTCCCCTTAAGTCCTTTTTCTGTCTTTATCACCCTACATGGTTGTGAAAAGGGAAACTCATACCAACGCACAAACATCGTGAGCAAGGGAGCGTGACTCCCGAAACGCGTTGATGAGGATGCTTAATAAATAAGCTTTTTGACAAAACCTGTTCGTGAGTGCCTGGATGCTTTTGGTGGAATTGTGGATCTGAAAACTCATTTTGGATATATATATAT
The DNA here is from genome assembly GCF_964263255.1 of Lissotriton vulgaris. Lineage (NCBI taxonomy): Eukaryota > Metazoa > Chordata > Amphibia > Caudata > Salamandridae > Lissotriton > Lissotriton vulgaris. The sequence continues at coordinate 1,614,426,235 of NC_141694.1, forward strand.
ATATATATATATATATATATATACACGTACATATTACCTAGTAGGTAGTTATAGTTAGGAACTAGTTTCTATAGAAAAGCATTTTTTGTTTTGTTAATAACTTTGCCGTAGTTTGACGAATCTTTACAAAATTTTCAAAATGATTTTAATGGTCACTTCAGCTACTCTCGGGAACATTATGTTGTGATTCGTAAAGTGGGGGCTGAGTAAAAGGGGGGTCCCAAAATGAGTTTTCCCCATGTAATTTCCCATGGAACTGCACCAAATTTGCCAGAAAGCTTGATCTTGCTCCAGAAAGAGTGCTTTTTGTAAATTGGTGCAACTCTGGTCAGTAGTTAAAGTTACTGAAGAGAAGTGATTTATGTATATTTAGATACATGAATCCTCTATGGATTACACAGATCTAAAAATGAGATCTGATTGGCTGCCACCCAGTCAACCAGAAAGTGGTGGCAGCTATCTTAGGACTCGGGGTCAGGCGCTAACAAAAATGATTAAAAAGTCATGGGGACCTCTATACCTGGTGGTGTCATCTCTAGGGGCCCAAAAAGTTTCTCTTGCAGCAAATTTGCAGAGGATCTGCAGGTCAATGGCAACAATATAAAACAAGCATTTGCAATGCAGTAGGTCTCGCATTAGGGGAACATCCTTTACAACGCAACTTTTACAATGCACTACCATTACAACGCAACTTTTACAACGCAAGTGCTTTTACAACGCATGACTTTACAACGCATGCCATTACAACGCAGATGTCATTACAACGCAAGTCTTTACAACGTAAGTATTATGGATTTTTTTATATTTCTTTCCATTTGTAATTTTTTTAATTATTAAGGATTTTTTTTAAATTTTCATTATGAAATATTTATGTTATATTTCTAATAAATACTTAAAAAAATTAAAAAAATTAATACTCTATTTTTATACTTTTTTTCAATAATAATGGTTAATTACTACTTAAGTATCATTTAATTACTGAAGGTATGTATTAAAAAATTTGATTACTTTTAAATTAAATTATTAATTAAGTTAATACTCAAGTAACATTTTCAGTAAATGTAATATGAGTAAATTTAATTGATTTGTTTTATGATGATTATGTAAATTACTCAAGTATTAAAAATTTACTGAAGGTATATATTAATAATTTTTTTAATTTAAAATGATATTATTAATACAATTAATACTCAAGTAACATTTTAAATAAATGAAATAGGAGTAAAGTAGAGTAAAGATTTTTTTATTTTTAATATATTTACGTATTTAATGGATAATTATTACTTAAATATAATGTAATTACTGGAGGTATTTTTCAATTAATTTGATTAATTTTTAATTAAAGTATTAATTAAATTAATACTCGAGTAACATTTTAAGAAAATGTAATATGAGTAAATTTAAATGTTTTGTTATATTATGATTATGTATTCAAAAATTAATACTCAAAAATTAAAAATTTACTGACGGTATATATTAATTATTTTTATTAATTTTAAATGATAATATTGATACATTTTGTACTAAAGTAAAACATTTTAATAAATGAATACGAGTAAAGTATAGTAAAGTTATTTTTTAAATTTTAAAATATTTATGTACTTAAAATGTATCTAAAAAAATTAACATTAAATGTAAACAATATTATTTCCAGTTACACAAAAAATTAGTAAGTATAACATAATTAAACATTTAATTAATACTGAAGTATAATTTATGAGGTAATGGAATGTATTTGAAAAAACTATTTTTAAATGAATCATTACATTTTTAATTTAAATATTCCATTAACATATAAATTATTAATAGAATTTTGGTTAATGTTTAGATAATTGAAAAGAATATTATTTTTAGGAAAAATACATATAATTTTTTTTTTACATTTCTTGAACATGAACAAATTATTTAGAAAAAATCTGTATTGTCAAGAAATTTAAAAAGTTTTAAAAATATATTTTTTAAATTAATAAATGACATTTTCCCACGCTTTTGCATTGAATTCAATGGAGTGTTATGTCCTTTATTTATTTCCATAGTTGAAGGTATGAATCCGGCGGAACTGCTTTGCAAGCTGCTAAAAAGGTAGAATACATAAGTTTGAGATGGAAATGGAATAAGCATAGAGGTAAGTACTATTTATCATTATTAACTATGATATAAAATGTATAAATATTAGTCATTTAAATAAATTACATTATAAAACGCAAAAATTCAATATTTTTCCTTTAACATTTCTTATTATAAAAAATTAATTAGAATATAAATGATTTTATTACATTTTTGTAAAATTTTTGTAAATTTTTAAATGTAAAGTAACATTAATAAATTAATGTTTTAATATGTTTAATATACATAAATAAATAGTCCTTTTTTCATCTTTGCAGCTTTTGATGCCGTTGACGCGTAAACGTCCATTGAAGGGACCAATTTCAACAGCGTCGATGGAGGAAGCAGCAGGAAGCTGATCTGCGTTCAGGTACGAAACTCTTTAAACTTTATTTATAAACATTAGAATGTTAATTAGTATACATATATTGTAAAGAAAGGATAAGGAGAGGTTGCATATGATAAATGTAATGTTTACGTTATAATTTCAGTATGCCGCCGATCATGTTAGTACAGCATGCCTTTGTCAGGTCGCTGTAAATAATAGGTTAATGTTATTCATGGATGTATTTTGTTAAAGAAAGGTGAATGGTAATGTTATTTTAGAATGTCTAACTATTTATTGCTGTTAGGAAAATTATATTGTAAAATGAATTGTTAAAAAATATCTAAAAGTACATCGAATACATGCATTTTGATATAATTTGGAGTTTGAGATTGAAAGAAAGCTGGTTTTGTGGATTTGATATTATTTGGGTGATCTAGTTGGAATCAACTTTGTTTTCTGAAATTGTAGTTTCAATGGCGTTTTTATTTTGTCAAAATATGGGCTTTCGGGAACTTTTGAAACCTTGCAATCAGGACATAGTTAGAACATGGATTTTTTGGATTTAGTAATACTATTAGGATGGAGTTAGAAAGTTTCTGGATTTCGTGCACGTTGTTTTCCTTTCAGGATGCACATGGAAATTGGAAACCTTTCAACATTGATTTTGTAACATTATGGATTTCGGGGACTTTGGATTACTATCAGGATGTACATGGACTTTGGAAACTTTTCAAGATGGACTTGGAAAAAACGTGGATTTCGTGGAGTTTGGATTATTTTCAGGATGCATATGGACTTTGGAAATCTTTCAAAATGGTCTTGGAAAGAACATGGATTTCGTGGGATTTTAATTTTTTTCATGATGGACTTGGAAAGATCGTGGATTTCGTGGACTTTGGATTACTATCAGGATGCACAAGGACTTTGGAATTTTTTCAAGATGGACTCGGAAAAAACATGGATTTCATGGAGTTTGAATTAATTTCAGGATGAATAAGAACTTTGGAAACCTTTCATAATGGAATTGGGAAGAACATGGATTTCGTGGACTTAGAATTAGTTTCAGGATGGAGTTGGAAAGATCTTGGATTTCGTGGACTTCGGATTACTTTTAGGATGCACTTTGAAACTCAAAGGATTTCCTGGACATTGAATTAAAGAATACAAATTTGGAAAAAAGGAAGATGGATTTGCGGGAATAAATAATATTTTTAAAGACATGGGTTTCTATTTTGACTTTGAAACAAGAAGATTAATGAGAAGACTCAAGAAGAAGCATTATCTGGTATATGTTGTATTCGATTCAAGAAGATATTTGTTAAAAGAAAATAAATGCATTTTTTAAATTATAAACAATGGATTTTAAAATAAGGAAATAAAAAAAGTGATGTAATTGGAAAAAAGAAAAAAGAAAACAATTTTTAACATCCTTGGATTGCTTGGGTTATTGGATTTTGCTATAAAATGGATTTATTTTGGGGAAAAAAGATGAAGAAAAAGAAAGAAGACAACTACAGGTAAGCTGACCCGACATTAATTTATTAAAAATAATTTAGAAAAATGTGAATGCCAATTGAATTGAAATGTTAATATATATTTAGGTAAATGCAGGAAAGTAAGGTGTAAATTATATTTAGAAATGTAGAATGTTAGCAACATTATCAAGGTAGTCTAAAGCCACACAAAACAAAAACTGTTGTAGAATAGCCAATAGTCTCTCAGACATTTCCTTAGATTTTTTGGAAATGCGTGGGTTTAATGTGTGAGAGATTCTCATTTCTTGAAAACTTTGCTCCTTCTTCAAAGTTTCCAAAAATGAATAGAGGTTAGGGTGTGGTTTGCCAATTGTATGGTTGAAGGAGTTATGCCATCCCTCTATGGCATTGTTTGTTTTTGCTTCTCCTTCTAAACAGCTCGTGTAGCAGTTCCACCACTCCACATGGAAACGTGGCTTCCTCCTGCGACCCAATCTGCTTAGATGTCCAATCCATGTGTCTTCAAAATAATTTAGTAAGGGTGCCAATTTATCTTCATTTTCGTTAAAAAATTCTGATTCAGTAATTGCAGTGTAGTACTCGTCTACACTTTCAGGAGGAACAAAGCAAAGAGCTGTAAGTTTTTTTTAATTCGAACTGTAGTTTTCTATCAGTTGAGTAATTTGCAACAAGGGATATTTTTTGTAGTTTACGCCAGAATGCCTGGGAAAAATGAAAAAAACATCCCTGAATTTGGGTATCCGTGTACGTTTTAGTGATCACATTGATCATAGTCAATTCAAAATCAACAATTATCTTCCTAGGACTTTTATTGGATGTTTTGCTTTTAATCACTGATAAAAGCTCAGTGTAGGTTGCAGATTGCTTATCAGGTAGCAAACTATATACTAAGGGAATAACATTGTGGTTAATCTTTGGGTGAATAGTGTAAATTTGGGTGAAAGGATGGTGTGTACTTTTAAACGTCCCATCCATCATCCAAATTTCACTGTTCTCTAACTTAACAAGGTTGCGGGGTGTACTAAAGATAAGAATACGTTTATGAGGGTTTTGGTTGTCATGCAGGAGGAAAGGTTCATTAGAAAAAGAAATAGTGAGTTCATTAGGAATTTGAATGTCAGAAAAGGTATGAGGAGTTGTAGTTTGTGTATTACTTGCCTGCTTTTGTCTTTGAATAATTCTTCACAAATTGGGAATAATAGGCATACTACTATCAACATCACTGGGGACATGCTGGGCAACCTCTCTTAAAATAGATCCAGTAGTGTCATTGGAGGTGCATGCAATATCTTTCATTTCATTTATTGTTTCCCTTACTTCAATCTCCTTTGCAGAGGCAGAGTGGTTATGATCTGTTGTTTTAATAATGGTTTCACCAACAGTAACCGCTCTGCCACTGCAATGGGATGAGTAATATTGCACACCCCCCCAATGTCTACGTGGTTCACTTATCCTTTCTTTACAATATATATATCCAGCATGTTTTAACAAGCGGTTTCCTTTTTTAGATTTTATGTAGGATGCAGTTTCTTGAGTTGACATTATCTGTTAAAACAGTAGAATAAAAAGATTTTATTATGTGAATTTTTTCCATGTTAATCTTAAACTACACTATCACACACTTTCCCTACTGTTGAACCTTTCTAGAGGTAGAATAGTAAATTAAACCCCTACACTATCCCTCACTTACCCTACTGCTGCACCTTCCTGGAGTGAAAATAGTAAATGGTACCCCTACACTATTCCACACTTACCCTACTGCTGCACCTTCCTGGAGTTAGAAAAGAAAATAATACCTATACACTATCCTACACTTTTCTCACTGCTATATCTTCCTGGAGTTAGAATTGCAAATGGTACCCCTACACTATTCCACACGTTCCCTACTGCTGCACCTTCCTGGAGTTAGAATAATAAATGGTACCGCTACACTATCCCTCACTTACCCTTCTGCTGCACCTTCCTAGAATTGGAATATTAAATGGTACCCCTACACGATCCCTCACTTTCCCTACTGCTACACTTTCCTGGAGTTAGAATAGTAAATTACACAACTACAGTATCCCTCACTTTCCCTACTGCTACACTTTCCTGGAGTTAGAATAGTAAATGGTACACCTATACTATTCCACACTTACCCTACTGCTGCACCTTCTTGGAGTTAGAATAATAAATGGTACCCCTACACTATCCCACATTTTCCCTACTGCTACACCTTCCTGGAGTTAGAATAGTAAATTACACCCCTGCACTATCCCTCACTTTCCCTACTGCTACACCTTCCTGGAGTTAGAATAGTAAATTACACCCCTACACTATCCCTCACTTACCCTACTGCTGCACCTTCCTGGAGTTAGAATAGTAAATGGTACCCCTACACTATTCCACACTTACCCTACTGCTGCACCTTCCTGGAGTTAGAATAATAAATGGTACCCCTACACTATCCCACACTTTCCCTACTGCTACACCTTCCTGGAGTTAGAATAGTAAATTACACCCCTACACTATCCCTCACTTTCCCCACTGCTACATCTTCCTGGAGTTAGAATAGTAAATGGTACCCCTACACTATCCCACACTTTCCCTACTGTTGCACCTTCCTGGAGTTAGAATATTACATGGTACCCTACACTATCCCACACTTTCCCTACTGGTACACCTTCCTGGAGTTAGAATAGTAAATTACACCCCTACACTATCCCTCACTTACCGTACTGCAGCACCTTTCTAGAGTTACAATACTAAAATATTGTTCTATGTTTTCTTTCATATTGTTGCATTTTGATATGTTTTACCTTTTTAGTTTGGGGTATTGCCTTTTTCTGGAAACTGTTTTCTTTGTTTTGACTTTTGCTTTGCTTTTCTTTGGAAGGTAGTTGTGATTCTGTGAAGATTGAAAAGATAGAATATGTTTTAGAATGTTTTTATTCTTTAAAAATGTTTACATAACTGTATTCCTATGCACTATCTATCCCTTTCATTACAGATTCAACTCACAGGAGTTAGAATAGTATATTACACCTCTAAACTATCCCTCACTTTCCCTTGTGCTGCACCTTCCTGGAGTTAGAATAGTAAATTGCACCCCTACACTATCCCTCACTTACCCTACTGCTGCACCTTCCTGGAGTTAGAATAGTAAATGGTACCCCTACACTATCCCGTACTTTCCCTACTGCTACACCTTCCTGGAGTTAGAATAGTAAATGCTAAACCTTCACTTTATTTGTAAATGTTACCTTTTTAAATATCGTCCTTGGTATTTTCGTTTACGCAAGTGTGAGGGTGATAGATAGAGTGAGGGTGATAGATAGATAGATAGATAGATAGATAGATAGATAGATAGATAGATAGATAGATAGATAGATAGATAGATAGATAGATAGATAGATAGATAGATAGATAGATAGATAGATAGATAGAGTGAGGGCGATAGATAGAGTGAAGGCGATAGATAGATAGAGTGAGGGCAATAGATAGAGTGAGGGCGATAGATAGATAGAGTGAGGGCGATAGATTAATAGATAGATAGATAGATAGATAGTTAGATAGATAGATAGATGGATGGATGGATGGATGGATGGATGGATGGATGGATGGATGGATGGATGGATGGATGGATGGATGGATGGATGGATGGATAGATAGATAGATAGATAGATAGATAGATAGATAGATAGATAGATAGATAGATAGATAGATAGATAGATAGATAGATAGATAGATAGATAGATAGATAGATAGATAGATAGATAGATAGATAGATAGAGTGAGGGCGATAGATAGAGTGAGGGAGATAGAGTGAGGGTGAAAGATAGAGTGAGCGCGATAGATAGATAGAGTGAGGGCGATAGATAGAGTGAGGGCGATAGATAGATAGATAGATAGATAGATAGATAGATAGATAGATAGATAGATAGATAGATAGATAGATAGATAGATAGATAGATAGATAGATAGATAGATAGATAGATAGATAGATAGATGGATGGATGGATGGATGGATGTATGGATGGATGGATGGATGGATGGATGGATGGATGGATGGATGGATGGCTGGATGGATGGATAGATAGATAGAGTGAGGAGAGATCAGATAGAGTGAGGGTGATAGATAGATAGATAGATAGATAGATAGATAGATAGATAGATAGATAGATAGATAGATAGATAGATAGATAGATAGATAGATAGATAGATAGATAGATAGATAGAGTGAGGGCGATAGATAGAGTGAAGGCAATAGATAGATAGAGTGAGGGCAATAGATAGAGTGAGGGCGATAGATAGATAGAGTGAGGGCGATAGATTAATAGATAGATAGATAGATAGATAGTTAGATAGATAGATAGATGGATGGATGGATGGATGGATGGATGGATGGATGGATGGATGGATGGATGGATGGATGGATGGATGGATGGATGGATGGATGGATGGATAGATAGATAGATAGATAGATAGATAGATAGATAGATAGATAGATAGAGTGAGGGCGATAGATAGAGTGAGGGAGATAGAGTGAGGGTGAAAGATAGAGTGAGCGCGATAGATAGATAGAGTGAGGGCGATAGATAGAGTGAGGGCGATAGATAGATAGATAGATAGATAGATAGATAGATAGATAGATAGATAGATAGATAGATAGATAGATAGATAGATAGATAGATAGATAGATAGATAGATAGATAGATAGATAGATGGATGGATGTATGGATGGATGGATGGATGGATGGATGGATGGATGGATGGCTGGATGGATGGATAGATAGATAGAGTGAGGAGAGATCAGATAGTAAACAAGCATTAGAAATGCAATAGGTCTCAGATTTTTTTGAGTTAGAGCTAATGGAATTGTAAATGGCAATGTCTTTTAGCCATGTGTTATGGAGTGTGTGCATGTGGTGTGTAGTGGAAATATGTGTGTTGGAATGGAATAGTAGGAATGGTGGCATGCTGCGCTTTAGAATAATATGTTTAAAAGTAAAGGGCACCATATTGCGATTGCTACAATAGTTAATTGTGGATGCGTTAACAATTGATGTGTGCACTGATGGATGGTGGTGTGTGTGCCTGTAGAAATTGCGCACTGATGGCTGGTGGTGTGTGTGCTTGTTAAAAGCGTGCACAGATGGCTGGTGGTGTGTGTGCTTGGTGAAAGCGTGCACTGACAGCTGGTGGCGAGTGCGCCTAGTGAAAGCATTCACTGATGGCTAGTGTTGTGTGTGACTGGTGAAAGTGTGCACTGACGGCTGGTGGTGTGTGTGTGTGTGTTTGGTGAAAGCATGCACTGACATTTGGTGTTGTGTGCGTGGTGGAAGGCTGCACTGACGCCTGGTGGTGTTTGTGCTTGATGAAAGCGTACATTGATGGCTGGTGGTGTTTGAGCCTGGTGAAAGCGTGCACTGACGGCTGGTGGTGTGTGGTTGTGTGTGTGGTTGTGTGTGTAGTGGTGAGTGTGTGGTGGTGAGTCTGTGGGGGTGAGAATGGGGTGGTGAGTGTGCGGTGGTGAGTTTGTGGTGGTGAGTGGTGATGAGTGTATGGTAGTGAGAGGCTGGTGTGTGTGTGGTGTGTGTGAGAGTGGTATGTGTGTGTGGTGTATGTGTGTGTGGTGTGTGTGGTGTGGTGTTTTGTATGTGGTCTTATGTATGTGTGTGGTGGACTTAGTTTGAGTGTTCATCTCCTGCACACTCACACAGTGCCCCCACACACTCATACACTGCTCTCCCTGCACACTCACACTGTTCACCCTGCATAGTCACACACTGTTCATCCTGCACACTCACACACTCTTTAACTTGCACACTCACATACTGCAGTCATTGTCACTCTGCAGTCACTGTTACTCTGGAGTCACACTCACTCTGCAGTCACTTTGCAGGCACTCTGCAGTCACACTCACTCTGCAGTCACTCTCCAGTCACACTCACTCTGCAGTCACTCTGCAGTCACACTCACTCTGCAGTCATTCTGCACTCACACTCACTCTGCACTCACTATGTACCTGCACTCACTCTGCACCTACACTCACTCTCCAATTACACTCACTCTGCAGTCACGCTCACTCTGCAGTCACTCTGTAGTCACACTCACTCTGCAGTCATTCTGCACTTGCACTCACTCTGCACTCACTCTGCACCTGCACTCACTTTGCACTTACTCTGCACCTGCACTACACTCTACACGCACTCTCCACTGACACTCATTTTGCAATTAGGAAAGGGAAGAGTTTTCTAGTACTATCAGTTTGTCCAATTTAGCTGTATGTGGCTTTCAGAATATTACTTCTCAGACCCAGGAATAACGAACGTGGGGGAGCTAGGATACGGAATGGGTTTCTATGGGTTTTAGATTGCGCTGACTTGACCAGAAGGCTTCAGAGAGCTTCACAATAGGAGCAGAGCTGATATATGGGAACATTGCAAGTGAACAAATTACAAAAGGAACGCAAGGACGCATGGGAAAATTGATAAGAGTGGACAGCGAAAATATAGAGGTAGCAATCGGTACAGTACAGGAGGAAAAGGGATTGCACGGACTTGACCTGAAGGCGTCAGAGCACTTCACAATAGGAGCAGAGCTGATACATGGGAACATTGCAAGTTAACTAATTACGAAAGGAACGCTGATAAACAGCCTAAAGGCGTCAGAGCACTCTTGCAAACCTCTGTACCATATATTGAAAGGGACAGGGGTGTTAAGTTCTTACAACTAACTTTTCAATATCATAAATTTATTTTCTAAGACACTAGATGACAATGTTCCATTCAAATAATTTTTCTTGTACTGACCGGTACATTCTGCCCACAGCTTTCAGCCATTTCTCGTACTGAGTGGTACATCCTGCCCATTGCTTTCAGGTGTGACATGAAAATGTAATAAGTTTCAAAGCAGCTGCCGCGTTTTATATTACAGTACGGGAGGAAAAGGGATTGCGCGGACTTGACCGGAAGGCATCAGAGCGCTTCACAATAGTACCAGAGCTGATACATGGGAACATTGCAAATTAACAAATTATGAAAGGAACGCTACGACGCATGGGAAAAGTGATAAGAGTGGACAGCGAGAATATAGAGGTAGCAATCGCTACAGTACAGGAGGAAAAGGGGATGTGTGGCGGTTGCCAAGATTACAAAGTACAAGTAGGGGTAAAATACTGCAATAAATGACAGACTCTTCAGCACAAGAAAAAAATGTTACGTAGGCAAGGGGGCCTGGGGCGAGTGCAACGGGGGTGGCCGCGCAGTCATCGTGCTCAGCTTTCCACTACACAAACAAGATTTGGCCGGGAGCCAGCATGCGCACACACACAGCTGAAATAAAACAAACTGGAGAGTGGTGCATGTGCGCCCAGTATCTGTCTTCAATTACCGTGGGCCCTGACAGCTGGTAATTGAGAAATATGCCCTTCTGCTGCGCGTGTCCGCACGGAATATGCACTAGGCGGAGCAACTCTAACGCCTTTGGCCTATTGTGAAAATGCCCCCGCCCACTGAGAGCGGACTTTTCATCTGTTTCTCCGCCCACAATGAAGCGGGCAAGAAAACAAATAACAAGATTGCTCCTGTCTGCAGGGAATGGGCCACATACCCTCTCCCCTAAAAAATATTAACAGAACCCAGGGAATAGGTTCACTGGTGCCAAAAGCGGCCTGGGAGGGGGCCACATGCTTCCCTCTAAAAAATGCCCCAGTGGATAGGTTCCCCATTTGGAGGGTTGACTGCAGGGCCTGGCTGCAGGGCAGCCCCTGTGGCCAACTCCCCCCACTGCGCATGACCAGAGGCTTTGCGCAGTGTGGTGTTGGCTGCATGTGGGGGTGTTGGCCGAATGGCATGTGGCGAACACCCTGTCGCGTACGGCTGGAGGCAGTTGGTTTAATGTATGGTAATTAAATGTTACTTTACATTAAAAAAGACCTAGAAATTATCTGAAAAAAAACAAAGCTCATAGGGATGTTATAGTTAGGAAATAGCATTTAAAAAACCTTAGAAATTTACTAAACACTCAAAGGTTACAGGGGCATTATATTACGTTTCAGACTTTATACACACAAAACCATAGAAATTCAGCAGTAATAGTTATCTCAAGTAACAATAACTTGTGCCCTAAAGTAACTATACTTTCACCCTCGCCATTCACTGCAAATTACCTCTACATACGACATCAGCCATGACATCTTCTATGACATCATTGATAATATCACTGCAACATTTGCAGTGAAATTATTGATAAGAAAACTGCATGGTGAGGGCGTGAGTAATTGTTACCTTAAGGCATAAGTTATAGTTATTTTAGATAACTATAATGGCTGAATTTATGTGCTTTTGTGAAAAACTGAACCTAACTATAACATCCTCGTAACCATTGGCTTTTTAATGGCATGTATATATTATCTGAGCTAGCTCAAACGTACGTCCTCCTCAATGCACTACTTATGACCTCACAGATTACATCACCCATGACATGGTCAGTGACATGACAGGTAACATCACTGATGGAATGTCAAATGACATCACTGATTACATCATCCAGTGAATGTGAGTGTTTTGTAAAAGTTTCTGAAACTCAAAGTTAGAAACTGAGCTACTGCATAAGTTCATTTACTATTCTGTCTGTGCTACTAATGAGTGTTAGTCTTTCTAACATATATCATTTGAACTAGAATGCAGTTTTTTAAAAGGGTGTACAATTTATGAGTGAACTAGCCTCCATACCGACACATGTCCCCTGCTGGTGTATGTGTATGGTAGTGCTTTGTGACAGTCTAAGGTGTTCATTGAGACTTGACTCCACAGTGATTGCTGAGTATAGTTGTGTTTTATGATATACTGACCACTTTGCTTAGACCTCTCTCCTCTGTGATGAATGAGTATAGTAGTAGTTTGCAATAAAATAATCTGTTCACTAAGACCTTTTTCTAGGGTGATGGCTCAGCGTAGTAGTGGTTTGCAACAGACCAACCTTCCTACTGACACCTTTCCCCAGGATAAAGAACAATTTTACCGGTGTTTGTGATCAGTGGCGGCTCGCAGTGGGAGTGTTGTGGGGTGGTGAGGCGGGGTAGGGGCAAGGTGGGGGGGTAGTGGATTCGGACATATGACGGCCAGGTGTAAAGTAAGTAAATAAATAAATAAATAAATAAAATGATTCACCTTGCACTCGCTGCATCTCTGTTTTCCTGACTGCAGTGTGAGTCCAGCCAAAGTTTAGAGCTGCGGTCGCTATTGCCTTGTCTTCTGTGCATTTTCTTTGCGGGCTTCGGTGCAGTTGGTGGTTAGTCATCTTCGGCTGAGTCCATCCCTGTGAGTCTTGTGGTGCCTGGTGGATATTTTGTTGCGAGAATGCTCCAATGGACATTGTGTCATTTCGATATCATCGTGGGCTTGGCATTGCCCCCTGTGGAGGTGGCTGCTGAGGCCTTTTTCTGCATTTTGCTACACCTGCAGCTCTGGGTTTGCCATTTCTCTCAGTGTTTCGGGTGGAAATCTTGGATCCTGGATAGGTCCTGCAAGTTGCCTGATTTCCTTAATTTTTTCACAAGGTCTGTGCGTTGGGAGGAGGGGATACATTGTTGCCCTGTCCAGACTCCCTTGTTGCCGTCTTGGCAGGTCCTCTATAATCCGGATGACTGCTTGCCCTTGGATCTGGTGGATGGTGGCTTGTAGTATTCTTTCACTGCCTCTAGTTGGTGCTCAGGAAGACGGGGACAGCTCAGGACTTTGTGTTGATTCTGTTGTGCCTCGGCGATTGGGTGGGGTTCATTCCATGGTGACGGCTGTCCTTGCAGCAGCTCTTCCCCTGTGGGCTTCCTGACTATGATTGTTTGGTGGGATGCATACCTTCATGCTCCTGTTGGTCCGAGTCTTCAGAGGTTCTGAGGTGCTCTGTGGAGTCGAGACCTTCAGGTTCCTGGTCCTTCAGTTCAGGGCGGAGCCCGCCCCAGGGGGTTTTGCCTAGTTCTTGGCTCCCCTGTTGGCAGTTCTTCGTTGGCTGGGGTTTTCCTTCTTCTAGTGTCTGGACGACTGTGGTCAATGAGGCTTCCCTTCCCTTGTTTTGTTCCCATGTACTGCCAATGCTGGTTCTTCTGTCATCTTATGAGTTCTGTGCCTGTGAGGTAGTTACAGTTGGTTTCTTCTCGGGATGGCGTTTTATGTTGAGGCTCAGTTCTGGATGGTTCTGGGCCTTTTGTGCTTTTGCCAGGGCTCCTGGCTGCTGTTGATTCTTTCACATCTGCTGGATATAGGATTGACTCTTGTTCAGGTGGTCTCACTTTGGATGTGGTTGCCTTTTTCCCCGGGTGTTTGCCGCGCTTAGGCGTTTTGGGGTTGGATGTCCTGCTGTGTTCTTGGCAGTTAGTTGGGTCTTGCTCCTGCCACTCTTAGAGTGCGATGGGCAGTGACTACCGATTTTTGTTCCCCCAGGGCGCGGGGTCTGGTTGGCTCCAACATGATCCTGCTCTCTGTGGTTTGACGACAAGGGGTCTGGGGTGGTGGCTTTCATTCATTCAGTCTCCCCTGAGGTTTCTGTGTCTCCTGGTGACCCTCTAGTTGGTAGCTTGGCTGTTACAGAGGGGGTTTGCAGTTCAACCGCTGTCTCTTCTTCTGGGCATGCATCCAGGTGGGTGTCTACCAGGTCTTCTTGTGTTCTGCATTTGATGGAGTTTCTGGTTTGGTGTGATTGAAGGCAGGTGGTCTCACTTTCTGTTTCTCTGGCTCAGGTGCTGGGTTTCTACTGGAGGGGCTTCAGTCAGAGTCTGGTCTCTTGTACCTTTGCAGGATTTTCTGCTCCATGTCCAGACCCATAGGTGGTGTGTCCCTTTTGGGATGTACTGCTGGTTTTGTAGGTTCTCCAGTATCCCCCGTTTGGACCTCTGTTGCCTTTTTGTCAACTATGGTGCTATGCATTCTGTCATTGGAGTTGTTTTTTCTGGTGGCTATGCCGTCTGCTCGCCAGCTATGGGGAGCTAGGATTATTGTCTGTCTCCTTTTGTTCGTTTTTGGTCCAGGCTGGAAGGTGGATACTCCTTACATTCAGATCTTGAGCTGGTGGATCAGGTGAGTGCTTCCCCTCGCATATCTGCAGTTTGATCTGTTGTCTCCTCTGGGGATCCAGGGAAGTTCTACTCAGGACATGTCTGCTTGTATTGTGAGGATCCGGGTTGCGTTCTTGTGGAGTTCTTTCAAGCTGCCATTTGAGCTCTGCCCTTTTCCTTTGTGTCTCCTTATTGTGTGGTTCTGTGTACGGTGATTCTGGACTAGTTAGATTCCTTGGTTTTGGCTTCTGCGCTGTAATCAGTTTTTTGCCTCTGTTTTTAAACTGGTGTTTGCTTATTCAGTGCAGTTGTCCTGGCCGGTTACGATGTGATTCATCACAGCGAAAAGGACGAGGAGGTAATGCTGAGATTACTTACCGGTAATAGCATTTCTCTAACTGTGTGGTGTTTGGGCTTTGAATAGAGCAAGAAGTAAGGGGGGAGAGGTTTTTATACGTTGGGAAGGGATTGTGATTTGAGGCATAGGGGTCCCACGATGTGATTCATCACGGCAAGAGAAGTACTCAGAGTAATGCTATTACCTGTAAGTAATCGTAGTATTACCAAATACTGATTACTGAATACTATTACAAAATCCTTAAACCCCATTTTACTGTGTTGTTAAAGTTTGTCCTTTGTTTCAACTGCAGTCATCTAAAGAAACCTTTTTGGGACTGAATAAGACCTCTTCTAATCAGAGTGCTATTTTGACAAATAGTATTTGACCTCTTTTTCTTTCCACTACCTGTTACCACTCTGTTACAATGAAGGATGGATGCCCATAGGTTATTTAAAAAAGTAGGTTTATTAGCTAAGTTACAGGTAACGCACAACCAGGAGCAGCACCCTTGCTGCTCAGGCCATCCATTCCAACTCCTCTCCAACTGAACTCATCCAAACACACACCCACACTCAACATTCTAATGACCTCACATACTGACTCAGCAACAAGGAAAAGACCATCAATGAACATCAATGGGGAGGATGCATTAAACTAAACAGATTACAATACCCTCTTATATATTTTATTATATAGGTCTATATCATCTTACCAATCAAAAGTCATAATGCACCCTGTACAATCGCTAGCACATGCACACTAATAATCACTTTTTCTCAAATTCACATCATTGACAATTATCTTTGAAAGCAATGTTGCATGGCTTCTCTGTCATGTTGTCTTCTGTTTGTTTTTTCACTATTTGTTTTTAGGTTGAGCCTACAGTGCTTGTGCTGCAGGATGATATGTTGTCTATACTTTGTGGAGCATGACTCCTCCCACACTTTGGATTGGCTTTTGTCTGTGTCATTTAAAAATCGTAGCCTCCAAATGGCTAAAGGTTGGTGAATGTCCCACCTTTTTAAAAAAGTTAACTCCAATGGAATATTGCCTCAGGAGCGAGCAGCAGCTGCTTGGGTGCCTTCATCTTGTTGTTTTCGTTATTTCCACATTGCCATTGTGCACCGATCTTGACTGCTGTGCTCAGTTCACTGTACTTGCTGCTAGCCCCCTACCTCCAACCTGTCCTGGGCTCGGCCACTTCTTTGGGGTCTGCCTCTGATTGCTTCTACAAACACATGCTTTACTTTCCAATTCTCTGACTGTTTCGGAAGTGTTGAAGTCGCTTGTTAAAATCCTGCCTCCATTCACTGCTTGCAAGGTTACAGAGGAAGCCGAGGACAGTCTGGCTGAGAGCGCTCTCAGCTCCTTGGTGAGAGTGAGCTAACATAGCTGCGTGTGCTTTCTTCAGACAAGAGTTTACAGGGAGTTCAGGTACAGAGGGAATCCTGCTCCACGGCCAACTCCTTTCATCTCCCATTCAGACATTGATCGTAGAGATTTCGCTTTAAGAAGTTTACATATACACTGCTGTGCCCTGCCCCTGCTAGCTCAAGGCATAAGGGAGTAGAGGTGGTCTATTGCATTGCAGCATTATTCAGTAGAATGGCTATCAGAAGAAATCTATTAAAAAATGAATTACACTTTATATTTTCTCCAACAAACTTTTATATATTTACTAATTTGTTCATTATGTGGGAAAGGTAGGATTGCAATATCGTCAGAATGGGAAGTTAGTGTCCAGTGGGTGAGGTGAATAACCACTTCTCATATTCTTCTGCTCTGACCTTTCTCTTGGCCATCTCAGTAAATGGAAAGTCTGTGGAGGTCAGTATCCAGATGTATCAGGAGTTTCATGATCTTCATATTGTTGAGTTCAGCCCATAGTTTAGGGACATCTGTGTCCCAGATCACCAAGCCTTGCACACCCAGAAATTTGCTACAATATTTCCCTCTATTGTAGGTTCATTGGTTAATCTAATAGGCAAACAATGACAATAAGGAATGTATGCCGTTACAGCGCTGTCTTTACACCGCAATACGTTTACAACGCAGTCCTTACAACGGAAATCGTTACAACGACTTGAGCTGGAGGGTGCTGGACTCAGGAATAGTATGATTTACTATTCCAACTCCAGTCTACGTAACAGTAGGGAAGGTGTTGGAATAGTAAATCATACTATTCCTAAGTGTATAGTGCCATCCAGCGCAAGTCATTGTAACAACTTGCGTTGTAATGGCCACGTTGTAAACGTATTGCGGTGTAACGACCACATTGCAACAGATGTCTCCCACAAGTTTCTGCTGGGTATGTAGGGATGTGCGAGTTTTACAAGTATACTGCTGCTTTACCCCAGTGGGCTTTGCGGATGGTATTAAAGGATTCAAGTTTAATCTTAGCACCTACAAGAGCCAGAGGAGTGCTTCAAGTACAGACACGTTGTCTGAGGTTAACATTTATTCTGGCTTTTTGATTCTAAAGGCTTAGGGGCCTGGCAATGAGTTACTTGGGGAAAGCTGATTAACTGATATTAAACAAGCCAAGGAGTATAAGGTAAAAGACTCTGGTAAGCTTGATCCTGTCTTCAGAGTAAAGAAGTGGTAGAATTTTCTAAAAAAGAAAAAGGAACAGAGTCACACCCTTTGCCTCATCATTAAATTGAGGGCCAGATGTGAAGTCAGTGTCGAAAAGAATTTCTAGGGTCCTCTTTTTTTCTTGAATTAGAGGGAGGCATAGTAAGGGTTGTGGGCAAAGCAAATGGTGGAATGTTGGCTAATGAGTGCCGATCACTAGGATCTCATCCTTGGCACTATTTGTCCACATGAAGTTGGTGTTTATCCAGTGGACCAAGCCCAGCACAAAATAATCCTTACAAGATTGATTCTTTGGACAGTGTTCAAGGGAGTAGTAGATTTCCACGCAATTGGCATGTACTTGGCAGTCCCCCTGGTACTACTCAAGGAAGCCGGCCAAAGGGCATAACTTGATGTTGAAGAGAAAACAAACAAGAAAGATCCTTGAAGAATGCCGCATGCTGCAGGACGGATTCCACTGATCTATTTCTGATTTATTCTGGCTGAGGTCGTTGAGCGTCAGTCAGGAGATTGCTGCCCTTCCCAGAGGAGATACATGGCTGACATATCATCAACAGTATTGTAGGTATCATGCCACCACTTTAAATATATATTTAGAGAAAAGAAAGGCAATGAAATGATGCAATACATTACTTTCTCTCTCTGCACAAATTATGCCTGTGTTAATTATGGCTTATTTCAGGCACAAAGATACTTTTTAAAAATTCGTTCTTCATGCTTTGTGGATATCAAAACAAGCATTTGCAATGCAATAGGTCTCGTATTTGCAAGAGTTTAAGCTATTGGCATTGTACATGACAATGATTTTTTTTTATCTGTTTTCAAAACCAACACATATATAAAAAGGGGGAAACCACCATTACAACGCAACTATTACAACGCACACTGTTACAATGCATACCATTACAACGCAGGTTCCTTTACAACGCATGGCTTTACAATGCATGACATTACATAGCAGATGCTATTACAACGCATGCCATTACAACGTAAGTATAGGTAAGTAATTTATTTTATTTTACCTTTTTTTTAATTACTAAAATATTTAAAATAAATAAAATAATTTAATTAAAGTAATTTTAAATATATAGTTTGGATTTTGGGGTACAGGGTTGGGTTTGGATTTTGGGGTACAGGGCTATTTTTAGGGTTCAGTGTTGGGTTTGGGTTTTGGGGTACAGGGGTATTTTTAGGTTTTAGGGCTGGGTTTGGGTTTTGGGGGACAGGGGTATTTTTAGTTTTTAGGGCTGGGTTTGGGTTCTGAGGTACAGGGGTATTTTTAGGTTTTAGGGCTGGGTTTGGGTTTTCGGGTACAGGGGTATTTTTAGGTTTTAGGGTTGGGTTTGGGTTTTGGGGTACAGTGGTATTTTTAGGTTTTAGGGCTGGGTTTGGTTTTTGTGGTACAGGGGTATTTTTAGGTTTTAGGGCTGGGTTTGGGTTTTGGGGTACAGGGGTATTTTTAGGTTTTAGGGCTGGGTTTGGGTTTTGGGGTACAGGGGTATTTTTAGGTTTTAGGGTTGGGTTTGGGTTTTGGAGTACAGGGGTATTTTTAGGTTTTAGGGTTGGGTTTGGGTTTTGGGGTACAGGGGTATTTTTAGGTTTTAGGGCTGGGTTTGGGTTTTGGGGTACAGGGGTATTTTTAGGTTTTGGGGTTGGGTTTGGGTTTTGGGGTACAGGGGTATTTTTAGGTTTTAGGTCAGGGTTTGGGTTTTGGGGTACAGGGGTATTTTTAGGTTTTAGGGCTGGGTTTGGGTTTTGGGGTACAGGGGTATTTTTAGGTTTCAGGGCTGGGTTTGGTTTTTGGGGTACAGGGTATTTTTAGGTTTTAGGGCTGGGTTTGGGTTTTGGGGTACAGGGGTATTTTTAAGTTTTAGGGCAGGGTTTGGGTTTGGGGGTACAGGGGTATTTTTAGGTTTTAGGGCTGGGTTTGGGTTTTGAGGTACAGGGGTATTTTTAGGGTTTAGTTTTAAAATAAATAATTTAAAATAATTTAAAAAATATTTTGTTTAATTTTATTTATTAATTATAGTTCTTTAATATTAATAGTTCTTTTAAAAATACAATATTTTTTAATATATATATATAAGTACAAATTGAATATTTTAAAATAATTTAATGTATTTAATTAATTAATTTTTCAAAAATTACATTTTAAAATAAAATAATTTACTTACCTATACTTACGTTGTAATGGCATGCGTTGTAATACCATCTGCTATGTAATGTCTTGCGTTGTAAAGGTATGCATTGTAAATGTATCTGCGTTGTAAAAATTGCGTTGTAACAGTGTGCGATGTAAAAGTTCGCGTTGTAACGCCATACATCCATAAAAAGGCATTGTCATTTACAATGCCAATAGCTCAAACTCTCGTAAATGCGAGACCTATTGCATTGTAGATGCTTGTTTAACTTTTCCTTTCTTCCCGATTTTACCTTTTGCTTTTCTCCTGTCACCTTGTACCTACTTAATTTGGTGCCTGTCCACACTTCAGGTTTTGCAGTGCACGTCTGTGGGGGCTTACATACCAGATTGATCCGGAATATTGAGAATTTCGACTTGACATTTTGCACTTTGTCCATTTTACGTAAATAGCATGTTTTGCATCAGCCAAGAAACATGCATTGCTATTGGACCTGAACAGAAAATATTGTAAAATGCCAAAGTAAGATGTTGAACGCAGTAGGAGTTCCAGCCCTTCCAAATGATCTAGTTAAGCCTCACCCCAAGAGACTCCTAAGAGGTTAAAGATGTTAAGCGTATCTTCCAAGAAGTACAGCGTCTTTATTCTCCTGGTATTTAATCTAAAGTATTTATCTCTCAGCTCTCAGGCAACAAGGCAGCAACAGCACAACTAATTGCCGATCTGTTGGTCTTTTTTTCTTCAAACAACAGGGTGTGAAGGGTGTTGAAAAGGAAAGACTTGCAATTTACTGATGAATTAATCACCAGCTGAAGACCTGCTCAGGTGTCAGGCAGCCTTTTCCACTAATTTGAAAGAGTCATCACAGGGCAGACATACTCCAAATTCTTCAGCTAATTCTGTCACGCCAGCTGCACTGTCATTCTGGCGCGTGGCTTTTTCCTCCCGCCTTCATCACCTTCTAGTGCTCTTACAGTGTTTGATGTTTGTTCACCAATGACTGTGGGTCAAAGGCCGGCAGTTAATTAGAAATGGGGGCTGTATCACGACTATTGAAACGAATATCGATTTTACTCGACATCTACCTATTGATCAAAGTTCGCGTCGAAACATCGGGGTTTCACAGGTGCAGACCTTCGCAGGACAAGGCTTGGGAGATTCGCACCGGAAACGGTGGCCGAATGAGGGAAAACGCGCAGCAATCAGTGCTCAAACTCTAGTTTGCATTGTGTCATTATTCCCGGGCTATAAACCAATAATGGTGCGGAAATACTATACCCCCGAATTACAGATCTTGCAGCATTACTATCACCCAGTGCGGCATTACCAATATGGATTTCCTGAGCAAATTGAAATGAGGGCCGTAGTGCACAGTTACACATTTACACACAGCGAGATGCAATTGAAATTGTGTAATTGAACTTTTTATTAAAAACTAGAACGTTCTTCAAGAGAGCATTTTTCCATTCTCCTCCCCTACCTGGGAAAGCATTTACTGTAGTCCTCGGCAGGACAATTTCCAGGTTGAGAATGAGTCAGAAAAATGTCTTCGAACGTGAGAGTTTGAGGGTGTTATTAAACCAGCCAGGGCACATTCTCCCTCGCAAGCCCTCTCCTAATCCTGGGGTAGGATTTACCTATGCGATATATTACACAATCATGGGAGAATATTATGAACAGTTAAACAGATTTTTACGCGAAGTTTACTGTTTGTAATTACCTTGTGAATGGAAATTGAGTCATTTGTATATGTAAATTGGACTTCAACACGCAAGTGGCTTTGTAAACAGCTCCAAAGTGTTTTTTCCTTGCGTCCAGCAGAGTGATACAGATGGTAGAGAGGTGTGAAATAGAAGATTCCTCATAAATGCTGCTCAGTATTGCTTTGCCAGGACAAATTTGTTCCGACAGTGATCCAACAGATATAAAAGGTGAGAGGTTTAACTGCTATTGGAGTAGGCCGCTACATTCAGAACAAAAACAAAAAATCCCCTATCTGCCTCTCTTATATTGTCTTTTTCAAACATTGGAACAAGGATGTACTTACAACCTTAGGCTTCCATTGAATATTCACAAATAGACAGAACATTACAGCTTATATTTACATCTAACACCACAATTCCCATCACCCAAGTGCCACACAATTAATACAGTTTTTATCCATTATTTGTAGAGAGCGAATACTCAACAAGGGGAGATGATGTGGCTGAACGGGTTAGGGCTGTCGTTCTCAAATCTGGGAAACCGGGTTTTAGTCTCGGCAAGGCAATGACGCTCAACGTCCTGTGATTCTGGGCAAATCACTAAGGGGCAGATTTACAATAAGTGGCGCATCTGTGCCGTAAAGGCGTCGCATTGCTGGAGTTGCGTCGCAAGCACGGCGCAGCTCCAGCAAGGCTCTGGGGGCCCTATCTTGTTAATGCTGCGTCAATCCTTACGCCTGCTTAAAGCAGGCGCAGGGTTTTGAAGCAGCATGGGCCCCAAAGTGACTGAGTGAAATCTTGTAGATTTCACTAAGCCACTTTTAGGAGTCGTTCCTGCGCCAGAACGCCCCCCCCCCCCCTGCGCAGGAAAGCCTCCTTCTGGCACAGGGCTTTACAACGTGACGCATCTCCCAGATGCGTCACGTTGTAAGTACCCCGCACCATGGCGCATCTTTTGCGCCGCCGCTGCATCACAAAAGTGACGCAACGGCGGCGTAAAAGGGGCCCAACGGGCTTGTAAAACTGCCCCTAAATCTCCCCGTGGCTAACAAAAATGAATGTGTCCTTGTGTAATGTAACTGGTGCTCATGTAAAGCGCTCTGATGCCTTCGGGTCAAGTTTGCGCTATATAAAACTCCAGGAAAGAAATCCGTGACTAACATGCATCCTATGACATCCATTGGGCACAGATGGCAGTAAGAGTTTCAAAGAAGTTACTCTGCTGAGTTGCAGTCAATGCGACCAGTAGGATTACAACTAAAGAACGCTCTTCACACAACGGTGATGATACACACACTTGGGTGGTTTGTTCAACAGATTGTGGTCCTGATGAAGTCCTCATAAATGTATTACCCCCAGGTCTCGCCTGTCCTCGTCCCATTCATTACAAATGAGATAACCCTATCTCAGCGACAGAAAAAATAACGAAGGAATGCTGGACCCCTACCCCTCCCTCTCCCATCGGGAGTACAAAAGTGTACTTACCTAGCATTCCCTCTGCTCTTTTTTCTGTCTTCAGACAGATTGGGACGAGTCAGGAGTTGAGATCCTGGCAGGATGGCGTCTCCGTTGCCGGGCAGTGGGGGCGTTGCTGGCTGGTTGTGTCTCTCTCCCTGCTGGGATTGGAGGGAGACATGTGCGGTTCCTCTTTGGGGCCTTCGGTTGTTGGAATGTGTTTGCCCTGCTCGGGCGATGCGGGCTGCGCCACCAGGACAACTGGGTGCGATGCGAGGCACGTAGGTTTGTCTGGAAGCTGACTCTGTGCACCCGGGTAGTGCAGAGCGCTTCCTGTTCCGATTGCCTGTCTTCTGGTGGGATAGGACATGTTGCCGGTTCAAGAAGTCAGGCGCGCCAATGCCAGTCAGCTGCGCATGAGGCAATGGCGGTCAGAGGTGCTGTTTTATTCACTTTATTTGGCGACCGGTGGGTGAGTACCGCATTGCGGTTTCTTGTAGAGAAACCTATGACCCTGCTCGCAGGCAGGTCGCTCCCCACGCTGCTGCACGGCTAGGCCTGCATTGTTTTTGCCTAATCTTGTATTTTTCCCCTGTGCCTAACTTTCTTTCTTGGCCAGACTTGTTTTTATTCCCCTGTACTTGCTTTCTTGCCCAGACTTGTTTTTATTACCCTGTGCCTGTACTTGCTTTCTTGCCCAGACTTGTTTTTATTCCCCTGTGCCTGTACTTGCTTTCTTGCTCAGACTTGCTTTTATTCCCCTGTGCCTGTACTTGCTTTCTTGCCCAGACTTGTTTTTATTCCCCGTGCCTAACTTGCTTTCTTGCCCAGATTTGTTTTTGTTCCTCTGTGCCTGTACTTGTTTTCTTGCCTAAACTTGTTTTTCCTTCCTGTGCCCAGTTCTCCCACGGCCCCCGCCCATTTTACCCGCCACTGCGTCCCTGCGGCCCTGCCAACCTGCAATCCCATTCGCCGCCCCGCTCCCGCCTCCCAGCTGCTCCTCCCTCCCACATCCCCTCATATGGAAGCCGCGCTCAGCGGGCACGCTGCTGGCGCGCCACTGGCGCACCTAAGGGAAGCCCGTCTGTGCCCGTCCGTGCCAGTATCGCGCCCAGTGCCAGAACCCCTGGACACCACGAACAACATAACGCCCGACACCGCTACGATGCCAGAACCCTCCACTCACTCAACACTGGACGATCACACACCTGCTTCCTGGCCGCCCCGAAGTCATCAACATGGTAACAGTGGCCTACCTGAATCATCAGGGGGTAATCAGGTCCCAGTCTTTGAATGCTTTGGTGATTTCCTTGTTTTTTTAGGTGGAGGAGCACCTGTTGTCTGTGGCAGTTGTTCATATGGGGGGAGGGCTGGACAATGGGACGGTGAAGGCCCTCAGTCATACCCCCCTCCTAGGAGTTGTGTTTGACCCCGGAGGTCTTTTGACAGATGTGCAGGAGGTTTTGTCTTCCCTTCCCTTCCTCAACTTGTTTGCTTCCCAGCACATTGCTCATCTACCTCTGTTTTGTTCTGTTTTGTTCCTGGGTTGTTCGGGTGGGGCTTAGGGGGTGGATTGTCTGGCCATTCCTTGGCTGTCGTGCTTGTTGTATGCCTTCCAGCCCATTGCTCTGATCCCCCAGTTCCTTGCTCATCTGGTGCAGGAGTCTCAGGAGGTAATGGTTATGGTGCCCTTTTGGCCTTGTCAGTATTGGTTCCCCACTCTGCGGCTCTTGGCGGTTCAGGGGCCGTGGTTGATCCCTGTCCCGTGCAAATGGCTCCGTTGTTGCCTTTCATGCAGCTACCAGTGTGGAGTTTGAGAGGAAGGGGTGGTGGCGTCGGGGTATCCCTGAGCTTTGGTAATCCAGCACTCTCTGAGGCCTTCGTCCCTCAAGTTCTATGGAAGACATTGGGGGGATTTCCAGCTCTTGAGTTGTCTCCCCTGGAATGTTCTCTGACCGGGGTGTTGCAGATTCTCTGGGAAGGGTTCGAGACGCATTTGGATGCTTCTACCTTGAGGGCTGAGTACGCAGCATATAGGGCATTTCGTTCTTCTTGGGGTAATTTGGTGGATGTGGACAATTTGGTTTCTAGGTTGCTGAGGGGTTTTTCCTTGTCCCTTCCTTTGGTGCGACCCCTGTTCCCCTTGAGGGGCTTCCCTCTGGTGTTGCGTGTTTTGGTTGCGGCTCATTTTGAGCCTTTGGATGAGGTGGACATCAAGTTTGTCACGTTGAAGGTGACTTTTTTGCTGCCCATCACTTCAGACAGGCACCTTGATGAGTTGGGGGCTCTGATGACTTGGGAACTCTTCCGATCTTTTTCTGAGGATGGGGTGGTCTTACGTTTGGAATCCTCTTTTGTTCTGAAGTTGCCTTTGCAGTTTCATCATTCCCAGGAGGTGGTTTTGCCTGCTTTGAGGGTGGGTCAGGTGTCTGGGGATGATCTTCTTTGGTCGTTGCTGGATGTTGGTCATGCTTTGTGTGTCTATCTGGATCTGACGCGTCCTTTCCGGAAGTCAGACTTCCTGTTTGTGTCTTTTGGGGTCTCCTCCCGGGGAGATAAGACCTCTACTTTGTCCATTGGCCGTTGGTTGAAGGAGGTCATTGAGTTGACTTACTCCCTTTCTGGTTCCCCTCCTCCAGCTAGGGTGCAGGGGTGTTCTACTCATCGGATAGTGGCCTCCTGGGCTGAGGTGAGCAGGTTTCCCTGTCTGAAATTTGTGGGGCTGCTACATGGGCGTTCTCTAATACGTTTGTGAGGTATTACCCGACCTAGAATTTGCTGGGTGATGATGCTATTTTTGTGTTGGGGGCGCTCCGGGCTGTGACCTCCTGACTTCTTACTTCTTTGTTCCAATATATCACTGGATGTTGCTGTCTTCCTTGTGTCCTGGTGGTTTGTTGTTGATGAATGTTGGTGTGTTACTTGGGTATTCTCACTTGTAATGAATGGGACGACGACAGGAGGGACCTGGGGGTAATGTCCTATAATTATCGTTAATGAAGATTACCGGTAAGTAATAGGGCATTTCCCCACCCTGGGAGGTTGAAATGTTCAGCATCTAAGACCCCTGAGGAGTAACCTGCCTAAAGTTGCCTCTGTATTTGACATTATTCTATGGATGTCCCTTCAGAATAAAGATGATTATTGCAAAACATTCTTGTGATAATTTGGTGAAAGCACATGTAATATGAATAAAACCACTAATACCACTTCTGAGATATAAACAATGAATATGAATTTGTCTAGGAAGGGTCTAGACGCTGGGTTGCTAAGAAAGAGAGAACACAGGTTTAACAAAAGACTTCCAAGTATCCCTGTAATCTATACTTTTCCATTATGTCTAATTGCCAATTGAATCAGTGGCATGGTGAGAAAACCTACATTCTAAAATACCACCATGAACTATCTCTCTTTAGCTGGGAGCCATGTACAGTAAAAAAAATAATTACGAGATTATGTGTGATGTACTGGTGAGCTGAAGGAATAATCCTTCTCAGTAGAATGCAGGAAGTGCCTTACGATCATCCATAAGGATACAGAGGAGAGCCCCGTCAACCTCATTTTTTGGGTCCCATCCTCCCTGATCATATCAAGAGTTTTTCAGAATTCCATAGTCTGGACAGTTGCGTGAGGAAAGTTCCCTTGTTCAGTTTAGTGGTATGCACCAATCTAACTTTAAAAGTGGGGCCTCGTGTCTTCAATGTTGCATATGCAGATCAACCCAGTGGGTAATTCATTCTTTCAGCAGTTTATAAAGGAAATATTTTATAATAATAAGTTCTACTACACTCTTCCTCGAGCAGGAAATGATTGTAAGACTACCAAGGACCTAATTCACCAGCCAGTCTTTCTTAAATTTGTCTGGATTGTGTATTGACAGGTGTGTTTACTGAATGTGAGCAATCCTTGTCCTCTTCATGCTCAAACAGTGGCAGACAATTTTACGTTAGATTGAGTTTCACATTCTGTTTACATTCATTGAGACAACTTTCATAGCTTTACTCCACTGTGTGTGTGGGCATTGGCATGTAGTAAGCACAATTAAGGTACATGTATCAATGCTGCAAACTCTCTCTGGACTGCTTCAAGAAATATAGAGCAAAACAGTGATGGTCTCATCTGTGGGCTGCAATAGATATTAGGGTGAAGATGGAAACATTGGGAGAAAGGTAGGAAGACTAGCTCGGCTAATGGATAAAAATCCTGAAATGAAGTCTGGTGGTCTGCACTAGAAAGAGCTCTGACTCTAAACTGTGGACTGCAGGCTTTTTTACCCCTATCTTCCTCCCAGCATGCCCAAGGCCAATGTGTAAAGCAATTATATTCTGCAAGGACATAGTGGCTCAGTTCCTGATGAGTGGGTAGGGCAACTACACGATGCGTCACTACTGAAACTTAACTTTAGTGCATGAAGCCCCTGACAGTTCACATCACCATTTACCAATAGATGCTGTACATTCCGTTGTTATAAGTCTGTCTGCACCCTCTACAATACCACCCTCCAATAAATTGTCAAAAGTATCAGTCTGACACTGCTTTGTGCACAAGTTCAGTTGCTGATGATAGTTCGCTTCGTTCAGTCTTCTCTGGGTCTTTATCAGAGCGTCCACAGTGGCATCTTCTAATCTAGAGAATGCCAAAATGGAAGGATGCACCTAGTCATTAAAGAGTCCGTAATCATGTGTGTCTTGAAATTTCCTTTGTTTTGTTCCATAATAACAGCCAGACAACAGCCAACACGTTTCATTGCAACGGATTGAACTTCCTCAGGGCGTGCACACTACATATAAAAACAAACATAATCGAAAAGATCAAAACACCCTTTGTACAAGAAAAGAAATTATATAACATTAAAAGGACATTCCAAGGACTGGAACTATCAAAACCCATAACCATTAAAAACACCATTAAAAGAGTTTACATAGTGAAGTATCAAAGCAAGGGAGGGTCCTAATTATTATTTCATTAAATTACATGCCCAACCTTGAGCACAAGGAACCACAAATAACAGCAAGCCCAAGTGATGTACTAAGGGGTATGTTGCTAGAATAAGTGCACAGATTTCAATGTAAATTGTACCTTTTGTAAAATAGGCTTTAAATGTACCATGTATGTGAATTCCAGAGCGCATGAATATTCTATCCCTATGTAGATGTTGTACTTGGGGTTACATTATTTTTTTATATTTGATCCCTGTCCCATTTCCTCTCTTTTGCAGTTGGGTCCGCTGTTATGTTGGGGTTCTTTGTGTTCAAGGTTGGCGATGTAATGAAGCAGAAGAGTTGGCCCCATTTAGGACCCACAATGGTGGGGTTCGCTCTGATGCTTCACTATGTAAACTCTTTTAAAGGTGTTTTTAATGGTGATGGGTTGTGACAGTTACAGTCCTTGGACTGTTTTTTTTAATTTTGTACGATTTCTCTTCTTGTACATAGGGTTATTGCCTTTTATTTAATGTAATGTTTGCAGCCCTGAGAAAGTTCAAATCTTTTGAATGAAACATGTTGGCTATTGTCTGGCTGTTCTTATGGAACAACATACAAGAATTTAAGAATTTTCAATGATTACAGACTTTTAATGATTGGGTGCACCATTCCATATTGTTATTCTCTACATGTTTCTGCCAAGCAGGAGTAGTGATCAACGATTGGTACTGAGGAAGGAGCACACCGAATTCTAACTTACGGAGGCCACTTCTGCAGAGCTTACCGCACGCCGTGAGGGCAATGGCATCATTTCCTCTCCGTCAACGCCGTGAGGGGAACGGCAGGTCTTGCAACGACCCCCAGGCAAACTACATTCCCCAGCAGCCCCAGGGGCGGCGCTCTACCCAGACGCTCCCAAACCGCCCCGAGGCGCTTTAAGAACTCGGAACACCTCCCGCACCGCGGGACGCGCGCGGGCAGCGCCGGGAGAAGCCCGGGATAAGGGCGGGACAGTCTGTGGCAGTCCGGGGCAGGACGAGGCTGGGATGGGCCACAGACTCTGGTCGTTGTCGTAGCGGAGGGTATTTATACCCGTAAAGTGAGACATTTGATTCCTATGATTGTGACTGACCTCCTTACTTATTAATTCCTTAAAGCCATAAGATTATGTGCTTATTTTATCTTCATAGTTTTTAATAATTCATGAAAGTCTTTGTTCTAGTTTTCAAACTTATTAGATTTTGCTGTAATTGTCAAAAATGTCTAAACAGAAAGCCCTTAATACTCCACCAGTGTTAGCGACGTTGGATAATTATCTAGTGAAAGTGGTTAGCAAAATTAATAACGATCGGAGAAAATCACTAGGTAGGGGGAGCAACTCCAAATGCATTGACCGCTACTCTGTTAGACGATAGCTGTGAACTAGTTAACCCTGTTGATGTGAGTACTGAAGTGCCCGACGAACTAGAGTCAAATCAGGATATTCCGGGTGTCTCTAATGAATCCCTGTTACAGACCCCTCCGGCCCCTAGAGCAGTGAGGGCATGTAGGAAACTACAAATTAAACGGGGGGGGGGGAATCGTAATAAAAAAAGAGCAGACCCACCCCTTAATAATACCCCTGGTCTTTTGGAGCTATTAGATTAGAATGGTGTTGTTGAAATAGATAATGAGCAACTTAATTTTCTAGTCAGTATCATAGATGCTAAAATTGAAAAGCTGATTAAACCCCTAGTGCTTAAACTCGATATCATCTCCACTGAAGTATTAAGACTAGGTGGTCTTTTGAATTCCCACATTGATCGGGACGGAAGTTCTAGGGCTGCCAAGATGGATCTGGTTGAGAAGGGTCTTAGAGTTAGGGAAGATGTATCCAACTTATCTAAGGGAGGACCTAACATAACTGAAATAGCTATGCTTAACCCTATGCCATTACCATGCCAAAATAACCAGGTTGCAATAGCTCCTGAGAGTACAATGGGATTAGCAGAAGCTAAGAAATGTCGTTTTATTACCCTCCCCCCTGACTGTGCACCGTATGTGGTTGTTTTAACTAATGTGCCACCACTCGAAAACCATTCTGGACAGCACCAGCAGGAACCACATGATTCCCTTAAAAATAAAACAGTCTCATGGCTGCACAGGCAATGTGGGTTTCCTATTGCTTATTCTGACCAGATTTTATCCACCAGGAGGGTAAACTGGATTGGAAACTCTGGAAAAACTTGTAGGGGTGACTGTGTCATTGTTAATTTCAAACACCCCCAACATGTTGCCACTATCTTATCAAGAGCAGCCTCGCTATCATACAATGAGAATAGTGTTTGTGTGCGCCCTCTTGGCTACTTTTACAGTCACCTAATTAAAGCACCCCAAGTGATTAATAGAAATAGACCAATCACACCGATTTATCACCCAGTCTTTGAGGTTTCAATGCAAAATAGGTACCAAGCTCTAAGTTCCCTGGATTCAAATTATTGACGTCCCAAGGATCATGGGCCCCATGTGTGTGTGCCCACAAATAGCATGGGGTCTACCTGTAGACAGGCTACCGAATTTAGTGAGGAGCTTACATATCCCGAGCCAGTTTGGACGGTTGATCAGAATGTGCCCCCAGATAGACAGGTATTAACGTCCAGACAGGTGATTGAATCAATTGAGGAGCATATATACCCAGAGCAAATTTTGACGAGAGATCAAAATGCGATTGGCAACTGCGGGGATATTTCAAATGGAAAGGCGGGAGATGGCATAAAAGCTACTGACGTACAGGATACTGTAAGAAGAGTGGGTTTTTATAGGTTTTACAATTGTCAGCTGGAACATTGCCGGACTAAAAGTCTAAGGGGAATGTTTTGGGCTGGAAGAGTTTCATCTAAAAGCCATGATATTCTTGGCTTACAGGAAACATGGTGCAGGGAAGATGTTAATTACGAGGGGTTTGTCTCTTAAAATTTATTGGCACAAGCCTCCTCTTCAGGAAGAGCTAAAGGCGGCCTTTTTATATTGGTTTCTATCAGCCGGCAAATCATAGTAAAAAGATATTTGATTGTAGGTACACATGCACAGATTCTCTGGTTTGTTGACGACCAAGGGCGTAACATTCTGTTAGTGAACTACAATATTAATGTCTTTGATAATACCAGGACGACAGTAGTTAATGATTTGGCTAGCCAATAGATAATTTTAGTGTAGAAAGCTGTGTTTCCTTTGATATTATTTGGGTGGGTGATTTTAATATTCCGTTATGTGAATTGTCAACCCAAAAAGTGTGTGGGGTTACCAATAACAATGGTTCGGATGACCTGCATTTTAGACATAATAGCTATGGTGAAAAATTGCATAAATGTATGGGATGCTATGACCTGGAAATCCTGGACCCTGCCAAGGATGAAAGGGGCCAGTCTATTCCCGCTTATAAGAACAAGCAGAGCAGTTCAGTCATAGACCATGTGATTGTTTCTTCTAATATTACCCCTTTTTTTGCTCCTTCTAGGATTGAAGTCACATCCCTTAGTGATCATAATGATATAATCCTAGATTATTCTCTTTGGGGTAGAAGCTTTGTAGGTACAGGAACCATAATTGCCAACCTGGAACCCCACAGACCTAATGGAGTTCGATTAAGATGGATAGGAGAGAAAGCCAAAGAATTAATAAGCTCTATTGTTAGAGAAAATTTGATTGACATTACACTTATTCTTGATAACAACACGGATTTTGAAAGGGTTTTATATGTTTTTAACTGTACTAATAAATCTATTGATGCCAGGTTTACCAGACCCAAAAGAACCCAGAATAGTAATGGACCAGGTTGGTTTGACCATTCGTGCACCAGCTTATTAACTGAGTTAAACCATGCACTTGCCAAAAAGCCCAGGGACCCTGGCCCTATAATCAAATTAAGACTAGAGTACAAGAAACCCTGAACCAGGGAGGAGGTGTGAGCTACAACAGGAGGCTTGGGATTCTCTTAACCAAGCCGCGGAATTATCCAATAATACACTATTTTGGGCAACGGTAGATTCCCCGTTTCTTAAGAAGGAAAATATACCCGAGTTAACCTCCAATGTACCTAGCGATGGATGGGTTTCGCATTTTTCAAATATTTTTGGCTCTGATAGCTGTATAGATACTAATGCTGGTAGGTGGCCCATTATACCTCTGGGAATAACTGTCAAGGAGGTGGAGCTTGGGATACGTGCAAGCAGGGGGGGGAAAGCCCAGGGACCTGATGGGGTTCCAATAGATGTTTATAAAGCAGCCCCAGAGATGTGGAGTCCCCTTTTGGCTATTGTTTTTAACGCAGCAGTCTGCACTGAGGCACCAAAAAACCTGGAAGGAATCCATCATAATCCCAATATTTAAAAAGGGCAGCAGGGCAGATGTAAAGAACTATCCCCCTATCTCTCTTCTAGACTCCTCAGTCAAGATCATGAGTAGAGTCATGCTGGTTAGATTAGAAGAGTGGGTTGAGCAGGAGCCATTTTGGCCAATAGCCAGTATTGATTCAGGAAGGGCCGGGTACAGTGGACCATAGTATAAACCTCGATTTACTGATCGGTAAATACACGGAAGCGAAATAATACACTATACCTCTGCGTTGCAGACCTAAGTAGCGCTTTCGATATGGTTGACCATTCCATATTATGGCCAACCCTGTTACAGTTTGGAGCCCCTGAGGGCATAAACTTTTTTCTTGCCAGGCTGTACCAAAAGTTACAAACTTGTGTGCGCTACGGTACTCATGGGGAATGTACCCTCAAATTTGTTGTCAATCGTGGGATCAGACAGGGCTGCGTACTAGCCCCACTCTTTTTTATATTGTTCATCAATGAAATCGACGTTATTTTAAAAAATGTAAATGGGGATGCCCCTAAGATCCAAGGTGTTTCTGTGCCAGTGTTACTGTGCGCTGAGGACGCTGTACTGCTCTCAAGAACTCCGCGTGGATTACAGCGCCTGATTGATAGATTTTCCACCTTTATTAAGGATATAAAACTTACTATTAACAAGGGGAAAACATACACTATGACCTGTGGGGCAAGAAGCAAACTTACTAATGCCTTTTTTATTGACTGAAAAGGTGCAACAAGTAGATAAATTATGTTATCTTGGTATAACCTTCTCAAAAGACAGAAAATGGACTAATAAATTTCACAATATTAGCAACAAAATGGCCAAAAACTCCTATAGTGTCTTTAAATTTGCGGCAAAAATTGGGAACAGAAGGACCAGGGATATGCTACAAATATACCAGGCGAGATGTGTGACCATAGCACTGTATGGGGCAGGTGTTTGGAGTCACAGATGTGATCCTAACTTACAGAAGGAGGAGAACACCTATTTAAAAATGCTTCTGTGTCTACCTCCCTCTGCCTCTTCTGAGCTGAACCATCGGGAACTGGATATTCATTTTTTAAATGATCTATTATCCCTAAGGCCACTTATGGCTTGGCGCTCTATGTGGCTACAGGATGGAAAGTCATTAAATATATCTATAATAGAGGATTGTTTATTATTGGATAAACACCGAAATATCCCTTGGCTTAAATATGTTGCTGATTGTTTTTTGGAAATTTTCAACATAAATGTATTGGCTGACCGAACCGCCGCTTCCCAAATTCCCAAAGCAGAGCTAAAAGCCAAATTTTTGACTAGTGAAGCGAGGAAGCGGGCTGCGGTCTTTGGATCTTTGTCCACTGTCATGTTTTACAGTAAATATATCATAAAGTAAGGTTTCCCAGTTTATCTAACCCTGGTGACTAGGCCATCCCATAAGTTTGTGCTGACCAGACTAAGGTTTGGGGTAGCACATCATTTAGTGGCCCAACCGAACCTTAAGAAACACCCATGGGGCCGTGTTTGTGTGATGGTGTTTCTAAACAAAGCACCTTGCACTTTTTATTATTTTGTAAACTGTACATGAACTTCCGAACAGCCTATTTGAAACCTATGTTTGTCAAATATGGTGTACGTACAGTTAATCAGGCAATGAATTTAATATTCAATTTGGAATTTGTTGATGTCTGTTTTTATATTGCTACATTTTTAAATCAGTCTATCAATGCATGTAAAAGTATGTTATTTTAGGAATTTGTATGTATTCTTATTGAATCTTTTTACTGATTTGAATTCTGAACCCTGTAATATTTATATCATGTATTTTACTTTTTTCTTTGTGCTTTTATGGTCAATTTATATGTACCGAATAAAGCTTCATGAATTAAATTGAATTGACTTACGGAACTGTGTGGGAGGTGCGGTTTTGAGTGTACGCCGCCGTTCTAGTTTTTTACTACACTGGCATCTTCTGACAACCAGTCATTAGAGAACTAGACATACATAAAAGAATTATCTGGGCTCTGTGTATGCCTCTTTTTTCTTCCAAGTTTCCCGATACATATCCATAAGGGCAATTCCTTTTTACACAGAAAGTTCCATAGATCTCCCAGCTCATAAAATTAAGTAGTTTTCCTATCAAGGGTCGCCACAATGGTAGCTGGTATAAATATTATAAACCAATCTTTATTTGCGTTTTTGTCAGATATGCCACAATTCTTGTCCCCAATCTTGGTTTTTGACTATATTTTCCTTCACTTCTGACACTTGAGGAGCATGGTGGCCAGCTAACAGGCGGGAAATATTCTATTCTCTTCTCCAGAGCATCAGCTTTGTAGGACCACGCTAATATCAGCGGAAGTCAAAGCTGCTATTTCCTCGCAGGCTCTGTGCAGGTCTGTGAGGGTCTCGCAGTGAGGGGAGGCCAGAAAGCCATTGATGCTGCACAGTCTGGAGACCCCCCAGGTCGCTGCCAGTTACTCACGCAAGTCTGTTGTTCCTGGCCACTCTGCAGCTATGCTGGGATAGGCGAGCTGCAGCTCAGATTCACCTCTGGGTCGCAGGCATTGGTGTCAGCACAAGTGTGTGGCCGCGGTCTGCGGTACAGTGGACAGCGCCAGAGGTTTACCGCTCTCATCAACATAAGGCCCCAAAAGGACTCCCACGCTGGGTGGGATATCGAAAAAGCAGGGGAAGCTCCCTCAGTACCTCAAAAAGATATGGAGGAAGACGGAAAATAACGGACCTGCACCAACTGCAGAGGCAAGATCACAAGGTATTACCCGTTACACACTAAGGAATTCTCAAGTAGATTTTCCCACTGTACAGCCTGGGGTTGTGGGGGATTTGAGAGGGGTAAGTGGGTGCCCCCAATAATTCCATCAACGATACAGGTCCCCGTTCCAGTGATAAATCTGACCATAACAAATCCTCTCCCTGATGACATACTTAAGAAAAAGAGAGGAGGCAAGTCTGTGAATACACTAGATCCTTTGGGAGGAAAAATCTAAATCACACCCTCACTGGGGTCCTTTTTTAAGGTACAAGGGAGTGACAAAAATACACTTACCACTCAGACTAGTGACTTAGAGCAAACACATAGTCTTGACAGGATATAGCCCCACAAAGCAGGATTGATAGAGGAGCTGCCTTTAACAAATAAGTTCCAGGCTTTGGCGGAAGACGCAATATTCACTGAAACTACAACTGCAACATAATTTGGGGTGACTTCACCTACAGCAGTGGAGGGCATACACCCATACCCCTTGGCCCAGGAGAACATTGGTGGACTGCTACATTTTCAGAGGAGACCAAAAATAGATTTGCAATGTCTGAAGCAAACCAAGCAAAAATCTGCAATGCTTGTGAATGACTAGGAACCAAATTAACTGATTTGTCTGAAAGAATTGGGAATCTGGAAATATCTTTTGAGACCATGAAAGAGGAAGTAGCAGGGAGCAGCAAAGAGATAAAAAATCTTAAGCTGGTCGAGAAATCACTTCAGGAAAAGATTGAAGTACTAGAAAACAATTGCAGAAGGAATAATCTAAGAATCCTCAATATCCCGAGGGAAGAGAAGGAGAGAATCTGAAGGAATTTGTTGTAAACCTGATAAAAGAATTCACACCAACAATCAGCACACTAGATCTTCACCAAGACATACAACGAGTACATAGGGATCCTTTCAGGAAGACCCCTAACATAGACAAGCCCAGGAAGAACCTTGTAAATGTTAACACTTATCTGACTAAAGAAATCATTCTCACTGTGGCGTTTAAAGCAGGATGATATACCAAGGATGAGTGGACCTTCCGCCTTCGTTCAGCTATAGCTAAGGAGACACAAAACCGACAATTGGAGCTAGGCAAATACATACAAAAGCTCAAATCTTTAGGTGCCACGGCATGATTAAAATTCCCAGCCACATTAAGGATAATGTGAAACAACAAGATGTATAATATAAAAGAGCCTGCCGAAGTACAGAATCTAATTACGCAAATCAAAACCTACCATTAGGATATTGGTCCGCAGTTAAGATAGGGATACATATATAAACCGAAGAGGTGAGTGCTGAAGGTCATGATGAAAAATGGCCAGTTGGGTTAAACGGAGGGTTCCTCTGGGGGGATGGGGGGTGCCAAGGGGGGTAAGCACTTTATATTAAATGTAAATAACACATTGGGTGGGGAGCAGTAGGAGAAAAAAAATCAGATTCTCATGTGTGACAGTCAAAACAAGAATAAGGAGTGCAGGAGTAAGGTGGGACCTCAGAAGATAGCTGCTTCTAACAAGTTGCACAGCCTGAGGGTATTAAGCTGGAATATATATGGTTTAAGGGTGCCAGGCAGAAGAAGGAGAATTCTTCAATTTTTAAAACAAATAATGATATCATAATGCTACAAGAGACGCACTTGCAGCAGGCAGAGTGGGAAGGAATTATCAAGGGTCAGAGATGGATTAACCAGTTTGCATGTACAAAGCAAAATTGTAATGCGAAAGGGATTGCAATTCTGATAAAAGAAACTCAGCCCAGGCCAAGTTAAAAAATGTTATTGCAGACCCCAAAGGGAGATGGTTAATTACGGTAGGTAAAATCAACATACTCCTTGATAACCTATTATGGGCCAAATATAGATGACCCATCCTCACTTCAGGAACTCTTTCAACAACTTTTAGACAATGAAAATAATATTACAAAAGCAGGAGATTTTAATGTGTTACTTGATCCTGTTTTAGATAAATCCTTCCCTAGGTCAACGTTCAATAAACCAAAAATGAGAGATTTATTCAGAATCTAATGA
Source organism: Lissotriton vulgaris (assembly GCF_964263255.1). NCBI lineage: Eukaryota > Metazoa > Chordata > Amphibia > Caudata > Salamandridae > Lissotriton > Lissotriton vulgaris. The sequence goes on from NC_141694.1 coordinate 1,614,463,502, forward strand.
GGAACTAGACCTTGATAGATCCCTGGAGATACAAGGCAGTAGAAATAAAGGCTACACATATAATAATAAAAAATACGGCCATGCCTCCCACATAGACTATTTTTTGATTGCTACTAGGCTAATGAATAAAATAACTGCAGTCACCCACCGACCAGAGCATTTATCAGACCACTCTGCAGTGAAACTAGAGTTATCCCAGGATTTCAGTGTAACTATGCCCAAGTGGACTATGGACAGTTCTCTACTAAAAGTACAGAATGTATAAATTAATTTGAAACAGGGCACCTTAGAATTTCTGGAGTTGAATAAGAATTCTGCCCACCCAAATAATAACTTGGGACACCTATAAAGCCTTCATTCAAGGGAGATTAATCAACTATGCTGTGCATAGGCGGAGGGAAGCTAATTATAAAATAAGGGGGCTAGAAAGGAAAATAGCAGCTCGGTATAAAGAGCTACACGAAGCGGTTAATCTCGATTTAAAAACAGAAATTCAAATGCAGATGGAAGAAACCAAAAGGGAGCTTACAGAGCATTTGGAGGGGGTAATGCAAAAAAAATGGAATGTCAGCCAACTCGCACACTACAAATATGGTGAAGGCTGTGGGAAATTACTGGCCTGGAAGGCTAGGGTTGATATGGTTAGAAACTCAATCAAAGAAGTAGTATTGGAAGGAACTGGGGAAAGTTGTCAGAATGACCAGGACATTGAGAGGGCCTTTATTAGTTTTTTTCAAAATGTATACAGGGAAGATTGTTTAGCGAGAAAAGCGCTGATTAGCTATTGGCTGGGAGCCGATCCCCCTTCAATACTTCCACAAAACAAAGAGGAATATCTCAACAAGCAAATAAATGCTGGAGAAGTTTTTAAGGCAATCAAGCGTTTAAAAAGGGGAAAAGCTCCAGGGCCAGATGGCATTCAGAGTGAGATATATAAATCCCTAGCAGAGGAAATTACTCCTGTATTGACCTCCTTATTCAATATCATATCTAAAGATAAAGCCCTCATACCCGAAACCTGGAATGACGCAGCAATAACTTTAATTTTAAAACCAAACAAAAACCCTGCAAAATGTGAATCATATAGGCCAATTTCCTTGCTTAATAATGACTATAAGACAGGGGTCTCCAACCTTTTCTGTAGTGAGAGCTACTTCTGCTCAAGGAAAGTCTTCCTGAGCTACTAGCAAACTTTATAACTGTAAAATAGTGACTACGCTATGACCACCCTAAGCAGGATTATCAGTAGTTACCAACCAAGTACTCCTGGTGTGGGTACCATCAGAAATGCCAGGAAAACACTCAATATAAAATGCCTCCACCTGACTTATGAAGTAACATTCAAATCTAGACATGCCCTATGGCACAAAGTATATAAATACAGCAGTAGGTCTCCCCAGCTCAGCTTGAATAATTATTCATCAGTTTCTGAAAGTGCACTTCTTTCTATCAAATACCACTTTCCACTGTGGGCAAACAAATCCAATTTAACATAAGACAATCCATTTTTTAAAACAAAAACTGCCTTTAAAATATCCGTTTTCAGATTTTAGGAAATGCACGGTCCCAAAACATCAGCTTTTCATTTTCATCAAGTACTCCCATGTACAAATGCCTCATATGGACAGACTACTTTGAATACCCAGGTATTACATTCTTGTGCCACAGGTGCTCACACAAACAAATGATCATTCTTTTGCTCACCATCACAGCCCAGTTTAGACCCAGCCATATGCAAATCAGTCTTGACCCTGCGCCTCATGGGAACAGTCCAGACCGAACTGCCAAGCCAGGTCCTCCCTGGACCAGAAACAAGCATCCTGGGACTGATTTCAGCGTACGTCATGCTTCATCAGCCAGGCTAGCTTGAATCCAGTGGCACAGTGAGCAAGGGACCCACGTCTGGGCATACCCATCCCACTTAGGGTGAAAAGTGCTACGCAAACAAATGATGGACAGAATGCTAAATGAATCATAAATGCACGGTCCCCAAAACATTAGCTTTTCATTTTCATCAAGTACACCCATGTACAAATGCCTCATATGGACAGACTACTTTGAATACCCAGGTATTACAGTCTTGTGCCACAGGTGCTCACACAAACAAATGAGGGACGGAATGCTGAATGAATGATATATTCAGCCCTGCCAAGAGATCTGGGTTAAATCCATTGTTCTTTTGCTCACCATGCCACCCCAGTTTAGACCCAGCCATATGCAAATCAGTCTTGACCCTGTGCCTCATGAGAACAGTCCAGACCGAACTGCCAAGCCAGGTCCTCCCTAAACCAGAAGCATAGATATCTGTATTATGTCAATAATGCCCACCATTATACTAGGGCCACAGTTGGGCCAAGGCTTGAAACCATAAGGGTCAAGGCAGAGAACATATATCAGTCATGACCATTATTACGCCAGGAATACATAAATGATGGCCAGTTATCTCCCAGTATGTAAATGATGGCTGCAAGTATACCACAACTAGACCAAAAATACCCCAACTAGTCCAGATGGCCATTATTATGCCATTGGCACTATTATGCCAGGAATGGGCACAATTATGTCAGAGATAACACCCTAATAATGGGAGCTAGCATAGACATTTGGTGGTCCTTGACACCAGGCGTAGCTTCAAGAAGCAATAGTGTTTATTAGGGACGCACATAAATGCTGATGCGTCTCTGCATTTTCTCTGGTCTGAATCATGCCCTGTTCTCCTCAGATCTTGAGCTGGTTATACACCTAACTGACACATTTTCACTCTGACTCCTGCAGTCCCAAACTTTGGTGGGTCAGCGCTCATTACTGCTCAGGCTACTACTGTTGTACTTCTTTTATGGTCCACTTGTCACACACATGTTGTGACTGATAAAGCAGGGATACAAGATGGTCAATCTCCTCGTGGCTTAGTAATATTGAGATTAGCTACAGACTGTCAAGTGTCAGGCCCTATAGGTCGATACTTTGTGTGTTTGAGTATTTAGTATAAGTTAATACCATAGGTGTAGCTGGCTGTCACTCTTAGGATCTTGAGATCAGCAGTGCTGCCTTTAATAGGCGCCTACTCTCCGAAGTTGATACTGGACTTGTCTTCATCTCTGAGAGCTATTTTGAAGGTACTGGCGAGCTACCAGTAGCTCCCGAGCTACTCGTTGGAGACTCCTGCTATAAGATATACACAAATATTCTGACCAAAAGATTGAATAGGGTAATGGCAGAACAAATCGACACATCTCAAAAAGAGTTCATGAAGAATAGACATCTACATGACCTTGTCCACGATCTGGTATGTGCTATTGATTTGGCTACAGATAAAGATCTTCCCCTAGCCATTATGACAGTGGACGCCACTAAGGTGTTTGATAGAGTGAGCTGGCCTTTTTTACACGCAGTCATAAGACTTAATGGGTTAGGAAATAACTTCCAGTACGAAATCCAAAATATATATAGATCTCCAACCGAGAAGATCTTAGTAAATGGATCCCTTAGTCCTGAACAGAAGATTGGTAGAGGCACAAGGCAAGGCTGCCCCTATCTTGGTTGCTGTTCAATCTATATATTGAGCCTCTGGCTAGGAGAATGTGAATTTGCCTAGCCTTGGTGCTGGTAAGTTCCAATTCTATTAAGGACTCGGAGGAGAGGATTATGCCATTCTTTCATCGCTTTATTCTCTACAGCAGCAAGAAAAAATATAACACAACTACTTTTCCCATTAACATTTGGGGGAAAGAATAAAGTCAAACATGAGTCCTATTACAGTGTCCATGTACAGGTGTCTCCCATCATGCTCCACTGTACTTGTCTTCTCCTCTTTCTTCGCGCGAAGCCAGAACATCCGTCCACTCAAGCATCTTGTTTAGAATTATCTGCTCCTGCAAAAGAACATACCATCAGATCCATCCTATATCAATAGAACGTCAGCTGTAAAACAGGAAGAGCAGTACACCGCAGAGACATAAGCGCACATTCGAAAAAGAACATAAATGCTTTACTTACATTGCATACGGGGAGGGTACACTTCCATGAAGTCACTGGGGGGGATAATCCTCGCCTCCGAGTCCTTAATAGAATTGGAACTTACCAGCACCAAGGCTAGGCAAATTCGCATTCTATGTCAGGACCGGAGGCTTCGGTTTATGCCAGTTCAAAGCTTATCGACCACCAATCTGGCCACATCAATAACTGGCTTGAAATAGAATCTCTTGAACGTGGAGTCCGAGGACCAATCGGCCGCTCTCATCAGATCCTCCAACCGAGCCCCAAGGGCAAAAGCTTTAGACGCCATGGCACCTCGCGTAGAGTGAGCCCCAAACTGTTTAGTATCAATCCCCGCCTCCTGCATGATCCAACGCACCCAACGGGCGATCGTCGGTGAAGTAACTGCCTTATACGGTTTACGTAGGGCAATAAGCAGCTGTCGTTCGCCCGGAGGGCGAGTATCCTCTGTCATATCTTCATAAGCACGGAGGCACTGCACCACGCACAGCTTAGGGGAGTCCTGAAAAGCCGGGTATGAAATGACCCTAGTATTTGTTTTGGTCCTCCTGCTGACAGTAAAGGAAACTCCTTCAGGAGAAAAAACCCTGGCTGTTATATCCAACGCTTGCACGTCCGAGACACGCCTGCAGGACACCAGGCACAACAACATGGCCAACTTAGCCTTCAACTCCTTACGCGTTAAAAACCTGTTCGGTTGCCAGGAAAGGAACAAATTCAGCACTCTGTTCACATCCCACAGGGCGGAATACCGAGGCTCCGGCGGCAAGGCAAGCCGTATACCCCGCAAGAGCCTACAGACTAAGGGGTGTTCACCAACCGGGGACCCTTGAACCAGGTCGTGCCCCGCAGACACCGCCGACCGGAACGTATTGATCGATCGATAGGCCAGGCCCTGATCAGACAGTTCCGCCAGGAAATTCAAGACACGCACTACAGGCGCCCCCACGGGATCCAAACCCCGTCGCACACACCAACGACTCCACCGGAGCCAAGCCGATCTGTAGCGTTTGGTCGTTCTGTCGGCCCAAGCCTTGAAGAGCAAGTCCTCTGCCGTTCTCGAAAGGCCAGGCAGCGTCCAGCGTCGCCAGAGAGCCTCCACGCCATCAGGCGCAACGAGCCCTCCAGGACTAACCTGTGGGGCGCTCCCTCCAGATTCAGCAGAATGTGGGGAGACTGGGGGAGTAGGATCGGAAAATCCCAAGAAAGTTCCAGAAGAACCGGAAACCAAACTTGCGACCTCCACCACGGAGTGATCATCACTACCTGCGCTGACTGGCGTCGCAACAACGCTGACACTCGCGTTATCATTGAGAACGGTGGAAACGCATATCCCTGTATTCCTGACCAGTCTTGGAGGAAAGCATCCGTCGCCTCCGCCAGAGGGTCGGGGCGCCAGCTGAAATACCGCGGGAGCTGGTGTTCTAGACGGGACGCAAACAGGTCCACCGAAAACGGGCCCCAAAGGTCCGAGAGCTCCGCAAACAGGGTAGGGTCCAGCTTCCAAACGCTGGCGTCCAGGATATTCCTCGAGTGCCAATCGGCCACTTCGTTCTGACGGCCGGGCAAATATTCCGCCGTAACCGACACCTGGCGGTCCAGACAAAAGTGCCAGAAATCCCTGGCCAGGTCCGCTAACATCTTAGACCTGGTACCGCCCAGGTGGTTGATATAACGGACCGCTGACACGTTGTCCATCTTCAGAAGGACGCAAGATTGTACTCTGTCCTTGGTCCAAAATTGCACTGCGAAGGAGCCCGCTAGCAACTCCAAGCAGTTGATATGCAAGGACTGTTCGTGAGCAGACCAGGCGCCGCCCGTGGAGAAGTCTCCGCACCGCGCCCCCCAGCCGGAACGGCTGGCGTCTGACTCTATCACGATATCCGGGGCGGAACCGAAAATCGCACGGCCATTCCAGGCTTCCATGTGCGTAAGCCACCACCGCTTCTCGTCCCTCACGTCCTCCGACAAAGGAATCAGCTGAGAGTACGTCAGGCCTCTCATCAGGTGGTACGCCTTCAGGCGCTGCATGGCGCGGTAATGAAGGGGTCCCGGGAAGATAGCCTGGATCGAAGAGGACAACAGGCCCACTAGCCACGCCAGGTGGCGCAAGGATATCATCCGCTTCGCTAGGGTTTGTCGCAACTCGTGTCTGATCCGTGCCATCTTCCTGGCTGGCAGGCTCAAGGTGGCCGCCACTGAGTCTATGGTGAAACCGAGGAACACAGCGCACTGCATGGAAACCAAGAGAGACTTCTTCTCGTTGATCACGAACCCCAGACCTTGCAAAAGGTTGACCGCCGACTGCAACTGTGACCGCAGTCTCTCGGGGCACTGGTCAATGAGCAGCATGTCGTCTAGGTAGACTATCATCCTGACCCCCTGAGCTCGCAATGCCTCCACCACCGGCCGCAACACCTTTGTGAAGCACCACGGTGCTGAGGAGAGCCCGAAAGAAAGAGTGGTAAACTCGTAAACCTGGCCGTCCCATCTGAACTGGAGGAAACACAGATGAGGGGGAAAAATGGGAATCGTTAGGTAAGCGTCTTTCAAGTCCAGCCTGACCATCCAGTCGGACTGTCGCAAGACGTCGCGCAGGAGATGTATCCCTTCCATTTTGAAATGCCGATACACCAACCACTCGTTGAACTCTTTCAAATTTATCACGGGCGACTGCCCCCATCGACCTTGTCGACTAAGAAAAGATTGCTTATAAAACCTGAGGGGTGCTCGCAAGCGCAACAAATCGCCCCTTTTTGGAGGAGGGCAGCGACCTCGACGCTCACCAAAGCCGCATCGCGCTGGGAGAAGGTAATGGGGCGAGGACGCTGTAGCTGACACGGACGGCCATGGAACTCCATTTGGAAGCCCTGAACCGTCTGCAGCACCCAAGCATCTCTGGTAAGGGAGGCCCATGCAGGAAGAAACTGCTCCAAGCGCCCCCCCACTCTCAAACTCGCGGAAGGCAGTACACTCACCTCGGCCCCCGCCTTGCTGTTGGCCACGCTGACCACCACGACCTCCGAACTTCTGGCCTCTCGTGGGGTAGAAATTATTGAACCTGGCCTTATCCTGGTACTGGCCACGTCCCGAGCCTTGACCTGGATCCGAGCTGGCGCCCTTGGCCGAACGAGCGGCCCCTGCCTCGTCCGGCCTTGTCGAAAACCCGGGGTGCGAAAACCTTTTTAATATTGGACTGGGCACGATCCAAGGACATGAAGGTGGCAACAAACTTCCCCAGTTCTTTGATGAACGGGTCACCAAACAAGCCCCCCTGGGCTACAGCACCCGCCTCCGACGAGGCGAGGTCGCCCAGCTTGGGATCCACCTTGATAAGCAGGGAGCGCCTCCGCTCCGTAGAGAGGGCGCAGTTGGCGTTGCCAAGGAAAATAATGGCTCTCTGGGCCCAGTTGGGAAGAACCTCCGGGGAAATCGCGTCACCTGACACCTTGGCCTCCTCCGCCATGTCCAGGATCTTGGTAAGGGGCCCGACAGCATCCAGAAGCTTGTCTTGGCAATTGCGCCAGGACCTGTCGATACCCTTTCACGGGTCTTTGACGAATTTCTGTAGGAAGGTCGCCATCTTCGTATCGATGTCCGGGGTCATGGCTACCTTGCCTTCCAACGACGGCCGGGGATACTCCGCGCGCAGGCGGCGCCTAGCATCTTTGTCCACCGGCTTCCTCAGCCTATTAGCGACGTACTGGGCCACCTTGTCACACGGGACCCACTCTGATGAACGGGGGTGGACGATATCGTCCGGGTCCAGCATGTCCCACGGACCAGCGGAAGACGAGGGCTGAGAAGGGAGCCACGACCTGGAAGAACAGGCCTCCTCCTCCGAGTCCGGAGAGTCCTCGTCGTCGCGCTGCGGGTCCGGAGACATAGCAGGTGGAGAAAGCGGTGGAGCCTCAGAGGGAAGAGGAGCGGGAGGCTGTGCGTCCTCCAGGGCCTTGAAGGCACTCTTCACCCTAGCGAAGGCCGCTGAATCAACCCCCTCAGTGCAAGGCTTCTTGGGAGGAGGCGGGGTAGGGGACGAATCCGGCCCAGAGGCCGGGACAGGCGCCGGAAGCAAGGCGGCAAACTTGGCATAGGCCTCGTCCAGGCGCGCCGAAAGACGTTGCTCCAGGGGGACCATAGCCTGGTCGACGTCGCGGTAGATGGAGTCGTCGACCGCCTGGTAAAAGTCATCGTCCAACGGGACATAGTTCAGGGGGTCCTCCTCCGGATAATTGTCCGCGTTCCCCTGCATAGCGAGTTAAATTAGGCTCTAGCAACGGGACGGCAGACAAGGCTAACGACCCTCCTCAGGGCGCTCTATAGTCTGGGGAGACCCAGCGATATGGGTGGCCAGAGGCACACAATGAACGGGCAAAGCCCTGGGAACGCTGTAGCCCACAGAGTCTCGGGGCGCCTCCCGGCAAAGCGTTCCCACAGCACAATTACGACCTCGTAGGGTGTTCGTCAAAGGTACAACCCAAAGGGCGTTCAGAAGCAAGGGAAAACCTAATTGCGACCCCGCAGGGTGTCAGAGCCGGGAGGCTAGGCACGGGTCCGCTGGTGACAGGAGCGCGCCCGAACACTCCAGAAGCTTCTGGGAGCGCCCCTTCAGCAACGAGACACCGGCCCCTGGTGGCCGCGCCACCACACCGCACACTACTGGGCAAAGATCACGTAAGGAGCGCACTAGGCGTCCCGCGACCAATCAAGGGAATCTGTGGAGAAAGAACAGAAACCCGACACCCGGCCCAAAGGCCAAAGGCACCACACAGAAACCCAAAACCCAGGAGAGAAGGAAAAAACCAACTTAACTTGCTGCGAGCAGCGAAGAAAGAGGAGGAGACAAGTACAGTGGAGCATGATGGGAGACACCTGTACATGGACACTGTAATAGGACTCATGGTTGACTTTATTCTTTCCCCCAAATGTTCATGGGAAAAGTAGTTGTGTTATATTTTTTCTTGCTGCTGTAGAGAATAAAGCGATGAAAGAATGGCATAATCCGAAGCCTCCGGTCCTGACATAGAATTAGGGGAGAACAGCAAATTCAGCCTTTCCAATATCAAAACTGGTTGAAGAAAGAGGCCCATTATGCTGATGATCTATTGATTTACACAAATGATCTTATACGTGCCTACCCTGTCATTGTGGATATGTTAAAGGACTTTGGGAAAATATCAAGATACCTGGTCAACGAGGAAAAAACTGAGATTATGGCTTGGAATACACCTTTAGGCACTACCCAAAAAAAGAAATAAGAACAAATAAATCAGGTAGTTCAGGTGGCGAAAAATGTGGAAAGCATGGGTCAGATAAATTGCTCAAAACTTATGAAGGAAACAAAGAGGTTACTACAACTTTGATCTCATCTCCCCCTATATATTTTAGGTAGAACTAACCTCAACAAAATGATGATCCTCTCAAAATGTAAATTCTTGTTTAATGCACTACCTCTGCACTTGTTGGTTTAGGAAAGTACAGGGGAAACCAAGTAATTTTATATGGGCTAATAAAGGCTTAAGAGTAGCCTGGAAGAAGCTATGTAAAAATAAAATGGATGGTGGAGTACCCTTCCCAGACTTTCAACTGTATTGTTGGGCCTTCCAATTGAAACATTGCAGAACATTGTTAACGAATAACTACCAACAGGGGCGGCCTTGCTAAGGGGGTCTAACTAATTACTTGGCAGAGCAATTAAGTTATTTTCTTTTTAAATTTGGTCAGCCCAATTTTTTTAAAAGGTTCAATTAAGAGTCCTGATCGTGGCATGTAAGTTATGTATACAGGTCCGGAGGATCCCAGGAATTACCCTTCATAGTCAAATGGCCCCATTTTGGAAATCCCCCGGAACTCCACTGTGTTTGCTAGATTCATTAGCTACCCCATTAATGGATGCGGGAATAGAGAAATGGGGATAGCTGATGGATGAGGCTAACTCAATTTCATAGGACTCTTTAGTAAAGAAAACAAGTCATTCGCTTTCAAAGTTTAAATATATGCAATTAGTAAGCTGGGCTCAAGACTATTAGAATGTAGGACTTCCCACTGACTGGGAGAAAAAAAACGTGCGGTACTCACTTGCAAAGAAAAGAGGTGACAATGTGGTACTGGATGCTGGTTCAAGCAGAAGACGGTCCTAACATGTTGCCGGAATAAAAGTGGAAAGAAGTCCTGCCTGCAGCGATCTATCATTCCTTTGGCAAGTATCAATTACTACACTTTGGTCTTTTGTTAGATATAAACCTTTAGGAAGAAATCATCTGTTTACTTCACACAGAAATCATCTAAAATGGGATCAAAAATGAAGTATTGCCTGAAGTGTGAACTGGAGAAAGCAGATGACGTGCACCTGTTTTGGCAATACCCAGGAGTACAAGCTTACTGGCAAGACTTGGATAAGGTTTTAACAGTCCTCATGAAAAAGGGAATAGAGGTAAACCTGCCTTTAATTATATTTGGGGTGCTAGAGGGGAGTGGTCTCAATGGAAGAAATAGGAAATTGCAAGAGCAACTCTTATTTATTTTGATAATTATAGCACGCAGGGAAATCTGTATTAATTGGGTCTCCTCCACACCACCGTCCTGTGCAGTGTGGCTAAAATCAGTAAAACGTAAAGGTAGACTGGACTACATAAGTGGGTCCAAAAAGGGAGTTAGTACCTGGGTACTGCTGGTAGCATAGACTTCAAACAATCATTCAGTTCTGATATAAAGGTTCGAGGATTAAGACACCCTCATCCATTGAGAACCTGGGTGGGGTGACCCCACAACCTCTCAAAATGATTGCAGGAAGGTGTATCAGGGGAGAAAATGCCTAGCAGGCTGTGGGCATGTGACTCCAGAAGTGGATCATACCTGATCATATACCTTTGCGGGTTTGTCACATATGAGGGCCAATTATGAAAAAAAATGAATGGTTGTTAATGTATGTGCTTTTCTGTCTGATATGCCACAATTCCTGTCCTCAATCTTGTTTTTGTCTACCTTTTCCTTCACTTCTGAGAGCAGGTGCTCCCTAGATTCTAGTCTTCCATGGAAGAATGCAATGTCGGCTCAAATCATCTTTATCTTGGATGACCCATCTGTGATCTCTGTTCAATGTACATACTGAGGACCACTATGTCACAGATATCTCCTTTTGAATGCTCTTGTTGGGTTGAGACAATCGTTGGTAGGGTGTTTGCTGTGGGTGCTTTTTTGCCTTCTGACAGAACTTCTGAGAACAAGAGTTAGCTGGCATATCTCACTGAAGATATCTGTGTATTCATATTGCAACAATGTCTGGTTCGGTGACACTAGGTTGACAGTTATTCATCCACACTACAGCTCTAGTAGGTGACATGTAAATCATGTACTTATATTCTGTCCCCTGTGCATTTCTGAAACCCTCACTGTTGTCCAAGCCTTCGTCATATTGTTAGTACAGCCATCTGTCAGAGAGCCTTCATCTGTCAGATCTCTTTTCCCGTGTTTATGCAGTCTATTAGCACCTCATATACTAGTTGATATCTATATGCCAGTCTAATAGAGTTCCCTGAGAGTTGTCCAGCTTCTAGAGTCTGTGGCCGGCTTTGAGTTTTGCTACTCCCAGTGAGGCCCCCTTTCTCTCTAAGCAAGTCTCTCCTTAGAGCACACACAATTGGTGGTTACTGTACTTGGAACCCAGTTTAACAGTACCTCACTGTCTGAATAAATAAAAATACTTGACAATAAAAATCATTCATCAATCAAATTAAGATCGCTGATTAATCACAAATCATGTGCTTACACCAAAGTGAATAATAGTGTATGTATCCCAAACAATCTCAATAAAGTGAAACAATTCCGGATGGATCATAGACATATAAAATACATCACGATCGGGGGTGCTAGAGGGCGCCAAGCAAGATGGCCGCACCGCTGTGAGGCTCTTGCCACTCGGGGGAAAAATCAGCCTTTTATCCTGTTCATCCGCAGTTAGTGAGCGACTGAAAGGCATCCTTTATGCAGCTGTACTTTACAAGACTACTTAACAGTGGAAAAATTCCTGGTACCTGCCTGTGTGGTGGCGATTGGTGCTTCTGGCCTGCTGGGCGGTCTGCAGCTGACATGGAAGTGCTGAACTGTTTGCTGCCGATGTAGGTGCATATCTACGGAGCTTGCCAAGTTCCACCTGCGGTGATTGGAGGTGCAGCGGATCCCCAGGTGATGGCGGGATAGCTGACTGGGATCGCCCCTGCTGGTGCCGAAAGACTGGCCGGGGGATGAGGCGGCCGCGCTCCTGCGCCCTGATACGGCACCGAGGGTATTGCTGCGGAGCTGTGGGGGCGTTCGTACTGACCTGAGGTACAGGGCTTCGCGCAATAAACAGACCACGCAGTGTCAGAGTAAAAGGCCATTTTATTAGACCAGAACTGCGAATCTGTACATAACAGTCAAATCAACAATAACATTAACAGCAAACCCTCACTCACACTTCCCCCCTATTCGTTTCATTCACTCCGCTTCATCACTAAGCCCTAGAGGCTCCAAACACCTTTCTTCTTGCCCGTCAATCACCGTCTTCCAGCCCCCAGTCGTAACGTCATTCCATTCACGCTTCTATCCGTCCTATGCAAACTCCCCCCCCAAGGGATGGGTGTGCCCGCTCCTGACCCCGTTGTCCATTCGAATCCTGCCTAAGCAGCTCTGGCCTAAATTGGCAACGCTATAGACCGACCCAACAAACCACCTCCAGTTGCCGGGTGGGTGGGTGGCCTTTTGAGCTCCCTCCCGATGGTGCCAGGCGCAGAAAAGAGGAAGTTCCCTTCCTCCCCCGCACTTAAATACCCACCCCCTAACTCCTCCCCTTCCCCTACCTGGCCTATCCCCTGCGCGAAAGACCCCGGGGGAAGACTGGTCTGCGACTCTACTTTCCCCGGGGCCCGGCATCGCGCAATAAACAGACCACGCAGTGTCAGCGTAAAAGGCCATTTTATTAGACCAGAACTGCGAATCTGTACATAACAGTAAAATCAACAATAACATTAACAGCAAACCCCCACTCACACTTCCCCCCCATTTGTTTCATTCACTCCGCTTCATCACTAAGCCCTAGAGGCTCCAAACACCTTTCTTCTTGCCCGTCAATCTCCGTCTTCCAGCCCCCAGTCGTAACGTCATTCCATTCACGCTTCTATCCGTCCTATGCAAACTCCCCCCCCAAGGGATGGGTGTGCCCGCTCTTGACCCCCTTGTCCCTTCGAATCCTGCCAACCAGTCAACCCCCTGTAGGGCGGTTCACTGCCCCCCCCCCACGGGGCTGCCCGTCCGACACCCACACGCAGTCACTCCCGGCGACACCAGATAGACTTGTTCCACAACTTGCTCACCACGTCCCGCAACTCCATCATGTACCACGCATTGCCCAGCCGAGACAAGTGCACACCGTCCTCCCTAAAAGCTAACGACTCCTCCAGTCGAATCCCAGGATGTGCAATGACCTTAACGTCCCTGTCCGCGCAGTAGAGTCTCATCGCCCTATTAAGTTTCCTCCGGGCCTTCTCAATGACCCCATGTTTCACAGCCCCTCTCCACACTTTTCTGGGGACCAGCTCCGTCCAGGCAATGCAGGCCCCCGCCATCCTTGATTTCAAAACCTCCAAGTCCCTTTGCATGAGTTGTAACAATGCCAAGATCTGGATCCTGACTTGAAAGTTTTCCTCATGCATCTCACTATGTACACGCTGTATCATAGTTACTTCACGGTGTTAGACAAGGGGATACTACAGTTGAATGGTATTGCCATGGGCAATTCGGCAGCTCCTTGCTACGCTAATATCTATATGAAAGTATTTGAAGAGTCACATATCTTATGTCAAAACACCTGGCTACAACATGGGAGACTGTACCTGCGGTACATCGATGACGTTTTCTTGTTATGGGAAGGCTCAACTGACACCCTAACTAACTTTTTGGAATCATGGAACAAAGTTAATGAACGTATTCAATTCACTTGGGAATACAGTGACAATTGCATCCATTATTTGGATGTGGAAATACACAGACAACCTAACGAGTGGTTCACTACAATCTACAGGAAACCTACGGATAGGAACTCCACATTACATTATAACAGCTTCCATCGACCTAATCTGAAGAACAATTTACCTTATGCACAGCTGTTAAGAGTGAAGCGAATTGTTTCTAGTGAATCAGAAAGTAAGAAAGAACTCACCATCACACTGGAAAGACTGAGAGCACGTGGGTACCCAACACCCATTCTGGATCTGGCAATGGAGAGGACTAACAAATGAGATCTGAACTACTCAAACCCAAACCTAAAGAACCTTCGAACCACATGGTTGTGGTTTCTAAATACTCCAAGATGACAGTTTCAAGACATCATCCGGAAGCATTGGCCCATATTAACTATGGAACCTGACTTTCAGGGTCTATTCAGCCAACCCCCGATGTTCGCTTTCACCAGAGGTAGCAATGTGAAAGAAATATTGAGTCAACCTTCTTCTACCGCAATTCCTATTGTCTACACAGGTCTCAAACCTTGTTACAACTGTAGCAATTGTAGTAATTGTATCCCTGGGAACAAAACCACTCACCCTATGAAAGGACACACTATAAAACTTAGAGTGAATGCTACGTGCAATAGCAGTAACGTCATTTATATGTTGAAATGCCCCTGTGGCAAATGCTACATTGGACATACTGAGAGAAAAATCCGTGTGCGCATCCTAGAACACAAAAGCAACATTCGCACACAAAACTTGAAATCGAGTGTGGCCTCTCATTTTCTGGAAAACAGACACAGTGTGGCTCAATTGAAATTTCAAATACTTGAGCCAGTCAAAGTCACTGGGAACAATAAGAACACCCTTCTCAAAAGAGAGAACTTTTGGATCCGTCTTATGTCCACCATGGTACCCCATGGACTTAACGATCGCATGGAATTTCTATGCTACCTCTAATGCTATGTCATACTTCATTGATTCATTTTCCTGTATTACTCTTTTTAAGTCACGTTTTTCATAATTTGATATCTGCTTCTGTTTGATACCCTCCTTTCCAACATGGCCTCTGCCTTTCACCTTTCTAGTGAGTGGTTACGTCTCTTTCTATGTTTGATCACCAGTCCTCTTTTCATTTCTTTGCTTCCACACGCCTGTATTTCACTTCGGCTCAGCTGCTCCGCTGACTAACACTGACTCCGCGGAACTCCGCGTAGTTTTCCAACCTCGTCCTTAAGTAAGGTAGGGAGGTGTGGCTCACTGGCTAGAGGCGGCAGACCCGAGTGCAGAGAACGGCCCGGGACCAGGGTTCGATTCCCGACGCGGCAGGGTCTTGGACCAGGATCAGCGGACTGATAATTCTCGCATCGGTGCCCACTCCGACCAGGGAGCACACTCGGCAACTCTGGGCATTAGCTTGCCTCATCTCTACAACGGCCCCCCACAGACGCCAGGGATGCCTGGTTTCACCCTGGAGATACCCAAAAGGGACCATCTCACAGGGAAAACCAGGACGGGTTCCCCAGCGGTCTACAGCGCCGGGACACTCGGGTAGAGTAACTGTGCGCTATACAAGTATCCCACATAAGTACCCGCCTTGGGACTACTCCTTTCCTCGCCTAACTTCCTTCACTTGGGTTCCGTTAGTTTTGATCTTATCTTTCTACTGCTAATTCCGCTTTACTTTTATCCACTTTTTTCATATGTATTAACACTTGGTGATCCTTTCTCCCACACGGGGTGACTACTTTCTAATCTTACTTTACGTTTGACTATTATTATTGTTTGACCATCGCGTACACCTTCTAATTGGCGTTTACCTTTATTCTTGCACCCTTTTCACTATCGTACTGCTTGTAAGTGAGCACTTTTTTATGTTATTTTACTTGCAATGACATTTGGATACTTGATTGAATTGTGCTTTTTTGGATTGTTTTTCTAGAGTAATCCCCTAAAGAAGGGCGTGGCCCGAAATGCATCGGGATTTGTGATAACCTGCTTCAGAATGATTTATCTGATGATGGAAATTTAATTTTGGATATTTTACGTTGATTATGAAGCAGCAATTTCAACAACTGTTGAATAAACAGTAAAGACTTAATGAACTATTCGTCGTTTAATCTGCATTAACTTTTGATGTTTAAATGAATTAGACCTACGAGTCTTTCTTATTGTGCACAGAGGTGCTCTCTCTCAATAGAGTGAGCTTTGTATGCGTTGTAACAATGCCAATCCAGACAGTTGCACCAGGTTGTTCTCCCCCAAGTGAATGATCAGCAAATACGGGCATCCCCTCTGTGGGACCATCTTCGCGAGCCAGGGCAGTAGTGCCCCCCATCGCATACCACTCTTTCCCCACCATTTCACCTCGTGCAAATGTCCCTTCAGTCCCAGGTTACGGCCGTAAACCTGCAGGTCCGCATATTTAGAAGCCCAGTGCACGAAGGAGTGCCCAACGATCCAAGTCACCGTCCTACCGCCCGGGCCACCCACGCAACCTACGAAGAAAAAGATGTTAGAACAGGCAACAAAACAGCGCAACAACCAACAAACCTGCCTGGGACCAATCTACCTCCTCACATACCTCTCACAACAGCGCGACTTCCAACACCCAATCCTCTTAATCCTGTCCCAGGACCAACCCAGGCGGGCCGCCGCAGTCGCAGCCCCAATGCGAAAAGAATGAGTGCCGAAACCAGCCCCATCCATCCCCAGATGCCCAAACGCCATACGCAACACTGCCAACAGCTGGCCAGCCGTCACTCTCGCACCAGACGCATGGCAAAAAATCTCACCACAGCGCTCACCACCCGTCCCCAAGAATGACCTCCACTCCCGAACCGGGCAAACAGCCCCGCCAGACTCATTCAACCATACCCATTTGCCCCTGCCCATTTGATCCGTCTTCGAGCAACCCAGCCAAATCCCCAATCGCCCCGCATCCACGCGCACTTCCTCAAACAACCTACCCGCCCCCCGCCTCGTGCCCAACAGCTCAGACACCCGGAAAGCCCCAAAAAACATCCACACCATGCACAAACGAAAAAGGCCCACCTCAACCGGGTCATAACAGCATTCCGGCAACACTCCAACCAGCCGAACCAACAAGTCAAAAGTCACTGCCTCTCGCAGCCGACCTCCCCCAGCCCCCCTCTCCCGACCCCACCCCCGCAACATGCGAGCCAAAACCACATCCTTGGTTAGGTCAAAACCCAAGAACAAAACACAGTAGAAAGAAATTCCCGCCAACTTCCCAGAGATCGTAGCCGCAGTCAACCCCCGGTCCATGCAAGCCAACACGTAACCCCTCAGACCTTACACCACCGCCGACTCCCCACTCACAACACCATCCACTGTCCAGCCCATGAAAGTACTAAATTCAGACCATGCCAGGCGATAAGTCCTCCTCGTGGTCGGAGCCAACGAACCCTCCACCAGACCAATCATCCTCATTCCCAAAGGCCCAGATGCCGGCCGGCAGCTCGGTCTTGCAGGCGTCCGCTCCCAGCGCCAGGTGTCGGAACCGCTGCCACTGCGAACGAGACAAAGCATCCGCAATGTCATTATTCGCCCCAGGGACATGCTTAGCCCGAAACACCACATTCAGCTGCAGGCACGCCAACATGAACCTCCGCAACAGCAGCAGCACTCGCAGGTCCCTCGCCCTCTGATGATTGACCAGTTCCACCACCGTCATATTGTCGACGTGAAAGAGCACAGACCTATTCCGAAATTCTCCCCCCAACACCACCAGTGCCACCAGCAAGGGGAAAAACTCCAAAAAGGCAATGCTCCTGCCTTGCTTGATCCAGGAGGCCGGCCAGCTCTCCGCACACCATCTTCCATCCCAGAAAACACCAAACCCCGCTGACCCTGCTGCGTCAGAGTAAATTTGGCATTGCCAGACCGCCCTCTCTTCGTCAAAATCCAAGGACACCCCATTGAAATCCTGCAAGAAGGTAATTCATGTCCTCAAGTCCGTCCTCACCTCCAAGGAAATCCTCACTCTGTGATGTGGAAGCACTGCCCCCGACATGGCCATGCCGAGCCGCCTGCAGAACGTCCGCCCTGCCCGCACCACCCTGCACGCAAAGTTAAGGAATCCCAGAAGCTTCTGCACCGCCCGCAAAGGGATCCGCCGTTCCCCCACAGCCCACTCCAGACAGGCAAGAATCTCCTTCACCTTGGTCGCAGGCAGGCGCGCCAACCACTGCACCGAGTCCAGTTCAATCCTCAGGAATGTGAGGCAACAGCTGGGACCAGCCGTCTTCTCGGGCGCCAAAGGCACCCCAAACTGCAAGGCCAAAGCCTGGAACCGCGACAGGGCCCTGCCGCAATCCCCGGACTCCGACCTCCCCAGCAAGAGGAAATCGTCCAAGTAGTGGGTGACTTCCCGGTACCCACTGACCCGCACCATGACCCACTGCAAAAAAGTGCTGAAAAGTTCAAACAGAGCACAGGAGATGGCGCACCCCATGGGCAAAACTTTGTCCACGTAGATGGCACCCCCAAACTGCATACCCAAAAGAGAAAAATCAGCCGGGTGAATAGGCAGGAGACGGAAAGCCGACTTAATGTCACACTTCGCCAACTCCGCACCCGGCCCACAAGTCCTCACCAGGCGGACCGCATCGTCCACCGACGCATACAGCACTCTCGAGTCTTCTTCTGCAATGAAGTCATTCACCGATCGACCCTCCGGCCATGACAAATGGTGAATCATTCTGAACTCCCCCTCCTCCTTCTTCGGCACCACCCCCAACGGAGAAATGATCAGGTCCGGCAATGGCCAGTCAGTAAACGGGCCAGCCACTCTCCCTTCCGCCACTTCCTTCTCCAACTTCGCAGCGACCACCCCCGGCAACTCTTTCGCAGACCTCAAGTTCTCAGCCCAACGACGCTCACGGGACCCTGGTAGCCCACCCGAAAGCCCTCAGTGAACCCCCAGAAGAGCCACGCCGCGGCCTCGCGATCAGGATAGCATGCGAACCACGGGCCCATCGCCTCCACCTTAACCGGTGTAGGCGCCCTTCGGACCAGGCTGGCCCCGCCCCCTCGCGGTCCTCCATTGCTCGGAGGGGGTGGTGAGCGTGAGGCACTGTGTAAGGGCTTGCTTGCCGCCGCACTTCGAGCACTCGTGTTTGAACTTACATGGGTACCTGGAGCAGTACCCCCGATTATAGCTCCAACACGCCCCCGTGGAGTAACCCCCAGGCTTGGACTGCTGACCTGAAACAATGGTGCTGGGCACTGTTCCACCCCCCGCCCCGCCCTGGGCGGGACGCGGCAGAAAAGACCGATACAACACCGGCAAACCACTGGCAGTGTGGGTAGACGCCGTCGAGTGCGAAGACGCCATCCACTGCATCCAAAGCTCCTGGTCAACCTCACCCCAACTCTTCTCCGGATCTGCGCTAACCCTGGCCCGAAACTCCTAGTCGTAGCTTAACCAAGCGAACCCCCCAAACTGCATCTGGGCCTTGCGAATGATGTTCATGTACTGAAACAGCGCAATCGCCCGGTCCAGATACTTCTGGCAATAAACACTGGCATAGATCAGGAAAGCTGACGTCCAATTCTCCATAGTCACCGGCACTCTAGGCCGCCTCGTCAGCTCCCACTCCTCCTCCTTAGAGCCCTCCTTGGCCTGAACCTCCCGATGAAGTAACTGAAAAACGTCCACAAACTCATGTTTCCATATTTTGTCCCTCATTTTCTCCGACAAATGCGAACCAAGAGGCATCGCCAGCCCCATATAGGGCAGCTTCTTGGGCACCTTCACCCCCTTTTCCTCTTTGCCATCCCCTTTGTCAGTCTGCACCCCCAAATTGACCGACTTACCATCCACCTTCTCACCATCCGCAGGGGAACCGCCCGATGGCTTCTCCCCCTCCCGCACAGAACCGTCCCCCACACCCACCGACCGGCAGGTGCGTTTCCGGCCTTCCCCCCCCCCCGTGGAGCGTCATCCCAAGCTGCCCACCAGGCTCCCTCACCTGTGAGTGCAGGCGTCCGCTCCCGGGGCCTTCCTCTGGACTCCGTCCCCCGGACCGCCACTGATCCGGCCTTCTTCTTCGTCCCAGTCTCGACCTGTAACTCACCAAGGTCGTTGTCTCCCGCTGTGCCGCCTACACCTTCCAGGTCATCCCGCAC
This sequence comes from Lissotriton vulgaris, assembly GCF_964263255.1. Classification (NCBI taxonomy): domain Eukaryota; kingdom Metazoa; phylum Chordata; class Amphibia; order Caudata; family Salamandridae; genus Lissotriton; species Lissotriton vulgaris. Next base: position 1,614,483,634 of record NC_141694.1, read on the forward strand.
CTCCCCGTCTTCCAACTCCTCACTCTCAGCACTGTAATCCAGCTCAAGCACCGGTTCCAGATCCACACCCTCGCAGACCACCTCCTTCACCGCTCGCTTCACACCTTTCTGCACACTCCCTCGTCCACGCATTCCAGAAACGCCACGTGCCGACGCCGCCCGATCCCTCGGTGGAGGGACAGCCGCCGCGGACTGCCCTACTGCTTCCGGCCTGCGTCTCGGAGCCGTGTTGCGCCCCGCAAGGCCCCCCCGGGCTCTGCCGACAACCGCCGACTGGGATCCCCTCCCGCCCCTCAGGTCGCTCGAACCTGAGCGGGCCCCGGCACCATCGGGCCTCAAAGCCGTCCCGGCCGTCCCTACTCCGGCCGCACCCCCAGCAGGGGGGGCGGCCTGCCCTGCCTTCTTCGCCTTAACTCTCCTGGCCTCCTCCTCCTGCCTCTCAGCCTCCCGTTCCTCCTCGGAGTTGGGGGTGGGAGGACCCTCAATCTCATGGCCCCAAACCGCACCCACCCTGGCGCGGGTCGCCTCCGCCCACCTGACCTCCTGAATCTGCTCCAAAATCCGCTCCCCGCGGGCTCTCTCCTCCCAAGAAATGGAACCCCAGATCTGAGGGGGAGGGGGCGGGCAGTAGCCAAAGAAATCCCCCCCCGGGGGAAAGAAACCCACCTGCTGGAAACCTTGACCCCAACCAGGCCCGCCGATGGGGACCAGAGCGGGGGACCCGCTCCGGCCCGCCAAAACTCCGGGCGCCACCGGCCTCAAAGCAGCCGGGGTGCCCGCCCTGGAACCCCTGGACAAGTCAATGGGGGCCTCCCACACTAGCTCCCCCGCCTCCCGCAGTGCAACCCCAGGCCCATCTCCCCGAAAAGCATCACTGGCAAGGTGGCCGACAGGCCCATAGGCCCCACTTCCACCCGGGGACCCAACCAGGACCAGAGCAGGCCCAGCAGGGGCCCCCGCCTGCCCCTCCCCCTGCAAGGCGCCGGCCGGCACCGGCAGGGGCCCCTGGGGCGGAAACGCGGAAGGCGCGGCCCTCACGGCCGATCCCGCGGCCCCAGGCAAAAACTCAAGCGGAGGGAAAGCCCGCGCGAAGGTGCTCCTGCGCTTCCCGCCACTCGCCGGATCCTTGGGAACACCGCCCCCCCTCCCAACCACAGACCCCCCCTCAGGGACCAGCTCGTCCTCCTGGCAGGCGAACACCGCCGCCTTGACCCCGGCCGAGGCAGCACGTGTGCCCCTGGTGGCCCCCACCCACGCCTGTTCCATGACCCCCGGCCTAAGAAGGTCATCCCGGCCGGCCCTCGCAAGCAACAGCAAGGCCTCACGGACCTGCTCCGCAGACACACCAGACATCCTACCCAATTAAAAAACTGCCCACAAAGCGAAAGAGAAGGAACCCAGCTGCCGTGAAACAGCTCCGAACGAAATCCAACCAAAGTTAGCACTAGGCCTCACAGAAACTAGTCCTAACTATCTCCTTTTGAGCTCCCTCCCGATGGTGCCAGGCGCAGAAAAGAGGAAGTTCCCTTCCTCCCCCGCGCTTAAATACCCACCCCCTAACTCCTCCCCTTCCCCTACCTGGCCTATCCCCTGCGCGAAAGACCCCGGGGGAAGACTAGTCTGCGACTCTGCTTTCCCCGGGGCCCGGCAGACTGCGTGTGCCTGCTGCCGCGGATCGGGCGGAGCAGGAGTGAGCAGCTTCCGCCTGCGGGATTTGGTGCCTGCTGAGCCCGGTGGTGCGCTGTGGCTCTGTGGGTCAGATCGCTGGCGGTGCACCTGGAGCACAACTGGTGAGAGACGCGGCATGGCTGCGGGGCACTGCAAGGGGCTGTGTGGGCCCGTCCCGTGGAAAGGTGAGAAGGCTCTGACGGAGACCCACGCGTGGAGCCTCCTGCATGTATGCTGGGCCGCCTGTGAGAACGTGGTGGAGGTGGTGCGAGCTGGGCGGCGCTGGAGGGACCCCCAGCGGCGTTTCCAGCGGAGCTCCTGAGGTGAGGATTGAGCTTTGCAAGTATTAGCGAAATGTGGCTGGATGCACGTCTGACCCTATATTCCTGGCTTGATTGAATAACGGGTGAGGCCCATGCTAAGCTGAAGTACTGAAACAACTGCCATTACACGGACATTTGGTGGAGGCTGCTCTGCTGCTCCTACAAGGTGAACAGCAGCTCCTACAAGGTGAACAATCACAGGCTTCTGAGTTAAATGCGCAGTAGGGGGCATAATAGACCACACCTTCGGGACGGCTGTCAGTAAATCTGTAAGTCGAGGACATTGGAAGAAGCAGGGGATGCATAGCTGCTGACAGGCCCTGTGGTTTCTTGTAGGGGCGCTCTGAGATGAGGGACCCCCCTGGCCTGGGGAGTCACATGGAGGTATGTCTGGGGCGCCTGTGGATTGTTGGTTTGTGTGAATACGTGTAGGGCCTGGCCAGGAGAGAGGGGCCCCACAGATAATTTTACAGACTAATCTTGGACCCTCAATTGCCCATATCGAAGTACAGAGCTTGGCGGCCTCTGCCTCTTTCTTTCCAGTGGACGTCCTGAGGTGGTCACCTTGCAAGGAATGGAGTTGAGGTGCGGAGGTGCTCCTTCTCGTGGCTAGGCCTGGACATTACGTCGAAAGTGGGGGACCGCTATTGGGATCAGGCCTGTACTGATTGCCACCATGGGGAAGTTAGATGACCGCCAACCGAAGGTTAACTTTGAGGCAAGGAAAGGAACGCGATCGCATGTGGACCCAGAGGAGGAACAGGCGGAGGCTCAGGCACCCTCGACTGTTGACCTGAGGGACCTGCTGCTGACCATGCTATCTAGTCTGACTTCTATTGAATCCAAGATGGACTCCATATTTGCGCGCTTAGATGGCGTATCGCATAGAGTGGACAAACATGAAGAGCGATTGGCGGAGACGGAGCGGCACATCTCTGATCTCGAAGACACATCCACAACAACTACGTCCCACACGCTTGAAATGGAGACAGTCCTGCGGGTAATTGCGGCCAAAAATGAGGACCTCGAGTCCCGTTCTCGGAGGAACAACCTCCGCATTTTAGGAGCGTCGGAATCAACCTCGACTTGGAGAATGGAAGACTATGTGGAGTGCCTTCTCATTGCTCTCTTTGGAAGGGAGGCCTTCTCACCAGTGTTGGTGGTAGAGAGGGCCCACCGATCGCTGATGGCTCGGCCGGTGCCTGGGGCTACGCCTCGCCTAATAATCGCCCGCCTGCTCAATTACTGGAACCGAGATGTGGCTCTTCGCCTGTCCGGGGAGAAAGGACAGCTCCGCCACGAGGGGATGGCCATCTCGATGTATCCGGATTTCACCATGGCTGTCCAGGAACAGAGAAGGAAATTTCTACAGGTAAAGAAGAAACTACAGCAACTTAACATACCGTACGCAATGCTCTTCCCTGCAAAATTGAAAGTGACTTATCAACACAAGCAACATTTCCTTAACACTCCGCAGCTGGCGCAGGACTTTTTGAAGACCTTACCGGGGCCGGCGGTACAGCGGGACTTTTTGAAGGCCCTGCAGCTGGCGGCGGTACTTCGGATGTGGAATAGTTGCAAGTTAGCTGCCCTTCGCTCACTGCTGTGCACACGCGCCATGTGGTTCTGACCTAGACGATGTAGGTGAGAGGGGCTTTTCTATATCGGGGTGGGGATGGGAGGGAGGTGACCTCTCCCCCCTCACAGAGGGGCTGGACCTGTTGTGTATGCAATAGATTGCTTAATGATGTCGTGGGGGCCTCTGCAGTGATGGTCGATCTTAGTAATAACTGCAAGGTCCCTCGAACCCGCTGCCCCCTGAGATGCTATAGGCAGGTACATTTCATCCCTGTTGCTGCCTACAGGTCAGATATGTATGGCACTGTTCTTACTATGCATTGGAATTTTTTGATGACCATGTACACCACTACCTGAGCACCCTCGCTTTTGCGAGGAAGACCCCTGGGTGCCCTCTGGACTCCACCTCACAGGTGATCCCTTTTTGATATCACTGTGGATTTCTATCCGCGAGTTGTGTTGTTGGTTCAGATGTTTTCCCCTGTTGGGAACTGGCAATGGTGGGAAGGGGTGAGGGGAGAGAGGTATGTGGGCCACAGCAGGTTTGGGCTGCTGATGAGGCTGGAGGGTGGGGTTGGGGGGTTTGGGATTGCATATATTGTAAGAGATTGTAGCAAGTCACAGGCCACTGACTTTCTTGACAGGCTTCCATCGCAATGCATTTCTCGAGTTGCCTTCACTCAATTAGGGAGAATGAGTTATCCTAAGTGTTGCAATGGGTGAACGATTAGCTCCCCCTGTTTACCGTTTTTTCCCCTGGAATGTACGTGGTATGGGAGAAGCCCGTAAACGTAGGCATATTCTATCCTATTTAGATAAGCACAATATTCACTGTGCTGTGTTACATGAGACGCATTTTAGTCCCACTGTTCCCCCCACATTTTCTGCTCAATGGACAAGTCATACGTGTTTCTCCTCTTACTCCTCGTATGCTCGTGGCACGTGTATACTGGTGAGAAAGTCCCTCCCATATACCCCGCTGGGGAATATTATGGATAGGCAGGGCCGGTACTCTATTCTTTGGGGCAGGATAGCTAACCAGACCTTCACCCTTGTGTCCCGCTATGGGCCCAACAGGAATGATCCAGACTTTTTCCATGTGCTTTGGGGAAAGATACTAGAGATTGGGTTCATGCATCTCTTATGGGGGGGGACTTCAATGTGACTGTGGCTCCTAGTCTGGACCGCTCCCCCCCCACAATCGCACCACTACCCTCGATCCCAAGCCACTCTCAAAGTGCTCCTTGAGGACTATGAACTTGTTGATATTTGGTGAAACATGCACCCGACAAGGCGGGAGGGTATCTGCTACTCTACGGCTCGAGCATCCTGGTCAAGAATAGATGCATGGATTATTACGGAAGATCTTCTGGTGGATCCCCACCGAGACCAGGAAGACCGTCACCCAGGCCCTCGTCACCAGCCGACTGGACTACGGCAACGCCCTCTACGCCGGTACCACCGCCAAGCTCCAGAAGAGACTCCAGCGGATCCAGAACGCCTCAGCCAGACTCATCCTCGACATCCCACGTACCAGCCACATCTCCGGACAGCTGAGAGACCTTCACTGGCTCCCCGTCAACAAAAGAATCACCTTCTGCCTCCTCACCCACGCACACAAAGCCCTACACGACCAAGGCCCGAGCTACCTCAACAGCCGGATCAACTTCTACGCTCCCAAACGCCACCTCCGATCAGCCAACCACGCCCTTGCCACCGTCCCCCGCATCCGAAGAGCGACTTCAGGAGGAAGGTCCTTCTCCTACCTGGCCGCCAAGACCTGGAACTCCCTCCCGTCCGACCTGCGCCTGACCCAAGACCACCTCTCCTTCCGGAAGAAGCTGAAGACCTGGCTGTTCGAGCAGTAGCGGCACCCCCCGCCCCCAGCGCCTTGAGACCCTACGGGTATGTAGCGCGCTCTATATGTGTCATTGATTGATTGATTGATTAGTAAGGGCCTTGTCCCATGGGTGACGCACTCTTCCCATCTCCCTAGGACCTATTCGGACCACACCCCGGTGTTGGTCACAGTGACACTTCCACAGACTGATTCTCCTTTTCAGTTTTGGCGCTTTAATCCACTCTCCTTGTTCAGTATTCAAGCAAGAACTAGAGCAGGAGATCACTGATTTCTTTTTCAGAAATGAGGGCTCGGTGGAAAGCTATTCCACGCTGTGGGACGCCTTCAAGGCTACTGTGAGGGGCATATGCATTGCAAAGAGTGGTGGGGTCTTGCGGGATACACGTTCTACCTTGCATCGACTGGAAGGGTAGCTCCGGCATATAGAGGCGGAAATGCTGCAAACTCCCACTCCTGCACTGCAGGCTAAGCTACGCAGCGTCCTTGATGAGTATCTTGAGACGGCGGAGGGAGAATGTCATCACAGGGGTAAATACTTTAGGGCACAGCAATACGGAAAGGGAGATTGACCCTGGAAGATGCTGGCGTCCTTGGTTCGGCCCTCACGGTTCTCGAATACGGTACTGGAAATTGAGGGAGAGGATGGACAAATGCATACTGATGCAACTGAGATTGTAGAGACTTTTAGAGGGTTTTTACAAACGGCTGTATAAAACTCATAGAGCACAGCCAGTGGACTTTATCCCCTACTTCGAGGATACAGAGATTGCCTGGCTAGGGGATGGGCAGAGGGAATTTCTCTTGGGACATCACGAGGACGATGAAATCATTACAGCCAAGATGCAGCTCCGGTCTGGGAAGGCCGCCGGCCTGGATGGCCTCCCGGCTGAATTTTATAAAACATTCCATCACCTCCTCATCCCGGTGCTGCGCCACGTGTTTGAAGAGGCTCGGGAGAGTGGCACACTTCCCCCCTCCATGCGTGCGGCCAGTATTATTTCCATACCTAAGCCAGGTAAATCGCCTTCATCCTGAGACTTGTATAGACCTCTTTCATTAATAAATGTTACGCAAAAATATTGGCCAAGCTCATTGCCAATCGTATTAGTCCCCTTATGACGGCGTTGCTGCTTCCGGACCAGTCTGGATTTGTGCCCACTCGTGGCACATCTCACAATTTGCGGACGCTATTTGCACTTCTCCATGACATAGACCCAGACGTCAACACTGCTGCCATATTTCTCGACGCCACTAAGGAGTTCGACTCCTTGGAGTGGGACTATCTCGCGTTCGTCCTTCAACGCATGGGGTTCCCGACTCCCTTTCTGGAGTGGATCACCTTGCTCTACTCGGGGGGGCGAGCCAGAGTGGTGGTGAATGATATTCAGTCTGCGCCATTCTCTATCACAAGGGGGCACCCGACAGGGATGCCCCTTGTCGCCGCTGCTTTTTGCCATAGCTATCGAGTCCTTGGCAGCGAAAATCCACCAACTCTGTCGAGATTATGCATTGGTTTACCCTGAGAGGCAAATTTTTATCTCCTTATATGCAGACGATTTAACACTCTACCTGCGAGATCCTGAGGTCAGCCTTAACCCCATTCTTCAGTTGCTCATCCTATTTGGCCAGTTATCAGGAGTAAATGTAAATTGGGAGAAATCTCAAATCTTTCCTCTTATGGACTCCACGGGGAAATTTCGCCCTGACTTTCCGTTGAAATGGTGTGGGGCCACCGTTACTTATCTCGGTATTAAGATCTCTAGGTGTCGGGACGAATTGATGCACTCTAACTACGGCCGCACTCTGGATATCATCACAGATAAGGCAGCTGGATGGATTTTGATGCCTCTTTCCATGGCGGCTAGGGTATCCTTGATCAAGATGATACTCCTACCCAAACTCCTTTATTTATTTACTAATATTCCCTATGCTCCCAGTCGATACTTTTTTAACTGCGTCAAGACGCAGCTAATTAAACTAGCGTGAGGAGGGAAACAGCCAAGATTGGCATGGAAAATCCTGACTGGGCCCTTTGAGGTTAGAGGATTTGAGGTCCCGGATATGGACTTGTATTTCTTTGCGCTCAGGCCCACTTTGCGACATATTGGCTCCATCCTCCCCCGTACATGCCCCACCTGGCCATCGAAGATGGATACATGACACCCACACCATGTACAGCATATCTTAGCCTACAGTACCTAGGCACTTGGCAGTTACTACTGTTCAATGTACGACTAGTCCTTGGCACGACTTCGCACGTAAAGTCAAATGCCCTCTTCTTTATTTGCCGCTGGTGCCTTTGCAGGGGAGGCAAGATATTCCAGTCACTGTGGAGGGTGGTTACAGACGCATGCTGCGGAACCTGTCCTGTCTCACTTGGGGTCAGTTATATCACAACGGAAAGTTTAAAACTAGTGAGGAGTTTTTTAGACCCCATACCCTGTTATGCTCAGGCAAGATGTGCGCTCATTGACACAGGACTTCCCGTTAGAACCTACAATCATGATTCCTCTACATAATCTGCAACAAACTCCCCGCGAGCATGTGGTATCGCGATTGTACCGATCAACTCAGAAGGAATGGGAGAGGGGCCCTGCCCTGGCTAAGGGGAGGTGGGAGGAGGAGTTGGGCACCCCCATCATGGAAGAACATTGGGTCTATTGCTGTTGTCAAACAGGGGCTATCTCCGCCAGCAGCCGATTACGTCTGATACATTACAGATACCTTCATCGACTATACTATACGCCTGCCTGGTTACATCGGCTTCAGTTACAAGATACTGCCCACTGTGATAGGTGCGGGCTGGAGATGCTGATTTTGGGCACTTAGCCTGGGGCTGCCCACCTGTTAGGGAATATTGGAGGGAGGTGCTGTTGGCGCTGTCTGATATGATTGACCTACAGGTGCCAGATGATCCCCTAATCGCGCTTTTAGGCAATACGGAACAGCTTCCCGCCAAGATAAGACGGTTCGCCTCCCTGGTCCTCCTGATGGCAAAGCGGTGCATAGCTTGTCCCTGGAGGCGTGGCCGCGCCCCTAAATTTAAAGATTTGCTTAATGACCTTACATACTGCCAGGAACAGCTGCATACATATGCTGAGCTTATGCCACTTTCTTCACAGCCTAAAGATATCTTGGGCCCTCTTCAGGCATACCTTCTTGCACACACTGATACCAGGGAGACGGAGGCGTCCCTAGAATGGGGGACACTGAGAGGAGGGAGGGGGGAGATCCTGCTGGGGTGGGGGAGTCCTTAGAGGTGGAACCACATGCAAACCTAGAGGAGTGGGGGAGGAGAGACACTACACCTTTGATGGTGACCTTTGCTGAGCGTGGACAATTGGGATCTGACTGGTAACAGATATGAGTGATTAGGCGATCGTCAGGGCTTTATTGTGACTTATAGATTTGTAAGGGATGGGGAGATGGGGGGGGGGGTTCGATTATTTTTTCTCTGGCGACCTCAATTGACCACTGCCTGATATGATTGCTTCCTTGACGCGGCCGGCCCACTGGGTTGTAGGCAGATCGCTGTGTTTACATCTTCCAACATCAATCAATCAATCAATCAATCAATCAGCATAATTTGTATAGCCCGCTACTCAACCGTAAGGGTCTCAAGGCACTGGGGGGGGGGGGGTCGCTACTGCTCGAACAGCCAGGTCTTGAGTTGTTTCCTGAAGTACAGATGGTCATATTGCAGATTGAATAATGCTGTGCCGGCCCGATGGGATGTAGGCACCCAGCTGTGTTTTGCTGTATGAGGTCAATAAAGGTTGTCTTGCAAAATAAATAAATAAATCACAATCTATAGGCTGGGGCGCCAGTCCAAATGATTCTATTTAGGGGTAGGGCCAAATCAATGAGCTTATTTGTAACATCACTGTGAATGTATGAACAGGTAAAGATTGGACAGAAAAGTAAGAGAAGGCCCAATAGTTCAGCACTCTAGCCATTTATTTCTACTGAGTTCTTCCAAGAGAATTTTTTTAAGTTTAAATGTTCTTGGGCTGATATTGTCGACGCATTTTGACCTCTGACCCTTTAGAGGTCTCCCCAGGACTTGGGCTGATGATGTAAAAACACCATTCGATGCGTGAGGCATACATGAATAAATCAAATTGCATTATTTTAGAATCTCTACTCACTGATTTTGAGTCTTACAGAACCATGTCAAATACTGGAAAAGGGGTTGGAGTGGGAACATTCACTCCATACACCAGTTGTAGATCTGGGGTTCTATTTAGGAAGAAGAAGAAAACATCAGACTCAATGATGGTCATTTAAGTGGTGTGTTTGGGTGGTTAGTGCTGTCCCACAATGGGAAAAAGTAATAGAGTCCACAGATTAAACCAGAACATTTAGCATAATCTTATGTGGCTACTACGCAAATAAAGAAATCACAATTACCTAGGGATCAGGATTATTGGAGTCAATATCAAACAGATACTTTTAGATGACATTTGTGTGCAACCATGGGACCTTGAAATAGGTTCCCCATGTGTAATGGTGGTCAGTGATGTGAGATAAACTCAGAGCGCCCAGTTAAAATGGAGTGGAATCTTGAATAGGGCTAACTGTGATGCTAAAAGCGAAAACATAGTCTCTTACATTTCAATTTGAGGGAACCAGAATCAATCTTAGGGTTTCCATTAACAGTGGCATGGCTTCAAAACAAGAACCGGTGGTGCTCGCGAAGCAACCATAAAAAATAGCTCACGTACCGCGTTAATTGTGTCACATGTTTAAGGTTGAACCAATGACCAATGAGTACGGGGGAGAAGGTGTACCTGGTTGAAGGAAATGTCTATCTTCTAACTTTTATACAGAACTGCAACATTTGCTGTCTACCAGAAGGTTGGTTTGGATCAAAGGAATTAGAATATCTGAAGAGTGAAAATCCAAGTACAGAAGTCATATATCGCCTTCCTAAATCCATAAGGATCTGCAGAAAGCTTAGGGGAGACCAATTGTCTCTTTCTGGATGTGGCTCAATTTTGGTACCTATCCTCAAATACCTTGATTTCTTCCTGAAAACATTCCTGAAGGCCACCAGATCCTATGTACAGGATACAACCAACTTCATTAATCATGTGGAAGGTCTTACATTTGATGCCACTAACCAGATGCTGTTGACATTATATGTAATTTCCTCGTATATAAACATTCTTCAAGAAGAAGCCCTGGGAATATTAAACTGTATCTGGACCTAAGAAAAAGATCTCACTGGGTGCATACAGAATTTATTTTGAAGTTAACTGAGCTGTCTTTAACTATTTTCTTTTCAATGGTTTGTATTACATTACATTTATGCCGGAGAAGGCAATTCAATACATGGCAGAATTGTTTAAACTAGTACGAGCATCATAGTATCCCTTTCAACCTCCCAGTGTCAGTGGCCCTTGCCATTGCCCCAGCGTCAATGTTTGTGTCCCTAATCAATATTCCACTGTCACTGTTTCTAAATCAATATCCCATGTAGGTGCTGGTGCCCTTGTGTCTGTGTCGCATTGACTGTGTCTTGTGTCTGTGTCCCATTGACTGTGTCTTTGTAACAGCACTTCTGTGTGATTTCTGTCGTCCCAAGTCAGCCGTCCACTGTTAATGTTGGTGCTCCAGTGACAATGTCCTAGTGTTAATATTTGTGAACCATGCCTATTTTCCAGGTTCACTGCCCCCATGTCAAAATCAACATATCAGTGTTGGTGTCCCTGCCTCTATGTCCCAGTGGCAGTATCCCTGTGTCTCAATGTCAGCATCTTAGTATCAGTGTCCTCATCAGTATGCACATCAGAACGCTGATGTCTCAACCCCCTCCCAGTCAGTGTCCCTATGGTTTGTTACTGTACTTATATTATTTCTTAGCAAGTTCTTGTGTCCTAGCATCCGTGTGAGCTAGTAAACTCCCCCCTAAAAGTGTCCCAGCATTAGTCATTGTGCCTCATGTTGATATATAACAGAAGACTAATCCTTATGCCCCGAAGCAGAACCAGGGGATACAAATAATATTTGTTGGACTTGGCCCTTTTGGCAGGTTCACCCCGAAACATTTTGCATTTTCCTAGCCTGTTTCTGTAACCTGGTGTTGGTGATTTAGGCCTCTGAGCACTTTTCACTGTGGTCCAGTCTAAAGTGTGAGCGCTCTGTGTGTATGTATGGTAAGAGTGGCCTGCCCCCCCATAGGATTGCATGGGAATATGTGTGGTCACGGTAGTTCCTGATGTGTGGGGAGTGCAGGGGCGAGTTTGGTATGTGCAAACTTGTGAGACTAAACGCTGTGCGATGATGTGCGCAGATTTAATGTGTCTAGTGTAGAAGTGCCCCTTTTAGAAGTTGGCATGTCTGTGCAGTAAATGTGAATTGACTGTCTGGCTTGTGATTGGCTGGAGCTGGCTGGTGTGCCAGGAGTCAGGATGGGTCTGCCCGGTGGTGAATGGAGAGATCTGCATGTTGATGAGAGTGAGGAGTGCACCTGGGACCTGAATAGGGCTGTGCCTTCCCTCCACAATGCTGGCTCCACCCCCTGTGGTGCGTCTGATGTCCCTAGCATGTCCTGTGAATAGAGAGAGGGGCTGAGCAAAACAAAGTGCTCAAGAACCAGTTCTCCCCCGCCCTACATCCTTAGAAAAAGGATTTCTGTGTATAAAAAGAGGGGTTGTGACCCCATGAAAAGGTTCTTGTTCTGTACTCGAATCTACCAGGGGCGTGCTGCTGCTGGGGCCCAGGGGAAGGCTTGCCTCCCTGGGCCCTGCCTAGCCCCTTGATTGCTGGAGGACTTCTTTCTGGGATTCCTCTGCCTTGCCTGGGGGACTGGAGGACTTCCCTTTGCTGAGGAACTGGTTGCTCCATTTCTTTGCCCCAGGACCTTGCTGCATCTTTTAGCGCCCTGGGCACGCTGTGCTCATCCTGCTTTTTGAACCTTTAAGATTCCCCTGTAATACCTTATGGCGGGTGCCTACCCCACTTATGGTTTTATGGAACTGCAGGTGCCCACCCTGTATTATGGCCGATTATCTTTATTTTAATTTGCGGGTGCCCACCCCGCAACTTTGGCCGAAATCACAGTGGGTGCCCACCCCGCTGTTTATTTTTCATCTCGAGGGAGCCTACCCCTTGTTTTTGCCCCTGAGAGTTCACCACCGCAGCTGCGGGCCAACAGGAAGTCAGGGACCGTAGTGCATGGAGGCGGGCGGGACTTCTTCCGGTTTGGAAGGGAAGTCCCGCCGCCGCGCTGGGATTGGAGGAAGCCTCGCGAGTCAAGGAGGCAGTGCCGGTAGCGCTGTGGAGCTCCCCCGAGAGAGGGAGAGCCCCACGGTGGCAGCAGAGGAGAGTCCTGGGTCCCAGGAGGGGGACCGGGTGTAGGAGTACAGCTGGTTTCCTGCCCCTACCGCATCCACGAGGAGGAGTCTTCCCCCCACCAAGAGCCGGTAAGCTGAGACGGCTGAGGGAGGAGGGGGAAGGCCACATGGGTGCACCTCATGGTGCCTGGTGAGGCACAATACCGGATTTCTTTTTCTTGAGCAGGCCCCCACCGTGGCTGGCCCGCTCCGCCAGTTTAGCACATTTGTTACGTGCAGGGCCAGAGTGGGCCGGGGGCAGTTCCAGGCCCACAGGTATTTCCCGACCCCAAGGGCACAGAGTCAGAGCGGTCGTTGTGCTCAGTGGGACGCTCCAACGGTTTGAGGACGTAGTTGATTATCTAAAGAGTCAGTGTGCTCCACGGGGGCAAGTTCTGCTTTGGCCCTGATTTATTTAAAGTCCCTGTGAGGGGCTTGGGGCCTCATCTGTTCCACTGAGCCCCGTGGGGCTTCCATGCTTTTGGGCCCATTATTCCTAGAGCCTGAGGGCTCCAACGCTGTGCATAGTTCTCGCCAGAGCCTAGATGGCTCCAACGTTTAGGCGCAGTTTTATTCCTAGGGCCAATCAGAGCCCATGCTGCAGTTTACTCCTTTACAGCTGCCCAGCAAGTAGTGGGCAGCTGCATCGTTTAGGCGCCATTGGAGTAAGAGTCCCTGAGAGGGACAGAAGTGGCACAGAGGTGCCAGGCCTTCCCCAGCTGCGCAGCCCTTAGTGCCAGCTGTAGCGTTTAGGCCTCCCCGTGAGTGTTCTCAGCTGCCCAGCAAGTAGTGGGCAGCTGCAACGTTTACGTTTGTGCAGATGGGGCACCCCTGACTGGCGCTGCACTGGCAGCGCTCCCTGACATTCTGGACACAGGGCATTTGAGCCCCTTTTTGGATGGCCGGTTGGCCAGGGGGGCTGGTAGATGTGTAGGGCGCAAGGCCCTAATGTGATTTATGCGCTGAAGATAATGTGGTGCTAGGAAATGTAATGTATTTAGTATGTTTTGCGCACCCTGTGTTTTATACCTCTAAACTGTGGTTTATGATTATGAGGTTGTGTAGCATATTATGGTTTATGCTAGTGAGATTATGATTCACTCTGTAATTTACGCCCCTAATGTGAGTTATACTTCGGAGGTAGGTTCGAATGTGTTTAGACTAGTGAGAGATTGCATAATGTGTTTATGCTGGTGAGGTTGGCGCAGAATGTAGTTTGCGCCTGATGTGACTGTGCATTATGCAATTTATGTTACAGTTGAGGTGGAGTACAGTGATTACCAGTAGTTACTGGTTGTATGTTTATGATCTATGTTACTTGTACCAATTTCTGCTAAGTGCTGATTCTGACAGTGGCCCTGTGTAAATAATCCCTAGTGAATATTGCCCGTGCCAGTTAGCACAGTGTACGGTATGTGTTTACTATTCTAATGTGTTATGAGAATACAAAGGCTATTTTTATATAACCTTGTGTGGAGTTCCTTTTGTAGTGTGCCTGGGATGTTGTTGCTGTGTGCGTGCGCAAATGCTTTACACATTGCCTCCGGGATAAGCCTGACTGCTCGCGCCAAGCTACCAAGGGTGTGAGCAGGGGTTATCTTGGCATGTAACTCCCTCGCCCTGACTAGAGTGGTGGTTTCTGCCTGGCTTTGGCGCAAGCCTTAGCCACCCAGAAATCCCATTTCTAACAATATTTATATGCAATGGTTCAGTGTGAGTTGTTTAGGTGAAAAAAGCTGTTCAGTACTGGTGTGATCACTCTCAGCTACAAAGCAGTGAACTGAAAACAAACACAAGCAGAATGACTAAAAAAATTAGGAGATACATTGCTCATATTTAGCGATGAGATCATTGACGATGAATAGCCAAATGTGTCTTTTGTTGTTGTTGATGTTTGTGAATTTATGCTCTTGTTGAGGCCAACAGACTGATAGCTTACATCCTGATGAGACCCACAGAGCCTTGATAGTGGGTAGAAACATTGACAACAGCTCAATGGTTGTCTACAGATTACATACAAGAGAGATCAACATTTTATGTTGGACTTCTGTTTAAATGTGATTTGCTAACTTTCTGTTGAATCATGTATCAGATTGTAGCATTTTGATATTCATCACCAATGAGCACTATGCCATCTGCACTATTGTTGATTTCTTTATCAAACATTAAATATATAAAACATATACATCTCTAAAATTCAACAAGAGAGGCTCATGTGCACATTTACATGTGGTGATTTAAGTAGTATGCAGGTTGGATAAAATATACAATACCTGCCTACAGAAATCCCATTGAACAGTTTTATATGATTATGTGCCCCATGTCAACACTTCAGTTTCACTGTTCGCACATCAGTCTTGGTGCTCTTGTTACAATGTTCCCTGTTCCAGTTGTATAAAGTTGGTGTTGATTTCCCTCTGTCATTATCCTAGTGACTGTGCCTATTTGCCATTGCCCCCATGTTAGTATTCCCTTATTAGTGGCCTAGTATCAGTCATATTTTTTCTCTGTACCCATGTCAATGTTGGTGCTCCTGTGGTGGTAAGCCAGTAAGTGTGTTGGTGCCCGCTTGTCAGAGACTCTGTGTCATTGCTGGTAATCATTTGTCCGTTATCTGGTATCACTTTGAACCACCTCCCCTACCTAAATTAGTCTACCAGCTTTAGAGTTCTACATGATGTGATGTTATTATAGGTTGCTTATAAACTGCCTTAGGGTGGTATTCCCTAAATCCTTTTGCCTTTTCCCTTACTGTTTTGCTGAATTCATTTTAGTTGGCCTTAGGATTCTGTGCACTTTATTGCTACTAACCAGTGCTAAAGTGCTTTTGCTCACTCCCTAAAATATGATACAACCAGCCTACACCCGATTGGCACATTTCATTTACTTAGAAGTCCCTAGTAAAGTGGTATGCCATTTTCCCAGGACTGTGTTCGACATAGGTACACGCTTCGCAAGTAATAAAAAACAGCCTTTTCATCATTAGAAACTACGTGTCCCCGAATCCTTGAAGCGATTGTAGACATTGGTATATAGGTGTTTTAAGATGGCCCCCGGTTACACCAGAATCGAGCCATTTTGTTCCGGGAAGTTGCTGATAACAGGTACTAGTCATCTACCCATTTGAGACGGCTGAATGTACGAGCTGCATGAGCGGCAGTGGCGCTGTTCATCTGTGAGTGTACATGCATTTACAAAAAATTGTTACATCTGTATGTGCAACGATTGAGGACATACGCGATTTGAAATAAAAGCGAGGAGGTGATACAGACATCGCTTGATAATTTGCGCTTTGAGCGCGCCACGAGGGAGCTTGCGAAAGAAATTAGACTGTACCTCGCGCATTCCCAAGAATAAGGGTTGTGCGTTTGAGATATCCTTTGACACACTTTCTCGTATTATCTCAAGCCGTAATGATAAGGGACAAAAAAGTTTCTAATGAGGAAATGTATTTATTTGCCAGATTCCGCTTCGACAATTTGATTATGAGTGGACACACAGCTGCAATCGCAATTCGATCCTCTTCATGAGAGGTACAACATAATCGTCTTTTATCCTCAATGAGCCTCACATTTGATCTAGCCAACAAAGTTACAATGTAGCCCTTATTCTTTTTGTAGGTAGAATTGTCCTTTATCTCTACAAACAGCACAACAGTATACAGAATTTTTTCCTGTGCCAGAAGATATCGAAAGAGGCCAGGATTCCAGAAGATTTACAGGCACCGCTCTGCATTCCTTTTTTTCTATCCAAAAAAAAAAAAGGAATGCAGAGCGGTGCATTCCTTTTTTCTATCCAAGTTGCACCACTAATTATTTCCACCATGAGTACCTGGAAATAATTAGCGGTGATAAAGTTGGAAAGTTATTTGCTTATAAAATAGCTGACGAACGAGCTAATACTTTGATTAAGAACTTAAGGGGTCCTAATAATAATATAATTGACCAACCAAACCGAATCTTAGAACATTTTGCTGCATATTATAAAAAATTATATACTCCAGAAAATCAACCGACAGGGGCGGCTATCCAGAATTATCTGGATAATTTCCTAGAGAAACCCGACTCTCTTGAGCTGGAACAACTATCTAACTCTATCAGTGCATGTGAAATTAGAAAGGCGATCTCTTCCTTGTCAGCTGGGAAAGCATCCGAAGAAGATACAATTCCGTTAGAAATTTATAAGGTGTGCGCCGAGGAACTTATACCTCTCCTCGCCCAAGTTATTAATTACATTGGGGAAAACAAGGAAGCCTCGAAATCTTGGAATAAGGTAAAATTGGTCTTTTTAAAAAAAAAGGGAAAACCACCTGATGTGTGCGGTTCGTACCGCCCTATATCGTTAATTAATGCGGATGCGAAAACATTTGCTAAAGTGTTAGCCACTCACCTAGCACCTATAATACCGAAAATAGTCAGCCCAAACCAACATGGGTTTGTAATCGGCAGGGACACCACCGCACATATCAATATGGCTGTGACAGCCTTCGACATAGCTGAAAAGGAATCCACCCCACTCGGTATGATTATGCTTCATGCAGAAAATGCTTTTGACCGAGTGGGGGGGGACTACTTGTGGCTAGTTATGACTGGCCTTGGCTTCAGGGGTACATTTTTGAATTGGAAACAGTCATTATATGACAATCCCATGACCAAAATTAGTTATGCTGGTTTATTATCAGCCTCGTTTATTATCGCCCCAGGAACCCGCCAGGGGTGCCCCCTGTCACCTCTTTTATTTGCTTTATCAATAGAACCATTTCTTCATGCCCTACGAGTACAATCTCTTATTACTCCTTTTATGTTTGGCCCTCATTTACTGAAGCTCACAGCTTATGCTGATGACGTTGCCGTATATTCAACTGATATTGGAAAGGCGATGCAGGGCATCACACTAGAAGCTAGTAGATTCGGGGACGTCTCTGGTTATAAATTAAACTTAAATAAAACCCAAATAATTGCTAATTACAAACCAGGTGGACTAATTATTGGATTGTGCCCGGCGGCTACTTACTTAGGGGTCAAGTTATCTGCAAATATCAAGGATTTAATTAAAATAAATTACGATGACCTAGTCAAAAACACTATAATTTTGTTAAAAAATGGCATAAACTCCCTTTAAATAATATTGGTAGAATTAATTTGATCCGTATGATAATTGTACCCAAATTTTTTTACTTTTTCCGTTCTATTCCTTTGGCCTTATGTAATTCTTTTTTTTTTAAACTAGATGGGGTGTTCAGCAGCTGTATCTGGGGATACTGTAAAGCTCGTAGATCTATGACACTTTTAAAAGGGGCTTATGGCATGGGAGGGATGAACTTCCCGGACTTTAAGTTATATTTTTGGGCAGCATTTGTTGGATGTTTACGATATTTAATTAATTCTGAAGGCACAGACAAACAACCTTACTTTCTTACATTTATGTTTGATCTGGATGCGAAAATGTTTTTATGGAGGATCAATGACCCCAATTACTACAAAAGGGTGCGTTTTAAGACAGCTAGGGATCTAGTTAAAATTTGGCGTAATATTCAGGCCTTCTGCAACATGACTTTTTTCCATCCTAAATTGATTTTGTGGGGAAATCCTGGCTTACTGGGAATATTCAGTGATGGATTAACTAACATATGGGGAGCGTATGGAATAAAAAGCCTAGGGGATCTGTATGGAGCACAAGGGTTTTTGAGCTTCGAAACACTTAGAATATTATATAATATCCCTGAATCCATGAGGTTCAAGTACATGCAGATATTTAATTTTTTTACTCGAAAAATGAAACTACAGAATATCTCTGATTCTAGCATATGGGATAATTTCTACTCGCAGGAATCTAAGTCACTAATTAGTCATTGTTATAAATCTTTTAATACTTACAGAAACTTGGACTGCAGTATCCTATCAGAGAAGTGGAGCAGGATGTTAGGGATCAACATCACTCCGGCTGTAATTAATTCATCTCTACGCAATATGAACAATTTGGTCTCTTCGTCAAGTTTAAGATTGCTGCAATTTAAAATAACTTGTATGCTCTACCATACCCCAGAAAGAATAACTAAATGAGCTTCGAACAGTATATACAGCGACCAAACTAAATGCCCTAAGTGTGCGTTAGCTGCAGCAGACCTGGGGCGCATATTTTATACTTGCCCTAAACTATTGGAATTTTGGACATCTCTCGAGAACATAATGACATTGAAATTAGGGGGCACATTTCCTTTAGATTCTGCGCTAGTTATGTTAGATACTAATGTTAGGAACATCCCACAAAGACCCTTAACCTCCGCTAAACTCATAATCGTTCGTGCCAGGATATCCGCTATTCCCCTAATCGCCCACACAAAATGGAATGGTGGTCTCTTCTTAACAAAATTTACAGTATAGAATTGGCGTTGGCTACACTCATGGGTACCAAGTCTCTAGCTAAATTCAATACGATTCGGGGTCTCTCTTACTCTAAGTGAAAAATGATTTATTATCTAGATAACTGTCGATTTATTTTGTATATCTGTTACGATATATGTATTTACTTTGTCTGGATTTAATAAGAATTTGCCAAATGATTTAACATCAATTTAATGTCAATTCTGTAGATGTTTAGACTATCTTTTTTTCTTTCCTTATTCTCTTTTGCTTGATTCGTTTTGTTTGTATACCTCTGTTTCCTGTGCTGCTAATAAAAAAAGAAAAAAATAAAGGAATGCAGTGGAATAATAAAAACGTTACTGTTTTTCTGCATTTTCACACATACAATTGACAAAGCCCTGATGAAAGTCCAGGAACTGGTTTCCTTGGACTAGAAATGCGTCAACACATCTGAAGGAGCAATTTATAACACCAAGCGCTTCAACTGGCTGTGGCCAGTTGCCAAGTTGTCTTCTAATTAACGTCTTGCTCTTTCTCTTTGACTTTGTCTCACCTTTTTTTTTTCTTCTTGAATATAGATTTGCTCTATTAAATAAGAATTGGTTAATTTCATGTTTTATATGTGTATTGTGGATTGTGGATTACGTGTAGATAATTGTATATTTGAAATGTATATATTGTTGTTTTGTAAATAGTTGTGTACAGGTTCAAGTGAAATATAGTGAATGTATTTGTTCTTTTTCTGTATAATTCATATATAAAAAATTATTGTAAAATATTGAAGTGGATCGGTATAAATAAAAATACCAGGCCAAACATAAAAGAATTTTTGTTTGCCCTATTGGTTTGAATAAGTGTTTAAAGAATAAGGTGGGGGCAGGCATTTTGTGTTTCGTTGCAACATATTAGGGTCCAGCCTACCCCACCTCCTTTGTATGGGCCTAACTCCTTAGTTTTACAAAATTTTCCCAGGACAGGTAAATTATATGCTACTAGTGAGTCTGCAGCACTTATTGTGCCACCAACCTTAGTAGCCTTTAAACCATGCCTCAGGACTACATTGCAGCCTGTATGCTGTTTTAAACTGCAAATTCGACTTTGCAAACTAAACCCCTTGCCAGGCCTAAGTCTCCTTTTTTATGACATGTAAGACACCCCTAGTGTAGGCCCTAAATATCCCATAGGCCCGGCTGCATATTATGTAACAAGTAGCATGTTCTGGTAGTGAAAAACTCACAAATTCATTTTAAACTACTATGAGGCCTATAACTCTCACAGGATTATACTGGGTTACCTTATTACATTTAACAAGAGAAAACTTTTATTTGAGAGCAGGTAGAAATATCACATTTGGTGTCTAAAGAATTGTAATTTAAAATCCTCTTTAATAATAAAGTCTGGGTTTAAGTCATAGTTCTGAAAATGCCACTTTTAGAAAATGTATATTTTCTTGTCCTAAGCATTTGGTTCCAGCAGCCAGGGTCACATGACTAGGTGCAGTGGACAGTTGGCATTTGTATATTTCTCTCAGCCAGCCATGCAATAGGGGGATTGGGTGGTGGCAGGAATGGCCATACTGGCAAGATTGGGAAAGAGATGTACACAGCTCTACTTGTACTTCAAATATACTGCTGCAGTTTACAAACAAAGAACTTCACAGTAGCCTTTTGTAACTCCAGGCATCGTGGGACCAAGGCAGGTAGGCATGAAATTCCAGACACCTTAGTGGAGGGACCCCAGGTATAAAATTAGGACCTTCAGACCCACTCTTCAATACACTTCTACACCGACGGAAGGCTTCTCAAAGGACTGAACTGCTGCCTGTGGCCTGCTGTGTACTTCAGAGGATTGCCCTTACTGCACCAAGAGGACATCTCTATTGCCTGAAGCCTGCCTTGTGCCCATAGCGAACTGCCCTTCTGCTTGCAACCTGCTTTTCTGGTTCAAGGGCGTATTGGCTGGCTTCCTGATCAGAGCCTCAGAGACAGAAATGACACCAACCACCTGGAAGCCGCACCTGGACCCAGTCTGAGTGAGTCCTTACTACTCCAAGTGGTGTCCCTCTAATCCTGGGCACTTGGAAGTGGGGCTAAATAGGCCCAGACAGCAAATGTGCCCAGATAGCCAAAATCCAAAACTTGGGAACATTTTCAGTCAGAAAGTGCTCGTAGAACTGAGAGGAGACCAGACCCTACCTGCCCACCAATCCACCCAAGGTGCATCACCAGTTGGCCTGACGTGTGGTAGCTCTTGTAACCTTCTTATCTGCAGCAGCAAATACTTTTTAACGGCTCCTCGCAGAAGGGGTATGCAGGTTTGTGGACGTCCTATCAGCTACAGCGTGCAGCTTTGTCCCTGTGAAGATTTTTTACTTCCATAAAAGAGACTCAGGGACATATTTACAAGCCCCTAGCACCACAGAAACGTCCATTTTAGTGATGTTCCTGTGGCAACAGGGCCTTCGCCTTCTTCACAAGGCGTCGTTAAGCCACTTAATGTGGCTTAAGGCCGCCTTGTGAATAAGGCACCCTTTCACGCTATAGTGTGAAAGAGGCAGGCAATGGGTGTTATGGTGGGTGTTCCACCCCAACACCCATTGATTTTGATGCTGCCCCGTTTTTGCAAGGGTGGCGTGAATATGAGGCAGCGCCAAAATTAGGACCGGGGAAAACCTGGTCTTACCCTGGTGAAACAAGGAGAAATGCTATATTTCACCTACTTTTTGCTGTTTCTATGTGTGCTGTGTTGTGCAACACACATAGAAACAGCAAAATGCCATTGATTGTTTATGTGCAATAACAATCTTTTTTTTTTAAATGACGAGCTGCAACAAATTGAAGTTACAAATCGCCGTTTCAGATTGTTTATGTGCAGCACGAAACACCCTTCCACTCAACACAGATGCCCTTGCACTATGGCGTAAGGGTGCCTGCGTTGGCGCTAGGCAGCTGTAATTAGAACCAGCGTAGGTGGAAACGAAGGGCTGCAATGTATGCAGCCTGCGTTTCAGTGCTGCGTTAAGCCAACAAGGCTAACGCTGCCTTCACCACTTCACTTGTAAGTATACTCTCAAATCTGAACATAGAAATCTTCACTGCAACTTTGTCCAGTGAGTCCTCGATGACGACACCTCCTTCTTGATCACCGTCGGCTGTCCTCCTCGTCTGACCTTTACCTTCTCAGATATTTTTCTTCAAAATTTCTTATAAATATGAAAGGTAAGCGAAGAGAGTGCCCAAACTATTTAAAATATCTGCACTACACTCTATTGGGGTATCGCACAGCTGGATGGTGCGTCGATCTTTTAGTTATTATTTTTCAATTTAAACTTTCAAAAAATCAGAACTCTGTTTCTGATGTATTACAATTGGTTCTGATTTATTACAATTTACTCTATTTTTCTAAATCATTGTGAGATTCTTCTTGTGTTGTGTTTTTACTTTATTACTGTTTAAGTGGTGCATAAATACTTTACATATTGCATCTAACTTACGCCTGAGTGCTTTAGTGCTAAACCACAAGTGGATTAAGTATAGGTAAATTTAGTGACTTTTTGTGGTGCACCATAACAAGGTGTTTGGCTGTTGCTTGAGAAAGGCTCACACCCCCTCAACCAATAACCCAATTTCCTGTGCCTACTTATTCCTTTGTAAGAAATTGTACTGTTGGCCGACTGGGCTGTTAGCCCTGGTCAAGCAACAGGCACAATCCCTGGCAAAATTACCCACAATCAGAGCAACTCAACGCTACGCACAAAAGGAATGTGCATGCTGCACCTCTCAATCAGCCAAAGGCTAACCTGTCCAAAATATATACAGAATAGTGAGCTACTCGCTCTTGTAGTGTGCACTTCCACTACCCCCGTTGTCCCCAAGGGGTGATCGTTTTTTTGATCCGAAACTGAAATTCCACTCACTGTGGATTGCACCACCATCCAACAGTTCCACAAATGTCAATGGATTTAAAGAAAAATGTCCATCCAGAATCTGTTTGCTTTTATTCTTCTTTATTCAAATTTCATCTGGCAGCCAACGCGTTTCGTTCAAAAGAACTTCGTCAGGCCGTGCTGTCTGTTTCTTGATACACACAGACTTCTGCTTCTATCCTTCACATACGGTATTTGGTTGACATATTTTCGGCTACTGTGCCTAAGGAACGGCATTGCTGCGATGATATCAGGAAGCTTGTGGATTAAGTACAGGTTAATTTAGTGACTTTTTGTGGTTCACTATAACAAGGTGTTTGGCTGTTGCTTGAGAAAGGCTTACACCCCCCTCAACCAATAACCCAAATTCCTGCGCCTACTCATTCCTTTGTAAGAAATTGTACTGTTGGTCGACTGGGCTGTTAGCCCTGGTCAAGCAACAGGCACAATCCCTGGCAATGTGAGCCACAAAAAGTCACTAAATTAACCTGTGATTAACCATGGGTAGCATGATACAAAAAGCAGTCAGGATTAAATTAAAGGCAATGTGTAAAGTATTGATTCAGCACACAAACAGTAATAAAGTGGAAATATAGCACAAGAAAACCATAGACCTATTTAGCAAATCAGAATACATTTTAATAAATTATTTGACACCAAAATGACAAAAATCCATTCTGTGAAACTGGAGTTATGCATTTTTAAAGTTTTTAGTTAAAACTAGAGCATAATAGATCAAAGCCCCAACCGCAGACATCTAGCAGCACGATACCAGGTCAAAGTAAAAATATATAGCTGACCATGATGTAGCACCGGTTGAATACAAGAAATGGATTGGGCCCAGTCATTGCTTACCTTCAGATTTAGAAGAATTTTGAAGAAAATATTTTGAGAAGGTAAAATTCAGCAAGGCAATGCTGCAGGCGAAGTCCAAGGAAGCAGCATCATCATCGGGGATCCTTTGGACAAAGTTGCAGTGAAGATTTCTACATTCGGACTTAACTACTTTTCCAGAAGTCGAAAATATCCAGCAGGACGAGGCAGGAGGTTGTTGTCGAAGACAGATCCAGGGGGTCAGCTACCCCTTTGGCGAAGTACCGCTGAAGAGGATTTGCTGCTGTGGGGAAGAACGTAGAGGGAGCAGCCGCAATGTCAGCAGACCAGCGATGCACCTTGGGTGGATAAACAAGCAGGTTGGTAATGGACTTCTCTCAGGTTCTCAGCGCAGGTTTTAGCTGAAAAAAGTTTTGGATTTTGGCTATCTAGGCACCTGCAGTACCTCACCAAGGTCCATGACTGAAGGGATACTACTTGGGAGTTCAGAATTAACTCAGGCTAGGTCTAGGTGCAGGTTCAAGATGGTGGGAGCCTTTTATGCCCCTGTGGCTCAGAACAGGAGGCCAGCAAACTAGCTCTTGGAGTCACTCTTGTGGTCCTTGATTCAGGTGAAGAAGCAGAACTCAAACAGCAAGGCTGGCCTCTGAGGGTTCGAGGCAGGCTACATACAGCAAATCCATCCTTTCAGGTGTTGCCAAACAGTCTTGTGAACAGCAGGCCACAGCAGTAGACAGTCCTCTGGGAGTAGAGTGAAGAGTGTGTCTAAAGGCCCTATTTTTATACCTGGTGCCTTCTTTAAAGTTTTAAGTCAGGAGACGTTTCTAGAGGTTTCTATTTGAAGTGCTTGTGATTTCCTGACTGCCCTGTCCTGGCTCCAAGCTGGCTGCAGGGACAATGTGGAGGTGACAATCCCTTTGTGTGAAGGCAGAGTACAGTCTAATCAGTAGCAAGTGGTGCTGTGCCCTGCTCTTTCACCTCATACTGCATACAGAAGGCCCCCGTAATTGCTCTAGTGTGTAAATGTCTGGGAGGAATTCACAAAGCCTGTCATTTACACCCAGTTATGTGACCCTGTAGAGAAAGGAGGCATCGAATGGCTAAGGGAAGGAAAATGAATACTTTCTAAAAGGGACATTTTCATAATTGTAATTGTAGAAAAAATGGTTTACTGGTTGAGGAGGGTGAAATCCTTCTCAAGTGGCCACCGCAATTCTTCTCAAGGTGAAGTCACAAGCAAATCTTAAAATTACATGTGCTTAACCCTCAGGCAGCTTGGCACAGACCAGTCAGGCTTAATTCAGAGTCATTGTGTAAAGTATTTGTGCAACACTTCCAACAGTAACACAGTGACAACACACCATAAAAGAAGCGCTGAGCAAAGTTAGAAAACAGAGTAATTTTTAATAAATAAAACAAGACGAAAATGACAAAAATCCAATTTGTAGAACTGGTAATATTGAGTTTTAAAGATTTTAGTAAAAACAGTGCAAAAAGGCAGACCAGGACATAGTCTAAAGTTCAAGTCGACCACGTTGAAGTGCAGGCTGGCTGTAGGCAGACAGTTAGGCCTGTTGAACAGAGTAACTTAAATCCTAGTTTGTGGAGCATTGCAAGGGTCCGCATTGAAACGCGTTGCATAGATGAAGAGGTAGGTCAGTTCCAAAATTAGACTAGACTGCAGTCCGAGGTCCTGCGTCATTGTCGAGGGTCGCACGACCAGGGCTTACAATGCAAAGTCCAGAGTTAAAGATGCGTTGTGTGGTCAGGGCAATGCATCTGTCTCTAGAAGCTGTGAAGCTGCGCTGCAGAGTCCAGTGTCGTCATCGAGTCGGCCGCCGACAAGGGAAGCAAGGGCCTGCGTAATGATTCATCGCACAGCGGCAGGTCCAATGTGGCAGCATGCTGTCATGTGGGTCTTTGCAGCATTTCCAATCCACCCAGAAGCGGCAATGGGTTGGTTCTGCTCAGGGTTGAGGCGCACAGAAGAGGAGATACATCCGTCACTCTGGATTCACAGAGGCTGGTGGAACACCTTAGGTCCACTTCCAAGGGTCCAAGACTGGGGTGGCACAACTTGGCAGAGTGGGCTCACAGATGGCAGAGATCAGGTGCTGGTTCAATTTTAAGGGCGCCTTCTGTTAATGAGGCTCAAGTCAGGAGGCCACTCAACTAGCCCTTGGAGTCAATCTGTGGTTCTGGGTTCAAGAGATGCATGTCCAGTCCTCACCCAGGAAAAAGGGCAGTAGGCAGTAGGTCAGTACACCAGTTAAGTAGTACAGCAGCACAGCAGCCTGGAAGAATGGCTGTCCTTCAGTAGCTCAGCATTCCTTCTTCCTTGAAGAATATTTACAGGTCGAGCAGTATATTGAAAATGCCAACTTCCTAAAAGTTGCAATTTCAAAATCATAAGTTAGTATTCTTTATTACAAAGAAATTACAGCTCATTAAATGTAATAAGGTAACTCCAATGTTATCCTGAGGACAGGTAGGCCTTGCATTGTTTCACCACCAGGACACTTTTTATATGCAGTGCACCCTATCCTCTGAGTTGTACAGCGCCTACCCTAATGGTGACTTATTTGTATTACATAGGAAGCTTTGGGCCTAGAAAAAGGTTTACTTTGTCAGGCTGTAATGGCAGTTTAAAACTGCAACAAACCACATGAACCATGGACAACCTCAACAGTGGGGAACTAGAGGCTGAAGGGCCACAAAGGTGAGTCGCCTTCAATCAAATCCTATCTCCCACAAAAAAGCCACCCAAGTGAATTTATATTATTTTACAGTTCTACAACATTTTGTTACTGCATGATTACCAGCCTATTCCTTTTTTAACACTTTTTATTTGTCAACTAGAGAGCAACAAACTCAGCACATATTTACATGGAGAAAAAGTGCTAAAAAAACATAACGCAAATTTTGAGAACAGAATGGCATAAATCAATAAGCAACACAACCTAGACAAAGCATAACGAATATCAGAATCAAATCCAGTAATAGTCGCATAGGCCTGTTTCAAAATTAGAAGCCCCCATACTGCATTTAATTTTATCATAGAGCGAGTACCCCTTATTTTTGCCAATGCATGTTCCATTTCATAGGTTTCCCGAACCAACATCCACCAATAACTTATAGAGGGAGGTTTTAGGTCAATCCATGCCCGGGCAATTACCAGCCTAGCAACTACAAGTAGTATTAAAGATAAGCGAGTAAGTCTATGATTCGTATTCTAAAAGCCAATCATAATTTCCATGACTGAAACTGGTAAATCAATCCCCAATCTCTGTGAGAATACTTGACCCACCTGCTGCCAGAATAGCTCAAATTCTGGACATGTCGCGAACATCTGCGGTATACTAGCCACATACGAACGCTGACTGAACCGGGCAGAGCCCATTTAGCTATCTTTTCTGGTGTGTAATACAATTGACATATAGTTCGGAACTGCTGCAGCCACAAATTGATAGAATAAACTGAGTTGTCAATGATACTTATCCCAGAGTCTTACTCCAGCATTTCGCCAATCTTTCACCATCACTTTGTCTATAATTAATAAGGCATTTATAAATATAGCTTATCAGAGATGTTGTCTTCTCCTTATGCAAACCATCCCAGATCTCAGAGTTAGTCATTTTCGTCAGAGTTAGATGTCTCGAAAAGCAATCCCTAATTGGGAGATTTTTAAAAAGCATATGATCAGATAGCTTAAACTGCAACTGTAAGTTCTTAAAGGATGCAAGACAATTATAATTAAAAAGACAAATAATCCCATAACTATCCTGGCGTTTACTAGCAACATCTTGGAACACCTCTGAGAATAGCAGATTGCCCCATAGGGGAAGTTTATCATGATAAAATGATATATTACATCTACAAGAAATAGTTCGCCATATATATATATACTATCGCCTGTAGTCTTAAACTTGACTCTTTTATAATAATTTGGGTGATTGATTCTAAACAAAAACATATTGCTATCCTCCCCCAACATGAACTGATAAAAAACAATCCTATGAGTAGGGTTTAGGAGGCTACGAAAACGACCGGCAAAGGCCGAACAAAAATACATTTTAAAATTCGGAATAAATATCCTGCCCGCCCTGCTTATATGGAAGCTTCAAGAAATCTATTGCTCGCCGAGCCTTTCTATAACCTCAAATTAAGCTACTTAGAAAAAATAAAATAAATAAATAAATAAATTAAGCTACTTAGAACACCCTCTAATCTCTTAAAAAAAGAAATGGGAACCCACAAAGGAATAGATGGGAATAGATACAAACATTTGGGTAATATCTAATTTTAATAATATTGGAGCATCCAATATTACCGATAGGCAATTTATGCCTATTCTTTAAAGATCTAGTTGTATCTTTCAGTAAAGATTCATAATTCAAAGAAAGTACCCTATCTATCCGAGCAGAGAGCTTAGACACTAAATAGGTAGCTACTGAGCAAACCCCATAGATTGACTCTCCGGCTTAAAGTTAAGAAGAATTTGTGTTTTTTTTATGTTTCATTTACACCCTGAGATAGAACCAAACTCGAGGTCTTCATCCTCGATTGCTTTTATTGCTTTTATTGCTCTCGCGTGTTCCGTTGTGAAAACCGCAATATCGTTTGCATCAGCGATAACTTTAAGGCGAGTTACACCTGCCACTAATGGCGTGATTTGAGAGTTAGACTGCAAAGTATAAATAAATGGTTAAAATGTATAAAGCAAATAGGCTAGCATTCATGCTAACCTGGCTGAAGAAGGGTGACATACCCTGAAACAGATCCCCACACGCTTCTTCCCAGCCCAGCTGCTGCTGGCTGTTACACCCACTAGACATCCTAACAGTGCGAAGGGGGGCGGAGCTAAGGCTACTTCTCGCCGACTGCAGCGCGGGAGTGGCAGTTTGGTCAGATCTCTTCGCTCGCAGAGCTTGCTGTTGGGAAGTGCTTGTTTTAACTAATCTTTGTGCTAATCTTTTTAAAAACTGTGTTATATTTTAAAATTTAATCACTCACCCTCACGCTTCCTCCCAGCCCAGCTGCTGCTGGCTGTCACGCCCACTAGACAATCTATCAGCGCGAAGGGGGGCAGAGCTAAGGCTGCCACTGGCTACTTCATGCCGGTTGCAGCGTGGGATCGCAGCAGACGCGCGTTGCGGGCGCGCCAAAGGCAAGCCCGTCTGCTCGCTCGCTGGTTAAACTCGCTGGTTAAACACTAGATGGATATCTTTTTGTTGCTCAAATGTGTGCAGCCTGGCCTTCTCCTACTTTCTGAAACCTGACTATTTCAAGAGTCATCCCCAGATATCCTTGCGGCATTACCCTCTGATTACCATATCATCCAGGCTAATCGTCCCAAGGGGAAAGTGGGCGGAGGAGAAGCTGTTATCACACGCTATGATTGTAACTGCATGGCTCTTACCCCGCTTGACCTACCCCTAGTGGACAACCTGGTGATAAAACTAGAGTCTAAATCTGGCACTGCCCCATTAGTGTGCACCCTGCTCTACAGACTCCTCAAAGGATGCCTTCCTTTCCCCACTCTCTGGATGAACAGTTAGCTCACTTGGTAACCAACTATGGGAAGGTTATGCTGCAGCGACGGCTCGTGGAGGGAGCTACGGTGGGGCAGGAGGGTGGGGAGGGGGAGGGGCAGGGTGGAGGTTGCTAAAAACCGGCATATGGATAATTGCAGGTAAGTAAACAATTTAATTAATAAAACGAATTTCGTAGCTCGCACTGCATTGCATTTTACGATGCAAGGCGCACTACGAAATTCGTTTTATTAAGTAAATTGTTTACTTACCTGCAATTATCCATATGCCGGTTTTTAGCAACCTCCACCCTGCCCCTCCCCCTCCCCACCCTCCTGCCCCACCGTAACTCCCTCCACGAGCCGTCGCTGTTATGCTGATTGTGATTTCAACTACTGGGCCAATGACATTCTTGGTGGCCCCCAATCGGTGCAGCTGACCGAGCTACTCTCAGGACTAAACCTAATCCATCAGGTACCCTCGGCCACTCAAATTAAGGGACAAATTCTTGACCAGGTCTGGACTGTGAACATCACTTGTCTCCTGTCTCAGTCTCTCCTTGTACCTAGTCTGACCACCAATCTAATCCACTTTACCATTCAAGACAGTGTCGTAAATAAAAACCCTGGTCAGCGGGAGGTACTCGTAGAAATTGGAAAAAGGTTGATGAATCTTTATTTCTGGATTCCCTTTCGAACTCGACTCTTTCTGGTAATCTCTCAATCGACCTGGCTGATGTACAGCTCACTAGCTGGTTACTGGTTGCCAGTAACAAGTTTGCTCCCCTCAGGAAGATTCATGCCCCCCATCGCCATGATGCTCAGAAATGGTTTTCTACTGAATTGAAACACCAAAAACTAGCCCTAAGACAGCTGAAAAGAAAGTGGGGAGGCAATTACAAACCTGAAGACAAACAGTCTTACTTAAACTTTTACAAATTTATTTAAAATCCATTTTAATGGCTAAAGCGGCAAATTTTTCATCTAAAATTCTGTCGGCTAACAACCGCTCGAAAGAGATTTTTTTATATTGTGAATGAGTTATCCAACCTTGAAAGAAACTTATGTAAACCCCCCTTCTCAAAAATTTTGCAACGCATTGAATCTCTTCTTCTATACTACTATTATAAAAAGAGAACTTGCACCTTTTGGCCAGGTAAACTCGGGAACCACAGCGCCAATCTACACACCCGATACATCTATGAAAATGTCAGGGTGTGTAGATGCACATAGGCTATATAAATTAAAAAAATAAAGTAAATGTAAAAAATTACGTTTCTAAACAAAGTAGTCCCCTGAAAGTAGCGCCGGCCGGGACCTAGCGCTGGCCACGACGCGATGTGCGTGATGACGACAAGGAGGAGGGCGGTGCAGTAATGCCCCGATTTCAGTCTCTCAGGGCCGTGTCTCTCTTCTACGTCTACGGCTCTGAGAGTCCGAGCGACGAGTGCGGTGGAGCGGAGGGTCCGCGCTTGAGCGCACTGCCCGGAGAGTGGCTGGAACGCATCCTCTGCTCCCCAGGACTTACTGCCGCTGACACCTGCCACGCGGCTCGGAGCTGCCGAAGGTTGCGGGATCTTTGCGGGCCCGAGGAAAGGTATGGAGGCAGCAGTTTCGAAGGAGGTAATGGGGCGCAAAGGGTTTAGGATTAGAAGAACAATTCGGGGGCCGCAAGTGAGTCTGGGCGGGAGGGGGCGCGAGTGAGTCTGGGCGGGAGGGGGGCGCGAGTGAGTCTGGGCGGGAGGGGGGCGCGAGTGAGTCGGGGAGGGAGGGAGTTGGTGCGGGAGGGGGTCGGGGCGGGAGCGGGTGTACTAACCCAGCGCCTTTCTGCCCCAGGCAACGCTGGGGCGGGCTGCTAGTTATTAATAAAATTAATCAAATCAAGTCCAGTATCCCGGTCAGTCAAAGGTTGTCCCCTAGCCCCCGTCCCTTAACTAACCACAGTACATTCTCGCATTTCCCCACAATATGTGAGCGGACTTTTATTAATCTCCTCCCAAAAGTTAAATCCGGCTCACCCACCGACTGTTGCCCTCCTAGCATTCTGAAGGAAATTTTTACTGCCATGGCATTGGAAGCTTATGTCACAGTCTGTCTCACTGACTTCTTTGAGGAATTAGAATTCCTTGATTCCCATCAACCAGGCTTCCACCCAGCGCACTCCACCAAGGCGGTAATCCTTACAGTATTGGATACCCTCCGTAGTGAGGTCGATTCGGGCTCCCCCAGGCCCTCGTCCTGCTTGATCTCTACGCTGCCTTTGATGCGGTCGAACACTCTCTTTTGGTCGACCATGTGAGGGACGCTGGAATCTTGGACCCTGCCTTAAGCTGGATCAACTCTTTCCTGGAAAATCGCTCTCAGGCAGTTCGCACTGCCCAGTTCACTGCCCCAGAGTTAAAATCTCTTGTGGAGTCCATCAGAGCTCCTCCCTCTCTCCCCTGTTGTTCAATCTCTACCTCCTCCCTCTTGTCGGAGCCCTGAAGGTGCGCAAAGTCTGCACCTTCAATTACGCAGACGCTTTTCAAATCATTTTTTATTAGCAATTCTTCTGAGTCGGTCCATGCTTTTCAATCCACTATGCTATTCATCAGACAATGGATGAACGAGAACCATCTGAAACGTAACCCGGATAAAACGGAGTTGGTTCTGACTGGTGGCACCGATAACAATCCTTGGGGTCCCCACTTCTGGCCCAGGGAGCTGGGTCAGCCCGCCTTTCCTTCTAGCTCGGCTGAAAGCCTTGGAGCGGTCATCAGTCAGGATCTTACTCTGATGCCCCAGATTAGATAAGTGATATCCACCTGCTTTTTCCAACTCCGAAAAATAAAAAAATATCTGTAGATTCCTCACCCACGATGCTCGGATTCAGGAGGTCATCGCCTTGGTCACGTCGCATGTCGACTATGCCAACTCACTATACTTTGGCATCCCTCTCTACCTCTTAAAACGTTTACAGATGGTACAAAACCAGGCTGATTGCTCACCAGCCTAGGCATCATCACATCACTCCCCTCTTGAAGCAACTTCATTGGCTTCCGGTTGCTCAGCGGTGTGCCTTTAAGATTGAATGTCTTATTCTTTAATCACTTAAAGGAAAGAGCCCGAAATTTGTCAACAACATGATTAACAAATTTGTTCACACACTTAACCTTCACTCAGCTCATAAAAATCTACTCCTCATTCCCCATTTTAGGCTGAAGCGCACCGGCGGTTCCAGATTTTCCATCTTGGACCCACTTTCTGGAATCCTCCCTCTTAAATCCGCTTCTGCTCCAACCTTCTCGGCTTCAGAAATCTCTTAAAAATTTGGCTCTTCCGACAGGCTTCTAAATCCTCTCTCTGGGACTTGGATTTCTACCAAACTAGCGCCATGAAACCTCCCCGGTGTACGCGCGCTCTATACTTTTATATTGGCATAACAAAGGCGAAAGGGGACACCCTGCCCAGTACCATAGAGGATCGAAAAAGTTATTGACTGAAAACCTAAGTATAACAATTTAGCTTGAGGTTTATTATATAAAGCTTGGATCCATTGTTTATATTGTCCCTTAACATCAAACATTGTGAGTATGGCCCACAGGAAGTCCCAGCCCACCCTATCAAAAGCCTTTTCGGTGTCTAAAAGTACCATGTCAAGGGGGGTTGACATCTTACCTGCCATATCGAAAGCACCAACTGCCATGTTAATGTGGGCTGTAGTATCCCTACCTTGGATAAAACCGTGTTGATGAGGAGATACTAACCCCGGCCTAACAGGGGCGAGACGATTCACAAGTGTTTTTGCAAAAATGTTGGTGACAGCAATAATAAGTGAGATTAGCGGTACGAGTCGCACTCATCAGAGTGTTTATCTTTTTTCAGACAAAAAGATTATCTGGGTCATGTTCCATGACTCTGGTATCTTATCACTTATGCCAATACAATGTATAACCAGTCTAAACTGCAGAGTCAGAAGATCTTTAAAAAGCTTATAAAATTCGATGGGTATAGAGCCTTCCCCAGCCGCCTTCCCCGATGTGTAGGGAGGATATTGCCATGTCTATCTCTTCCTTTGAGATATCCTTTTCCAATAAGGCTGATGCTTCTTTGTTCGAAGTTGGTAAGTATCTACCCTGAAGATACTGTTGTATATCCTCCTCCTTCAGGACAATAGTTGGGGTATATAGCTCTCAATAATAGGTGGAAAATTGTTCTAAAATCTTCTGAGGTTGTAAGATATGCCATTTGCCCCCTTTACAGCTCTAATATAAGTTTTAACCCTATCCTCTGCGACCTTATGGGCCAAAATGCTGCCTCTTTGCCCACCATTTTCGTACTGCGTAAAACGATATTCAGCAAATCTTGCTGAATTTATCTCCCTAAATGTCTTCTTTGTAGCTAGCCTAAGATCTATTAAGGAGAGAAGCAGTTGTTCTTGATTGTTAGTACCCGACAAGACTGCCTCTGCATGTTTTTCTTCCACTCTACTCATAGCTTGAATAGCCTCCTTACTTGCAATTTTATGTGCTTTATTCTGTTGCCATACATATTGGGTAATGCCTCTAGTGACTGCTTTCCAAGTATCTGAAACTATAAACGGAGAGGTTGACCCAATATTTTCTTTAAAGAATAAATCAAGCTGTTTCCTGATATTAGCGAATTACAGACTATTTGAGTTTAGGTATCTAGGAAAAGAAAAAGGTCATAATTTTTTACATTAAGCTATGTTCCTAAATTTTAATAATAGGAGTATGATCAGACGTGACGCGTGGGCATACTTCCAGATCTGACGTCAACATTATTTGATACGACACCAGTGCCATTTCAATTCTAGAACAGAGCTGGTGTGGGGAAGAGTAATACATAAATCCTGGAATAGTTGGATACAAATATCTCCATAAATCCCTAATGAGCTGCAGACGCCCCAATTCTACAATTGGGGCCCGTGTCTTCCGCATTCTATGGGTAGCCCCACGTGTGGTTGTGTCAATACTGTAATCCACAATTAACATCTCCCATTACCACTCGCTCCCCCTCCCAATTCAGCATTACCATTTTCAATAAATCAATTAGTGAGGAATCATCAACATTAGGGTCATACAGAGAGTAAAAAAACATCTTTTTTCCCCCTTATTTCTAACCGTGCCATTGCCCATCTCCCCACCTGATCAGTCAGAGTCTTGTGTGTCATACATGAAAAACGCTTATGCTTTAGCAATGCAACCCCTAAAGTTGAAGAAGTTTGTGACGTACATACCTTAGTTTCATACCCCATTTGCTTAAAAAGACTTTAAATGGGAGATGCGTCTCTGTTAGCAAGACTACCTGGGGATTATACATGTTTAGCTCTTCACAGACTAGTTGTTGCTTAAGTTTGCTGTTAAGACCTGCAACATTCCATGCTAAACACTTAATCCAATCTGTTGCACAAGTTATTCCTTTCCAGCTTATTACTACCCAGCTCTATGTACACCCTTATTCTTGTGCTCTTTCCTTTTTATTATCTCTACTTACAAGCTTGCCTCTGAGTTTCTTGTGTGCTCTCATGTTGACCTTTTCCTGCCCTTCTGAAGTCCACCCTCCCCACCTCTCCCCCTTGATAATTTCACCCTCCACCCTGTATTTCGAAGGAGGATACATCCCCTTTTATGAGCTGCTGCTGATTTGGCAGGTTCCAGGAGACAGTACTCCCACGTGGCTTCCCAGCCGTGCCCACAACCCCTATTTGAAAGCCATTTAAAGTTTGATAATTACCAAATCGAGATAAGCAAAGGTAGAAATAATCAGAAAACATACAAAACAGCCTCAAACTTTATCCGACCCCTCTGTTTGCCATCTCCAGATAGCTTCTTTGCCTCTTTTTTATTCAGAAAGAAAAATATTTGACCCCCCCCCCGCTGAGCTTTTAAACGTGCAGGCTCCTGCAGGAAAACTTGAGCACCAGTAGCTTTTCGCGGCTCTATTAGTTGACGTAATTGCCAACGTCTGTCCTTACACACTTTACAAAGATCTGAGCATACAAAAAAAGTGACAGAATCTACCGTCACTGAGGAGCTAGGACGAGCCTTCAGCTATATATCTTGCCGAAGCCGAAAATTTCAGAGGAAGATCAAAAATGGCCTTGGGGAACAAGGCCCCTGTTTATACTGTATGAGTGGGAGTCTATGAGCACTTTGCAGCTGGCAGTCCCAGTCCCCCAGATCCGGGAAAGCCTTCTGTAGAAGTTGATCTATAAATGCTGGGATCTGACCCCTCCTTTGCCTCTGGGATTCCGAACAGTCTGAGGTTATGCAGCCGCTGGCGGTTCTCCAAGTCCTTGAGCTGCAACACTGTAATATGGGCATCGTGGATCTGAGGCAAACAGGCCATTTGTGAAGTAGCTTCCTTAGTGTTTGATACCCTCTGCTGTAATTCCATAACATCACTCGCCAGTGACCCGACCTTTTGTGTAATCCTTCAATGACTGCTGTATGCTGTGATCGTCGGCTCGAGCCTGAGCATAATGCTCCTGTGCTTATAGTCGCTGATCCTTTAAGGTCTGAACGATCAAGGAAAGTGTCCGCTCTGCGAGATCCTCAGATTTCCCCGTTTGTTGTTCTATGGCTCCCTGCAGGACCGTTTGTGGAGTACCAGAGACAGATGGGAAACCAGCCGAATTAATGGTGGGTGATTGGCCAGAGAGTATAACAGGTCCTGGCTCAAAATTATCTGCCTCTATTTCTGTCGACCCCATATCACCAGTACCACCATCCATCGGGCTAGTACCTGATAGCTGAGATATTATTGTCTTTACCCCACCCTTTGCTTGAACCCAGCAGCGTAAGGGGCTATCAGCGGGAGTATCTTTATTTCGTGGAAAAACAGTACATTGTTGATCCAGCCCATTATGAATTTTCTTGCCGCCTTTGGTAGTTTTAGTCTTTGTATTTTTCTTTTTAGCAGACATATTAGATACCGGAGAAGCCGTTTCTTCCTCAGGTTTCACAGAAGCTTGTTGGCACTCCTGCGGCTCAGGTAGAATAGCACCATCACGTAGCTCACTGTCAACGGATAGATTCCGAGGTGTAGATTGCAGATTGCTATCCGTATCCATATCAGAGTTCAAGCTAGGAGGAGCTAAGGCATGGACTGTAGCTGAAGTTAAAGCTGGAGAACAGCCACTAGCCCCTTGGTTCTGCTCCAAACCTAATGAATCGTCCGACAACGAGCATTCACTACTATGTAGGCTAGGCTACATAGCTACATAGAACACTGCCAGGTTCATTGAGTTCAATTTGTAGACCACTCTCCGTAGGGTCACTCGCTTTCAGAGGCCCCATTAATTCTGGTGTTAAAATAAGCACAGCCATTGGTTCGCCTGAGTGTGTTGAGGCATTTTCTACATTATCAGTCCCCTACACCAGCTTGGAAGTATGCTTTTACATAAGCCTTGGAGTGCTTATATTACCATGGGCAGTCTAGGGTCAACTTTGTTTCACTGGAACACCTCCAGGATGATATCTGCAATTTTGTTACCTCAATTCAATCTTTATTTCGACAAGATTTGTCATAAAAGAATCGCAACAATAAAACATTTAAAATGATACTGTATGATACACATAATATTTAAAATCAAATAAAAACACTAGTCCATAACCACGGCATAATTAATACATATCAGATTTTAGGTACAGCTCAAAAGAATTAGAAATCCAGGACCAAATATCACTGCCATCGTAACTACTATGTCAATATTTATGTATGCTTTACAAATGACCTTCTAATATGCCTCATAGCTGCTAGGAATTTTGTGACAGCAGAGACCATAAAAGGTGAAAGGTCCGTTTTCAAAAATCCTATACGTTTGCGCACAGTGGATTTTCCCCAAATATTTACGCATCGGGACGATCCACGTCCGTCTCAGTTTTGTATAGGCGGGACAAAAGAATACAAGATGCACCTCATTTTCGAAATCTGAGGTGCACCCTGGACAGTTCTTAGGAGATGATGGGCACCACTTGGACGTAAAAGCTCTAATGGGTAGTGATCCATATCGCCATTGGAGATAGAGCTTCCTCGCAACAAGAGGGCTAACATCGTCCAGAACTTGCTCAAATTGGTAAAAGTCCTTAGTCAATAAAAACATACCAATAAGAGTACCAGACTGAGCATTGGACATAATTTGATTCCACGGTACCACTCAACCAACTTATTACGTGAAATTCCAGTGCAGGTATGCTCCGGGTCCGACCACATTGGTGCAAGGCCGAGTTTCTCTAGTTCCTCTCTAACATACTTAAGCCATTGGAGTTTGGCCACGTTTGCCAGCCTTAAGACATATTTTAACTCTTGCCTATATTTCTCCAGCTCTGGGGTGGCCCAGTCTCCGGCAGAAAGTTAAGGGTTTAAGGCCCAGTTCTTCATCTATGGGTCTAAGGCCCAGATCGAGCCTTAGCGGCATTAATGGTGTACTCTGGGGCAATCCTACTATCCTTCAGGGCTACCAGTAATCGCGGGTCCAGACTTATGCCCCACAGCTCAGCTCCATAGGTCACCGCCCCACGCGCCCGTAGTTTATATATTTCCAGCGGATTTACCCAGAAGTTTAAGAATACCACCAGCTATCTGTGTCAGCTTAAGTTGTGATTTTAGTTGCTGCTGAACCCAGGTAAACGATTCATTTAGGGTAAGCCCTAAGTACTAAAATGTATGAACCCTTTCCAACCGGACTCCGCTAATCATAGGGTTTGGGCATGTTGTTGCAGGGGGATTAAAAATCATATATTTGGTTTTTAAGGTGTTTATTTCCAGACCCAGGTCCTGACAAAGGGACACAAACCTGTCTAGGACTCGCTGAATTCCCATCGGTGTTTTTGAGAGCAATGAGGTGTCATCAGCGAACATGATCGCAGAGATCCGACTACCAGCAAGCCTTGGGGCATCACTATCTGATACCGCCTCTAAATGGGCGATTACCCCATTGACAAAGAGGCAGAACAGGGTGGGCGCCAGCACGCACCCCTGCCTTACCCCCCTGCCAACGGGGAATCGAGCTGACAAGGTACCGTCCATGCCACACCTAACCGGG
Organism: Lissotriton vulgaris; assembly: GCF_964263255.1. Taxonomy (NCBI): domain Eukaryota; kingdom Metazoa; phylum Chordata; class Amphibia; order Caudata; family Salamandridae; genus Lissotriton; species Lissotriton vulgaris. Next base: position 1,614,522,104 of record NC_141694.1, read on the forward strand.
GCATAGTTCTTAGTGTGGAGTCAGATTATCATACTCAAAAGCGAGGGTGGGATGCCCAAGTGCCTGAGCACAATCCACAGCTTCCGACGCGGGACCAGGTCGAAAGCCGCACGAAAATCAACAAAGACAGTGTAAAGTGATTCACCCTCGATCTTAATGGTTTTCCAGAAAAGCATAGACAACCAGAATATTTGGTCCGTGGTGGAAACCTTCTTTCTGAATCCTGCCTGGTAGGGGTTTAAGATAGAATACTCCTCTGTCCAATCTAAGAACCGATTTAAGATCAGCCTTGCAAAAAGCTTTTGAGGCACATCAATAATACTAATTGGCTTGTAGTTGGCTGGGAGCAGAGGAGAGCCCTTCTTGAAGATAGGAACTATCTCTGCTCCCAGGCAAGTACTAGGGACTGCCATGCCACCCCATATAGCATTGAAGATAGCTGTTAAGTAGGGGGCCCAGACCACAGGTTCGTGCTTTAATAGGTCGCCAGGTACTTTGTCTAGGCCCGAAGCCTTGCCTATTGGCAACTTAATAATGGCCACCTCGACCTCCCCCTGCGAGAATTCAGGCTCAGTCATTCCTGTGTGGGTATCGAGGGCTAGTGCACTCATATCCGAGTCACTGGGAGGGTTGTCCACCCGATACAAAGTAAGAAAGTGCTCTTCCCAGACCTCCGCTGCGATGTTAGGTGCTATAGCCGCAACAGGGTGACCCGGTGTTCACAATTTGCCGGAAATTCCTGGCGTCTCTTGCTGCCAGGGTCCTTGTTAAATTGTCCCAGTACGAAATTTCCCACTCAGCTTTTGCATGGTGGATTAAATATGTATATGCTGCCCGCCTTTCTTTTATCAGTGCCCTATTGTCGTTTTGTTTCAGAGCACGAAGAAGATCTGCCTTTGCCTTCCTGCATGCCGTATTAAACCAGGTAGGTTTAGTACCAAGTTTAGTTTCCAAGAGGATTTAGAATCTCTGCTAGGCTACTAGTTAATTCCTGGTAGAGTTCGCTCAATTTAGAATATACAACAAAAGAGGGGTACTGGGTAGATAGAGCACCAGTAACTTCTAGTACCGGGATAGCCTTGGCATATATCTCAGCCACTAACTCTGGGGGGTTACTGCTTTATCCCATCTAATTCTGCGCCTGTTACTGGAAAGAGATGCCGGGTTATCTGATCCACTCCCTGCCTTAGCACCATCATTGGAAGCACCAGGGGAAAGGAAATCTAAGATCAGGGCATTATGATCACTTTCCCTCCTAGATTCTACTCTAAAGTCAGCGACCTTGTGCCAAGCACAGGTCTCGACAAAAATATAATCCAAGTGAGACTCTTGGCCAGGTTAGTTGTAATTACACTTTGCAGGAGTGTCTGATTTTACACGGCCATTACATGCCCTAATTGAATGGTTTAAGGTTAGGGCAAGAATTTGGACAGCCAGGGGAGCCCATGGCCTCGGAGAGGGACCCGCTACCTGAGGTATTTTCCAGTGGTCGTCCTCTTCCCGAGATACTCCATCCATCAGATCCACCAATGGCTCAAAGTGGGAGTTGAGATCTCCGCCTAACACAAGGGTGACCCCCGAAGGGATCTTACTCAGGAAGGAGGAGAGCTCATCGATGGTTTTGGACTCGTCTGCAATACTCACTGGTCTCGAATAGATGTTGACCAGAGCAAGTCTGGAGGAGTTAGGCCACTCCAGTAGTATACATTGTACATCCACCGAGGAGGTCTCTAGAACCTTGGCTCTACTGCCCAGGTGTGTTCTCACCCAAATTGTTAGCCCCCCAGATGGTCTTCCCTTTCCCCCCCCACCGTGCGGGCAGCGAGAATGAAGCGAAACCGGTCCGAAATTGTTCCTCTCTAGCCCAGGTTTCTTGAAAGAGGCATATATCGTTCATATCTATAAAGGAGCCCCACTGCGGGCAGGCCAGTTTGTTACAAAGGCCTGCAACATTCCAGGACAGAATCTTAAGTGATGTTTTCGCCGTGGCTGGATTTAAAATTACCACACAATGTTCCAAATCACTACTTTTTGAGTGCGCCGTATTAGGACTACCTTCCCCCATACTAGAGTGGTCAGTAGTGTGCCCACATGGAGCCAGCGTCCCTAGCCCCACGTCATCATTCGGCACGATGTCCGCTGGGTGGATTGTTTGCTGGCTCTCAAGGCGCAAGATCCCCTCACAGGCCCCATCACTGCGTACGAAGAGTAGGCAATCTACCTGGTCCAGGCAGCTAAACCTATTATTTTGTTACCAGTAACTAGCTCAGAGGCAGTTCCCACCAAGAGCAGCTCTGCCGCCTTCCCTGACTGCAAGAGGCGTAGGAGTGGCTTACCGACTTTTGATGCAGTCTTCAAAGAATCCCCTCGTTGTGTCACTGGTAATTCTTCTGCCTCGCCTGCGTGTTCGTGACCTGTTTTTCCTGTCAGGTTCACAGCAGCCATCCCGCCTGTGTGCCTGTGGCTGCTGTCTTCGGTGGAGCCATGTTTTTGCTGGAAGTAGAGTCTGAGCCAGCAAGTAATCCAAAGGCTAGTCCCTGCCTATGGATCGACGAGTTCTGTCCAGCGCCCAGACAAGTGATACGGGAGATGTACACTAGCCATCCTATACCACAAAACACTGCTGCCTGCATCCGTCTTCATTAGTGTCTCCCACGATAAATCCGTTGTATTTCCCACTGTCCCTTTCTCGGTTATGCTGTTTTTTATGGCTTTATCAGACCGTATCTCATTCATTTGTCATGTCGGGTGTGAGAGCTCGGGAGCCTCTCTGTGTGCCTGCTCACCTTGCCGGCATCAGCCGGCCATTTCGCTCCTCCGATTACCAGCCTATTCCTAAACACATACAAACATTTGACGGGATGTCCTTACACACTTACCAGGTGTCATGATTCATCATAGGATACCCCCAAGCTCTCCAAAAACTACAGTTTGATAGAGAGCGGGCCTACACCCTGAATTCAGGGAGGCACTTGTTTCTAGCCCATGATCTGTGAAATAGATTAAAAACTAATGTGATAACCCAGTCTGGTCTTTATTATGTCGGGTACCACCCGGTATTAAAAATTAGGTGTGGAGTATCTGGAAATTCATGCCACGACCCCACTATGATGTCAAAATGTTTCTGCCTAGTGGCTAACCAAGTCCATGGCATTCATCAGGACGGATGCCAGATCATCTTTAAGCATATACCCATGGTCTATACTAATGTACTGGGGGTGTAGCGCTTATCGCCACCCAAAGATCATAGGTTTCTTTAGTCACTTGGGAAACAGTAATAACATTTATGTGTTACAAATATATCTCTTGACTGATAAAGCTGGACCTGAAGTCCTTCAATCTCCTATTTAGGAAGCATTGCATGTGGTTTAAGCGTGGCATTGCACTTGTGTATCACACTTATAGAATATTGTGTAGTGTCATGCAGTGAGAACCAGCTCACACACTCTTACCCTGTTAGAGAATCATCTGGGCCCAAAGAGAAAGGCCTCAGGAACCACTGTAGTCACACTCTGCATGGGAGATGAAAGGATTGTCACCCATGCTATCTAAAATCATAATCACAATCTAAAATCACTATTAAAAGTATTACTTCCCTCCTCTAACGACTTACTACAATAAGATGCATTTCTTGTCGTCCACCTATTAGTACTGGCGCTCCCTCCCTCCTGTTAACCTTAAATACCCTGATGGGATTGCATCTGTGATTAATTAGTTACACTCACAGGGTATCTGTAGAAAGCCTGGCGGAGTTTGTGGAGTTCTGCAAAGTGACCCAAAAACTCAGCTGCGTAGTTCTTTAAGCAATGGAGTGAGTTAGGTCGTGCCTTTCGTGATGATTTTTAGTGCCGGGAAGTGCAAGAGGGTGTTGTTTCTTTCTGCCGCTTGAGTAGATGTTGTACTTGAGCAGCAGTGTCTTCAACGCCAACGGAAGGTTTCTTAACGTGAGCAGTCACCACCATTCGTGACCGCCCATATTGAGAAATCTCGGTGGGAAGTTGTCTTGTGCTGGATTTTTCTAGCGCGCTCTTGCCAAATTAACATTTGCGAGTGAGGAAAAAACTCTGCTCCACTTGGTGCAGTGGAGTTTCTCGAAACTATGCGCGAGTGCGGAAAACTCTGCAAACTCTGCAAATGGAGCATAGCTCACCACCCAGGCCTAATCTGTAGTAGCTGCCTATAATTACAAAAAGTTATCACCATGTAGTAACCAAATCACATGATGAAATCCAGATGTGTCTTCACCATTAACGAGGATTTGAAATTACAATTTCCAACATGCCAAACATGAAATGCTTATACGTCCTCAATAAAAAGTTAGCACTTACTCAATGCAATAAGGCAATACACTGTTATCCTATAAGATAGATAGGCCTCACAGTGGTGAAAAATGAATTTAGCAGGCTTTCACTACCAGGACCTGGTGAAACCTAAAAGAACATGTCCAACCATTTAATTACAATGCATCCTGACCAATGGGGTGATCTAAATATAGTAAAAGGGGATTTTAAGGATTGGCAAGGGGTTTATATTGTCAAGTTAAATTGTCTGTTTAGAACTCAAGTGACCAGAGCTGGCACTACTGGGGGACCTGTTAAAATTCTATATTAGAGAATTGAAATCGCCAGAAAACACCCTAAAGCACTTCCTAAAAACAATCTTTGGTGAGGTGGGCTTCCCATGGAACTCCAAGTTGGATCTAGCCATTGACGCACTGAAAATCGAGAGAAGGAGCCTGCCCCTGCACGAAATTCCATTTTCAGCCTGTGCCCAAGCTGTTAAGCGCCAAGTCCAGACCATCTCTTTCGGGCTTCACCTTGCATCCCTTCGGTAAAACCCACTAACTCAGGCCCTGGATAAATCATATATTTCGGGTAAACCCCAAACATACCTGCAAGACCCAGTATCCACCTGCGCAAGAAAGAAAATTCAGTATTTTTGCCTCTTGGCCCTCAGGATCGCGGACTTTAACCCCAAATGGGCACGAACGGATGGCGCCATAGCCTGTCGTCTATGCAATTATCGCAGAGAATCCTGGCTACACTTGTTGTGTTGCTGCACAAAGTTGGCCAATGACCGTCATATTTTGTTGCTCCAGATTTTACGGAACTTGGGCTACAGAACTTGCAGAGAGGCTTCGGACTGGTGCCTCTCCGTCTCCACGACCTGTTTGATAGCCAGATCCGGGAAATTCATACACCAGGTAAAAATGTCACTCGACTCCCACTTAACGGCCACTAATTCCAAGGGTTCCGACTATGGGCTCTGCGCCCTATCGGTGGCCCCAATGATGTTAGCTCATAGTTAATTTAGGGTGTGCCTGCAAAGTAACTGGAATTCATCGGTCCCAGATCTAATCTGGGTTGGTTTCAGGGTCCAACGAGGAATCCATCTATCGTCAACCGGCTTTGGTGTACGAATTGATTCTACCGAACTTCCATGTGCCTTTCTTCATCTGTTGTGGAACAATGGAGCAACCAATACTCTCCTCTTCTTAAAAGAACTTTGTTCCGGATAACTAAGCAGTATTAAATGTCAGTATTTCAACTCAAAGTCTATCTACTTTTTATGTGTGGATGGGACACGTCAGGGGGGGAGGGGATGTTCATTAAGTTTTTATTTATTTTATACTGTAAAGATTTTAAGTAATCGTGCAGTGCATCAATAAATTGTCAAATTGTCAAAATAAAGTTTAGAACTGCATTCAGGCTGCAACGGCAGACCTGGGATACGTTTAAGGGGCTACTTAAGCACAATATGTGCTGCAGTCCCACTAATAGCATTTAATTTAGAGACCATGAGTGTATTGTATGCCACTCTCAAGGGACTTATAAGTAAATTAAGTATTCCAATCAGGTATGAACCAATTTAACCATGTTTAGGGGAGTGAGCACACACACTTTAGCAGTGGAAAAGTGCATAGAGCCCTAAAGCCAGCAAAAACGAATTTCAGCAGAAAAATTGATGTAAGTGGGCAAAACATTTGAGGTAAGACCACTCTAAGGCTGGAAAATGTTTAACACATGTCTCCCCAAGATGACAGTAGGAATAACTACCCAGCCTCCTGGGAGGTCTCATCACTAAGATGCAAGAACCTGGACAGACCATCAGTATTTGAGTAGTCTGACTTAGGTCAATGTTCTGCCATGAAGTCCTTTCCCTAAAAAAGTCAGGATTTTCACTCCTCATGTGCATGAGGTACCTGAGGGGGCTGTGGTCTGTCTGAATCCGGTAGTGAGTCCTGAACAAGCTTTTTCAGTGGCCAAAATACAGCAAGGTCTATTCTCTCAATAACACTCCACCTCTGTTCCCTAGGAAGTAGCCTCCTAGAGACAAAAGCTACACCTGGGACTAGGCGCTCCTTATTGAGCTGTCTTGTGATAAGACTAGCCCTATCCCATACTCTGAGGCATCTGTTTGAACAAGGAATTCCTTGGACAAGTCGGGGGTCAAGAGCACAGGAGCTGTGCACATTTCCTGTTTGAGGGAGTCAAAGGCTTTCTGGCAAGCCTTCATTCAGATCACCTTCTTCGGCTCCTTCTTGGAAGACAGTTCAGTCAAGGGACAACAAAGGTGCCATATCCCTTTAAAAACCTGCTGTGATGTCCAGTGATATCCAGGAAGGCCCTTATTTGGGTTTGAGTTTTGGGGGCTCCCACGCCAGGAGAGTTTCTAATTTTGACTGAAGGGACTGCACCTAATCCCCGTCCACAAAGTGACCCAAGTGCACCACAGACCACTGCTCTATCTGGCACTTTCTGGCACTTTCTGGCCTTGACTGTCAGGCTTGTCTGTTTACAGGGCCTGAAGCGAGTGAAAGAGGTGGTCCTTACAGCAGCTACTGAAGAAAGCTATGTCATCCAGGTAAGAAGCACTGAAGGCCTCCATACCAGCCAAGAACTGGTTCACCAGCCTCCGAAAGGTGACAGGGAAATTTTTTCAGTAAAAATGGAATCACCTTAAATTAAAAGTGGCCCTACGGGGAGGAAAATGCTGACCTCTTCTTAGCCCCCTCATTTAGGGTAATCTGACAGTACCCAGAAGTCAAATCAAAAGTACTCTGGAACAAGGAAGCTCCGCAGGACCGGAGTTCTGGGGCCATGCCCGCTGGAACAGCTTTTGGTACTAGCACCACAGGCCTGGACCAGAGACTGTTGGAGTGCTCAACCCCCCCCCCACCCCACCCCTTCCCAGTTCAAACATGCTTCCAGAACCTGGTCATCTAGTTACATAGGGGAAGCATGTAGCTGCTAACCATATCCTGGGTGGATTCATGTGAGCTCGCTCCTGCCCCTCCATAACCAGACTCTGAGGTCTCCTAATAAGGGGGCAGATGTGTCTAGTGGTTTTTTTTGTCGCAAAAGCTGCAAATCACAAAATAGCAGCGTTTGCAACAAAAAACGGGAAATACAATGTATTTAAAAAAATCACATTGCAAATTTAAGGAATCTCAAAATTTGCGATTCCTTAATTTTGCGCTACCATTTAAGGAATCGCAAAAAGCGATTCCTTAAATGGTATGCAAGAAATAAGAAAGTTTTGCGATTTCACTCTAAGAAATCGCAAATTACCACCAAAGTTGGTGGTAATTTGCGAATTCTTCAAAAAATGCACTTTTTGAAATTTCTAAAGGTGCCGTGTGACGCTCATACGTGCCCTTAGGGCATGAATGTGCGCCATATGTGCACACATTTAAATTTCAGGGGTGCAGCAGGGTGTCCTTAAGACACCCTTGCACCCTTGAAATTATTCTCAATTTGCGATTAGCAAATTGCGAATCGCAAATTGAGAATAACTTTCCATTCATTCTTATGGGCCTCCTGGCCCATAGAAATGATTGGGAAATTATTCCTTAATTGCGATTAGCAATTTGCTTATCGTAATTAAGGAATTTTAAGAAATCGCTAAAAAATAGCGAATTTCTAGATACATACCATTTAGCAATTCTCAAATAGCGATTCGCAAAAAATCGCTATTTGGGAATCGCTAAAGGGTATCTTCATACAGCTGGCCCATGGTGACTACACAGAAGCTCAAATGGGCTAAACCCAAAACCCTTCTGTGGTACCTCCCTGTAGGCACAAAACAGGCATGGTAAGATGATGTCCTAATTCAGCCTCATGAATTCAAGCAGGCCTATAATCATGCCTTTTAGGGCCTTGATAAATCTTTTACCAGAATGTGTCTTTCCATTCCGCAAAAAAAAATCCCGCATACCATCACTCCGCATTTTTAAGTCCGCAAAAACCATTACTCCTCATGCCATGATTCCGCAAATTTTCACAACGCATATGACTTCACTCCGCATACAATTATAACGCAAATGCATGTGTGGTGAAGTCATATACTTTGTAAAAGTACTTTATCTTTAAAGATATATATATATATATATATATATATATATATATATATATATATATATATATATATATATATATATATATATATATACACACACACACCTATATATATATAATTTTAAATAAAATGAAGAATTAAGTCTTTAAAATTACATTATATTTAGAACTATATTAATAATACACACACTATATATATATATATATATATATATATATATATATAAAACCCTAAAAACTAATTCCACCCTAGTCCCTTTAAATACCCCAGCACCCTTAAACACTAACCCATCCTGACCCTAAAAATACCCCTCTACCCCAAAACCCAAACATACCCCTGAACCCTAAAAATACCCCTGTACCCCAAAAAACAAAACAACCCCTGAACCCTAAAAGTACCCCTGTACCCCAAAACCCCAAACAACCCCTGAACCCCAAAAATACCCCTGTACCCCAAAACCCAAAACAATCCCTGAACCCTAAAAATACCCCTGTACCCCAAAACCCAAACCTACCCCTGAACCCTAAAAATACCCCTGTACCCCAAAACCCAAATCAACCCCTGTACCCTAAAAATACCCCTGTACCCCAAAACCCAAAACAACCCCTGAACCCTAAAAATACCCCTGTACCCCAAAACCCAAAACAACCCCTGAACCCTAAAAATACCCCTGAACCCCAAAACCCAAAACAACCCCTGAACCCTAAAAATACCCCTGTACCCCAAAACCCAAAACAACCCCTGAACCCTAAAAATACCCCTGTACCTCAAAACCCAAAACAACCCCTGAACCCTAAAAATACCCCTGTACCCCAAAACGCAAACCTACCCCTGAACCCTAAAAATACCCCTGTACCTCAAAACGCAAACCTACCCCTGAACCCTAAAAATACCCCTGTACCCGTTAACCCTTAAATACCCCTGCACCCCATAACCCAAACCCACCCTTAAAATACCCCTGAACCCAAAAAAAAACCCATATACTTACCTTACAACTTACCTTAAAACATATACTTTTACCAAACATGCTTTTAAAATGATTTTCGTCATAAAAGCATGCGAGATAAAAGCATATAATATATGAAGGCATGCGGTATGAAAAAATGCGGAGTAAAGGTACCTGCGTACTAATGGTATGAGGAGTGAAAGTATGCGGAGTAAAAAATGCGGAGTAAAAAATGCGGAGTGATGGTATTTTACCCTTTTACCAAGCCCATTGGTTTGTGGATGGTAGGGTTTGGAGAACTTGTAGGTTACCCCACACACCTTCCACATTGACGACATATAATTGGTGTCCCTCACAGGCACCACTTCTTTGGGGAACCCCACTCGGGTGAAAATGCTTATCAGGGCCCTACCCACTGAAGGTACAGCCACAGTCCTCATAGGTATGCCCTCTGGGTAACTAGGGGCGCGGTCCACCAAGACCAGGTAAACCAGTTGCCCAAGGCTGTCTTGGGTTCCCAGTGTCCTAAATGTTAATGCTCACCCTTTCAAAGAGGGTGAAAACAACAAGTAGAGGATTCACGTGAGCCTTCAGCTTTTTCCTTGTTTTTCTTTGTGGCCTGGCTATCATCATCTGGGGCCAATTAAAATGGGATATAAGCATGACAAAGTTCTTGTCCTGCCCCAGATGTCCTGCCAGGGAAATTTCATGAGCCAGCCTCAGTAGGAAGGCCTATAGCATTGGGAAACTACCAACACACATGATGCCCCATGCATAGGTGCCTTAGGCACACATGTACAGGTCCCTTAGGCTCACCATTCAGGAGGACATTCTCCCAATATATGAGGTGATCTCCTGAGTTATCAACATCTGTCTGGGCTTTAGTTTGCCGCCTTATTACCTCCAAGGTTGGGCATTCCATCTGTGCCTTACAGAACTCCTCTGAGGTGGGTCCTCTTTCTGCTTGGCATACAGCAAGTTCAGGCAGGTAACCAAGAGAGGCAATGTCCTCCACAATAGGCTCCAGGGCAACCTTATTCGGCTCCCCATCCACCTGTGCCGTAAGACATTCAAGGGCTGGTTTCCCATTTACCTTGCCCTTCCCTCTCTTGACAGCTCTCCGGGCCATTTTTCCAGGCTACAGATCTACTTGACTCCCCACCTAGGCAGCCATGGACCTGGTGGTCACACAGTCCTACTGAAGGAACCCCAACATTTCCAGGTGTGACATGAGCGCCACTTTCTTTCAGTCAGTCTGCTCCACTTCTTTCCCTAACAGAGGGTCCACAGGCATGGCTGGGCTCACAGCAACTTTCAGAAGTAAGCCCAACAAAATCATCCACTTATCTGCCCCTCACCCAGTCCTTCAGTTCCTTGCTGGAATAATCTTAGATGTCCACTGGGAGCTTGTGACTGTCCCTGACCTTTGACTGTACTTCTCAGGGTCAGCGAACATTTGGAAATAAGAATGATTTTCATGGGGGCATACTTGGTCTGGTCCTTAACCTCAAGTGTAAGAATTTTGTTTCTCCCCACTGCAGGCATGAACCTCCACAATCTACACCCCCACCACCCCCCCAGTAGTCCTCCATCAGGTATACTGCAAAAACATTACAAATAATTACAAAATGCTGGATTTGCAATTTGTGTAATTATGCATTGACATAATTTTCTCCAAATTTTGGGTAGCTACATGAACTTTGCACACAGCTACATTTTATTGTATTATGTTTTAGTAGGTCATGTTTTTGAATTTCATTTTAGGGAGTTTGCTGCAGAATGTACTATCCAGAAGTTAATACATTCTGCAGCAAATTGTGTCAAATAATCAATAAAGGAATAGTGTTTCTAGACAATTCTTTTGATTTGCCTCTGAAGAATATTCTAAGTCATATTTCATATTTCGGGAAGAGGTAGGGTCAGTCTGGCTAGAAGATTCACTGTGTGATACTGCTCAGACTCCCTTCTGCAGAAAGCTTTATTTTCACTCACTGATTGCATTAATCACTCCAGCACTTCTGCACTAACTCACTTAGCATCTCATTCTCTTACTTGCTACCTGACACGCTCATTTTCTCAGTCACCTCATCAAATTCTTGTACGTCATTTGTTCACTCACTCACTTCTTGCTTCACTCACTCACTTGTAAACTCAACTCACCAAGCCACTGACTTGCTCAGTCACTATGTCATTTGCTCAGTCCTTCACTCACTTCAGTCACTTATCATAATCATTCGGTCACTTACTGACATTCACACTCTTTTCTTTGCTTTCCCACTCACATATGTGCTGCTCACCATTTCACTGATTTGCCACTTGCTTATATTGACTCACTAATTTTCGCATTTTGTGTCCAAACACTTGTCATCCAATCACTGACCACTTCATTCACATTCTCACTTATTGCCACATTCGAGACAAGAGGCATTGAATCATCTGGGGCTCTGCTCACCATTTCATTTGCTCAATCACTTGGACATTCACTCCTCACTCAGACACAGTTTCACTTACCTTCTCCAATGTTCATGTCCTTGATCGTTTGGACATTCACGTGTTCATTCAAAAAGCCACAAATTCATTGCCTTGCCCATTTACATATTCATTTACTCATTGTAATTCTTTCAATCAGTTGCTGTTTACATTACAAACTCACAATTTCACTGAAACTGCCTGTGAGGTGGGTGAGAGTACTCAGGGAACTAGGTGGCGTGTGTGTAAGAGCCTATGGTTTGGGAGGTCCCCAGCGAACCCTTGCAGTCTTGTTTTTAGAATCAGAAATTGCGCAATTCCTCCCCTAATGCCCCTAAATGCTGGATAACCATTCAAATACTACGTGTATTATAGTGTAATTCATTTTCACTCACCCCTTAAAGTGCATTCTTTGGCCATCATCAAAAGCACAGGCTGCAGGAGAGGCTAATTAGCAACCTTAAATTAACTGGATGCATGGGCACAACGACTGTGGCCTACCACGTCAAATTAGAACCTCAGAAAACTCCAGTTTCTTAGTTTATGGTGACACGCAGGAGAATATGGAAACTCATATGCAGGTAGCTTGTAATGTTATGCTGCATTGTCCCAAACTTGGCGCACACTGAACTCACACCTTCCACACCCTCCACTCCCAAAAGAAAGCACAATGCCAGTGATCAGGGAGGCCAACAAAGGCACTACAAGAAGAAATCCTAGCAGTGGATAAAACCACCGCGTTTTTCCATGTTCTTTGAGGGTGAGCAGAGGAACATGGTTGTATGGAACGCTTTGTGGATTCTCTCCAGCTGCTTTAGGACTGCCTTGTAGGTGTTAATGTCCTCAATTATCATTTCTAAAGACAAAAGGCACTCTTTTAAAAATGCATTTCAAAGAGCATCTTCATCAAGATCAGCAGCACTTCAAAGGCTTCAATGAAGCATTCAATGAATGCAGTCGAATCCTTTGTAATGTACGCTGGTTGTACGTCTCTGCCCAGAGGGAAAACTAGGTGTGCGCGCCTGCTCTGGTGGACAGTTTTTAGGGAACTACGGTCATCACAAGTCTAGAGAAAACATTTTAACACTGGGCATTTCATGAATGGTCAAGAATGAAACTGGTCCTGAATTTCTGACATTATACAATCAATTTGATTTGACCTCAAGCCAAGAGCAATTTGGCATAGTTAGTGTTAAGCATAGCAAACTCTTAATCCAGTTTTTCCAGGTGTACCAAAGAGCTCTGCACAGTACAATGGAAAAGTGTCTAGCAAAGCTTAAGTTTTTCTGGAGTGTGTGAACTTGCCTATCTTGTTGAATGGGAGGAATTAAAGAAAGATGAAGAAGACATGATGTCACTCAAGAAAGTGCTTAGGTATTTGTCCATCAAGATCAAAAGATAATGTTGGTTCAAGCATATACCAAAACATGGACCATGAGTCTGCCACAAGGATCTGGGCATGAAATAACTTGAAATACATCTTATATCAAGATAAAATTGACCACTAGGACTGGGACTTTTGGTGAGAACATTTCTAACACAAAGGCAGTAAAACTCAACCTGAAGTGGACCGTAAAAGTCAACAATCTTGGCAACATTGTAATGTTAGCAAATGATTTTCAAAATGGTGGGGAAAAGTCCAGCAAAATGAAGCATTTGTGGGAGAGTCAGTCAGCAAAAGCTACTATTTTCTATAGAAATCTTTCACAAAAAGTATGGGAAAAAATCTCCCCAAATCTTTATTTTCACTTGAAATGTAATCTGCAGGTGAAGCTCTGTGAAATTAAACAAAATCTAAACTACAATAAATTGAAAGGTTTTCAAGTATGTTAAACTTTGCCTACAAGGTTTGAATTTTTCACACACCTAGGAAGAATGAGGCATTGAGATAAATGTGCTCAATGCATTTGTTCTATTTACCATAAAATGTTGCTTTGCACTTTGCTCGTTTCTTTAATGTCTTGCATGTTCACTATAATTCATGAATTTTAAAGTAACAGTTGAGCAGTTTGGAGAGGTAAAAACAATGATCTACTAGAAGCTTAAAACCATGTCGATAAAATGCTTGTCAATATAATGAAACCAGAAATGGCACTTCATGGTGCACAGACCTTAATTAAAGCCTAAGGGCTACATTTATCCCCACTTTGCGCCATGTTAGCCATGTTAGCATCACAAAATGTGACACAAACCAGTGCAAATTGTTGATTTTAATTTTTACTTTCCAACATAAAACATTTTTTTAACTACAAAGCAGCCCCAAAGTCACACACAGTTATACTTTTTGCCCCTTTATGTCAATGGGTGTGCCATACATGGTACATGTTTTCAAGTAAAAGGGAATCCTAGGGTGTACCAGGGACTATGGGTAAGGAATGTTTATCGAGGAACTTGCAGTCCCTTGGTATGGAATTAAACAAAACAACGAGCATAGAAAATAAATAAGTTCTATGTGACTAGCTTTGAAATAAGAAAAAATGTTCAATATATTTATTCGCTCACATAACATAAAATCTTAATGAAAGTGGGAAACATAAGACAAAAAACAAAAAACTGAAACAAGGAGAATACTTTACAATTCGGACATTATTAAAAAAAAAAGGAGTGACAAGTAAACAATGCTACGAAGAATCTGTCACTATTTCTGGTACCAATGCCATTGAACTTCTAAAACAATGATATCTGCAATAGTCATGGTACGATATGTCGACGACGTTTGGATCCCATTTATTAATATGGGATTATCAGCAGGACTTAAATTATGCCTGAGACTTAAATTTGTCTGTAAGAAAGAAAGGGGTGGGAAAAGAAGGGAAGAAGATGAGGGAAGGTTTTAGTAATAATCCAAGACAATTGTGGCAGAAGGTGCTCTTTCAAACCAGGCAAGTACGTGATTAATTCGGGCTCCCAACACTGTGAATCCAGGAAACTGACATTTTCGGATCTTCGCGTAGTTAAACTTCATGGTAACCTTCATGGTAGGTCTGCTGCTCACCCCTAGGCACTCACCTTATTCTCTATACTCTCCAGAACAATTCTCTAACACTGAGGCACTTCCCTTGCAGTTTTGCCGCCTTCCTCCACCACAGCAGTAATCTCAACATGGAACTCGTTTTCCATCAATGGAAATTTTTCTAGGTAAGCACTGCCACTTGCTCACCGTGGACGCAACGCTTCCAACATGTGACACCACTTTTTGATTCCTTATGGGTCCTCAAATTTTTTAGATACTATTTCGACCACCGGTCGTCTTGCGATTTCCACTTCACTGTAGCACCAGGTTCGTGTTTGGCCTCTGCTCTTGAAATTCGTTTCCTTCTTCATTTTCACCCCCATTAACACTTAATTTATTTTCCCCTTAGCCCGCAAATACTGAAACTCACCCTTACCATTTCCACCCATCATCCTATCTGGGTTTGATGGTAGGTCAGTATTTATCGAGGAGTCTGTACTCCCACTTTATTTAATATTTTTTCTTAAGCAACTCTAAATTGGCAAACAAGTTGTTTTTGGCACATTCTTGAACGTAGTGTGATGCACAGCACTTATTAACATACATGCCCGTTCCACAATTAACAGATGGTACATGGGCATTTTTATGCAAACACCCATGGGTTTTGACACAAATCCCTATCTACTAACAATGGTAGACAGGACTTGGCATAAAAAATTGTACCTTCTCGAGGCAGGTGTAATGTGTGAGAAAAGTCTTCTTTTTACAAAAGCTCTTCTAACTTTTGCATGTGTGCCGTAATTAACAATGAATTTTTAACAATGTCCAAGCATAGCATTTTGTACTGGACGGGCATTCTTCCGGTACAAAGCATATGCTTTATATCATGTTCATACCCTTGCACTATGGGTACAAGGCAGCAAATCAGCCAAAAGTGCCCCAGGGGAGAGAAAAACAATGGTGTATCTTAGTAGATATGGCATTGTTCTGTTCTCGCTCCTTGGGGTAATTCAGTGCAAATGTAGTTACTGTGTTGTATTCGATACATTTTTAGAAAATGTCACCAAAATGCTTAACCTACAGGTATAAAAAGAGGAAATTTATGACTGTTATGGAACTGTAACAGATAAATATATTGATTGATTTGAGGATAAATTAGTAAATTTAAGCAAAAAGAAATGAGAAGCAGGACTGTCTGCATCAAGCATATGCTATGGTCTTCTGATGTATATTTTGTAGCCTGCACAATATTCTTAGAACAGAAGGACTTATAGGGTTACCACAAATATGTGGTACATAAGGTGCCTTGCTGTTTATGTGTGGAGAGTTGGAGGGAGTGGGTGTTTTCTAATTCACAAAGGACATAGCACACTCCCAGACTGCCCATGTCCATGGTTTGTCTAAAGGTGCATTTCTGGGAACTGGGGGTGGTGGTGCTTTGGTTGTAGGCTAAAAAGATCAATTTTTCCACCATGGTGTCCTAAACCTTTGGGTTCAATATGCGTTTTTAACGCATACACAAAGAGCAACTCCTTTAAAATTCTTGCAATAAAGATTTATCTTCTACTAATTTTTTATCGAAGATAAGTCATTGTTAAAAGAGACATTATCAGTTCTTTTCTCATTCTCAATCTTTTTTTTATCTCTTATCTTTCCAGTGGCTATTGTCAAGTTGTTATGAGTGAATTATTCTAATTTTAATTATAAGAGGGATTCTTTCTACACTGGTTTTAAATTCCACAAAACAATTTACCCAGATGATCTGCAGAATTGAATGGAATGACATTCATTGATGGAAATGGGAAAAGTGTACTCCAAGACCCCATAAATAGGAAGTCAAGTTGTAGCAGTTTAACCAGATTGGAGGCACAAACGGCAAATTCACGAAAAGCAGAGTCTAACAGTCAAATATACATTACTTTTTTTTAAACCAAAGTCGCAAAGAAATTGACAACAATCTGTTCTTATTGCTTAATTGGTCACAAGGAGGATGCATTTGAAAATATCTTACATGAAGGAGGCACTTTCTGCAGAGATCTTTGTATGACCAGAAATTACCAAGGGATAACAATAACAACTCTGGTGAATAATGCATGTCTTGCAGAGATCTGTGTTTTGTCTAGTCAGTTTTGACTCATTAATTACCACAGAAGGTTATTGTGCCTGGAGCAAAGCACATCATGTCACATGCAGACCACATGTTTATTTTATGTACACCTTTGTGATTTATTATCTCTGTACAATGCCCGTGGGATGTACAGTGCTCTGTAACACTACATTGCATGAGTAGTGCATCAAAGAGTTAAACGAAAAAGTATTACTGAGTGCTATTTAAATCATTATTTGTGCAATTATTAAGACAGACAGATACATTTGATATTCTTAGAGTGTACGCATTCCTCTTACATAAACGAGTTGAACAAAGTCAAAAACCTGCCTCCAAATCATAGTGTCCCTTAAGCACTTGTGAAATGATAACAAGAGGAGTGCCTTTGTTTTCCTCTGGTGCAGTGGCTTCTAGGTGTTAGACTCCTGATAGCACCCCGCTAGGATGATATTCAAACAAAAGAAGGGCTGATGTTCCTTTAAAACAAGACTTTGTTTCGGGCCCAGTTAGAAGTGAAAGTAAGTCGCTGAACTACCGGCAAATTGCTGCCCTGAGGAGAAAACAGACACATTGTACTGTAATGTATTGTAACTGCATTTATATAGCACTTACTACCCCTATGAGGCGTTAAAGTGTTTTTTCTGCAAGTATTACGCTACTTCAGAACCCATAATGGATTAGCGGTGAATTAGTATAGTGAAATACGAAGGTAATTTGAGTGGTGGATATGTTAGTCAGGTATTTGGATTGAGAAGGCTAATGGAGGGATAGAAGAGGGAAAAAGGTTTGCATTTACATAGCGCTTGCTACCTCTGATGAAGTGTTGAAGTGCTTTTTCGGTGAGTAGCATGCTACTCTGGAAACCATAAAGTATTAGTGGTGAATTAGGATAGTGAAATATGAAAGTAATTTGAGTGGTGGATATCTTAGGGGTAAACAAATGGAGAGAGCGGGTATTATTATGAGGTACGTCCCTGTCCCCAATGATAAAGTACAAAAGACACAGTGGACAGACCCATTAGCAGTTGCGACTTACAAGTATTTTATTTTTGGCTAGCTTACCCGTCGCGTGTTGCTGCGATCTCAGAAGAAAGGAAATTTAAGGAAACTTGTTATGATAACATTTAATTTACATTGTGTCATTTTTATTGAAACTTATTCATTTTAATATGGAAAACATTTTAAAGTGTTGTTTTAATTCTGTTTATTTATTCGAGTGCTTGTGGATACACTGTATTTTTTGTTTTTCCGTCTGAGGCCTACAGGAATAAATCAGAAGGTTTTCCGACGCGTGAGCTGGCCACATACAGTTGTCCATGTGAGAAGCACAGATTCTCCAAATCTAGTCCACACACTTGCAGCGATTGTCCTTTTGCGTGGTTGATGGTCATTGCAAAAGCGAGTCGCACCGGAAACTGTAAACGTTCAGTATTGGAAAGATTATGAGGGCCCTGGGGGGCCGGGGAGCCGATATTTAACACATTTTTCTTTTCTTTTTTTTGTTGCCAGAAACCTTCGTGGGAGTGTACTCAACAACTTTTTTTAATTTTTGGTTTTTTTTAATTATTTTTTTTTTTTTGCCAGATACCTTTGCAGGAGTGTATTGAACAACTTCCCAAAGTTTCATGGCGATTGGATGAATGGTGTAGTAATGCATAAAGGACAAATAAACAGACATACATTCGTTTTTATATATATAGACTAGCTTACCCGTCGCGCGTTGCTGCGATCTCAGAAGAAAGGAAATTTAACGAAACTTGTTATGATAATATTTAATTTACATTGTGTCATTTTTATTGAAACGTATTCATTTTAATATGGAAAACATTTTAAAGTGTTGTTTTAATTCTGTTCATTTATTCGAGTGCTTGTGGATACACGGTATTTTTTGTTTTTCCGTCTGGTGCGCACACGAATAAATCAGAAGGTTTTCCGACACGTGAGCTGGCCACTTACAGTTGTCCATGTGAGAAGCACGGATTCTCCAAATCTAGTCCACACACTTGTAGCGATTGTCCTTGTGCGTGGTTGATGGTCATTGCAAAAGCGAGTCGCACCGGAAACTGTAAACGTTCAGTATTGGAAAGATTATGAGGGCCCTGGGGGGCCGATATTTAACAATTTTTTTTTGCCAGAAACCTTGGTGGGAGTGTACTCAACAACTTCCTAAAGTTTCATGGCGATCGGATGAATGGTGTAGTAATGCATAAAAGACAAACCAACATACTTTCGTTTTTATATATATACTAGCAGCCCGTCCTGACGTTGTCCGGGGATGAATTGCTGCCGGCCAGTAGTATATTGTTTTGTAGGATTTCTTTTTGATAGCATTTCTTATCTGTGACAGGCCTGTGAAACCCCCTGATTCACAGAGCACTGCTGATGAACTTAAGAGTGCACGTTCAGTAGTGTGTGAACTCGAGTTTCCCTACTTTATTTTTCCTTGCAATATTATATAGCTCGAACTCAACAACATGGCATGAGCACCATTCACATTACAGAAGAACACATTCATTTGTGGTAGGCACGGGGAGACAAAGCGATTGGCCTGGAATCACAGAATGTTGAGCTGATGCCGAGATTCGAACGTAGCTCCGCCGCTCTAAAGTTCGCAATTCTAGAACTTGTGGCGGGAGGTGTGTCTAAAAGTGTATGTCGGTGCTGGCGATCAATGAGAGAGACCTGTGCATTTTTCAAATGGGTGGTGAAAAAATATGAGTATGTTGCTGGAGATGTGGGCCGCCGTGCCACCAATGTACTTACCGGGGGGGGGGGTAAACACCCATTTTTCCGCAACTTTCTTTCCGCATACCATGACTCTGCATACTTTCATTACGAAAGTACCATGACTCCGCAATGCCATTATAACGCATGGCATTACATTTTATATGCTTTTGCCACACATACATTTACAACGAAATTCGTTGTAAATGCATGAATGGTAAAAGCATGTTTTTTTTAATGTTTGGATAAGGTAAGTATGGGTATAGGGGTATATGTTTGGGGTACTGAGGTATATGTTTTGGGGTGTTTGGGTATTTTAAGGGTTCAGATATAGTTTTGGGTTATGGGGTACTGGGGTAGTTTTAGGGTTTAGGGCTAGGTTTGGGTTTTGGGGTATAGGGGTATTTTTAGGGTTCAGGGGTGGGTTTGTGTTTTGGGGTACAGGGGTATTTTAAGGGTGCAGGGCTAGGTTTTGGTTTTGGGGTACATGGGTATTTTTAGGGTTCAGGGCTAGGTTTGGGTTTTGGGGTACAGGGGTGTTTTTAGGTTTCAGGGCTAGGTTTGGGTTTTGGGGTACAGGGGTATTTTAGGGTTCATGGATAGGTTTGGATTTTGGGGTACAGGGTTATTTTTAGGGTTCAGGGTTAGGTTTGGGTTTTGAGGTACAGGGGTATTTTTAGTTTTCAGGGGTAGGTTTGGGTTTTGGGGTACAGGGGTATTTTAGGGTTTTGGGGGTACAGTGGTATTTTAAGGGTTCAGGGCTAGGTTTGGGTTTTGGGGTACAGGGGTATTTTTAGGGTTCAGGGGTAGGTTTGGGTTTTGAGGTGCAGGGGTATTTGTAGGGTTCAGGGCTAGGTTTGGGTTTTGGGGTACAGGGGTATTTTTAGGGTTTAGGGATAGGTTTGGGTTTTGGGGTACAGGGTATATTTATAGGGTTAAGATGGGTTAGTGTTTAAGGGTGTTGGGGTATTTTAAGGAGTAAGGGTGGGTTATGATTATGGGGTGCAGGGGTATTTAAAGGGAGCAGGGTGGGATTAGCACACGATATGAGACATGGCATGAAGGGCGGAACGTACCACACACCCCCAGCGTTTGTCACACCCCCAGCACACGCCCACAGCACAACGTAGACACGCCCACAAGGGACTACTTTGCTGGCACGGTTCTTTTACCTTTTAAATGTATATGGTGGGCGTCTGCATAGCCTATGTCCTTCTGCTGCAACTGCCCTTTCCGACGCTGTATTGGGTGTTTTGATTGGTGCTGTGGTTCCTGAGATTACCCGCCTCAAAGGTTTGGGCTCTCTCTTTATTATATTAGTATAGATAGATAGATGAGTGCCAAAAACCCATTAGGTTTATTAAAAGACCCCTCACCCACCAACCTAGTTGGTGGCATGCTTCCTCTTTGGGTTCCAACTGGGTAGCCAAATGCCACCCAGTTGTGCTACAACGCCTGATTACAGCGGAGCTGGATTTGTGTGGTTGTGAAGGAAGTGGTGCAAATTAAAATTATCTCTGGGAATCCTTACTGAATATAACTTTATTCCCAGTGGCCCAGGATAAGGTTAAAAAAGGAAAAGGACAACTTTAGAGATAAATTGATCCAGGTTGTCACAGTAGTTGGTCTACATATTTCAGCCACGTAAACAAAGTGGGAGGCTTTCGTCAGGACCAGGTGAATAGGGTGAGAGTGTGGCAAAAATAGACCACAAGTGTATCATGTTATCAACACACACACTATGGTGTGTTGTGTGATGAGTGGTGTCTGTGTACTTACGATCCCACTGGAAAGAACCTGTAAGAGAAAGAGACAAAAATATAAAACACAAGTAACATAAAATGCAATCTTGATAGTAGTATTAATATGCCACTGTTTTTTTGTGGAGTGGCACAAACGTGAGTCGATCAATGGTGTCAATCAGATGGTTGACAATAAATGCATGCAGTTCAGGTGTACCGTGCTCTGTAAGCATGTATAATTCTTTTAGTTGTGGCGTACTTGTAGCTTCCCGGTACACCACAAAGATGATAAAAAAGATAAAGGACTGATGAGGCCCTGTGAGGTGCGGTATGTGCCTTTAGCTTTACTTTTAGCTGTTAAATACTAAAGACATGGAGCATTTGTCAACAGGGACACATCCTTATTGTAATCATGTTGAAATACCAGTGAGGCCCTAGGAAAATGTCACATAAGTAAGGTGCTATTGATTAAGTACGTTAAAATAATTATCTAAAGAAACATCATATTTACACTAGCTACGTGTTACTTGTAGCCTTTAGCAGGACCCAAGAGGTGCACCCATCTGTAGTCACACACTGAGGGCAAAAATGAAAAGAGAAACATTATTGGGGGAAGGTAAAGTTCTGACTCATGGAGTCAATAGGAACGAGTATGCGTGGTTCACTGTCTACGGAGCTGCATGTGGGCGTGCCCCGGTTCTAGCTGTAAAGGAAGGACTTACTTTGTCAAGATGGAGCGTCCGCGGGCTGCACCTATTGCGGTCTTCTCGCGGTCCTGGATGTTACTGTGGCCACGGTCTTGATGGTATAAATATGGAAGGGAGCCCTGTAACTGCAGTAGTACGTGCCGCGCTGACGTCACCGCGTCCACGTGGGTGCCCGGGAAGCGGTGACCGGAAGACTTGAGTGCTGACAATAATGCAAGCAGAGCATTGCGCATGTGTATAGTTAAACAGAACATGCAAATGCTGTGAGTTCACTGGTAATGCATTTTGAAGATCGAAACAAAGTGTAGTGTAGTTCCTATATCCCTAATAGGCCCTGCGCATCGGAATACTATATAGACTATAGTTTTGACATAGGACTGAGGTCAGTATCTCTCTATCGAGTACATTAAACTTAAATACTTGTGTGTGCCAGCTAACTCAGAGGTCACTAGAAACTTGGGCAACCAATCAATAACCCATATAGTTACTCATATAGCTACTTATCAGCACATGCAACAGTTTACAGAACAACAGACATAATGATGCACAAATTAAGACAGTTTAGTCACTAACCCATGCACTCAGTGAGACACATTTATTCACTCACTCATACAGTCAGTCATGCACCTACTAAATCCTTCATCCAGACACTTATACATCCACTCATTCTTCAATATGTAAGACATATTTTAACTTTACAGACACATACAGTCACTGGATGTTGTCATCAGTGATGTCATTTGAGATGTCATCAGTGATGTCATCAGTGATGTCACTGACCATGTCATGAATGATGTAATATGTGACATCATCAGCAGTGGATTGCGGGTGCGCGATATATAGTTAGTGCAACTAACTATATATGGAATTTCAATGGTTTTGTGTGAGTAAAATAAGGTTTTGTAAATGCGAATTCCTAACTATATATGGTCTATAACCTATGGTTTTTTCAGTGAATTTTCAAGGTTTTGTAAATGCTAATTCCTAACTATATATGGTCTATAACCTATGGTTTTTTCACAGAATTTTCAAGGTTTTGTAAATGCTAATTCCTAACTATATATGGTCTATAACCTATGGTTTTTTCAGTGAATATATATATATATACATACATATATAAACATATATCATCTGTATATCTATAAATACAAACATAAATGCATGCATACATATACTTATAGGCATACAGATGCATGTTATTTACATGAAAGGTGAAAAAACACTAATAAGAGCAAAGCTAAAAAGCCACCTCATTACAAACAGAATGGCTTTAACTTAAACGAGGGCGAGATCTATTGCATTTTCAATGCTTGTTTACTTTGGTTCCATCAAGAAGGCATTCAGATGTGTCACACATTTGCCATAAATTCTGAATGTTAGCACTCTAGTTGCACATTAGACCACTGTAGTAAAGCTACTGCTCACCAGGGACATCTGCTGCTGGTATTCAAAGTGCATGTTTCAGTCTGCATGTCAGAATTTTTTTAATGAAATAGAAGAGGATTTGAGAAGTCACTCAAAATGATCCCTAATTTTTCTTTCTGAAGCACTAATCATACTTTCTATGGCAAAATTAACCCCCTCATGTTGTTCCTTTTTAAATTGAGTGTTTTCAGACTTACCACTTCATTCCAATCAAGATGGCTTCTGGTGTGCCATACTTTTGTCATAAGTAAGACTGTTAGCGCTCTAGTTGTTCTTTAGAACACTCTGGGACATTCTGTCATTGGGCTATACTTGGGGTACATCTGGGTGATATTTGGGCTACATTTAGGCTCTTTTTTCTCTGGTGGCCATCTTGGGAGACTGTATGTCAGAATTTTTTAATGAAATTGAAGAGGGTTTGAGAAGTCACTCAAAATGTGCCCTAATTTTTCTTTCTGCAGCACTAATCATAATTCATATGGCAAAATATACCCCCTCATTTTGTTCCTTTTTAAATTAAATGTTTTAAGAGTTACCACTTTATTCCAATCAAGATGGCTTCAGGTGTGCCATACCTTTGTAATAAGTAGGACTGTTAGCGCTCTAGTTGTTCTTTAGAACACTCTGGGACATTCTGTCATTGGGCTATACTTGGGCTACATCTGGGTGATATTTGGGCTACATTTGGGCTCTTTTGTCTCTGGTGGCCATTTTGGGAGACTGCATGTCAGAATTTTTTAATGAAATAGAAGAGGATTTGAAAAGTCACTCAAAATGTGCCCTAATTGTTCTTTCTGCAGCACTAATAATACCTTCTATTGCATAATATACCCCCTCATTTTGTTCCTTTTTAAATTAAATGTTTTAAGAGTTACCACTTTATTCCCATCACGATGGCTCCAGGTGTGCTATACCTTTGTAATAAGTAGGACTGTTAGCGCTCTAGTTGTTCTTTAGAACACTCTGGGACATTCTGTCATTGGGCTATACTTGGGCTACATCTGGGTGATATTTGGGCTACATTTGGGCTCTTTTGTCTCTGGTGGCCATTTTGGGAGACTGCATGTCAGAATGTTTTAATGAAATAGAAAAGTATTTGAGAAGTCACTCAAAATGTGCCCTAATTTTTCATTCTGCAGCACTAATCATACTTTCTATGGCAAAATATACCCCCTCATGTTGTTTCTTTTTAAATTAAATGTTTTAAGAGTTACCACTTCATTCCAATCAAGATGGCTTCAGGTGTGCCATACCTTTGTAATAAGTAGGACTGTTAGCGCTCTAGTTGTTCTTTAGAACACTCTGGGACATTCTGTCATTGGGCTATACTTGGGCTACATCTGGGTGATATTTGGGCTACATTTGGGCTCTTTTGTCTCTGGTGGCCATTTTGGGAGACTGCATGTCAGAATGTTTTAATGAAATAGAAAAGGATTTGAGAAGTCACTCAAAATGTGCCCTAATTTTTCATTCTGCAGCACTAATCATACTTTCTATGGCAAAATATACCCCCTCATGTTGTTTCTTTTTAAATTAAATGTTTTAAGAGTTACCACTTTATTCCAATCAAGATGGCTTCAGGTGTGCCATACCTTTGTAATAAGTAGGACTGTTAGCGCTCTAGTTGTTCTTTAGAACACTCTAGGACGCTGCAGTAGAACACAAAGGAATCAACTGACAGTCTCTGTCCTTGTTGGATGTACATGTTTTACTGAGAATGTCAGACTTAATTTTCACATGACTGAGAAAGATAATGTGAATTTACAGAAAATATGCTTTCAGTTTAGCTTATAGATCCCCTTCCAAACCACTGTGGGAAAATCATGAGATATTAGTTTTCTTTCAAACAATATTCATGATATCACAGCAGAAGGTTTTTTCACATGGTAAAATCACCTTAGAACCCACCACAATTCCTAAAACGAGTATGGTACCATCAACAAATGATTTATAATGTAACTAAAGTCCTAAAACCCTCTATTAACTAAAATGCTTTTTAATGAGGTGCTATCATGTATATTGGTCCCAAGATGGCTGCCAACACTTCTTGGATGAAGTGCTGACAGCCAATCAGATCAGATGTGTGGTTAGGCTCCGCCCAGATATATATCTTTTTTTGAACCTAAATTACTCAAAATCCACTGGAGCACATATATTGAGACCTAGCAAAGGCACATCGGGCTAACAGTCCCTACAATTTTGCCAAGTTTCGTGCAAATCCATTCAGCCGTTCGAGCTAAAAGTGAGGCCAACCGCCCTATGGAAATTAACATGGGAAAAACGCGTTTTGGGACTCCCCTTTTTTCTCGGCCCCCCCTTGATGAAACCCCCCCAAATTGTCAGGGGCTGCTCAGAAACAAAATGTTCCATTTTCCTGAAAATTTCAGCCAATTCCGTCCACAAACGCCAAAGTTATTAGACATAGAATTTTCAAAAATCCCATAGAGAAAAAATCCTAACTATATATACCTACTGGCGACCGCCAGTAGGTAATATATATATATATATATATATATATATATATATATATATATATATATATATATATATATATATATATATATATATTGGGAGAACCGCGGGCCAGTGGTATCCCGCTACATTGGTGAACAGTTAAGGTTTGTGGGAGAGTGCATTCCCACACGGCCGGACGCCGGGGACAAAAATTCAGTAGGCGCCACACTGTGTATCAGGACAGTGAGGACTTGGGAGACCAGCGGCCCTAAGGTTGGCTAAAAAGATAAATGGACTTACAGTGAAAGAAAGGACATGTGGGGCCTTTGATGTAAAGACGCAATGGATGATGGACCTTGCAGTCCAGAAATGCGAGTGAGTGAAAACCCGGATGAGACCTTCGAATATTTTCATCAATACCGGAACTTTTCCAAAAGAGAACTTAAGAAAGGTCATCAAAAGTGAAGGGTATTTAATCACAACACTTAAATACAGATATAAGAACTGCTTCAACTAACGAATATCTGCAACCACGTCTGAGTCCTTCCTCACTGTTGCCGTTAAATGTAAAGCACTTAAACCTGACGTGCCTGAAATCCCAATGTTGCATATGATTAAGACCCGACGGGGTCGAAACCGGTCACGCAAATTACCTGCTGAAATAAATTGGTTTCCCCGGAATGCTCGGCTGGAGGGCTTGATTTCTGCGCCGAAGGAGGTGGGGAAAAGGTCGTACATATATATATATATATCAGTGTGAACAAGGGTGAGTTGGCCCGAAACGCGTAGCTGTAACTTGTGAATAAAACTACCATCTGCTGTACCTGGCTGGTCCGTCTCCTTCGTTGCTGGCGCGGCGCGCTGAGCTGTGCTGTAAGGAGCTGATTCATATATATATATATATATATATATATATATATATATATATATATATATATATATATATATATATATATATATATATATATATATATATATATATCCCTACCTCTACCCCTCTATCTCCCTCTATCACCCTGCCTGTCTCCCTCTGTCTCACTCACTCTGACTGTCTCACTCCCTCTCCCTCTCTCCTTCCCTCTCCTTCCCTCTCCTTCCTTCTCCCTCTCCCTCCCTCTCCTTTCCTCTCCCTCCCTCTCTCACTCCCTACCCTCACTCACTCCCTCACTCCCCTTCCCTCACTCCCCTTCCCTCACTTCCTCCCTCATTCCCCTCCCTCCCCTTCCCTCTCTCCCTCCTCTTCCCTCACTCCTTCACTCCCCCTCCCTCACTCCCTCCCTCACTCCCCTTCCCTCACTCCCCTTCCCTCACTCCCTCCCTCACTCCCCTTCCCTCCCTCCCTCTCTCCCTCACTCCCCTTCCCAACTCCCTTTCCCTCACTCCCCTTCCCTCTCACCCTCACTCCCCTTCCCTCTCACCCTCACTCCCCTTCCTTCACTTCCCTTCCCTCTCTCCCTCACTCCCCTTCCCTCACTCCCCTTACTCCCGCCCTCACTCCCCTTCCCGCACTCCTTCCCTCACTCGCTCCCTCACTCCCCTTCCCTCACTCCCCTTCCCTCACTCCCTCTCCCCTTTCCTCTCTCCCTCACTCCCCTTCCCTCACTCTCCTTCCCCCACCCCCTTCCCTCATCCCCCTTCCCTCACCCCCTAACCTCACTCCCTTCCCTCACTTTCTTTACTCACTCCCTCCCTCAAACCATCCCTCACTCCTCTTCCCTCACTCCCTCCCTCACTCCCTCCCCTTCCCTCACCCCCTTCCCCCACCCCCTTCCCTCACTCCCCTTCCCTCACGCCCCTTCCCTCACTACCCTTCCTTCCCTCACTCCCTCCCTCCCCTCACTCCCTCCCCTTCTCTCACTCCCTCCCCTTCCCTCATTCCTGTTCCCTCCCTCACTCCCTTCCCTCACTCCCTTCCCTCACTCCCCCTCCCTCACTCTCTTCCCTCACTCCCTTCCCTCACTCCGTCTCCCTCACTCCATCTCCCTCACTCCATCTCCCTCTGTCGCCCTCCTCCCTCCGTCTGTCTCCCTTTCTCTGTCTCCATTTCTAGGTCTCCCTTTCCCTCCCCCTCAGTCTCTGTCTCCATCCCTCTGTCTCTGTACCTCTACCTCCCTCTGTCTCCCTCTGTCTTCTCAACCTGCCTGTTTGTCACTGGGCTGAGACAGCTTCCCCAGCCAGCTTCCCCAGCGCACACAGACACACAGCACCACCCGAGCACCTCACAGGTTCTTAAAAAGACCATTTGCATTTGAATAGGGCTTTGCTGTATTTTTCCTCCTCTTAGCGCTCCTGCAGCTCCTCTTGCCTCCTGGAATGAATCGCCCGGCCCCACAGAGCAGCAGAGTCTTCGAGTGTCCATGCAACCGGCAGTGTTTGCAGACACTCTGAAAATGTTCTTTTAAAACACGGGTACGATGACTCATGGTCCGCAGGCCGCAGAGGAAGGCTTGCCGGGCCGCTGCTGGCCCGCGGGCCATACTATGAGTACCCATGCTCTAGGTTCTAATCAGCTCCATGCCTTAGAATGAGAGAGGTTGGTATCTCTTTCCGGGACTCAATCTCTAACACCCCGCAAGGGGAGTCAGAAACACTGGAGCTGGATTCTCGGCGAGGAGGATGACAGCGTCTGGCCAGTGCGTCTGTTGGGAACTGGCTTCCTTCGGGACTTGCTGTGGCGAGCCGCATGGAAGTAGGTAGTCGAACTGCACCATGCCTTGCCATAGCCAGTGAAGGTATATTTATACCTTAAAGGTGTTTAGGAATGCCGGTATTGACGTAAAAGTCTGGCATATGAATGTCATGGATGAACCTCTATGGAATAGATGTTTATGCATAATAAATGAGTTCTTGGAGAAATCAATATTCAAGGAGGGGGAAAGTCTCAACGGCTTAAGAGTCTGGTTTTCCTAGAACTCGATGTGACGTAGATGAACGGATGTAAGTAGCCATGCCTGTATTTGGGTAGCATGAGCTATGCCTAAATAAGGGCTGGATTTCTATGCCTAAATAAGGGCAATGTGAATTGTACCTATATAAGGGCGTGAATCTTGAAATTCATTCGGAATCAAAAGCGATTTACAACACCCACTCCACTTCCGTATGTACGACGTTACTAAATTCTATACATGTTAAACATATCTAAAATAAATCTACACATGAAGTGCCAACATACATTAAAAATGCATTAGAACTGATTTGTAAGCAAAAAAATGCATTGTGCTGTACACATTAAAGCAATGTTTAATTCTAAGCATATGTTGACATTTGAAATGCAAAGTGAATGAATCATAAAACATACATTTATGAAATGGTTCGTAAATACAGAAGAAAAAAGGCCGAAACCATTTCATGTCAGATTACATAAAAATGTTTGTCTGTGGACAAGATCATATATTGTCTCTTGGAAGTATTCAAAGAATTCTTGTTCTCTATGAATAGTTCTACTATAAGCAGATTACTTGCGCCAAAAAATTAAAAATACAAATTTGGGAGAAAAAAAATTAATCATAGGAAAAAAGTTCTTTGTTTTCATAAAAAATAAAGGTCAAATTCAAAGTCTCTCAGAACAATGTGTGCCAAAATCAAAAGTCACTGTTAGGGCTGGGAGAAAACATGAAATCTTCTATGTCTGTAGCCAAAAAGTAATCTATCATTGTAGGTGAAAGATGGATTACCTCGTTTAGAAGATTATCCGCACATAGATGTGAAGCATCGCCTTCAGCATTGGTGGCATCAGCAATGTTCGTATCGGATGTTACCTGCGCGCCTGTTGTTTCCTCTCGTACCTCAGCAGTTGGATTTTATGTCTGTGAGATCTCACTGAATGCCGTCATCAGAATTGGTAGCCGCTGGGGACAACACAGAGCATGGGCCGTTACTGGGTCCAGCAGAGTATTGATATCCGTTGGCATGACTGATGGGAGTGTTAGACAGATGTCTAGCACGCATTCTTCACTGCAAAGCAGGCAGCGTAGAACAGGTAAGATGCAATCTTGCCAGATTGGTCTGAATGACAGAAACCATGTGGTATTTAATTCTCGTAGACTAGGTAAACCCAGAATTTGAACGATGCGCTCACGACACTTCATCTTCAATAGAGCTCTCTCTATGGTGCTTGGAGTGGCGCTGGTGATTTGGCTTGCCATATTGCAGCAGTAGGAGCAAAAATAGTATCCCTGCAACGAGTCCCAAAAGGAGGGGCAGTCCGCCAAACACAGAGTGCACAAAGTTTGGAAATATTCTGAGGACTGCTTGAAAAGGTGCTAACAGTCCAGAACAAACGTTCTTAAATAGATGTGCAATATCGCTGGTATCAGACATGTTTAAGACACGACTTACCATTTCTGAGAAATGTATAGGGCAGTTTGTAGTCAAAAGGACATGTATCTCAGCAGAAGTCCTTGCAACTTGTAGATCTAAGGTTTCTTTGGCCGAGGTGGGTGGCACAGTTTTTTGTAAAAGAATGGCTTTCATTCTGCCTAAAGTATCAATTTGTATAGAAGAGATGTTCAGTGAAGGCCATAAAGGCAACCCCCTGACTGTCTTGGTTTGTGGAAACAATACTTGCATACATCAAGTGACCCTGGATGAAACAGTCACTAGAAATGGAATACCTGGCAACATGCCACAGCAGCTGTGATCGTTCAACATAAGTTAACTCACATTAGAAAGTAGTCCAAAAATTGGATTAATAACTGCAGCTGGTGAGCCTTGCAGGTGAGAGGATAAGTTTATAGTAGAACCATTGCAGGCCCGTGTAAATTAATACCCTGACAAAGGAGAGAACCGCTTAGTGCGTTTTCATAGTTTGTACAGCTAAGAAACACTTCACGTCCTCCACTCTAACATCTGTGTGTGTATGGTAAATTCCCGGATGTCTTGATGTATTCTTTACCCAACCTTTCACATTTGCCTGCTGGTATGTGTTTTAGGCAATACTGAAAATGGAAAATTGTAACAGGCAAAGTGATTGTTCCATGTATAATCCATTCAGTAGCTGGTTTTTCTGCCACTGTAAATGGTAATCTTTCCAGTTTTTTAATGCTCAGCACGATATAGTCTCCTCCCCTCTGTGCCAGTTTGATCTGTTTATCAGTGAGATTCAATTCTGAAAATAGTGACGTAGTGTGGATTAAACGCCAAGGCACATAGCCTGAACGCAAGTTTTGGAGCGTCCAGCCCAACAGCATGATAGAACGTAGCTGAGACTGACCATGTTGCAACATGACCAAGTCTTGTTCCATGTCGTCTATGGCAGAAGACACAATGCTCTCCAATGAATATATCCTGGACCACAGAGTCGTTAACCCATTGTCTACTACAGAGAGAGATTTCTCCAATGAATACGGTCAATTTCTCGTATTCGTTCTGCAGTCTGCTTGGGTAATCTTTCATATTTTGTTATATGCAACATATATACCGTCATATATGAAATGTTTTTGACGCGGTTTTCTTGGTCCTAGCAAGAATTCCCTACGGTCTGCGCCATCTTTAAGTAAAGATAAGTATTGTTTTACATCCTGTAGTGTAGCTTTCTGTAGCCAATCAAGGCAGAGCTTCCCTACACTGAATGTTGTTATTACCCCAGGATGCTGTCTTTGAACATATCATGGGTCCAGCCTATTGACTTTGAAACCCTGAGTTTTGTTCAGGAATCGATCTTGACAGTTATTTGGGTCTATGGGCCAGAGCAACCATTTGTTCCAATCTGAATCTGATTTGTTGTGATGCAAAATAGTATGTACGTCGACCTCCCCCGTGTAGAGCTATTACCCGCAGGTATTGGTATGGTCGGTGTGTTCATGTCCTTGTTCTTGGCTAACCCAAGGCAAGATGTTTGTTGGACAGTGTCATTCAAAAACATAATTTGCTCAGGGATGATACAGGCTCTAAACAAAGCTTCTACCCCCTGCACTTGCCAATCTTTTGAACCCCAGACAGTTTTTGTCTCAATATTGTCTTTCCAAAAGTCGAAACTTTGACTAGACAGTTGGGCATAAAAGGCTGCAGAATAAATCTGTTTTGTATTGGTTAACATAATTTTTATTCCTGTTCTGTTCACATTTTGAAAGTAAAATGATTCAGCATTGGATACATTGAACCCTGAAAAGAATGGAAACTTCTTAGCAAAAGTTTTTGAGCTACCCGTTGGTGGTGTAGGACAATGTTCACATTGGTTATACTATATACATTTCTGTGCATTGTTGATTTGTGCAGGAAATGATGACCACAATGGTTATAACAATACATTTGTTCATAGTCTGATGAACCTTCTGAATTTTCATGATTTGTGAATACTGCTGACATTTCTAGATCAGACATCATGTTATTAAAAGTCTTGAAGTCCCAATCATCAGAAAAGGTACTAGAGGTAATAAAGTCACTTAATGAAATCTTGAATAAGTGTGGAATCTTCAACAGATCTGACGGGCCAAAATGTCATAATCTGTTTTGTCCCAAGCTATACCATTAGTGTACAGGAACGGCTGTGATGTTCACTGCTGACAAGTCTCTTTGCTCACAATGGGATAATTTGTGTGGCTTTAGGAGTAAGTTCACTTGTGTACTTGCTGTGTCCATTTTTACATATCTTCCATTTATCAGCATACCCAGATTTATTACCAGAGCTAACCAAAGTAGAAGAAAAAATATCCCCAACACAATCCATAGTTCAATCCATGGTTAAACCAGATAAGTTTTTTCCAGGTGATGAAAAAAGTCTGTTGCTTGTTCTTTGAAAGTTCTTTTTTGCTGGCGTTGTTTCAGGTTCGCTGGGATCCTCAGAAAACATATCAAAGTTAATGAAATAGCCAGAGGCAGTTATGTCAATGGTTGGGATTGCATCCGGATTTGTCGAAATCGCTGGAACCACTTGATCACTTGTTACTTCGTTGTAGACATGTGCATCAGGACGAACTGTTATTTGGGTCTCAAGAGAAACGAGTTCCATAGCTTTGTTGCTCAGTCCTCCTTTTCTCACTGCAGATTCTTCAATGGTGATGAGTCTCTCAGTTTGAGCCTCTTGGATTGTAGCTAGAGGAGTACCTCTGCTACATTGTCGGAGACCACTTAGCCTACTGCTTAGTAACGGCCACATAATGTGGTTTGACCAGATAGATGGACACAAACCTGTTCTCCTTTTTACCTGCAAGGGGCGGCAGTATAACCGTTCTTGTTCCGTGTATTACTAGGACAGGTACTGGTTGTCTGTAAGAAGACCCAAATTCCTTCTTGTCCGCGATCTTTTCTCTGACTAGATTACCAAGCTTTGGAATCCAGACAGGCCTTGCTGGGACGATTGGTTTTTCCCCAATGGTGGTTGGCTTCAGGAACACGTTGCTTTGTTTTGTTCTTAGTTCATTTAAGTCCTGTAAAACAGCCAAACGATCTTTGATATAAACATTTTTAGTTTGCACCACTGCTGTTTGACAATCAAGGTCCGGGACCAATATTCTTGTCCCAAATAGGACCTCATTCGGAGTGATACCCCCTAGAGAACTTCTTGACAAGTTATTAAGACTACTTTGGACATTTATTAGATGTCTGACCCACCCGTCACCCAAACCTAATACCCTAGCTGTTATAGACTGCTTTATATCCCGTTTTTTTCTTTCCACTACAGAATTTCCCTCAGGATGGAATGGGCTAGAGTACCACAATTCAACGCTCAAACTGGCCATGGCTTCTTTTTAAGCTCGAGAGCTAAACGCAGGGCCCTGGTCAAAATGCAGTGTGCCTATTGCGTATGTGCCGATAAAGACTCGCAAATCTTTTATAACAGTTTGAGCGTCAGCCGAGTGCTGAGGCCACATCCAAATGAACCTTGAAGACAAATCCACTGCGCCCATGATATATTTATAGTTACCATCCCTTTGTAAGGGACCGCAGTGGTCAAGGTAAACACACGCTAATGGTTTATCTGAGATTAACAGGGGAGTCTTCGCAGGTTGTTTCACAGTCGAGACTTTAATTTTTTGGCATATTTCATAGTCCAAGACGTACTTTCTGGTCTGTTTCCTCATGCCTGGCCACCAGTTTCTCTGTTTTAATAATGATACTGTGGCGGGAACACCAGCATGAGCAGAGGCGAGCTCTTTATGTGCTGCTAGGATAAGTCCTAATCTATGTTCCATGTTTGTAATTACCCTATCCCCCACTCCAGGGATTCAAACAAACGGAACATTGTTCGCATCAGTTATATGCGAGTATTTGAGTAGAAACCCTTTAGGTAACGTACTACCTCTGCCTTTGCTTGTAGCATTGACAGCCAGCATTATTTCACTATCTATTTTCATTTTTGAATGAGTGATTGCAGCTACGAAAGCCGTTTGCACAGTCCACTTCGCGGCTTCATCAGCCAATGAATTCCCTTCAACGTGAACGCCATCACATGAGTGTTTTGTAGTCCGTTTCGCAACTGAACTACCTGTTCCAAAAGCTTTTTGTGCTTGATTGTGCCACCTTTTGCATTTTGAAACCATTTTGAAGACAATTCTGTAAATATTAATTATATAATTGTACACAGTAGAAAGAATCGCACACTATGAGTGTGGGGAGTTCACGATCCATATTTTCAAGTGCCATTATGAATTCTTGTAGTTCAACTCGCTGAGCTGTACAATCTCCTAGACATTGCGTTTTAGTGACCATAGGTCTGAATTTTCCATCGCGCATACGACCTTTATCGATCGCACACGCTGCACTATAGGCTTGTTTACCTTCTGTAGCGGGTTGTGCTGATCCATCAGTATAAATTATACATTCATAGTCTTCTAGAGGCAGAATTTCAGTAGGCAGAGGACATTCTTTTTCGTATTGCAGGAATGCTTGTGTTTTCAAATAAGCATCAAAAATGTATTCACCATCAGTTGTAGCAAGAGAATTAACCTATTGTATCCATCTCGGATGTAAAGCTTTTGGATTTGGAATGCTAGCCTTTGTAACTGCCTCTAAGGCAGGTACAGGAGTTATGACCATTATGCGGTTCTCCTGTACTCGGGATCTTTGTTTTGCTACAGCGGTTTGAACTGCTGTCAGAATTTTTTCTGTAGAAATGAATTTCATTTCTGCTTGTGTGTAAAAATGTGTTTTGTACGCTATTGGTACTTTTTCACCTTCGTTAAAAGTTAAATAGGTAAATCCGCATTGACCCGGAATGGTTCAGATCACTAAGTTGCGTACGTTTACGCATGTTTGTAAATGTTTTGTTTCTAACAAGTCTGTTTGAAGTGAACGCAAAATTTCTGTGTGTTTTGTGTCCAATGTACTGTTTTAAAACCAGGTTTGATTAATTCGTAGAGAGGTTTAACCCTTTCTGCGTAGTTTAGAATGTAAGTACTTCCGAATTTCAGGAAACCTAGAATCAAAGTTTTTCAGCGTTTTTGGAGCTTGGAGCAGCGCACACTTTTAAAAAAAAAATGTCTGCCAGGCCTTTGCCTTAACTTGATAGTTCATATCCTAAAAAGAGGACGTTAAGATGGGCAATTCCTGATTTTTTAAAAATTGAATTTATACCCTTCAGAGGAGAATCCCAGTATAATGGTGTTTTCCCTGTTCAAGTGCCTATCCAGATCATCATCTGTCAGATAGATATCATCGACATATGACAATGCCTCATCATCATAAGTTTGTAATAACTCTGTTACCCTTGCTGAGAATAACCCGGGACTATTCTTGAATCCTTGAGGGAGACGACAGAAGTGACGCTGTGTCCCCATTATTGAGAAAGCGGTCAAATACCTACTTTCAGGTGCAATGTTTTGACAAAAGAAACTGTTAGATATATCTAATGTGGTTTTATATTTTTTCCACACAATGTTATTCATGAATGCTGTACTGTGTGAATTTTGCACTGCAAAAGTTTTGCAACAAGAATTTAAATGTCTGTAGTCCAAAACTAGACGATATGTATTGTCTGGTTTGGAGACAGGAAACAAAGGATTGTTCATTGATGAGGTGCATGTTTCAATCACCCCTTGATATTCAAGTTGATCTAAAATCTCCCTGACCTGTTTTTTAGCTTCTTGCTTAATTGGGTACTGCCTTTGTGCAGTTGGTTGATTTTTTAATTGGATTTAATGGTGAGGCGAGTCCTCATACCATCCTACATGATTTTTGTATAATGCTGGGGTTTGGGCGACTGCCCATTTCCTGACATAAGTATATTTTAAATGTACTGGGACATGGTTGGAGAAGGCTGGCATAATGATGTCTTCGCCATGTGGGCACTCTCTGACAAATTCTGGTGGCCAGTCTTGTTCTGCTAGAAGTATATCATAGCCCTTGGAAAGTCGCTCCCAAAAGAGTGCTTTCACTTTTCTTGGTATGTCTCCCTCCATCCGGAGTGTTATTTCATATAAGCTGTGTGGAGTGCTAACCCTGGTGTCTGCAGTTCAGCTTCAACGTCTTCATTCAAGTCCACTGTCTCCAGAAGTCCCTTCAGGTTCTGGCGAGCTATTGTTACTTCTGCTGCGCTGTCCAACATTGTCTGAGCCCATTCTCCGTTTTTGAGTTGTGTCCTCAAGATCCTCTGCATGTCTGATTTTTAGACTTGCTACTTTCTTTTTGGTGAATTGAGTTTTTGGTTTACTTTTCTGAACGTTTTGATTGTCTTTGGGCTTTACGCATTCTTCCTTGTTTTCTGACAGTCCTCTTCTTTCGGATGTCTGTGACGATATCTGAGAGGAACGTGTACCATTATCTTGATACCTGTCAGGTTCTCTCAAATTATTCCTATTCCTGAGGTTATACCTCCTTTCAGAGGGCTCCTTTTAAAGAGACCTACCTCGGGATTGAGAATTTTTCTCTTTTGAATATTGTTTGCTATTCTCCCACTTCTTTTTAGAAGAGGTAGGAGCGTTTTTAGAAAATACCTTTTCAGGACTTTCAGACAGTTGTGGTTTAACTGGTTTCCCACCCAAACTGTCTCTGCCTAATTCTTCATAGGATTTTTCAAATATTCTGGCTAGTTCTTGTGGTTCTTCTGTTACATCAAATTCCCTTAATTTCTGGCGGATCGCCACTGATGCTGCATCTCCTTTAATATTAGATAATATTATTGATGAGACCTGGGTGAAATTTTTCAGTAACTTCATATCTAAATTCAGAGCAGGCTCTGCCCCGTATTAGTTTTGAATCTGTTTCAGGACGTCAGGTATTACCGCCATAGACGGACCACCATGTGTTTTAGTGTAGATAGCAGCAAAGACTGAACCGCAAGTGGTGCAGTCCTCCAGATGTGGTGTGATCCCCATTGGTAAACAGATTGTTAAATATCTATTTTTCTCATGAGGGCTTGTATTAGGAAATACTGCTTTGATTTGAGTAATTTTTTGAGCTATCCAGAATGGAATTTGTTCACGTTTTGTGGGTAATTTACCCATGACTGTGTGTAAAGTCTATGGTGTCATTTTTAGTGTATTCCCCTGGTGAGAGGTTTGTTGTGGAATAACTATTGGTAGTTGGACTGTAAGAGTCCACATGACATATTGAACCAATTGTCTATAAATTCTGATTAACTCTTGGAGTTGAGTGAGTAACTCTATGTCTGACATGTCTTCAATGTCAGGATGAGGTGTATAACCGGCTAGAACCGGCCAAGTGGCTCCTGGTCTACCTAGTGGATCGCGCCTGGTAATGTGATTTAAATGTTTTAGGTGCCTTTAAGCCAGAGCTCATGCTTCTGGTATGTGAGTGGAATTTCAATATCCTCAAAAGGAATATATTCATCTGGTGGATCATCTTCTTTGTAGAAGTGAAACAAATGTGTTACAGGATTTGATTCTGGGAATATTATCCATGAGTAGAATACCTCTGTCTGGTGATATTCATGTGCCTCTATCACAAAAACTGCTCTACCACCTCTTGATGTTAGGCCATGTTTTATAAGTTTTAAAGTGATGGCTGTCCTTAAATTTGGAGGAATGATTATAGCATTTGCATCAGTTTCTTGGAAACCTGTAAAGTTAAAGGTTTGTGCGGCGTTGTTGCCTGTATTTCCACCGGTTGCGGTGTTGTCCCCGTTTACAGGCATTGTTTAATGAAAGTTGCAGTGCAAGATTCAAGGGAACAAAAATAAGGTGCACAATATTTGGAACACTGTATCCTGCAACGTTGAACAAACCAAAAAGCTAATACATAGGATTTTCGTCCTACTCAGCTATGGTGGATATTATCCCTACCCACTCCAGACGTCTGTTGGAGTATTATGAGTAGGGGTCTCTGAGAAAAGCATGACTGAGTTACTTCCGTATCTAGCGTTAAATTAGTGCCTTACCAAACCGTTGGGCGCCATGTAGTGTAGTTCCTATATCCTAATAGGCTCTGCGCATTGGAATACTATACACTATAGTTTTGACACATAGGACTGAGGTCAGTATGTCTCTTTCGAGGACATTAAACTTAATTACTTGTGTGTGCTAGTTAACTCAGAGGTCACTAGAAACTTTCTCGAATGAACAAGAAGGGATTCGTTTCTGACAACCGCATAAACATGACAACTTAGTTTCCCCTAGAGTTGGAACAATATCTTCAGAGTCATGGAAACAATAGATATCCATTTCACTCAGTCAATCGTGCATGCTTCGTTTCTAAAGAGTTGCATAGAAATAGAGAGATGGACGTTTCAATAAAAAGGGTTTATTGAACAGTCTTATTTCTCATGCAAGAGATATGAGCTGCTACAATCGTAAGACAGAATGCGAAGTATAAAATGTACAGCGTTAACAGTAATATAAAATAATACTGTAATAGCATGGTCTGTAGCTATGACATATATAAAAATACATACATAAATAACACAGGCTAAAATACTCAACTGGTGCTTCTAAAATAATCCTTCCCCAGTGTACCTAACTTAGGTCTAGTATGAGGGAAGAAGTAGGTGCTATTTAACTATAGTTCAGTTTAGTCAAGAATTCTCTATAGTTAATTTAACTATAGTTGCCAAGAGTCCCTCTAGGTTCTAATCAGCTCCATACCTTAGAATGAGAGAGGTTGGTATCTCTTTCCGAGACTCGATCTCTAACACCCCGCAAGGGGAGTCAGAAACTCTGGAGCTGGATTCTCGGCGAGGAGGATGACAGCGTCTGTTGGGAACTGGCTTCCTTCGGGCCTTGCTGTGGTGTGCCGCGTGCAAGTAGGTAGTCGAACCGCAAGATGCCTTGCCATAGCAAGTGAAGGTATATTTATACCTTGAAGGTGTTTAGGAATGCCGTTATTGACGTAAAAGTCTGGCATATGAACGTCATGGATGAACCCCTAAGGAATAGATGTTCATGCATAATAAATGAGTTCTTGGAGAAATCAATATTCAACCAGGGGAAAGTCCCAACGGCTTAAGAGTCTGGTTTTCCTAGAACTCTATGTGACGTAGATGAACGGATGTAAGTAGCCATGCCTGTAATTGGGTAGCATGAGCTATGCCTAAATAAAGGCTGGATTTCCATGCCTAAATATGGGCAATGTGAATTGTACCTATATAAGGGCATGAATCGGGAAATTCATTCGGAATCTAAATGGATACACAACAAAAGACACAAACAAAAAACAACATTTCTTGGACCACTGGGGTCTACCCTGCTGGTTTCTTGTGGAAGAGGGTGGAAAAAGGTGGCAACGTGACCACTCGTATATTAACGTAAGGGAAAGACTTACAGCATGAGCAAGTGGGGATGATAACACGGCATAATGGGCGGGTAGAAGAATCCCCCAGTTATGTTATGTTATGTTATGTTATGTTATGTTATGTTAGCCGGATTTGTAGAGCGCACAGATGCCCCAGCAAGGGGGCGTCCCGGCGCTAGCAGAACAGAAGAACCGGACAAAAGCGATAACAGAACTCGAACACAACAGCACTAGGGGGCAGGGGGGAAAAGGAAAGTCTTTACAGCCTTCCTGAATGGCAGGTGTCCATCAATGGCACGAATATGAACAGGAAGGGAGTTCCATAGCTTGGCAGCAAGCACTCTAAAAGAGCGGCCGCCAATCCTAGACCTCTTAAAACGCGGCACTATAGCCAAGTGGAGACCAGAGGACCTCAGAGACCGTGCAGGAACATATGAAGAGATGAGATGCTTCAAGATCTGAGGGGAAGAGTGTTTTTTAGGATTTTGAACGATAAACAGAGGGACTTAAACTTAACCCTCTGAACGACAGGGAGCCAATGGAGCTTATGAATGATTTTTTCGGCTGAGCAGAATCTGGGTAAGCCAACCAGAGCCCTAGCGGCAGCATTCTGGACTCGTT
The DNA here is from genome assembly GCF_964263255.1 of Lissotriton vulgaris. Taxonomy (NCBI): domain Eukaryota; kingdom Metazoa; phylum Chordata; class Amphibia; order Caudata; family Salamandridae; genus Lissotriton; species Lissotriton vulgaris. The sequence continues at coordinate 1,614,562,233 of NC_141694.1, forward strand.
GGAGTCGAGAGAGTTCAGCCTGATTCGCTCCCAGAAGAAGAGAACTAGCGTAGTCCAACTTAGACAGAATCATTGCTTGAACAATGAGCTGTCTAGTAGGCGCATCAAAAAATTTTTAAATGGATCGAAGCTGACGCAGAGTCCCAAAACACGTGGCAGCAACCTTTTTAGTGTGGGTGGAGAAACTGAGCTTGAAATCGAAGCATACACCTAGGTTTTTAACCTCAGTGACAGAGATAGGAGTAGGACCAAGCTCAGATGGCCACCAGTTGTCGCCCCATAACTGACTCTGATTCCCAACAATGAGCACCTCGGTTTTCTTGGTGTTCAATTGAAGGAAATTATCAAAGGTAAAGTAAAGGTAAGGCATAAGGTCATATTATGGTGGATATGTTAGTCAGTTATTTACATTGAGAAGGAAGAGGGAAGGGTCTAGAATTGTTTTTGGGGGGAGTTTATAGCTATAGGAGGGGGTTTGGGGTGAGTAAAGGGGAGGGGGAGTTAGTATAGGTAAAAATGAAATTAATTTGAGTGGATGACATTCTCTGATTTTTAATTGAAAGGGAATAGTGGAGGGATAGAAGAAGATAGCAGAGGGAAGGAGGGATAGAAGAGGGAAGGGTCTAGAATCTTTTTGTTTTTGTATTTGAGTTCATAGCAGTAGGAGGGAGTTTGGGGTGAGTAAAAGGGAGGTGGAGGGGGAAGAGTCAGAGATAAGGGTTTAGAAAGGCTTGTTTGGGAGATCTGGATGAGATGATGCAAGGAGAGGTAGGGGAGGGAAGAGTCTAGAAAAGGTTATTTTTGGGATTCTAGTAGTGGTATGGGATGAATGAGAGAGTAGAGGTAGAGGGTATATTGAGAGAGGCTTAGCGTGAGAAATAGGGTAGTGCAAAGGAAAAAATAGTAGACTGAGTTTGAGATGAGTCACAGAGTTGACGTAGAGAATATATTGAGAGCGGTGTAGTGTGAGAAATAGGGTAGTGCATTGGACATGCTGAATTAGAAGAAAAGTAATAAATATATAGATACATAAGTACATGGAAGCTATATATATATGCATAAGGAAGGTAGTATACTGTAGATTAAAGATGCATTTAATAAACTTCGGCTTTCAAGTGTTGTTGTACTTTAAATTAGTTGGTAAGCAGAACTAGCGAATATTTATATTTTTAAGAACATAATATTTATACACATTTATACAAAGCAATACACATTTATAGGTACATATCTATAGTCCAAATAAAGGCTTATATACAGAGGGATATGCTGTATATATCTGTTTGCGTGTGATGGTTATGTGGGGAAGAGCCAATTCTTTCTTTTTTTTAATAAATCTTTTTATTGAAATTGGAATCAGATTCCAACTTCAATACACATTTCACATAATATTCACAGTTTACAGTCCATATGTTGTTATTCGTAACACCTGTCATTTGTATTTTAAATATCATCAACATTAACATCAACATCCCACTCTGCCCACCACCCTCCCTGTCCATTTCTTTGCGCTGAGGGAGAGATACATATATAACCTCTATATGTATTCTAGTTTCTCCACCTTCAATCCCATTTCCGGGGACACCCTCTATTTACATAGACAGCTTTGTCTGCCAACATACACCAGTCCATATCGTGCATCCACTCTTCAATTGTTGGCATTTCTTGGGCCCCCCATCTACGAGCGACATGTGATTTTGTGATGACCATTCCTAAAGTTACCCATGTTTGTTCTATGCTAGATAGGTCTGTTGCATCCCATATTTTGAAGAGACATTGTTTCGACTGGGGTGACAATTTCTTACCATATACTTGTCGTAACTCCTGATTCCCTCCCAGTAATGTTGGACTTTCGGACATACTCATATCATGTGATAATATGTGCCGACTTGATTACAATTCCTAAGGCACAGAACTCTGTCCCTTTTGTCCATCTTTACCATAGCTAACCATGAGTAATACATTATGTGTTATGTTTGATGTAATAATCTAAGTCTAACTGTTATGGCTACTTCTCACAGGAAGGATATTGCTTGGTGCCATTTGTCTTCCTCAAGTTCTCCCAAGTCAGTCTGCCATTGCGAGTGAAGTCGTGTTAGAGGATCTAGGAGGTTGCTGATTATTTTCGGATATGTCATAGATATAGCTTTCCGAGTCATGTGGTCTGTGAGCAATCTGTCTTCTAGCAGGGTGGCCTCTGGCAGATGTTGGTCAAATGGAATGGCTGCTGTTAATGAGTGTTTGATTTGTGTATAGCGGAATATTGCTGCTTTAGTCATTTCATACTCTGTCTGCAGTTCAGCAAATATAATCATCTTCCCCCTTTACCATAGATCTCTCACCGTGGATATTCCAATGATGTCCCATTTGCGGAATCCCTGACATGTACGGAGGTTTCCCAAGCTACCTGCCTCCCAAAGTGGGGTAGCCTGTGTCAGTTTGTAGTGCCATCCTAACTTTTTTGTCACTCTGTGCCATAGGGCGACTGTTTGTTCAGTGGGGCCTGTTAGCGTCTGGTTGTGTGGATTTTTATATAGGGAGGATTTATAGCCTCCTGGGCCCATGAGTTATATATCCATCCGGTATGCTGGGTCATCCTGAGGCCGGTGAAACCACTGATTTACTAACATGATTTGGGCCACCCAGTAAGGAAGAGCCAATTCTTGAATAGTTTTCTGAAGATAAGGTGGTTATCCATGGATCTTATGTTGAGGGGTAAAGAGTTCCATAGTTTGGCTGCTTAAACAGAGAAGGATGTGCCACCCATGGTTTTTTCTTCTACGTTGGGATTTTGAGGTAAGGTGCCAATCTAGAGCAGAGGTTCCTTTGTGGAATATGTTTGGTGATTTTATTCCTGATGAAGAGCAGTCCTGTTCCATATATCTCTTTGTGGGTGATGCAAAGCAGCTTGAGAGTGGATCTTCTGGCAACCGGTAACCAATGCAGGGCTTTCAAGGCAGGGGAGATGTGGTCATGTGGCTTTATATGTAAGAGTAGTCTGGTAGACGAGTTCTGAATCTGTTGTATTCTTTTCATAGTCGTTAAAGGTGATCCGTGGTAGTCGCTATTTGCGTAATCAAGTTCAGACAGAACAATAGTGATGGTAGCCTGGACCTTGTGTGGAAATCCCAGATGAGGAAAGATTTGGCACCAGAGTTATTATAGTAACACAGCTTGATCTTGCTAGTTTGTCCACTTGGGTATTCATTGATAGCTTGGAGTCCATGACCATTCTGAGGTTTCTTACTTCCTTTGATACTTCAGGCGGTGTTATCAGATCATCAGTCTAAGTGACAAGAGGTCATAATTTTTCTAATTGCCACACATGAGTATTTCTGTTTTGGAAGCATTCAATTTGAGATGGCTCCCCATCATCCATTGATCCACTGCTCTGAGGCAACTGAAAATTGGAGACTTTCCAATGTCTTTGGGGCATTCTAGTTGAAGGAATATTTATGTATCATCTGCATAGTTATAGCACGTGAGGTGAAATAGATTGACCAGTGGTGGAAATGACTTCATATAGATGTTGAAAAGCATGGGCAAGATGATAGAACCTTTAGGGTCCCCTGCTTTTGTGCATGCGGATGCTGCTGAATGTGTCCCGAGGTCAGCAACATCCTATATTTCACTAGGTTCAGCCCAGATCCTTCTGCTAGAGCTGTGGTGGCATGTGCTAGCACTCATATTAACAAAATTTCCTCTGCAAGGATCAGTATGTGCTGCCAAATTAGACCACTTAACAAGCAGTGGCAGCTCCTCCGCTAAGGTGGGGGAGCGTCCCCCCACTGCACCAAAGGAAAAATAAAATGATAATAACGTATCGTTATTATAATTTTCATTTTCCTATTGCAGTCAGTGGCTCTCAGGGTGGGCGGGGCTGGCCAGAGCTGGGCGTGCCGGCCAATCATGGCTGCTTAGCCGACCCTCTTGGGCCGGCCAAACAGTCATGTGCATTTAGCATCTTCCCCACCAGGCTGTAATGCACAGCCTGATGAGGAACATGCCCAGTCTCCCATTTCCCGTCTGAGCTCCGATCCACGGTGCTCAGACCAATCACAATGCTGAATTGCAGAGTTGTGGTTGGCTGAGGGGAGCCTGGTTGCTTCCTCCTGCTTCCTGATGCCAGACCGGAGACAGGAAGAAGAAAACAGAGGAGAGTCGGGGGCAGGCCGCTTTCCGCCAAGTGTTTTTTTGCCTTTTTCCTCGTCCCCCCTCCTCACCACCTGGGTCTGGTAGCAGCCAGTATTGTTAACAAGAAGGTAATAACTGCCAGTAAATGCCTTATTTCTACAACTCTGATTCATGTAACGTAATATTACTTCACCAGACAATGAGAATGTGAACCTGCCAATTGTTTTGCTGCAGTTTGGCTCATCACTAGAATAAGTTACGCAATAGGGACATGGTGCAAAGTTCATTACCCAAACTGAGACAGGGTTTTTTATTGATATGTTCTTTTCTAAAGTACACATCAATATACAATATACGAATATAATTAGTGATACATACCAAGCTGGATTTTGATATTGATTTTAATTTGGCCTTCTACACTATCAGGTTTAGCAGTTGCAGATAGTTCAGAATGCAATGGTTCATTTTATGTAAAAAATAAAAATGGGACTTGCAGAACTTGCTTTAGCTGGCTATAAACAGTTGAACGCTACCTTAGACACAAAACTATTCCCAAACCGCTGCCAGCGTACCTTCGGGCCTAAAGTGCCCATTATAAGTATTGCCAATTAATAATTTCCTCTTATTAGGTCCTAAATTTAAGTGTAAGGAAGATCCGAGGTTCTCCGAAAAAGATATCTAACTAGATACTAAATGCACACCTCACTCATGCAATTTTAGAGACCATACAAATCCTACTTGTTTGTTGATGTATCTGTTTACCATTGATCTTCTTATATTCTTTCCCTGCTGGTGATGCTGATTATTTGAAGTTCTTTTTGAAGTTTTCAGTGTCTTGAAGCCTTTTACTGTGCGTCTTTTAAATTAACTAAATTGAATAAATATGCAAATTGCATAGTTTCACAGAACCCTTCCAATTGCCATTGCTTAATAAGTAAATCAGGCAACAGCAAGTAATTTCAGAAGGGATTTTCTTAAGGCCAGTGTCATGGGCTGGATGCAACTCGTGGTGCTTGGTCTGGTTCCTTGTTTGCCCAAGGTAAGGATGATGTCTTCATGAAGCCACAATGCCTTTCCACTACTGCTAAATGTGTGAAGGACAAGGTCTGCAGGCAGGGTCGCAGTTTACTGGAGGAAAAACCAGTGGTACAAAAACCTCCAAGATAATAGAGGAACATCTCAGATTTCAGAAAATAAGATGGAGTCAGGAAACTTGAGGAGAGGAAGGGTAGTGAACTGCAGGCTGTATCAAAGGAAGACTCTAAGGAAACAAAGCTATACAAATATGGAGGCAAGTGGCATAGAACCAAAGAAGAATACTGCAACTATGTTGCAATATAGTGAGAAAAAAGAAGACGGGAAAAGGAAATGACAGAAAAGATCACATGATGACAGCCGTGTTGGATTGGAACAAAGATTACAAAAAGGAATACTCCTCTCCATTGGCTTTCCTAAAAGGGAGAAATTAAAGATCTGGACAAGAATAAATCCTTTAATAGGCTTCTACAAGCCCTTAGACAAGAGATAGTCCCCCTCTCCCAGGAAGACCAGGTGGTCCTGGTTTGTCTCAGCCCTGCCTCCCTTCACTACCCAGTAGTACAGAGTTCCAGGACTGAACTCAGAAAAAGCAGCCAGAGTAACCCAAGAAAAACGCACAAGTAGCGGGACAAGCAGTGACCCCAGAGGATTGCAAGTTTGGACCCTACTCCCCTTGACCATCAACAAACTTACTCTAGCTGGATCGTGCTGGGACCGCCTCAATTCAAGGGAGGCGCCCAACCGCGCAGGCACTGCCCATGAGCATAAGCGGGCATAAGAGCCTGCTGCTACCAGGGAGCATGGAGTGACAGCCATAAATGCTCTTGAGAGCATTATCGTGAGGTGATTGCTTATGGCATGTGCTCTTGCTTATGGCTGTTTCTCTATAACATATATGTTGTGCAAGCATTTCAGAATTATGCCCCCAAAACACTCAGGGCCAGATGTAGGTCGCCAATTACCGGTCGGTAACAGTTGATTTTGGCCGTTACCGACCGGTAATTGGTTTTTGAGATGTAGGGGGCATTTTTTTACAGAATCGGTAAATTTACCGATTCGGTAAATTTACTGATTCTGTAAAACACGGAGGGCCAGATGTAGGTGGCCGTTTGAGGCCATTTACCAAGCGGTAACGGCCGATTTTGGCCGTTACCAATCGGTAAATGGGTGACAGGTATGTAGGGGGCATTATTTTACCGAATCGGTAAAATTACCGATTCGGTAATTTTACCGATTCAGTAAAATAAAAATTCGGTCATTTTACCGATTCTGAGGCACCCAGATGTAGGTGGGACTCTTCAGAGTCCCAGAGGCCTTACCGAATCGGTATTTTACCATCAAATCCAATTTGATGGTAAAATACCGAATTCAGGTGTGCATGCACATCTGTGCATGCACACCTATGCCATGTGACGGGCAGACCTGCCCTTAGGGCATGTATGTGTGCCACATGGCACACAAGCCTGCACTTGGGGTGCTAGAGGGTGTCAAAGTGACACCCCCTGCACCCTTGCTGGATTCGGTATTTACCGATTCGGTAAATACCGAATCGGTATTTCCCAATGATTCCTATGGGCTCCAAAGACCATAGGAATCAATGGGGAATACCGATTCGGTATTTACAGAATCGGTAAATACCGAATGTTACAGATTCGGTAATTCAAAATTAAAAAATACCTACATCTCCATCCTTTCAATTTACCGATTCATAAATACCGAATCGGTATGATTCGGTATTTAAGAGTCGGTAAATTAGATTTACCTACATCTGGCCCTCAGTAACGCTAAAGTTTAAACGGACACAAAATGTATCTCCATAGTTCTTTGTTTCCCTTTAGTTCAAGTTTCTTATTTGGTTACAGAACGTATCCAAAAAAGCACAGATATATACAAAAAACAAATAAATACATAGAGATATGCAATGTACAAACCAATCTTTAAAAAAAGATCTTTGTCTTCAATACAATCACAACTCTTAGAAGCATAATCAATGAATCCAGACTAATCTCTATTCATAGAGCTTTCCATTTCTTGAGCATGGCCTTCTGCCACTCGTGTGTTGATGTTGTCAGGTCTTTCCTGCACTGGCAACCAGTGTACAGCCGTTCTCCGGCCAGTGCCCATGACCGGAGCATGACATCAGCCCATGACATCAGCACGGGGCTTGCTTGCGCCTTTGCCAGTCAGGAAAGAACCAGTCGGCCCTTATCTGGGCAGACATGTAAACACTGACTGATTGTACGTTGTACTTTTCGATTTGTATGCTATTTTCGCTGGTTTTGCAACCCGTTGAAAGGGAGGTCGCCTCTAATCAGTGTTGTGTTAAGTAAATAAACACATGCTGAAATGCAAACATTCTACTACATGTTGTAATTGTGTTAACGCCAGAGAGCAGACGCTGACGATTTCACTTGAAACTGAAAACAATGAAAATAACATTTCTAAACTGAGACTTTTGCTCCAAAACTTCTCAACTACCTTAAAGGTTCATTGTGCGAGCACTCATTACACAGTGCTTGATTTCTGCAGCTGGGTTGGAGTGGAGGGCGCCGGCGCTCGTTTTCAGGGGAAAGAGGTTTATTTTTAACCATTACACTTTGACCCCGTGCAACTGAGAGGAGCAGAAAATGGACAAAGAAGGAGAGAATTATAGGAAAACACTGAGAGAAGGGAAAAAAGCACGGATTAAAAACCAACATGTCAAGTTTGTCAACAGTCCCGATTGAGGTGGGGGACTCCCGACAATGGCTTTATTTGAGCTGTCTCCCACCTACAATTGTCTTTACTATGTATGCCAAAGAGAAAATTACACCCCCCCCCCTTAAAAAAAAATATTAATCCACTTTCCACTTTTAAATTTGAAAAAGAATCGGCAAGAGTGGGGAAACATCTATTACAACGCATCTAACCAGATGAACATGTAAATCTATATAAAGTAGAAGCCACCTCATGCATTTTATTCTGGCAATTGCAGTGCTTGATTTGTTAAACAATAGGTGCATTGGCACTATCCACGTCTACAACTGGCACCACTCACTTTGACTCCTTATGCCATAATAGGCCATAATACATAGGTTGCCCTAGGGCGCAACAGGTGTGAGCCCACTTTCTGCGCCCTGGCGTACTTTGGTATTACAGAAGGGGCCGCGGATGCTGGTGGGGACCCCGCTGTAATACAGATAGCATCGGCTCACATGCAATGCCAGCATTACATTAAGGGGGCATTCCTCATTTGCATGTGCCCACAGTGTATTATGGATATGGGTGCATTGGCAAGGAAGCATTCAGAAGCACACTGACGGAGCCACAAAAAAAGTCGTGCACAGTCATTGTGCCACCCAAGGGCGCTTGCTGAAAAGAGGTTCCATCGAGGCACCCCCCCCCCCTCCCCCGCCCCCAGACGTCCACCTGCAGTCACGTGCAGAAACTGACTGCATCTGCCTGCAGGGGGAGCTCTCTACTCCCTTTGAAAGTCCAGACAAGGTGCCACCTGCACTGTGAAAAAGAAGTGGCTGCTTCAACAATCACTCCGATTTTCACATATGAGCTGCCCTGAGGGCAGCACATCATATGTATTAGGGCACACTTTCCCTGTGTTTGCCTGGTGCACCTCATGAAAGCTGTGCCACTGCACAAATAGGGATAGTGTGCCCTGCATGTAATAGTGAGAGAGCAAAGCAACTGAGCCCTTCTTCCTCAAGTAGAATTCAAGGGGAGGGGGGTTGTGCCATAGATGGCATGGGACCATAACACAGAAATGAAATATTGAGCCCCAACTGTACTCCAATTTACTGTAACCATGGGCATGCTGCACTTGTGTACATATCCTTATTCAACCAACATTATATTGATAACCAAATTCAGACCTCTCTCTTCAAGGTATGCATAGGTAAGTGTGTGCAGAATCACTGCCAGTAGGTATCTGGCCTTGTTGTTGGGCAGCTTCCATCTGTAAGGTAGTCAATTCAATAACGGGAGGGTTGGGTTGCAACATTTGGGTAATTTGTTTTTATGTAATAATGCACAATGTTAACACAATTATGCACAATTACACGAAACTACACATATTTACGTGAAATGCAAATCCATCAATTTTTTAAAATAATCTTTTTATTGCTTTTAAACATACAAGTGTAGCACAGAATGGCACAGGCATATACATTAATTTACCACAAATGTCCAGCTCAACCCTCGGAGAAGCACAGATGAGCATTTCAACATCTGATTTCTCCACAATACACCCGGATATCCTGTCTGTGATTTCCCACGCTTTATTAATATCAGGACTATACCAATTGCAGAGGCCCCCAATGGGTTATCCACTGGGTCCAAACATTTCCCATTATTTTTAGACACCCTCTTCCTTAATAAATATACTTCTCTGCTAGCATACACAAGTACATATCTTTATTTCACTGTTTCTAGAGCTGGACACCAGGCCGTACCCTATTGTCTGGCTATATTCCATTTTGTCACCATAAGACTCAGTCTATAAAATATCTGTGGGTACCTCTGGAGGGAAATATCCCCCCAGCCATCCATTACAAACAATTTGGAATTTGGAATTGGGATTCCCATCAAAAAGAGTGAGAGCAAAAAGGCACTCCTCCACTCTGTTCCAGAAGGGTGGCATGCAGGGGTAATCCCACATAGTGTGCATGAAACTAGCTGCTTGTCAACATCCCCTGGAGAAATCTCTAACTTCGAGCCTCCTTATTCGAGTCAGGCACTCCCTGATGAGAAATTCTCCATGAAATATTTTCAGTTGCACAAGTCTAAATTCCATTCATATTGACATCTTCTTGTGCGAGCCCATTCTCCTTCTAGAAATGGTCCTAGATCTTTTTTTTAAATGATGTTTCAGTTTAACAATCAGGTCTGGTATGTTATTTATTATCTATTGATAAATCAAGGATAGAACTATTTGGGAGATTGGCTCCAAAAGGACCCAATCCCGTAATGGGGTTTAGCCTGCTTCTTTGGCTTTTTCTGGAATGTGGGCCACTAGGCATGCTGACGTTGTATGAACAGGTACGACTCAGTGTCTGCTAGTTTGTATTCTTTCCTAGGACCTTCCAATATAGCTGTTCTCTATTTTTCTCAAATGTCTAAATTTTGAGCATGTCCCATTTTTGGAACATATTTAGAGTACCATCCACAATCAATTAGCTTTATTACATATATGAAATGGGTTATCTGGAGAACTGGTTGCAAATGGAGGTGGCTACTGGCTTACTCACCCTTTCTACACATCGGAACAAGCTCATCGAGCGAGACAGCTGGCCCCGGGTCGGCCCCCCAGACTGGTGGTGGCCAGGCTGCTTGACTGCCAAGACAGGGATATCATACTGCAGAAAGCTCACTCAGAAGGCCCCTATGTGGTCGATAACTGGAAGGTCTCTATATTCCCATACTTTAAGGTGGCAGTGAGGAGCCTTGGGGTGTCTTATATATTGGTTTCACCTTTGCACTGTGTTAAGTTGGCATGTGTTAGTTAGAGTTTTAAACGCCATTTTTCCTTTCCTGCTGCCTCTGCACACGACACATTTTGTTATTAATGCTTTTCGCCTAGGTAGGTATTTTGCTTTACATGAGAATAACATGTTTTTCTTATAAATATCAGTCTTGCTTGGTAAGCTATGTCTGTACAGTGAGTGCCGAGGCCTTCAAGGTTATCTCAACACAGTGCTTATTGTTTGGATTGATCAGCGCACAGAGTAGACATAAATTGGATGCAGCTGTGGCCAACTTTGGTTTTAGGCGCGAAAGATATTGCACTGCGTAAGGCAGGAGACACACACTTGATGAATATCCGTATGCAGAGTGTTGGTGTAGGAGATGATGTGATCCATTTCCACTGAACCTAAAGGTATGGGCCCACCCTTCTAAACCCAAAGAGACCTTCTGTAGATATAATATAAATACACTAGCTAGGGAGGGTAAACTGAGGTTCTATTTAGACCTGTTTCCTTTAGCATTTTAATATTCTTTCACCCTTTGTATTTTATGGAATAGTAACTATGCTTATAACCTTGATCTTTATAATATGTTTGCTTGTATTAGCTAAGATACTGCGTTTGAGAACACTGCATTAGAAATAAACATTTCAAATTTGCACGTGTCCTCATTGACTCCTCGTTCTGGATTGAAATGTTAGTATAACGAAAGAGTGTTCATGTGTTCCACGTTACCTGAGGTGTTCTAACTCCATGTTCTGGGTTGTCTAAATCATTGGGGTTTTGTTAGTACAAATGAGACACTGATTGCTAGTCTGGCAGGGGATTTTGGATACTAAAGTGAGTTTTGGCACACCCTAATTCTCTGAGGTTCTAAGTCTCTATGTCCAGTTCTGTGTAGGAGCAGAATCCCTGCTACATGGCCCCCGATCGTTGGTGGTCTTATTACATGACACTTGAGTAGTGCTTATATTGGTCCTTAACACCCTTCGCTATTGTTTCCGGAAAACAGTAGTGTTGGACAAACCTGCCTATATTAATATAGGTCCTTTCAAGCTTGATTCTTTCAAAACGGTTTCCTTGAATTACTACCCAGTAGAGCTACGTACTTTTTGTTGTACCTTTCTCTTTCTGTGTCACTATGGCCGCGGTGGACATTCCGCAACATAGTCGCATTGCGGTGCTCAATCACTTGCAGAATTATCATGTCCCCAAGGATGGTATGGCCGTGATTATGGTGGTGAGTGCAGAGGTGGCTTACCCATACGAAATATTTTATTCGTGGCTGACCTTCCCGGCTGTGAATCCCAATACCAATGTGTTCAACACGTACACTCCCACCGCTGTGCTGCAGGTATATGCTCCATATAGGACACAGGAAGTTCCGATTGATGCTTGGCAGCACTGAGTTTGGTTTGATGGCGCCCTACCCCACTCCTTGACGGCACCGAGGTTAGGTCCTTTGTCCATCCCAGGCGCTACATGGCCTGTTTCGGCTGGATTTACACCGCATCCTCGACATGGAGCGGTTGCTGTTGCTGATTTGCGGCAGTTGCATACTGTCACAATTAATGTAATTAGGTCGTTAGTGCAGTACATTACCCGCAATCTCCCGGGCGGGGCCCCAGGAGGTGCGGCGCTTCCTGCTGGACAGGGCAGAATGAAACTTAGCCCTGTAATGGTCAACGCAGTGATGGGCAAGCGCCCCCAGGATAAGGATGAGTTTCCTTTCTGGCTTGCCGAGAAATTTCACCAGCTGGAAGCAGTATTTCCTAACACGACTCCTGGACACAGGATTCTGACAATTAGCATGCCTAAGTACTTGACCCCAGAAATTGGTGACTGTGAGTCGTGGGGGAAGATCTTTGCGGCAGTTTATGCGAGGTGCTTTGGCACTCCGTCCATGACTGTCCTTCCGACGGTTATTAAGCGTGTTCAAGATGAGCACGGACCTGAGGCAGCAGTTGAATTGGGTATGCGCATACGCGGCTCCTTTGATGTAGTTTCCGATCTCATACTTGCGAATGTCAAGGGGGATGCGGTGAACTTTCAGATGTCCAATGCATTACAGGCGGTTCCCGATGCCGGAAAACCCCGACAGATACCGAGGATTATTGTGGCGGCTTATAAAACCGTGGGCCGTAATAGCGTGGGTCTCAAGCCTTTTTCCACTAAGGAGAAAAAGCAACCCCAAGGGCCGAAGTCAGAGAATGACGATCAGCCCAAGACCAAAAAACAAAATTGGCCGAAAAAACTGAAACAGGGTAAACAACAACAGCAGAAACAGGAGTCTCGTCCTGCATTACCAGTGCCTGCGCCTGCAGAACAGGTTTATGACTTGCGCGATGATAAAATCACCTGATCGTTTTCAGGTTTCTGAACAACGCTCTCCTCGTTCTTTTCAGGACTCATCGGCCTCATCGACTGGTGGTGGAGGAGGCGGCAGAGGTCGGGTGGCCAGCAAGGACGCGACCTGCCCCGCCCGAAAGACGGTAAAGGCAAGCAGGACGATTCAACACAGAAGAGACCCCAGTTTCAGAAAAATAAAGTGTCCGCTTTAACAGAGAGATATGCCACAGATAGTGATAACGCAGCTTCAGAATCAGACATGGGCTCTGACCTTGCTGGACAGCGCGGTAGAGATTACCATAGTGCGAGAGGCCCTGCGTCTGCTACTGAAGGTGACAGTGACTGATAGATATGTTGTTCTGGAGACAGCTGATACTAGAGTAGCCCCCCCTGATAGACTTTATAAAATTGTACTTTTAATTGAAGGTGACATACAACGTACAATCAAAGGGGTATTTTGGGAGAATCTTACGACTACATATGATATTTTGTTAGCGGAGGCTGACTGGCCCCCACCTTTTGTGCTCGCAGCTCCGAAAGGGGAGGAGGTAATCCTCCATAGATTCGCGCACTTGGTCTCGAAAGAGCATGCGCTGAATTTTGCAGAAGAGTGGGCTAAGGCTCTTGCCCTGGCTTTGTACCGTACACAGTATGGTTGGGATACATTTTCCCCACACCTCGAGATTCCTTTACGGTCTATGCCACGGCCTCAACCTCAATATCCCATCCGACGTGAAGCTAAGGCTTCCGTCGCGGAAATCCTTGAACAATTGGAATATCAAGGTGTTATTGAAACTTGTGTGTCACCGATGAATAACCCTCTTTTTACTGTGACCAAGCCTGACGGTTCGTACCGTTTGGTATTGGATTACCGGCGTTTGAACTCGCATTGCCGTACCTGTGCAGTACAGAATACTCACGGCTCTGCTCTAGTGGATAGTCTTGTGCGTAAATGTTTTAAAACTACACTTGACATATCCAACGTTTTTTTGCCCACAATTTGGATGTACTGAATTCCCAGTGGACCAGTTTTACCTGTGGCGGCAAACAGCGCCAGTTTAAAAGCTTAGCGATGGGCTATAAGAATAGTCCAGTCGTGTTTGCTGCCCGTATAGTCTCTCTTTTAGAGAGGATAGACACTGATGCGTGTTCGTATGTGGATGAAATTTATCTCAGGGACGACGAGCTTTGAGCGCATCTGTGTCGAGTTGACCGCATCATTTGTAACTTTGCGGACTTCTGTTACAAATTTAACTTTGCAAAGTGACACATTGCAGAGTATACAGTGTTGTTCCTGGGCTTATTTGACCGTATTCCCATGCTTCTAGGATCTTTTGGGGGAACGCCCAACTATACCTTTGTGGCAACTTAGCCCAACTTCTCTGGATGACATGTGTTACCGCAACTCTCTTTCAGAGGTGATCTCAGAGTATTTTGCTCAGAACCAGGGCTTTGCGTCCTCAAGTGTAGTAGAGTGGGAGGTTTTTATGGTGGTGGTCCATGGTCGTTATATTGGGTTGACGGTAGGCACCCAGAGGGAACATGACAGGGCACTCCAAACACTAGAAGACAAATTGCACATCTTGGATGGGAACCTAGGCACCCAGACAGGAGTCCTTGAGGAAATACAGGAGACAAGAGAATAACACAGGACCATATTAGAGAGAATGCACAGTCATAATTATAAAAAATACATTACTAAAACACATGGAGAAAAGAGCAGAGCAGGCGGTTTTTAGTGTAGCTCATCCGGCCGGCGTCTCGGGGGCCTCTATCATGCATAACCAACAGATAGATGGTCGCTCCTTACATTTACCCGCAGCTATCAATGGTGAGTTTCATGACTATTATAAAGGCCTGTACACCACTCCCACACCCGTCTTGGCAGCAGACCTATCAGACTTTTTAGCGGTCATTAACCCTGACCTCTATCTCCAATGAATGCAGTAGAGATCTAGGGGGACCTATAACATTGCAGGAGATTTGCGTGGCTATTAAACATATGGTGACATGTAAGATACCAGGTCCTGAGGGCCTACCAATCGAGTTCTCCGGGACTTATGCTGGGACCCTAACCCCTCTGTTGTTTCATCTGTAGGCTGACTCATGGTGCCTTGGTGAACTCCCAAAGTCTACAAATGAAGCCATGGTCATTCCTATTCTCAAAACCAAGATGCAGGGAGCCCAGGTTACAAAATTCAGCCCTCTCTCTTTATTAAACATAGACTTTAAGATACTTAGTAAGGTATTGGCCATTCGCTTGGTCCCCCATGGGCAGACTCTCATTCATGAAGAGCAAAGTGGCTTCATCCCCCCTACAACACCGTCCAAAACCTTAGGTGACTTTACAATGTGATGCATCACCGTGAGGCTCTGGCAAACCGGGATGCAGTGCTGGGGTTGGTAGACCTCGAAAAAGTGTTTTACAAAGTGCGCACGGACTATCTTTGTGAAGACGGACACCACGATATCCCTGCAATATGCGGTTTGTATAGGGAGCAAGGCAGAGATGCCCTTTGTCCCCACTGGTGTTCTCTCTGGCCATTGAACCCCTCTTAGTGCTTTTTAGACGGGAATGTCGGGGCGCCGGTGTAACAGTTGAGTGTTGAGAACATATCTTCTCTCTCCATGCAGATATTCTTCTTTATCTGAAGGACAGAATGCAGGACATCACACATGCTTTGGATTGTTTGCGGAGGTTTGAGATGGTGTCTGGACTGAGAGTCAATAAGGCCAAGAGGCATATCTTCGCTTTCTCTCTCGGTGCTGCACAGCTGTAGGGCTTCCCCCAGGATTTGATGTGGTCGCCCATCACCTTCCGATATTTGGGTATCCAAATTTTATCACTTACATGATCTTCGGGAGGTCAATTTGGGGAATGCCCTCTGCTTCCTGAAAACCTGTGTACCCTTTTGGAGGTCCTTCAAATTACCCATAATGGCTAGAATTACGCTTACTAAGATAGTCATGCTCCCAAGACTACTATATTTCTCTGCAAACCTACTGGTGGGAGTACCAATATCCTGGTTTAAGCAGCTGGAGACTCAGGTACAGGATTTGATATCGGACAGAGGTCACCATATGGTGTTGCTGTCCTTTATTTGGCTCCCTTTGGATGACGGAGGCCTGGGAGTTCCAGATTTCGAGCTTTACTTTTTGTTGCCCAACTCCAGTGAATTGCACAATGGCTCGCCCGCACGGCTCGGGCGACTGGGGATAATTGGGCTCTGACCATACAGGGAACTCTTGTTGGCCAAGTTACTCAGTCCACTAATAGTCCTCAAGTGCCCGCGGAGCTCTACTTACGGTAGCTTTGAAATGCTGGCATAGATTTGTTGTGAGGGGGACACTGTTATACGCACTGGCGCTGCCCGTAGTAGGCCTCCCTCATGGTGATCCCGTAACTCACGTTACTGCTGCGCAATTGGCGGCCTGGAATTGTTACTGTGAGTGACTGTTACCATCAGGGTACCCTGCTACCATTGAATGAGTTGATGGAGCAGGATGAACCTGTGACTCATGCCGTACTGTAGATATTGGCATCCCTGGGATCAACCAGACACCTGGTAACTTGGTTTTATTGCTTCCTTGCGGCAATGTTACTCATTTCCTTACTGGCTTTGAGGGGCAGATCGGAGAGATTTCTAGAATAGGAACTATCAGACTCAGAATGACAAAAAATGTAGGGTTCCCCCAGAAAGATCTCCAGGAATACCAGCGTGAAATATACCCAGTTTAACTTTTATACACATGACTTACATGACTCGGTAAACAGAGAAAAGCCCCACCCTTTCCCTAGGCGTGGTCACTTGGATGCTGACTTTGCTTGAATAGTATGGCATTGCCCCACAATACGACCTTATTGTGTGGAAATAGTTGCAGCCCTGGAGACAACACTTGGCCATTACCCTCCATGCTCTCTGGAAGCGTGTGTTCTGGGCCTGTTCCCAAGAAAAGTGGGGACACGATTTATAGATTTGGCATTAGTGCTGGCTAAAAGTTGAATAGCTATGACCTGGAAATCGTCTGGGGGCCCTCGGGTCCACATTTGGAGGGAGGATGTTACCCAAGGGATGAGGGCCGAGGAAGGGCATTGACCAGAGAAGATGCCAGGGGGGTATCGGTTCGCCCCATAGCAGACCTATGAACCGAAGTGTTGTTGGCTTGAGAGCATCCGGAGATTGGCCAGGAGGTGGACTTTGGGGAAAGTAGTGACCCACTAGAAGACGAGCTGGGTGCGGAGCTGGGAGACTAGGAAATGTGAGTTTCCTTGGGGAGATTCAGGTTCCACCTATAGTGCCTTAGGAGTAGCGTACTGTGCAGACAAGGCACAGATTGAAGATTGAATTCCCTGGCCTGGCCTACTTAATAGAGGGTATGATTTGGGGTATATGAAAAGTCGGCCATACTACTAGGAGGGAACCTCTCAGCCCTTGCCCCCCACACTCACACCCATGCCAATTTGTGGCCAATGTCCACTGAAGTTGAGGGCTGGCCATTCGAAGCTGACTGTCTCAATTCACTGTGCAAAGTCTATCTGCTTATCAGTATTTTCATTTGTTGAAAGTATTTTGATTCCCAGTTACATATCTGGCATTTCAATTTCCCTTTAATATGCATAGCGGATCCGCTGCAATGGCGGAGGAGTATTGCCCCACTGCCTGGCACAGAGCCAGCAAATGTAAATTAAAACAATGTTCTTCCATTCGTTTTAATTTACATTTGCCGGCTCTTAGCCTGCCATGTTGGGAGGGGCAGGGCCTAGGCTAAGGAGGGGGAGAAGGAGTGCTACATGCACTCTACTCCCTAATTGCACATATGTGTTTTGGCAGCCCGCCTCAGGCCGACCAAATCACACATGCGCACTTAGGTTTCCTCCAGCCCAGCTGCATTTAGCAGCTGGGGTAGAGAAGACCCACAGGGATTCGAGGGGAGTCCATCCCAGGGGCTAATGGGACCTCACCCAGAAAGAGGAGGAGATGAGGTGCAATGCTGGAGGCGGCCAGTGGCTGAAGGAAAGTTTTATTTTCAATTAATATTTTATTCCCAACCCCTCCCCAACACCACGCCCCCACGCGTCACCTCCAGCGGGACCACACCTGCCCCACCATCCTTTGCTTATGGTGGCCGCTGCTGATTCTTTGTACTGTTGTGATGTTCACATACCCCCTCTCCATAAAAGCAAGGGGTTATTTCACATGCCATATAATGATGCAAAATGTTGGCAACATATGTACCTGTCTAGAGAGGGCAATGGTTATTGGAAATGAGAGTGTGTACAACTTACGCCTTGTAAGATACGCTATGGTGTCATGTTAATATTATCAAAATGCCCCAAAAAATACTTTAATAAAGGTAGGTTAGGGTAGTTGTAAGATGAGGTAGTGTAGGTTAGTTAGCATAGGTTAGTTTAGGTATAGTTTATATGGATTAAGATAGTTAGTGTAGTTAGTTTTTTAATTGCAGGGTTTTATAATGTTAGTAATAAGCAATGTTTTACACTTTTACGACTGCTTAACGATTAAGTGGCTAGGAGTTTTCATACCTGTTTTGGTTGTGTTAAACACATGCTATAGGATTTCCAGACAGTATTTGTATACATTTGTAAATAGGTGAAACACCTAGGGAGAAGATCCTGTCAAGTTTGCAATGGAGTTACATAAGGGATATTCAAACATGATTGTGCACTGTAAGTTGCCCTCTTGCTGTGAATGAACACACAGCCCTAAACAGGTATTCATCTACTGTTGCAGTTTGCGTGATGTTACAGGGATTCTGCACAAGTCCAGAACTATGCGCAGGAATATGGGACCTTGGTGTATAGGGACTGAGTCTTCCTACCACCTTAGTACTCACGAGCCCAGGACCGACTAGATATAGTATCTCACTTGCTCTCCAACTGACTCCCAGGGAAGCAAATGATTAGACACACCAGAACACAACACTCCCAGATCTGTCAGGAATCGCAGTAACAAGACACACCCTTTCGCTCACACTCTTACAATTGTCCACTATAAAATCTGACAGAGACACTAAACAGTTTAAAATATTTATTTTCACTAACGTGCCCTAACATGCAGTATACTTGCCATGACAAGCAGAAAAATGCATAGTACAAATATAGTCAGCATAGCAGCTAGTCCATATATAATAAAGGGAGATGTCATCATATAAACTCAATGGAGAAAAGACTATAGTGCCTAACTTCCCTTCCCTTGCTCAGAAGACGTATTTATTATATAATAGAAGATCTCTGGGCTTTGTCAGCAGACCCCATACCTTAGCCTATAGATGGTAGATCTACATCATAGGTGCTGTCTCGCTCTTCTCCCTGGAAAGGTCTCTCTCCAGTTGTGTGCTACCTATACGTGTACCTCACTAAAAACCAAAGTATGTTGTCAAAACAACAGCTGCATTAGTATGTTTTGTCTAAGGGCTAAGGTCTGGCCAGAACAAAATAACAAGGGACATTGTTGTTCAACGTTGCATATAATGTTCAGTCAAAATCCCAGGAACATGCAGAGAGTGAACACAATGATGAGTTCTCATGTGAAAACAATCATTACAATTATTGCATAATTAAGAGGTGTGGTAACATGTGCAAAAGCAGCAGGCAAATTTAAATGTGCTCATGATAAGTTAGTGAAAACGACAATGACCCTATAGGCCATGTGACAGTGAAGCTACAAGTATTGTATGTATGATTATAACAAATAATTGTGACTAATCAAGGATGTATTGGGTCACACACTGATGCTAGCCACTTACTGACTCTCCCTTGCATCATTTTATTAAAACATCAGTGTTGTTTAATGGCTAGTATCCATGGAGGTAGTCCCCCATCCCCGGGCAGGAATTTGTGTAGCCTTACCATTGAGGATTGCTAATTGTTGCACTCATGCATGTGACCTTTGGCAACTACTTGCTAGTTTAGATGCACATAGGATTCACATTGATTATTTCCCCTGTCCTGTGCAGATTTTTCCATGTGTCTATGAAACACAATTCCCTTTAGACAGTAGGTAGTCTTTAAAGTTAGCACATCTAACATGTTGGACATAGTACAAACATAACAGACGTACAACACGCAGGTTGAAGATTGTACATTTATGACAAGTGCACTGGCATGATCATAAGCACAGTTTCAATGAGAAACTGGCCATGTGGCACAGACAAATGTTACTGGATAGTTCTTTGCTGAAGAATGTTGGAGTCCTCTGAGATATGTGTTGCCATCCCGTAGGGGGGTGTTGTCGGTGCCGGAGGTAATGGTGGCAAGAACACATCAGTGGCATAAGATGTGGATCCTCTGTCCCCAGCAGCATTTGTCTGTGCCAACAAGTGATGCAGCACAGCGCTGAGAAGGGCCTGTTGGCTTGACAGCACAGCAGTAAAGTTGCATAAGAAGTCACCCATTGTTGCTGTGTAAGAGTCCTACTTCTGCTCTATAGACTCCAGGATGATGTAGATCACCCTCAGCTGGTTGGCTACCTCACTGATGCCACTTCGGCAAGGCAGTTGTTCATGTCTCTGCCTCATGACACCAGCAATGTCAGCCAGGGAATCATCCAATCCATGGAGCAGAGGGTAGGGTAGGTGCCTCTTATTGCCTCCAAGGTGTCATTTTTGGTACTAGGGCTCTTACAGACTACCTCTAGGGTGCCCGCAATGGTCTCCATCCCCGCCTGCACCTCATCTACCAGCTGTCACTGGACTCCTACTGCACGCTAATGGGATTCAACTTGGGGAGTCCTCGGAGTTCAGAGCTGGGCTTGGGCTGGCAGATTGGATTGGTCTGGTGGTAACCGGATCCTCTGGGGACTATGCAATCCTGGCGTCCATTGATTGTGTATCAATGGACGCCAGGATTTCCCAAAAGGTGTCTTGGTCCAGGGTTGACAGGCTGTCATCCTCAGCAGGTTCCTCATTTAGGACAGGCAGGTGTTGATTCATTCTCTACAATGAAATAGATATATGTTAATGGTAATTTGTTAGAACTGGTGTTCTCTAGTTGGCAGAGGTATGCACATTGTCCAAGTAGGGACCCTACCGTCTAGTCAGGATAAGGGAGTTACGCACTTTAGATAACCCCTTACTCACCACCATCCTAGCTTGGCACGAGCAGACAGGCTTATCCCAAAGGCAATGTGTAAAGTATTTGCACACAGTAACACAGTAAAAAACTACAAATGGACACCACACCAATTTAGAAAACAAAGTATCTTTATCTAAACCAAACAAGACCAAAACGACAAAAATCCAACATACACAATTCAAAATATGACTTTTAAAAGGGTTTCAGCAATTCTGTCCATGGAAATGTATGGATGCCTGATTTAACACAAATATCTTTAGGTGTATCAAAATTCACAAGGCCAAACAGCCAGAGAGAAGGGAAGTGTTGGAAAACACAGTGATGCATCAGTTCTTGAGTCTTTGGGGAGGTGAGGCGACAGTTCTGCTGCACGCAGGAGAAATTATGCCTCGAATCCGGACGGGAGGGGGAAGTGATGGTCGATTCCAAGATGGTTCTGGTGTGCAGATGATGCGTGGAAATCTGGACCAGCTGGAGGACAATGGGGTGGCAGCTAACAGGCGCTTCATCTATTTCATCGCAGTACTTAGATAAGTACCTTGAACGTGGTCTATCGAATTGTACTGTTTATTACTCAGTCACCTTCACTGCGCCGTAATTATTCACTCACCCTCACTGCGCCGCATTAATGGTTACTGTTTAGTTCACCACCTTCCACTCCACTACTAGTTGTCCGCCATTCTCACTCCCCTTCCCATCCCAAAATGGACGCCATGAGTTTCATTTTCGTAATCCCGCCCCCCTCATCTTGGTTGCCAGGTTATTTCACCTCCGTGCGCTGCACCAACGGTCCTCTGATCGGTGCTATTATGCCCAGCAGACGCCCTTTGATGTTCCATCACGAACACTAAGGTAAGCGCCTTCTCCCAAAATAGTTTTGCTGCATTCTCCTTGTTGTATTGCCCGCTGCAGCTTATTCCTTAATTTTACAGGTACGGCCTCAATCCAGGCTCACTCTCCAACCCCTTCATTCACCCCTTCCATGAATCGGACCGCATAATCCACTCATTAGTTCTTCTTAGAACAATACGGTAAGCGCCCCCTTCCCCTCCTGGCACACCTCACAGTATTCATTACGGGTTGCACTCTGCGACTCACTCGTGTTAATTTTGCAGGTTGTCATTCGCCACCCTTTAATTCCCCGTGACCCGGACTGCTGACTTGAACCTTGATAAGCGGACCATCTGTTATTCCTACTAGACGCCCCCACTGTCCACCACAGTGGTTTACCTCCCTCCTCAACTCCGGAATCAAGCTGATTTACGTGGTAAGCGGCTTGCCCGTGTATCTCTCGTTCCCACCAGGTTGAGTGTACACGTTCCTTACTCCGCCCTCCTTCCCTCTAGGTCACTACCAGATCCTTGACCCTCAACATAACTGCAGGTTCATTGCAGCCCCTCGCCTTGTTATTCTTTTAGGTAAGCATCTTGGGTTGCTCACCTTCATGGTTAACCCTTGGTAGCTATGCTGGCCCATTCATGAGCCTTACTATAATTTTTTCCCCCCTTAATAAAACGCACCCCGCGCCACGACCGGTCCTTGGGTTACCCGTGGAATAAGTTCCCCGTTCCCACCTCTACTCGCTATATTCAGGTAATTCTCCCCCCTTCCCCCTTGGTTTCCTAGGGTTCAACAGCCCATCAGCAATTCGTTAACCCCCGCTTCGTCATTCTTGCATGAAGCACTCCCCCGTCACCCCACGATCTAATTAGTACCACACACATTGGATAATTGTCTCAGTATCACAATCACTGAAGTCCAGGTTGGATGTCACCAGTCTGGTCACTCACCAACACGTATGTCAGGTTGTCACCTTAAAGCATGGTGTGCAATCGGTTCTGCTATGCATAGAGGGTCGTGGTGAGATTTTAAACAAATGTCCCTTGTGTCTCCTTGTTTTCCCAAATTGATTACAGGCTTGCACCTTCAGGCAGTACATTGGTTGTCCTGATGATGATCCTTCATGCTTATGGATCGAAACGCCGTCGACAGTAGATGTAGTTTAAAACACTAGCTCTCGATTGTGTGACAAAATTATGTTTTTTACTACATGAGAAAAGCTAGGATATTAGGTTTTACTTGTACTAGCTTCTCACAAAAGAAAAATTGCCTGATAAACCTTTTTACCCCTTTGTATGTCTGTCTAGCCCTGTTGTATGTTGTGGATGCAGGACTGTGTCCCATTTCATAATTGTTGTGTTTGATATTACTGTACATTTCTTTCATTGATTAAATCTGAGGGTCCGGCTGGACACCTGACTTATTATAGTGCTCATTGTGGCCTATAATTATTTGTTGACTGTTACATTCTCTCTTGTCAAGGACATGTAAAGCACACCAGTACATGTCACTTACAGACACTGCAGTGGCAAGTCTGAGACACATTTGGAAGGCTACTGGTCTGGTGGTGGCACAATCAGTGCTGCAGGCCCACTAGTAGCATTTGATTTACAGGCCCAGGGCACACACAGTGACCAGTACTAGGGACTTACAAGTAAATCAAATATGCCTATCAGGGATAACCAATCATAATCACAATTTACACAGGGAGCACTTGCACGTTGACACTGATCAGCAGTGGCAAAGTGCCCAAAGCATCTAAGCCAGCAAAAACAAAGTTCAGAACATAGTAAAACATGCAGGAGGTAGAGGCAAAAAGGCTCGGGAAATCACGGGAAGGATGCCAAGTCTAATATGATCTATGTTGGATGTTGACATTAGGGGGCAGATTTACAAGAAACTAATGCAGCTCAGTGCGGCAAGTCCTTTTGCTGCACAGCACTGCGTTAGTTTCGAAGCACAAGGATGCAACATATTTACAACAATATGTCACATCTCTGTGCTTCCCCCTGCACTGGTGCACAAACTGCTGCCATGCGCCAGAGCAGGCCCCCTTGCACCATGGTGCAAGGATGCCTGAATCGTGGGGAGATTGCTGTTGTGCAGGAAGGGCTACCTTCCTGCACCAAAATAATAATTTGAGGTGATTTCCTCTTCTAATGTGTGCTGTTGAATTCAGCACGCATTGAAAGAGGAAAAAAATGAGGATAAATTAAAACATTCCTCCTCGTTTCACCTCGCTATGCCACCCCAAGGGTGGCATAGCATTTTGATGCATTTCTAGATTAACGATTCCTCATAAATCTGGAAATAGATCAGTGAACATGGGTGTTGCGTGGGAACACCCACAGCAGCACCCAGTCAGCGCAACTAACATGTAAAGTGTTGCGTGAAAAGGGGTTATCTTTACAAGCACAGGTAAAGTCCCGCAGGATGCTTGTAAATATCACTCAGCAGGTTGTGCAGCCAGAGCATCATGCAACGTGATGCACCGGCGGCGCAAGAGGCTTGTAAATCTGCCCCAAGTTATCTTGTTGACATACAGACTTTCTTATAATTCAGTTTCAGTTCAACATTGATGTGTGGGACAAATTTAATTCATAGATATCGAGGCCAAATTACACTGTAGTTGCCTTTCAGATGAGGCATAGGTGACTTTCAGCAATGCCTGCACAGGTGATTTGAGGTAAGGGCACCATCTGCCTGGGTGATTAGCCTACTTTGTCATGATAGCTCTACTGATTGTGCTTTAAAGTATTGACACCACTACTGTGCACATTGCGCCAAGTCCCAAGGGTGTCTGCATTCCCTGTGGCAAGTATTCAGCCCTAGCTCCTCTGATGGGGATGGGTGTTGGGGATTGTATTTGCTTGAATCATGCAGTCTGCCTTTCAGACAGTACACCATGCCAGTCTGCCTTGTTGGGCTGTCTTGCATGCACATTGTGCATTTGTGTGGCCAAGGGTTCTGTTTTTCACAATCATCCACACACCTCTACACAGATAGCTATTTTGCTACATGTCAGGATTGTGTGAGGGCAGGAACCTACTATGGATTTCCTATGTCTGTGTACTCGTGTGATTTCATTTTGACACATAGTTGGCTCCATAGTTGTGGACGGGGTCACTGTGTACCGACTCAGAGGAGATGGGCCCAGTCAAACTAGGTAGATTGCTGAACCTGACACTCACCCAATGTCCTCATTGCCAGTGTTGGTGATCTGCAGATTTTCACACATACTTGGCTCAGGCACACTCACTTGTATGTGTACATGCCTCCTCTGGCCATCAGCATTTAGGCCCAGACACTAAACGTACTGCCACAATGATGGAACCTAGATCATACATTGACCCTCATGTGCCTACACCACAAAGAATTTTCATGTCCAATGGAGTGACATGGCTGCCTGTATTTGAGCGCTATGGGTCAAGCTGTACCCCACATGCTAGTAGTGCTGGAATTGGTGATTTGTACCCACTGAGGCTTCCCACACAACTAGGCCCATCTACCACACCCTCCAAACATCCCAGAGGCCTGCCCTTCACGGTGGCAATCTAGTTCATCCTATACCTTCACAGATTCCTGTTTCACACCCTCCTGCCTTGGCATATGTGGCATTGTGAAACCTTTTTTCCTTCAGACTCCCTCCTGCCATGTACTTCATTTTCATCCAGGTCCACATCATATGTAGGATGTAGTACACCAATGGGCTCTTCTCTGTCATCCCTTCCCAGCTGGGACAGAAGTGTGACACTGTCAGACACAGCAGGACATGTGTATTGGTCAGGCTATCTTGTAGTACACAGTCCCTTCTCATCTCCTTGCTATACAATGTCTCCCCATTCAGACAAAGTGCAACACCTACAATGCAGTGCACTACCAGGGCCCACTGGGGCCACACACCATATTTTCTTCCAACACACACGGTCCTCTGGTGTGCATCACTTTTGTTTACACCCACCCCAATATGATTGGTACATGACATGAGGTTGGTTTGTCCCTACCACAGCAGGAGACATCTGTGTGCTCTCACCTGCACTCCGAGATAGCTGCGGAATGTAGATTCATGCTGATAGCTATACACGTGGCTCTTCACATGTTCCTATGTGTTAATACTTCACATGCCCCACACCTGAGCCCCTCTCAGGTGGGCAGTTTATCCTCTGACAAGTCCATTCCATTCCATTGCTATACAGGCGTGAGTTGGGTGCATGGTCCCAAGTAAGGCACACTAAGCTCATGGTTCAAAGTGGCCTCCATTGTCACCGTCAGGTTGGTCAGGGTTCAAGTTTCCATGTGTGATGTATTGTTCCAGTCCATGTTTTTTCCTTTGTACTGCGGAACTTGAAGTTCTGGTGATTCGTGGTCTACATTCCATAGTCCCAGTATGCAAAGGTGAACCTGGACTGGTGCTGCACATCCCACATGGACGAGACAACCTTGATGCAGCTGGGCTGATCTGTACAACATGTACATTTATGTGTTGTTTCATGGTACATTAGACAGATTCCTACCCTTTGCCTTGCATACAGGGCAGTGGGCCATGGGACATAGCTAGCTGCACTGCACATCATTATTTTTGTGCCCTCATTGCCCCTTGTTGCAACTTACCCTTTAGATCTTGTTGGTCCTTATAGGCAGCATTGTCTGGTCCAGGTACTCCTGCCACCAACGCTGCTGGGATAACAGCTGCCAACCCCTCCTCCAAGGCATCCAGCTCCTCCTGGGGCGTGGGTCCTCCTCCTCCAGTCTGCATGACTGCCTTCAGGTTTTGGGCTGGATTCTCCTTTGTCCTGAGCTTACAGTTGTGCCAGCGTTTCTTGCATTCGGTGACTGCGCTCTTTGCTTGTCCCACACTGTTGACCTTGTAAACTATTGAATACCAAATGGCCTCTTTCTTCCCTAACGATAATTTGGAGGTGACAAAGAGCTGGTGTTGGTGCTTTGTCACCTCAGTGATCAAGATATTTTTCTCCTCCTGACTGGACATCCTGACTGGTGTTGGGGTTATTGCCCTGGATGCTGCTCTCGGCTCACTGCCTGCTTTCTGCAAGTATAATTTTGTTTGTCTTCAAAGGGGTCATTTTATATTGGTTTTTGGACATTTGAAGCACTCAAAAGTGATGCAAAAGAGATTAGTGTTGCTTTATGTGCTACAAACCAGCCTTACATCACTTTGCCTGCACATGCATCAGTTTTCATTATGAATACCCTCCCACGGAGGAGTAAATTTTTTTAGGCAAGATCTGACCTACCTGTGTCATCTTGTAAATACGACACATCCATGACTTTTGAAATGACGTAATGAAGCTCAACTTTTTCTGACGCAACGCTGCCTTCATGCAGCGATGTGTCAGTTCTTGTAAATGAGGCTGTTAATTTCTAAAGAAGTTTGAATGAAAGCAGATACAACACGTAGCTATGCATGGATAGGATGACCAGATGACTTCCCGTCACCGGGACACAAGTTTTGCAATTTTGGGGTTTAATCTGACACATTGAAAAATTGTTTTACTCCCAGGGCACTTTGTGTACATCAACATTCAACGCAGTCGAATTGCAGCGCTTATTATAGATGAGATGAAATGGTTTTACAAAGACTGCAACCCTCGAGCTGAAACCACAGGGGCAGCATTATTAAATCCTGGTAGGAAGTAGCGCAACTCAGCAATATGCAATGGGTTGCGCTACTCCAAATTTATGAGGCCACTCAGAGCTACGCAAAGTGGCTTCGTACGGATTCATAAATGTGACTTAGAGGTTTGCGTCACGCATGTACCACATTGCGTGGTGCAAACAAGACTCACGCCTCCCATGAATATGCCCTTGTTTCCAAGAGTGCGCAACACCAAGTGTGTACAGGAAGTTACACGCTCGGTTTGTTGTTGTTAAACTAATCGGCCTCATACACGGGATTCAGATGATTTGGGAGCAGAAATATGCGGATGCCAAGGTGCCTTGACAAAAACGAAAAAAGGAAAGCCACGCTAGTGGGCGCTGATGTTTTGACCACCAAGAAAGACACTCCAGCATGGATGAACGCGCAGACTTCATTAGGACAGGACAACCCCTGGGCACAAGCTGGTCAATAAAGGCATGGCAAGCAAACAACTGCACTCAGCTGATTTGTAGGTTTGAAAACGAGCCTGGGTACTTGAAACCAGCATATAGATAAGAGGGTAATGTTATCAGAGAAGAAACGATTACAGAGCAATTGGGCAGCATTGCCTGGAGCTGACCGCAACTCAAACAATGGCGCGAGACAGACAGAGTCTGTCCGTGATGTATCACTAGAAAAGACGGCACCGTTCAGGCTGATAAGGTATGGAAGGTACACAGCGGCAGCGACCTTGCCCGGATCACCTGCGCACCTGTAACAATGAATCGACTCTAAACGTCTTCCATCCCAAACAATGCGAGGACAAATGTCTCTTCCACAGCGGCTCCTGGAGCGACCGCCCGCAGAAACAACCAGGAACATCTTAAGGATTTCAGGGGCCCTGACCAAACGCATTTTGAGGGCCCCTGTTCGGAACAGATTTTAATTTATATTCCAATTTCAGCTCTTTCATGCCCTCTTTGGCACCTGCTCACGTGATCAAATTCTAAATGTGTTTACATCTAATATTCAGGGATAGTGACAATATTGTAACACAGCAGCAGCTCACTAATACTACAGCAAATAATATCTGTGACGCTCTCCCATTTCTCATGAGAGGTTCTGTTTTTGATGTAAAAGAAACTTTTTTTAATGGAAGTAGCATAAAACATAAACACAACGGGGCAGATTTACAAGCCCCTTGCGCCACTCTTGCGTCACTTTTAACATTAGAAAAGTGACGCAAAAGTGGCACAAGGGGCTTGTAAATCTGCCCCAACATTTCGCAGCAAAATGTCTCTAGTAGACTCTCACACAGCATCCACATTAAAAATAAACTAAAGGAAAACGGTACAATCTGTTTAAGAATGACTCAAGGGCATCAGGGTAAGACTCTGTAGAACAGGGTTGGCTCTATCAGGCACATGCCTCAAAACGTTTCTGGAAACAACAGCAGATGCCTCTGTCTGAGAGTCAGTATTTCCAGGGCAATTAAGCCAGGAGGGTGGTTTATCTCGTTTAGACACCTGTAGCTTGTGTGAGATGCGTGAGCCACGCATAGGGAGCTCTTATGGCACAGTTATACGATTATGACGCAGCTGTCAGATTAATCGAGCTGCCTCTCAGATCCCTGCACATATATATTTAACAAGCATTACCAGATCCAATAGTTGTAGAACTGGCCACAACTCGTTTGGCTTTAATAATGCTTATTTTGTTACAGATTTTGCAAAGTTTTACTGTTGGGGAAGCTGCCAGACATTCATCAATATATTAAAAAAAGGGAAAAAATGGCTAAAAGTAAAAATACTTTTTGGTCTCAAAATACACAATTTGACATGTGGACCATGGCACTGAAAGGAATTAATTTGTGTGTGGATGTGCTCCTTGTGAAAGGGCAGAAAGCAACAGTTGCATTGAAATTAGGAAATGGCTGAAGTGGGCAGACCCAGTGGCCCATGTTGTATGGGGTAGAGGGTGGACAGAAAATGTGATTGACACAACAACAGTAAAATAGCAGAAGAGGGCCGACAGGAGTTTATTGAAAGCCTGTATTAGTAAGAATATTAAATATATTGTTTTAGTAAAATCAAAAGATCTTGGCAAGCAGACCTAATCATTAGAGGAAATCTGAGAGAGTTTGAGATGAACTAATTAGGTAGAGAACCATAGGGCAGCTTGCAAAGGTGAAAAAGAATAGTCCCCTTTATTTACTTTTTTATTTTCTCTCTTTAGAGGTTTCAAGTAATACAGGTGCCTGGTTGGTTTTCCATTTTTTTTCCACAGAGTGTCCAGGTTTCTCCCAGGAAGTGGCCAATTTATATAATGGTTTCTTCAGCATCTTGAGCCAAGAGGAGAACAGGCTTAGGGTTGGTTTGTCCTAGTCCTAATTTCATAATTAGGGGCCCTATTGTTCTTTTGTGGATTTAATGCAAAGGAGTAGGAAGTCAGTTAGAGGTAATTGGGGCTGCTTTCATTAGCTAATGGAGTAATTACAATCACCATGGCAGCCTACTTTAATGTCTCCATGGTGAGAGTACTATGCTAGTTTATTTAGAGATGTCTGCTGCCCCTCGGCCATCTCACATATTTTCAGGAACTGCCATGAGGGAAATGCATTGTAAATTTGGCGGTCAGCTCCATCAACATGACAGAGCTGTACATCAAACTTACAACAGTTTATTTCTATTTTTAAAAAGAAAATCTCATAGCGGGATCTAGTCAGTTGTTTGGTTTCCTTTCTTCTTCACTCGTGTTGTTTGACTGAGGTTCCTCTCTTTTTTTTTCTTGTAGCCATTAAATATAGTTCTTCTGTGACGTTGAGAGAATGTCCAGTTCTACACAAGGTAACGGAAGTGTCTAGAGAGAGCAGGGTTTACACAGGGTAATTTTCTGCAATTTTGTTGTTCCTTATCATCCAATGCCCACTTCTTTGAACATCTTCACACATCCTTCTGAAGCAGGAATCACAAACGTCAAAGGACCTAACCATACTACACAAATACAAAAACCCAAGATACTACTTATGGCCTGCAATCATTGGTTCACTGATTTAATGGCATATATCTAACTTTAGTATCCAGGGTGTTATAGGGTGAGGGTTTGATCTCAATTGTCTCATGGCACCACAATCTTCAATTTATGACATGAAGAGAGACACTCTAAAAAAAGCATAAACTAATAGGAACATCAGTACGTATATGTGTGTATGGGGTATTTATATAGCACAAACCTAGCCAAAAGGCAGCAGAACATTGGACATGGTCAAAGGCAAAGATACAGTTAATGAGCGATTGGAGGGTAAGCTGGGTTCTGAGAATTGAAGTGGACTGTTACTGCGTCATGATTTTGTGTTCTTTAAAACAACTGTGTCATCAGCGTTTTCCTGATTTGGAGCATGGCTGGGGCAGCCCTGATAGACACACTGATATTGTTCCAGATCCTGGGTGCATAGGTTGTGAAGGCCTTTTACCTCGCTTCTTCTTTCTTTCACTTCTTCATCTCCAGTCTGATGACGCCCTGTCTTCAGGTGTACGAAGAGTCATCCATGGTGGTGAGAATATTAGACAGATAGGCGTGTCATCGTTAGGGCTTTGTTGAAGATTGTTAGCTTTGAAGACAGTGTGGGCTACCAAGTGGAGTTCCAGCATGGTGGGGCCAAGGTGATCATATTCTGTCCTGTGTTTGTTGAGGTGTGCTGTGGGCTGTATGATAATCTGAAAGGGGGACAGTGTGGAATCTGGAAGACTGTATAAATGAATGAATGAATGAGTGAATCTGGAAGACTGTGAAGTTGACACCATACAGATCTGATAGTACGAGGGCTTCAAAGGCATACAGATGAACCTCTACCTTATCAGTCCCTTGAATATGTCACATCATATGATGATTAAGTGTTAAAAGAATGTAAATAAAGCATCCCAAAAAATGGTCAGAAATTTAATTTTCAGTGGGCTAAATGACTTGCATACTATGTATTTGATAAACTGGCTGAACTAGGATCTCTGAGGTCCATACTTCTATCTGTGAGGGACAACAGAGCATAATCTGTGAACCGGAGATCAGAGTTGCAGAGGTTGCTTCTTGCATGTGTCCACTAGCTATGGAAAGTGATATAGCATTGCCAATCTACTGTTGGCTTGCCTACTCAAAGCGGTCACTGGCTGCTCGCATTTACAGATCTGCTAATAACAAACCCTCCTGGTCGAAATGGGTTTCCTATTTGAAACGACTCAAGTGGGCTGTAGCCAAAGTCAATGGAAATGAATTGAGAGCCCACATAATTTGGCAGTTCCATAAACATTGTTGGCAAGAAACTGTGAAATACTGTTCAATATGTACCCAATCAAAAGTAATTAATTACCACATGCTAAAAGAACATGTGTAACAATGAGCCCCACCTCATGCATAAGGACATTGTTCGGTCTGAGGGAACCTTCCCGTTCATTAAATTCCTACTACTGGAACTTTACCAATCTGCCTGTTTATGGTTGTTATTTGGCAATGTTGTGCATTCTCAATAGAGATTGTTTAAAAAAGCCAGTGTTTGAATTCAAAATTTGTTAAGGTCCCTTCCTATGGTTCATCAGGGTAATAGGGTACATGATTCTAGTCATGCAGTCCTTATGATTTATATTTTAATGGCACAACTCCACCTCTCATCCCACTAAAGATGCTTTCTAGTCCATTCCTCTATCTCTGACTCTGCACTGCTAGAACGTTGCCAGCATAGTTTCAGTAGTATTGAAGTA
Source organism: Lissotriton vulgaris (assembly GCF_964263255.1). NCBI lineage: Eukaryota > Metazoa > Chordata > Amphibia > Caudata > Salamandridae > Lissotriton > Lissotriton vulgaris. The sequence continues at coordinate 1,614,594,492 of NC_141694.1, forward strand.
ATATACTAGGTTGCTGAAAGAATTATTTAAAGGTACATTGAATGCACAGTGAGAGATGTAACCTTCCTTATCTACTGATTGAAAACAAAAGGGCTGATTCGTAAAGTCAAACTCATGCTTGGGTAAAGTTATAAACTATGTCTATATATAGGTACTTGGGTCATAATGTGCAAAATATGTACATATATGCTTGCATTGCATTCTGTTATAGCATATGCATTGCATCTAATTCCTTTTTATGGTCAGGATAGGAAGGAATACCTTCCTGTACAAGAACTATCCTTGGAGGTTTTTTCCTCTTTGTATGTGCATTGTAGAATACAGCACACAGGCACACATGCAAAGAGCAAATAACAAGGAGAAATAAAGATATTTCTTCTCATTACTGCAGCCTCAGGCAGGCACACCATTCTGACACTTTGTAAATATGGATGTGTGTCAAACTCCAATGGTAGATGCTTGGGAACGCCCATACCCCACCCTTAGAATGACTCCCTAACCCCACGTAACTCAAAGCAGCAATGTGGTGTGTTGGGTTACTTTTTTTTTTAAACTACTGTAAATCATCATTGGCGCTGCTTTGTAAATGCCAAAATGGATTTTTGTGTTGAGTCCGCGTCAAAAACGTAATTCAAGCCCCACGCAAAACCTTGCAAATCTGTGCCTGGGTTTGTCTCTGAGAGATTGGCTGTGCCAGGTAAATACTAGCATTACTGCCCTGGGCATGGTCATTCTTAGGCCACAAGCAAGGTGTTCCACATGATCTTGATAACAAATCAGCTTTTGGAAGGAAAATACATGCACTTGACTTGTTATACATCACACAGAGTCAACTTTCACCTTTCCAGCTCCCAGGGTAGAGTGACGTTTTACCGCTCCTTCCCCGACCATCTGGACATTTTTGGTTGCTTTTAAGGGCAATTTGGCGACTTATTTGTGATGATACCATAGCTGACTGCCTAATACAAATTTAAGGTACAAAACTTCATATTTTTAGCAGTGTTCTGATATTTCTGTATATCAGGTCAGAGACTGTCAGCAGAAAGCTGATGCACACCATACAACTAAAAAAACTAACTAGATGTTTCGATGTCAACCATTTACTAACAGGTATAATAAGAAACATTGTTAAAGATTGTTGCCATGGCAATTCAGGAGAAACATGCACTATGTATGAAACATAAACTGTGGAATGAAAACTGTTAATTGTAAATAAAACATATGTATGACTCTAGTCAAACAACATATGATTCAAAAAGACATTACTACACGAATATCTGAAACCAATGAAAAACTTGGGAAATACAACCATAGCTTGAACCACTATTAAAAATTCTGAATTCGGATACAACATGGATATTGTTCTCTTTTCCGAGGTATGTGCTGTTGTCAGTTTCACCTGTTGCATGAAATTGCTAAATCTGATCTGTCATAACTCGAAGTAGGTGCACACCCTACAGTGTCCCAAGGCAACGCGCGACGACGCTTAACTGAAAGCAGTATGGCTGAAAGACAGATCATTTCGTCAGTGGGAAACTTGAGGAGAAGGCTGTCTTGTTGTTGTTGGCCAATGAGCGCTGTAGTTAAGGTCTGATGTGAAAATTTGCTGCCAAGCACAATGAATTAGTGGTCGGCATGCTGAGGCACAGCGCTTACCTTCACGAAGAATGGGAAAACCGCCTCTAATTGGAGTTATGTGCCGAAGTGAACATTCACATTGTCGGATGTTTTCTTGGTAAGCAAATCATTTGTCTGTAATTAATGCAGCTGAGAAAAAACATCTGATATTCATGTTTGAACAAAAACACTGGCATTTTATCGTCCTACTTGGTTGTTTTGAAAGACTTTAGAAGACAAATGATTCGCATAATTGCAAGGATTTTGCAAAAATAGCATCACAACATCAAAAGTCGAGGCAAGGATAATATTGGTTTTAATAGTGCCATAGAGATGGTGAAAGTTCAAAAGGACACCAGCAACAGTTAGTGGAAAATATTAACCAAGGAGCAGCCTTTGCCAAGGGATTATTGATTGGGTGGAGCAGGGTCCTCGGCTTCTCTTTCATCGCTGAGGCTCCACCTAGCCAAAAACGACATGGGAATGCACACCGCCTTATATGATTTTGCTTAAGGATGCTACCAATGGTGAGGTATATTTGTATCTGTATTCTTGACTAACTAAAAATTGCTAACAAGAGAAATACTGGAAAGAAACTTGAAATTATTGGTGTTAAGACAGGCTAGTATGGGATATTGGTTGTACCACACTCTGTCCTTGGATATTGATGGAGCAAATTCTAAATGCCTTCTAAAGATAAATGGTGCCTTCATATTCTGATTTTCTATTCAACACACTGACAAGCGATGTCAAAAAGAACAACAGAAGAGGCAGTACAGGATACACTTTTATGTCTTTTTAAGAGTAGTTCAATAACTGTGTTTTGGTGTAACTAGATCATCCTAATTTGAGTCTATCACAAATTGAATTTACACACTGCAATGTTTAACACATACACATATGTAAAAAGTAGTCATAAAGTAAATTATTAGCTTTTGAAAATTTGTACGTAATTATTAAATAAGCCCTGGCTAAGTCCACGTTGTGACAAAATATTTAATTGGTCAGCACACTATGGTTTCTGAGTCGTGACACAGCACTCACGTAGTGGGTTTAGGAGGACAGGACTGGCAATTACCTTTAGGGTCCTAATCACTATATTATTGTTCACTATGTTTAATATATTGCCCTCAAACTCCAGCTGTAAATCTAATTGATAACTGGCATATAAGCTATGGTTAAAGAGTTATGTAAACTTCTTTATTTTGGAAATACAATTAGACCTCTGTCAATGGGGTCATCTACACTCACCATCCTAGGGCACTGTCTATGAGTAGGTCAATAGGCCACACATTCACACTAAAAGAGGTCCCTAGTAGCAATACAAATGTTATGATTGGATTGCAGAAAAAAGGGCTGTTAAAGATCTTTTAAAGTAAAACACAACACATAGGGAAGCCAAAAAGTCTAACTTGCATTTAATGCAAAACTAGCAAATGGCACAGCAAATAAACAAAAGACAATTTTCATTTCAAAATTCCAGATTTCTTGCTAAACAGGGGACAGTTGGAGCCTAATGCTAGAATACATTACATATAGGACAGTTTGTATACATTTTTCTTATTACAAGTCTATGGAACCTAATCACATGACACGAACCTGTTATACAATGAACAGGTGGAAGGATCTACTCCTGAAGGAAGCACAAGACATCCTTAAGGAGAATATCTAATTTGTGAATACAATGCTTAGTTCATTATTTTCCTAAGATCCTGCTTCAAGTTGCCAACACTGAAAGCAAGGTTATGCACTAGTGCCATAAATTAGCAAGCATAACTGAGGATAAAGAACACTTCACATCAATAAGAAATTACATCCATGTTTGTTTATAAATTATATTGCTACACAGTGATATGCGGATATATATATTTGGAGATTTTTTGATGGATTTAAATTGGGGATTATGTCCTGCTTGCCCTCGCGTGATCAAAAAGGATTTCCAAGGTATTTGCCCACGAGGAGTAGAAAGGGATAGGAGGGGTATGTACTCTTCTTGTCGACTTTGACTGAACTTGGCACTTTGAAGGAAGCAAGGATTTGCAGTAAGGCAGCATGAAATGAGCAAAGCTGACAATTATGCAAAAAGATGTGACTTTTATTTATTTTGCAAAGTGCACTTTATAAGAAAGACATTTGAGACTGTGTGAAAAAAAGGCTTTTCAACAGGATGAACATTTGACACAGTTCGGATTTTACTTTAACATTCTTGGTGCATGCTGGGCACAGTAGTATCTTGCCCGATTCACATGACCACTGGGAGATAAGCACAGAGTAATTAACACTACAACATTGCTCTCCTGTGAACAAGGCTATCTCTAGCCGAAATGCGTAAGGACTAACAAGCTGCCAATCTCTAGCCGAAACGCGTAAAGACAAACATGCTGCCAATCTCTAGCCGAAATGCGTAAGGACTAACATGCTACCAATCTCTAGCCGAAATGCGTAAGGACTAACATGTTGCCAATCCATTTGGAATAAATGCCAGTAAGTCATTGAGTCGTGGCTCCTTCATTTCTTGGTGTTTGTCGGCGCGAAGCCATTTATGGGATTCTCCATTCCGACTTTGAAGCTGCCCTGCAGGGAAGGGTGCTCACAACGTTTGGAGAGTGTGTAATCAGAGAGCCATGTTTTTTGCAAGTTTTCTTTGCTCTGAGTGAACAAAGAAGATTATGCCAGAGGGCCAGGCCTCAGATTCTGGGAGTTTTATGGCTCCTAGCAGCTAACTTAGACATTAGGGCATCAAGTAATCTGCGAGATGAAGGGCGCAACCTCTTACCAAGAAGCTAAAAGAGAGATTATAGGTGAAACAGCAAACATAACTGGTACTGAATATTTTATGTATAAAACAGTCTTAAATGGAATAGTTTATTTGATGGGAAAGAAAAGCAATTTTCTATGTTGGCCACAAACATGGTCAATCTTGTGCAGGCCAAAGACGATCCAAGCTGCAAACTTTGGATGACCTGAAGTCTGGCTAAATTATTCGTCAAAGTGCCAAGAAAAACAGCATCGCAATACTTAAAGCAGGAATACATAAGAACATTGAAGATGGTCAACTTCTGATTCATGTATATATATATATGATGAATAGTGAAAGTACACTGAAAAGTACGATAATGAAAGAAACAGTTAATTAGTAAAGCTGACAATTGTGCATAGAAGGAATCTTTATTGTACAGGAAGACACCCACATTTCTTACCACTGAAAAGGATCAGAACATACCACCATAGAGAGAGGCCACAATTTTCTATCCCAGATGTTGGAATGTTGTGGGTAAGTAGGATTTTTGATTTAGCTGGGTTGATCATTGGCATCCATTCCCAAACGTGATCCAAAGCCAGGTCAACTAGATGCACATTATGGCCCTGTCCTCACTTATGTTCAATAGCAGTTGCGAATCATCAGCGGATATGAAAAAGACATGACCCTTCTATGCAGCCGAGTGGGCGGAAATGTAAGTATAGCCTCCTAGTGACGGAAGAGTTGATGGTCTAAGGAAATATTTTCAGGCTCTATGAATTTCATTGAGTGCACATTGGAAGTTATGTAGTTAATTAAAAGCAAGTGTGCAGAACTGTCTCCTAGTTATGTGTTCAAGTCACTGTGTAGGGCAGGTTTACAGATTAATTACCAATATTTATCCCAACGAGTTTAAACTGCACAGCTGTTGAAATGTCTGTTGCTAGTCATTCTCAAACTCTGTATTTTATTTATTCTCTATTTAGGAGTTTTCTGTCACCTTGCAGTGACTTGAGAATGCTGGCAGAGATAAGAAATATAGGTTAGTGGCTGGAAAGGTATGTACTAATCCATCTATGCAGAGTGAGTAACTGTGCCCAATATTCTTTAGCTGAGACCCCTGTTTTGGGCTGAGGTCAGATGAAAGCAAGTGTGAATACTGCTCTTTTCATATATTTTCTGAACTACAAATTGTTGAGTTCAGATAATGTTAAGGGTGTTCCACAATCTTGGACTTTGCAGACCTGGGATCTGCCACCATGCTTCATGTTCTTGAAAGATTGAGGGTTAATTGGAAGGGCTTACATTAAATTGAGACCTCTCTTTGGGACTTAGTGAGATGAAATGTTCTGTTGGTATTCCAAGCGTTTTCCCGTATGCTTCACCGATGGGGCACACAGTGCTTAATTTGTAAAATATGAAGTCCAGGTGCTCAAATGTTTGTCGGAGGCCACACCTACATTTCCCCGACTCCACCCACTTCCTCCACTGGCTCCACCCACTTTATTGACTCCACCCACATCCTCAATTGGCACTGCTAAAAGTCAGATGTAATAGCATACGCCTTCTGACAACTGTACGGTAAGTTAGAGGTAAAACTATTGATCTGTTTGGATAGCGCTGCATGGATTCTCAGCCAAATTAATTGGAAAATCTGCAATCCCACCTTCCTGACATGAGACGTGTCAGTAATACCTCACATCCCTTTTCCTGCCTCACTAAGCCTACAACTTCCCAGATTGTGTCACTGGGTGATTTAGAAGGAGACCCACCTTCACTTGGTTAACATAATTATTAAAACATGTAAAAAAAAAATCTGGAGGTGGGGGCTTGAGCCTTAATGAAAATGGTAAGGTATCCATTTACCACATGACAAACTAGTTACAGGCTTTATGTCTTTTTAGGGTATTGATATTGCATGCCTTGCTGCACAATGTGCACATTGACAAAATCTGGCAAATTATTCTGAGAGTAAATAAGCATCGTTTTTAGTTATTTAAAAATACATCATTGAACAACGTGAACATATTTCCAAGGCATCAATGTCTCATTCATGGACAGAACAAGTAATCCGGCAATCACTGCAAAGGGTCAGACACAGAGCGAGGTGCAGGTGCTAGATTGTACAGATTCATACTTGGTATATGACTGAGAATATTGGCACGCCACTATCTTACTGTTGTAACAGTGCAGTCAGAGTGTGTGTCAATTCAAACTTAAGTTACGGGTCGGTTCGGGCCGGAACACACACACACACTGACTGACTGACTGAGTCAGTGCTAGTGCACAGCCTACACCCTTTATTTTAACTTAATCTTACAACCAACGACAGCATGATGAAGATGAACGACACTTGGAGCACCTAATGTCTGGGGTGGGTGGGTTGAACTCAGTACCTCTCTGTACTAGTGCATGGCGCTCATTTACATCAGAAGAAAGAGGCTTTCTATTGACCTCAATTGTGTTACTTTGCTATGTTTAGTTAAATATGTGCACTGGTCATCATAAAACGCAGGGCGTAATTTAAAGAGAAGAACGTAAGCAAGCACCCTAACAGATCAAAGCACCTTCTCTTAGCTGATGCCCCCTACCTTATGGTACTATAACTAAACATTAGCTGGTTCCGTTGGTTATGGTACTTCAGGCAAAAAACATGGGTGTGACCGTGGAGCGTATAATTTCTAAACTACATGGTGCTGACAACATTTCCTTCAATTTTTTGTTAAACGACTATGATGGAATTGTGCAACAGTAACATCTGTTGTTTTTACTGTACCTTGGGCCTGCTGCCAGGCCCTGCCTCCTGGTGGCTGGAGCTGTTACTCACGGCACTCACTGGCTAGAATCAGATTCAGTGAGTACTGTAGTATGTAGTACTTACTGCTGGCAGCGGCTACGCCGGGCCCGGGCTACTCGGGCAAAGCAGAGGAGTTTGTAGGTGTCCCACTTTCTAACATTAACTCTCTCTAAACTGAGCACTTGGATGCTTGCGTTATCCAAGCACCAGGGCTTTAAGTGAGGCGGGTCCCGCCGATGCTCAGCACCAGCAGTTCTAAATAGCAGGTGCCGAGACAGTTCTCTATCGGGCTCTCCATTTTTTCCCTCACTTTCAGGGTGAAAATATAAATCTCAACTCTGCAGCAGTGCCACCCTTTACTGCCTTGGATGTAATTTCAAAGTCTCGCTATGGTACTTTCGCAGGCTCATTTCAAACCGGAAGCATTTTCAATATTCTATGCAACAAAGCCATGGTTGTTGCTTATATATCTTATGCAACTAACAGCCATTAACAAAGCCAATAGCCCTGGCTTGTTATAGGTATAATGTTACTTGTTGTATCATATATCTGGATGCAAGGACAGAAGCATCAAAATACCGGGGAAGCTCAGGTTTTTAGCTTACGGAAGCACAGGTTTTTAGCTTACGTGTTTATAAGCCACGCACTTAATCACATCGGCCACTCCCCCTTGAGAGACCCCCCCCCCCCCGTTTTTACATCCCACTTAAAGCTCGGAAAAAGCTCACCCAATCGGACTATTAAACAAATATTTCCACCTATTTACAGCTATCTGTAATGGGTGTATTAAGTCAACTGCCTATCATTCCGACAAACATAATGTATTATCAACTTTAAAATATAGATCAGAAACTCCTGCCCTAGGGAAAGCCAAAGTGCAGGTGACACTTCAAACACGGGTCTCAGCACTCCAAGAATCGGCGAGGCTAGCCATCACAGCAGGAGCGCATAACTATATCCTAGCTCACTGTAAGACACGAACAGGACAGGCCACTTGGACCAGGCAATTAATTCATTATAATAATAAGGCAACTCTTCCAAGTAAGGGCCTGTGCACAGCTACTCCATCCGTTCACCCCTGATAATGTGAAAGACCACGATGACAGTGGTGATGAGCCTAAGGCAGTGCGGGTATACTGGGGTGTGTGGCAAAGCAGCAAATTCGCCCGCATTACAATGTGAAAAAATCCGCGCCTGCTGCTTGCCGCCCACAGCCCCAACCCCCTCAGGTTTGTTGTACCAAATGTAAAACTGAATCTAGGGAGCCCGGGCCTGCCCGCGCAACGCAACAGACATCAGTGATCATCAACATAAAACATATATCCCCGACCCGGTCACGCCATCATCATAAGACATCAACATAAAATATATAATCACTAATCAGTCGTATCAAATTATAATCAAACAGTCAGAGATATTTTGAGATTCATTCATTCTTCGTGAATCACCATACTGCTCTCTTGGCTTACACAGGCGTGCCCCACACTGCCTTCAACACACTGTCTTCTTGACTATGGGACCGTCACCCGGAGCAGTAAGTAGTTACTGAGCGGGACTGTGGTAGTCTGGGAGTGGGACGGTGGGACATCCATGACCCACGGGGGGACCATTATTAGGCTGCCTCGCAGCTTCATGATATTAACTGATTAGGCCGCGGCGCCTGCCAGGCCCTGCCTCACCGGCTGGTGCTGCTGCGCAGCTTTATTTTTTTTAACTCTAGAGATGATTAGGCCTACCAGGCCCTGCCGCCCTCACCTATGTACTTAACTCTAGTCTCCGAGTCCACCTCAACACGTCCAACGTCGTCCGGTCGTGCTACTGGCTACTTTGAGCGGGGGCTGTTGAACCACGATATTCGCCAAAGCGGTGGTAAGGTGCGGCAGTGCGGGTATTCTGGGACTAAGAAAATGCGCGCGCATTGCATGCAACCTGAAAATAATATGCGTCTGCTGCCGCGCACAGCCCCAACCCCCGCAGAAGACCCTTCGCCCTGCCCAACTCAGTGTCCCGCCCACTGATCCGCGGCCCAGTGCCTGATTGAGAAGTTAACTCTTGAAGAACAGTGAGAAGAACTTTAAACTAACTTGAACATCGTGAGGACAGATTAGGAGTCACAAAGTAGAGAAGTGAAAAAACAAGTTCTTCAACATCACCAGAGTCTCATCAACAACACAACCAGTACGTAACACAGCAGCAGCACTTCTTACGGTAGAGCACGCAGCACAGCACACACTCTGTGCCACTAATTATAAATCAAATACTGACGTGCACTAAATGCTTATAGCCCCGGCCCTGATAATTAAGTGCCGGTGCTAAGCACCGGCAAGCACCGGCACAAATTAAGCACTCATTTAAATGTAATCCTGTTTTCCCCTGAAAGATAAGGCACAGCTTTGAGAAAGGATTTCATGTGGTCCCAATTGCAAAGGCATACCTGCAGGCTAGCTCCAAAGTCTTTGAAACCTGTAAATAATAATAATAATGAGAAGTTTCTTGTCCAGGTTAATGCAGATCTTTCATAGTGAAGTGTACCATGATGAGGGGTTTGTCAGCTAAACTAGATTGTCAATGTAGAGAATTGGCAGGATTTTCAAAGAAGAGTAACTTGGATGTTCACATCCTTTTCCCTTGTGTTGACTGTGGGGAAAAAGAGAGTTCATGGTTTAAAATAAAAGCAACCTAGATGACTAACTTTAAGCGAATTAGAGGGAGGTGTTCCAAGACATGGACGCAATGATATGGCAGTGAATAGGGCTACAAATCTCTGAGTACACAAAACTTGGTATTGGTACCATTATGGACAAACAACATCCCTTCGTCCAGTGAAACGCATGTTCCATGCATGATATAATGTAGGCTCATTTTCCAAGAGGAAGTGGATTTTTATATAACTACTGTACTTTTAAAAGTTCTCAAAGTATTGATCAAATGCTCTGTAAATGTTAAATAGACAAGAGAGTAACGAACCTTTACGAACAACACAAGACAGTAAGGGGGTGATTTACTAAGAGTTTGCGCCATGTTTGCATCACAAAAGTAATGCAAATCCGTACAAAATCTTTTTTTCCACTTTACTTTCCACTATAAAATAAACTTGTTTAGCACTGTAAATAACGGAAAAGTAACACATTACTTTGCGCCATGGGGGCATACCAAGGGTAGAGCATGTAATCACCCAAGGTTTCTCACACTAAACCCAATATACTAAGTAAAGTAGATTGAGTTGAGCGTGAGAAAACTGCGCCCTTTTCAAGAAGGTGCAAGGAAGGAGACATGCTTTCCTGTCTTCTTCCTTTTCTGACTGTGAATGTGTGCTGCACTGTACAGCTAGCATACAAAGAGGGAAAAGGTTTGAAGCGAGTCTCAGCATAGTATTTTGTACTGGAAGGGTACCCTTCCAGTGCAAAACCTATGCTAGACTCACTGAGACGCCTTACACCATGGCGCAAAGATGTCTCCATGGCACACAGCAGCTGATTTCAGTGCCGGTGCTGGTGAAAGGGGAGGAGAGTGTCTTATTTTATTAAATAGGGCGCTCTCCTCCCCTATCCTGTTCACGTAGCACAGCGCAGCATTTGCGGCTGCTGCAGTGCGCTACATGAAAAGTATGCAAACCTCCCACATAGGGGTCGATTCCGATCCGGAATAAAATTCTGTCGTACGATTAGTAGTCGAATCTGTACGAATGGAAAACTTCCGTCCAACCTGCGTAGTACAATCCGCATTCCGTGAATCCGTCCGAATCGTCGCGATCCGTACATATTGGAAGGCTGAAACCGTGAACCGTACGACTCGTACACACGCAGTACAACCCGACGAGTACGAACCGAACCTGGAAATCAGGACGCGATTCGTACGGTCCACGACAGGTAAGGGCGATTCGTACGGAAAAGCGCACAATCACATATACCCCGTACGGCGCCTGCCCCCCATGATCGCAGGGGTACGGCGCGTACCCCTGCGATCATGGGGAGTACGTGCCGTACCCCGCGATCGCAGGGTGTACGCACCGTACACCCAGCGAACATGGGGTACGGTGCGTACACCCCGAGATCGCGTGGTATGGTGCATACTTCCCATGATTGCAGGGGTATGCACCGTACCCCTGTGATCATGGGGGGTGCACGCCGTACCCAGGGGGGGCAGTTCTGTACCTGTTTCGGGCAATCTCAGCTTTTATGGCAGTTTCCAGCTCCCGTAGAAAAATATTATGATTTCGTTTTTATTAACTGTATAATTAATTAAAATCATTACAGAAGAAACAATCAGTATAAAAACAGTAATTTCAAGCCTCAGTGCTCAGTAAAATTTAACACCCCTCCCCAAGTCCCACATGGTCTTTCCCCAGCATGTAATGACATGTTCTAGGAACCCCCGTTTGTGCCTTGAAGATGATCTGCATTGCGGAGCTCTTGTACTGCCCACTGTGGCGCACTAAGTGCCTCTCTTGGAGGGCATGCAAGAGGGGCACTGTCGTTGGTGCATTGTTAAGAAAGCCCATCAGCTTTCCTCCACAGAGATTACCATGCTCTTTCCCGGGGTTTCACTGCTTTCATTAGCAACTTTTAAAGCTATCCTGATATGGTGGATATATTTCGCCAGTCTCGCTAGTACAGTGGTGTTAGTGGTTAAAAAACACAAGGGTGGGGGCGTGTCCAAGTTGGCGGCGGAGTAAGACGTGAATCTCCGTCTCTCTGGCGCCGCCTTTTTCTCAGCTTTGAACGGAGCCCTAGCTAGTGCCCATCTACGCACGATCTCAGCTCGCCTGGGAGCCCCGGATTGTCCTGTGTCCATTGGTGCAGTTGGGGAAGTTTATTGGTGGCGTTCTACGGCTCGGTGGACCTGCGGCCTTCGGCGCCCCGGGCCGAACTGCCCCGCGGTCGCAGTGCAGAGCCTCGTAATTTGGAGGGGGAGTGCTGGTAGCGGCCATCCGACACGGCGCCTGGCAGGCTGTACACGTGGGACTGCCCGGTTCTGCGGAGCGTATTGTGGGACCCGCGGCGGTGGAGAGTTGGCCCGTCCGCCACTGTGCGAGGCCGAGTCCCGCCTGCGGGTAGTTGATTCCCGCCTGGTTTCGGTCCGCGCCTCGGCGGACGGGGTGTGCCGGGGCCTTTATGGTGGCGTTGCTCAGAGCAGCGTGGAGACTACAGGGGCCGGCTTCTACCTAATGAGCAGGCTCCCCCCTGCATCGCTGCCTGTTGGCCTCGCTGGGGCTTTCTGCGGCGTGGTTGGCCGCCTCCTGGACCGGTGGACAACTGAGGCACTGGTGGAGTCCGGAGTGGGGCCCTGCCTGGTGAGGGAAGTGGGCGCTGCCATCTTGGGCCCTGTATTCCCGGTGCATTACAAAGGGGGGTTGAACCCATGCAGTCACGGGGACCTGGGCGTTGTGTGGTAAATGTAAAGAGGGGGTCGCCGTAAGGAGAAAGTGTTGACACACAGTAACACAATTGCAAATTCAAATAAAGATCAAAAATAATTCTTGTAAGAATGTTGTCATTTATTTAACAACACTACGTTTGACTTAGTGAAGCATTTTACAATCACTGTAGAAAGAGTGAAAAATTGAAATAGCCCCAAGTTGGGAAAGGGAAAGGGAAGGAAGGAGTGGTGCTCAAAGGCTGTGAAAAAGTTAGGGAAAGTACACAGACTTAAACAGGAGGTAGGTATTTACAAACTTCAAATCTGGAATTGGAATTATTCCAAAAACCAACAGCCTATATAAATTATGGCAAATGTTGAAATCACAGTTCGACTGAGGACATTCTACGGTCACATATATAGTTTAGTGTAATCCAGGGAATGTGCCGGACGTCCAAAAGTTAAGAGTCGTCGACGTTTCGACCCCTATGTGTAGGCTAAATTAAGTCCTTTTCCGGGGTCTTCATCAGGACAATTACAGTGGGGGAAGGGACGAAGTGGGGCCGTCCTGTCTGCGAAATTAAAATTAAAAACCAGTATCAGAAACTTTGAATTAACTGGACAACACAATCAATGTCCTGTGAACCATAATGGTTGGTTAATCAAGGCAAAATACACCATGGAGTCCGGGTCACTAGGGCCTCAGGACAAAAAGAACTAGGAGCGGAGTACGCAATACATCATGCTCAAGCTCAATAGTATGAATCTTACATACAGAAGAAAACCGTAGCCAACAGGAAATTTAAAGGACATACACAGTAAATTACATTTTATGAGGTTGAGACTCACATTGAAATGGATGATCAGTGCAGTAGGCAATCGAATTGATGTACTGCTCCCGGTGGGACTAACTTCTCCGAGAAGGCTGTCAACTCTAAATTGAACCACAGATGTTCATTAGTAAAGGTAGGGGTGTTTAGTGGTAATTTACCATTACACGGACAAGAATCAGAGATTTACTTGGCTGCAGGGCCAAATTATGAACTCCAAATAGACAGGGCAAGTAGGGTAATTAAAATCAAGTCACAAAATACCTTTAGTTTGGTGGACCTGACACCATGGAGATATTATCAACGGAGACAAGTGCTGCCACGACTTGTGGGCGGCGTGCTGGTCTGCTTCAGATCTGTCTGGTTACTACAGACAAATGCCAAATCTAGATGAAACCATGCAGGTCTAGGCATTAGAGTTTATACAATTCTCTGAGTAGAAATTAACGGCACCCTAGGTGCTAAAGGTCGAATAACATGATGGTCAAGATAAAAAACATTGTAAATGTTAGAGGGCGTATGCGGTCAAACTTGACCCAAACGTCATGCATTTAATGGGGAATGGATATATCCCCGAAAGAGTTTGCAGGTACTAATCACATGCGAGCGCTGTAAAACACTGAGGGCAAATATTCCTAACAAATTCGAAAGGTAAAAACAATTGTAAGTCAAGAGAGGTTACTGACTTGGGTGTGTCCACGCAGCTCTAAGTGGAAAGTAAACGGCAGGTCCCGGCGGCAACCGCCATGATAAAATGTGCCGACTGGGTGCTGTCACGAACAAATCCTAAAGATGGAAAAGGTATCGTGATAAGGGAAACGTGTTCCCGTTTCTGCCAGAGCTAAATCGGTCGCGGCGCTAAGGATTGACACTTACTTGTAACAGAATAACCGAGGCGCAATCCCTTCGGTTCAACTCGAGTACACAGAACTCCGTCAGCCGCTACGCGGAGTTTGGGGCGGAGCCTCCACATAACAGGGATAGTAGATATGGAAAACATACTATAGCGTGTCACTGGAGAGATTGAATAAGACATCATTCAATACACCCTTCTTCTGAATAAAACAATATTCAGTGAAATCGACTTCTAGAGCTGAACGCAACAATTGTGTGGACCCACGTAAAATGTCGGATGATGCAAGTTATAGTAATTTGATTCTTGCATTGCTCAAAAGTGCAGGATATTTGAACCAGGAATGAGTGTCAGGTAATGCCATAAAAGCTTGCATGTCTCAAACTCGAAAGTGTACGTACACAATACAGTGTGTGTGAATAAATCAATTATTAATATGAAACATCACATGCATCAGTTAAATGTATGATTTAAGCAAGCACAGGGCATGTGAATATAATGTTAAATTAAACACATGCATGTATTAGCCTAGGTGACATAATCAGAAATCATAGTACCTGGCGCTCACGCACTTCCCAAACATGGGAGTGTAGGCGAGCAAGCACGTTGTAAATAGGAATCATTTAGTATGAGAGAGCAGAAATTGTTAAACTCGTGCACCTATCAAACATGGTGGTGTAAACGAGTGAGCCATGGGTGCAACAAATCAAAAAGGTCTTAGTACATAATGCTCACGCACTTACCACACATGGGAGTGTAGGTGAGCAAACAATCTTATTGAAAAGGCCTTGAATAACTCATGCACCTCTCAAGCAAGAGGGTGTAGACGATGGAACCTAGGGTGCAGAAAATTACATCATCTCAATGCTGCCAATTGCGCAAGACTGCCGTCCTGCTCGTTCAAGCCATTTTTAATTGAGTCCAGGAGGGACATCCATTTGCATTCTAGTAAATTCAAGACAGATGCTAGATTCCCACCTCTCCTACCCAGGGACACCTTCTCAATTACCAGCCACTTTAGGTCTGACACTGTGTGTCCTGTGCTCTGCCAATGGTCCACCAAAGGGGCACCTAGGACCTTGCATCGTAGCCTGCTACAATGTGAAAAAATCAGAGACTTTATTTTTTGCTGGGTTTGTCCAACATAAACTTTGTTGCATGGACATGTTATAATGTAGATCACACTGCTTGTGTTGCAGTTGGTATGATGTTTTAATGCGAAGACCTTGTCGTCATGTGTGAAGGTTTTGGTCTGAATGGTGGCCTCGCAAGCTGTACATGTGCCACATCTAAAGTGACCTATCACGGGGGGGTAAGTTCCATAGGCTTGTAAGTGTGGGAGGATTCTCAGGTTCCAAATATGAATGTACAACCATATCTCGAATATTTTTTGACCTTTTGAAGGAATGAAGGGGGAGCTGTGGTTGATCAATCTCACCAGCTATAAGAGGCCAATTCTTGTTGATGACTTGTTTCACTTCGTTACTTCTTGTGGTGAACATGGTGACACAAATCATGCGATTCATCTCAGTGGCATCACGGGCTTCAGGATTCAACAAGATCACTCGCGGGTTGTACCATGCTCGTTTTCTAGCACGTCTAACCATACGAGCAGGGTAGCCACGTGATATGAGGCGCTCTTGTAGGATCTCAGACTCCTTGATATAGTTGGTGCGTGTGGAACAATTTCTTCTTATTCTAAGAAACTGGCCAACAGCTAGGTTGTCTCTGAGGCCTCTCGGATCGTGGCTTCCATACTGTAACAGAGAGTTCCGCTGTGTCGGCTTTCTGTAGAGTGTGGTCAGCAGATGATCGTTCTCCACATAAATGGAGATGTCCAAAAAGGGTATGGATTTGTTGCTCGATTCCAAGGTAAATTGGATGTTAGAGTTCCGCTGGTTCAGCCAAACATGGTGGACAACTGAGGCACTGGTGGAGTCCGGAGTGGGGCCCTGCCTGGTGAGGGAAGCGGGCGCTGCCATCTTGGGCCCTGTATTCCCGGTGGACTTGCTCCTGCTCCCAGCAGTTGCGGAGGGGCTGTGAGGACCTACAGCGGCGGGCCAGGTGAAGGAGCTTCTGTCTGGCGGCCAGTGGAGTGGCGGCCTGTGGAGTGGCGGCCTGTGGAGTGGCGGCCTGTGAAGAGGCGGCTTAGCACGATGTGAGGTGAGGAGAGCGGGGGCGGTCTGGTACCGGGGGGAGGTTCGGTCCGTGTGTCGACGGACGGTGTGGGGCCGGTGCGGTGGTGAGGCAATGGACCATCGGGGCTCCCCCCCACACCCCCTACGGAGCAGTACTTGTCGGCCTCAGCGGGACACGACCGGGCCGCCCAGCATATTGGGGAGCCGGGGTGCCCCCCCCCCCCCGAAAGGCTACTCTTGGCTGCCGTGGACGGGGCACCCTGCACTTCACCCCTTTTCCGCAGTGGTCACCTTGCAGCTGGTGGTACATGTGAACGCTGCCACGAGGTCAGGGCCTTGCTGCCGCCGCTTCTGGCCAATTCGCTATGGCAACAGGTAGACTCAGGAAAGACAAGCCCCATAAGGACGCGCCGGGGACACCAGGGGGTCTCCCTCCCGCGAAGTCCACCGTGAAGACGCCGAGCCCTGGAGACGACAACGCACCAGCTACCAAGGCCTTTATGCTGGAACTCTTCGCTGCCATTAAGGAGGATATTTCTGAACTGCGCCCCCAGTTGGCGTCGGATCTCCAGGAGGTGCAGCGCGATGTCGACGAGTTGGGGGAGAGAGTGGCTACCCTAGAGGAGCACGACGTGCAAAAAATGATATGTGCTAAACTTACGGCTTTTTTAAAAACAACAAGCGGCAAGCAGCACTAAAACAGTTGTCCTCTTTACAACAAGCGGCAAGTTACGCGCGATGAAGTTTCATTATTGGAGTTCCGCGTAGCGTGGGCGGGATGCGAGTGAATACTCGGTGCTCCCGACAAGGGACACGATACATCAGATTTTGTATTGACAATTAATGGTGCCACAGTCTTCAAACATTGCGACCAGACGTCCCCTAATAAACCAGTATGAGATACACATCTGCTCCCAACATCGGGCTTTTGGCTAAATACATAATGATTATTGGAAACGTGAAGTGCAAAAAGTTACCAAGCATTGCACACTCGATGGGTTGTCTACAAGTATGAGATTATAATACTCAATGTTACACTAAGTGGCAAGGATTTTTTGGTGCGCAAAAACTTTCTTCAATAGTATTGACGTTTTCCGGCTGGGAACGCGATTATTGTGTCCTTAGATGGCATTACAACTAATAATATCTTTAAACCTGAACGCCTTGGCAAGGGCAGAAACTCCAAACATCCTGACACACCCTAATACTCATAATTTAGGGTGTGTATATGTATCTGTGTATATACATTTGTCAATACTCCTGTACAACAGCCAACCATGTACAAGAGTATAATAATAATTCTTATGAACATAAGATAGTGACTTTTTATTTAAGAGTAATTGAGTTTGTGTAAGATACGTGGCATTATCTAAGCGAGTTTAAGCGTCATGTTCTGTGTTTTTACTAGAGCGGTGCTCCTCTTACCTGAGCAGCGGCCAGGTGGGGTGATGCTTTTCCTCCTATTAAATTGAGGTAAGAAAATCAGCAATTCTGCCTTTTTAAAAAAAATATGGTGAATAAATAACCAACCTTGCAAAGAAATGTTGGCTTAGCCCCGATATGTGGTTAAGATTTTTGCCTTTTCATGTTTCTACTTTGTTTCACATTTATATGTATAATTGTTTTCTTGTTCACCAATAGTAGAGGAGAAGACAGAACGAAGTTGAAAAATATACAGGTGATATTTTTCCTTTACTTATTTACACAGTAGCCAATAAGATCAAGGTCCTGATGAAAGCAGTGATAAATCATGTCACACTTGCTGAAACATGTTGACCATACTGAATAACAGATATTTTGTTAAATCCGTTTGTTTTTTCACATTTTAATATTGGGAGCTTTGAGGGAACAGAATAAAATGTATGCATCCACTCAATAGCTACCTAATTTTAACATCACTATTTTTTCACATTTACTTTGGCACTGTATTACAGTTACCCGCACAATAACATCTTGATAGTCCTATCAGCACACTTTTGAAAATGTTCTGAAGTTATACTATCATTACCACACTGATAGTAATACTGCATTCTCCTGGGTAAGGAGAGCCCAGATGATGTAGGGCGGAATCAGGCGGGAACTGATGGGACCTTTTTTTCAAAAAGGAAAATCAGTGTATAGTACAACACATAGTCACGTCACTTTAATCACCACACAATACGGTTTTTTGTTGCTCTCAAAGTAGATTCAGAATTGGTCAATTTGACTCCCAGATACTATTTCTAGTTGTTTAGCGTAAGTAGGGCATATACCTGGTGTGTCGTTAAATAAGCCCAAGGACCCCATCCTAATGTAGTTTTTCTTCTTTGAGACTAACCCATCGGAGGACACTTCGTGTTTACCAATTGCGACGCCTTGAAAGCGGTTGTTCGGGGCGAGTGTATTGGCCTCAACTCAGCGCTCAATAGACAGCAGGCTTGGGAGCGCGAGGCCCTTGAAACTGAACTCACAGCGGTGGAACTTGCCCACAAAACGAATCCCACGCGCCAAAAGCAGAGGCAACTCACCGCTTTTAGAGGCAAACTTCGTGCCATTTATTCCAATAGGACGGAACTCACACTCCTTAAGCTTCGGCAGCTCTCCTATTCCCAGGGCAATAAGATCTGGCACGTCAACTCGGACTAAAAGGGAGAAGGAGTATATATGGGAAATCCATGACCCGGCGGGTCGCGTCGTCCATAAGGATGAGGAGAAGGCTGCTCTGTTTGGTTCTTTTTATACGAACCTATACTCGGGGGACTCCCTGGATGGTGACGCCCAACAAGCATTCCTCGATTCTCTTTCCCTTCCTCAGGTCTCTGCAGCATGGAATGAACAGCTGTCTGCCCCCATTACCCTAGAGGAGGTTACTACGGCGATTTCCTCGCTGAAGCCCAATAAAGCCCCTGGCCACGATGGCTACATGCTGCTCTTCTATAAGACGTTTGCCCCTGAGCTTTCTACGCCTTTGGTCTGGCTTTTTAACGCCATGGCGGAAGAGAGCAGGACGACTGGTACCATGGTGGAAGCTGTGATATCTGTTATACCTAAGCCGGGGAAAGATCCTCAATGTTGTTCCTCATATAGGCCAATTGCCCTACTTAACATTGATGCCAAGCTGTATTCCTCCATCCTTGCTAAACGTTTGAATGTTCTTATGCCCCTCCTCATCCATCCCGACCAGTCTGGGTTAATTAAGGGGTGACAGACCCATGACAACACCCGCCGGATCATACATCTCATAGATAAGGTCAACAGATTTCGGATCCCGGCCATCCTGGTTGGCCTGGACACGGAGAAGGCCTTTGACCGGGTAAACTGGGCCTTCCTTTTCCGAGTGATGGCCGCCTTTGGTTTCTCATCCAAATTTATTGAGATGGTCCAGGCGAACTACCGTGCTCCCTCTTCCAGGGTGTTGGTCAATGGCACGAGCTCTGATTCTTTCAGGCATTCACGGGAGACACAGCAGGGATGCCCCGTTTAACCCCTGCTTTTTTCCCTCAGCATTGAACCCCTAGCGATAGCTGTGCAACAAAACGCGACCATTCAGGGGATCCCGTTCACAGGCGATCCCCACAAGATCTCCCTCTTTGCCGACGACATCCTGCTGTCCCTCACGGAACCTGAGAGCTCTCTCCCTAGCCTCCACACGGAGCTCGCTCGCTTTGAGTCCCTTCCGGGCTTCAAGGTAAATTCTGGCAAGTCTTTCATTCTTAACCTCTCCCTTCCTTCGGATAGGGCGAATCAGCTTCGCTCCTCCGCGTCGCTCACCTGGGCCACTAAGTCCCTACAATACCTGGGGGTGTCTTTGACCCCTTCGCTCTGGGGCCTCTTTCAAGCTAATTTTCTCCCTCTCCTCACGTAAATCCAAACCGAATAGGCGAAATGGGAGCCGCTCTTCCTCTCATGGCTGGGCCGCATCCACGCTATTAAAATGACCCTACTACCTAAACTCCTCTATCTCTTCCAATCACTCCCTATCAGCCTCGAATCCGACTATTTCCAGAAACTCAAGTCCTCGTTGCTGCACCTCATCTGGCTAGGGGGCAGGGCACGCTTTTCCTTTTCTTTGCTGCGTCGGCCTCGTACTGAGGGTGGAGTGGGTCTACCGGACATTCAGATGTATTATTATTATAAGGCGGCCCAACTGCGGGTGCTGGTCGAGTGGTCTCAGAAGGATTCTGAGAAGCACTGGCTTCATATGGACCGCAGCGTGTCGGGCCGGACCATATGGGATTTAACATGGCGCCCTCACAGGGATAGACCTTTGAACTCTTACCTGAGCACGCCCACACACACCACACTGAAGATCTGGGCCACTCTAAAAGGCGACGAGCGGTGGACCACCTTCCCGTCCCCCTACACTCCGATACACCACACTTCCCTTTTTCCCCAGGCCCTCGGGGAGGGCCCCTTTGACGCCTGGAAGCGGGGCGGGTGCCTAGCCTTGATACATTTATTCTGGGATGGAGAGTCTCTCACCTTTCAGGAATGTCGGGATGAATTTCACTTACCAGCTACTGAATCCTACCACTACATCCAACTCATGCACTGGGTTCTTCACCGCCCCATTAGAGATGCTGCTACTCGCCCCTTGACCAAATTTGAGGCTTTCCTCGCTAAGTCTTCCTCGATGAAGGGAGTGATATCCTTTATCTATTCTTTCTTGCTTAAAACCTGCATCTCGCCGCGACCTAGATATATGGCTATGTTGGAAGACCTGCTGCAGCGCCCCATCACCGATGAGGACTGGACTCATCTGTGGGCAGATACCCACCGCTTTAACCAATCTATCGCCCTCAGAGAAGCCCATCACAAGACGATGATGGACTGGTATCTTCACCCTTCCAAACTTCGGCGGATATTCCCTGCCACTTCCAACAGATGCTGGAGGGGTTGTGGTCAGCTGCGGGATTTTCATCACATCTGGTGGGACTGTCCCTCCATTAGACCCTATTGGGAAGAAATTTTAGCGCACATAAAGGAGATGCTTGGCTATCCTATTCCCACGGACATGGCGGGGGTCCTTTTGGGGCTCCGCGAACCTTCTCTGCTACATCAAACACTGGCGGACAAAGCTATAATGTGGCTGTGCATTGGGGCTGCCAAGATCACCCTAGCAGCGGCTTGGAAGAAGAAGGAGGCCCCCGTCATATCCCTATGGCACGCCCGCCTTTGGAACCTCCTAAGCTTAGAGCGCATGGCGGACACCTTTAGGGATGGATTTAAGAACTTTATCTTTAAATGGGGTCTGCTGGTTACTTTCCTGTCACGGGGCCTCCCTTCAGCAGTCTGCCCTCCCACTCTCAGGGCTCTACATCTCTTCCAAATGTGAGCACATCATATCCCCTGCTGCGCTCCTCCTTGTTGGTCCTGTTGTTTCCTTCGCTGTGTCCCTCTTCTTTTAGTAGCTTTGCCACCACCAGGAGGGGTGTGGAGGGCGGGTGTTCTGGGGACGGGGGGACAGGGGGACGGAGGGGTCGAGGGGTAGGGAGAGGGTGGGTGTGGGGGCGGGTTTGGACAGATGGGAGGGGGACGGGGGGCCGTTTTGTTCTAGTTCAATGCTTGGCCTGCCTTCATCGAGGCCGCTTCGCTATGTCCAGTTCTTCTTTGTCTCCTTTAGCAGAAATTCGGGGGCTTCTCCCTCCACTCTCCTCAGGATGTTTGCTGACTAACTTGCGACTGAGTTTTATGGGGGCCGTCTTCCCAGCTGCTTATAGCAATTGACTCTTAAATGTACAGCTGGCCCCACAGCGGGAGACCTGCTCCTTTCGTCGCCTGTTGTTTTTCCTCTCTGTTGCCTACACTGCCTATTATTTCTTCATCCTGACTGTATTCTATCCGATGTGGGAATTTCTGCTATGGCCATGTATTTTTTATTAAGCGGTCTGGTACTCAGCTTGCACTTGAAATTTTCAATAAACATACTTTTGACAAAAAACACAAGGCTAATGGTTCGCTGCACGATTTTATTCCTTTGTTGATACAGATGGGGCGCAGGAGTCGCCGACGTTCGTTGTTAAAGTTGGGGCAGCAGCATAAGAGATGCAGCCAGGATTCCCTCTTGTAGGGGCACAGTATACAGGTAGTGGATTCCCCTCTTCGGGCCCATGCAGGGTTGAATTCCGCAATCCCTAGCATGGTCAGCCTCATGAATAAGATTTTACTTCGGGCCTGTGTAGTGAGGCCTTACTTAGATAGGGTTGTGCTTCACCTGGCGTGTATGAATTGTTCAACGGATCTAAATGAGAGCTTCGGCGGAGCGATTTAAGGTCTAGTTTGAAGGAGGTTTTGCACAAATGTTTGTTAACTGCTCCCTTCCAGGCATTTAGGGGGATGTCCAGCAGCGAAGTGCTTTCTTCCTCGATCTTCAATGCTTTAATTGCGTTTCCTAGGCTAGAGTGCCAGGCCGAGCCTGGCCCCTCGAAGATTGGTCTCAGATGATTTTTAGGGAGTTGGCCGGTGCCCTTAATATGCTTAGATATAGCTTCATGATCTCCCCCTGGCACATCAGGTCTGGCCTTGCCAGACCTAACTCCAGTCTTAGCCTTGTTTTTCTGGCTGTCCTCGGTATCAAGAGCACTGCCTTGTCTTGGGCTGTGTTAAGGAGAACGGCCAATTTCCCAGAGAAGGTCAGGTGACCTAATTACTGGAAGGAGCATCGTCTTAAGACTGTAAAAATATTATGGAGAACCTTACCAAGATTCCACACCGCAATTTTAAAGGCATAGATTTTGGTTTAACCGAGAGTCTGAACTAGATATAAGTTCAAAAAGGAGCAATTCAATCCATCACCCAAGAGCTCTACAACCCCCTAACTACCTCTACTCTCGGGTCACTAAGCCCGCGAAGTTAAGACCTGCACGAACTTGAACTTACTTTCTTGTTCAGAACAATTCTCTATGCTGCTATTCTCTGTTAGTTTTATATTATGTTTTTTTGTATGCAATGTTCTCCATTAAATGTGTACACCCTGCTCCTTATGTTAAGCGCTCTGATACCCTGTCTTGGGTCTGGTTTGCGCTATAGAAAACTCTAAAAATAACTAAAATAAATAAATGCAGGACAGTATTGGAGCGTGTATTACAGATTTTTAATCAAAAGATATCTGGAGGGTTCACCAAACTTTCAAAAGAATGTACTTACTTTAATTCAAAATCAACAAACCAAATTCTCCAGTCATGCTTACTTTCTGAGCTATGGAGAACTGGTGATTTCGAGTAGATAACGGATTAATCGTGATCACCATTTATCTGCCCACACAAGTGAAGGTTTGTGATCCGAGGTACTCTTCACTTATGAACGTTAAAGATGGACCCGAGATAGGGAGATTGTGCTGCTGTCATTTGTCAAGATTAAAGTTAGCATACACATTCACAATTATAAGGAAAGTAATACGTCCTCTGAAGATAATTTGATTATGTCTAATCCTTTGAAAGCAGAGCCATGTTAGATATGTTTCGAAAGTTTTACAGTTGGAGAATGGATCTTGAAGTAATAGGTGTAGATGCTTTTCTACAAGATTGGGGGAAAGTAATGATGTATGCTTTTCCTCCTTCCTCAATGGCGCAGAGGGTTCTAACGAAAGTAAGGAGAGAGAGCGCGTGGAGTCAGTGTTGATCACTCCATTCTAGCAATTTCAGGTGTGGTTTCCGGATGAACTTGTTGGACTATACAGTGTTGTTACCATGCTTCCCTCAGGTTCTGATGGATGCCTAGGGGAATTGTCACAAGATGGTAGTATCAGGACAGCTGAAGTTGAAAGGATGGTTGATTTTAGGCGAGTGTGGCAAGTGTCTGGGTTATCAAAAGAGGCTACTTAGCTTAAGGAGTCCTGGGTGCCGGGGGCAACTAGGGTGTACAGGTTGGTATGAGGAAGATGGTGTAGTTGATGTGTTGTGAGGATTTTGAATCCCATATCAGCTCCTGTAGTGGAAGTAGGGAATCAATTGACAGAATTGTTCAGGAAGGGTCTGGCATATAATTCAGTGAATTCAAGTAGGTCTGCGATTTCAGCAGGACATGAGTTGGTGGATGGAATTCCGGTTGTCAGCATCTTTTGGTGAAGAGGAGAGTTAAGAGTGTCTTTATGATGTTTCCTCTCAAGGCAAAGTATGCTTCTTTATGGGATATCGCTCAAGTGTTGAGGGAAGTTAGGAGTTGGGGAGGAAATGAATATTTGACATTAAAGTGATCTTGGAAAATGGTGATTTTACTTTGCCTCAATCAATCAATCAGGGGTTTGTACAGCACGCTACTCACCCGTGAGGGTCTCAATGCTCTGGGGGGTGGGGGGTGCAGCTCTGGATCATTCAAAGAGCCAGGTCTTGAGGCTCTTCCTCAAGGTGTGCAGAGTGGGGGAGCGTCTGATGTTGACAGGGAACTCTTCTATGTCTTTGCTGCGTAGTAGGAGAAAGCCCTTCCACCTGCTTTGGTTCGGTGGATGCGTGGGGTCTCTGCCAGGGCAAGGTCGGCGGAGTGGAGGTTCTTTTTAGGCATGTGGAAGGAGACTTTTTCATTGAGGTCCGATGTTTGCCTGGTTTGTTTTAGGAAAGTGTTTAATATAAGGGCCTTAGAGGTGACTTCTAGCAGTTTCTAATCTGAGGGTGTTTGTTTTGAGTTACAGAAAAGGACTAAGACTATGGCTAGGACCATTTTTGATCCTAGGATGAAGGGACATGACGATTTGTGTGTGATATATTGTTTGAAGGAGTACTAGAAAACAACAAAGAGGTTGAGAGAGCAAAGTTGTTCACAAGGATTGATTTCTTTTAGACAGCCCATTAAAGGTGTTTTAGCACCTACTCTGGCAAGGTGGGTTAAGGCGGTGATGAAAATGGCAGGTATTGATGTAAGTGTCTTTGGGGTGCTTTCAGCTAGAGGAGCGATGGCTATTAAGGCTTTTTTGACAGGTTCCAGTCAGAGTAGTATCATGAAGGCTGCAGATTGGTCTAGTGATTCAATGTTTAAAAGTTCTTGCTTTAAACATGTGGAAAATGCTGTACAAAGGGTATTAGATGAGCTTTGAACATGCATGTCATAAAATAAAGATTTTCCACAGTTTTAATGGGAAGATAAACATGATTTTTTTAAAGGCACAGAGGCGAGTTTAATCCCTCCCTGGATTGTGCCCAGCCCGACTGATGTGTTTCATTTTGTGTTTCAGGTCAAAGTTAAGAAGATGTTTTTCGATGAAGAATCTTAAGAATATGGGCGATTTTGCTTCTGATGGAGTTACAGTTTAATATGAGCATGAACTTTTGGTTTATTTGCAGCAAGAAAAGAAGGAAGATGGCTGTGTGTTCAGTGATTACATGCATGTTCTAAGGATTCTAGAGTGTTTGTTCTAATTCTGTGTTCTTGTTGCTACTATGTATGATGTAATAAAAGAGATGATGCATTATATTAGCCTCCGTGCCTTTAATAAAATCATGATTATTTTCCCATTAAAACTGTGGAAAATCTGCATTTAAATTTCAAGTGATAAAATGCAGCAGATCTTCTAAATCTACAATGGCTAGCTATTGGCAGACAATCTTGATAATGAGTAATAACATCCCAATCCAAACAAGAAAGTGAATAATATTCCCTGAAACACTATTTTGATGATGGTATACCAGAGTTAAACAAATAACTACATAGGAGATCAGAGATGTTATACTGTAAAGCCAGTGGCCCAGATGTATCTTCTGATGAATCCTATTAGCAAGTCAATGATGCAATTACTCCAATAATAGTTCCCGTGTTCCCACAGAAACAAAATCTGAAAATAATTTTAAATCAAAGTTTCCCTTTTTAATTCAGCATGTTGGCTTTCACACTTCAATAGATAGGAATAAATTATTATTATTATTATTATTATTAATTAAGGGAATTTTGTAAAGCGCCTGGTTACGCTCAGATGGCATGTCCCCGCGCTATGGCAAGTGGAGTCAGCAAGCCGGGTCAGCATGGTTTACCGTGTGTAGAGGTGGGTTTTTAGCTTCTTCCTGAAGCCAAGATCAGATGGCTCCAGGCGAAGGTCCAGAGGTAAGGCATTCCAGCTTTTCGCTGCCAGGTAACGGAAAAATCTACCTCCATGCGAGCCTTTCTTATCCTGGGGACTTTTAATAGGCCTCCATAGGAGAAGCGCAGGGCGCGTATCTGGTGACCAGACTCTGAAGCGGTGCTGGTGCCTTCCCGGTAAGGATACGATGGCAAGTACAAAGGGCCTTAAACTCGACCCTGCTCCTTACTGGGAGCAAATGAAGGGTCTGAAGGGCTGCTTTAGAAGCAGATCTTTTGGGAAATTTCAGAATCAGGCGGGCTGCCGCATTCTGCAACACCTGGAGGCGGTTTATTGCCTTACTGGTTGCTCCCAGGTACAGCAGATTGCCGTAGTCCAGGCGCGATGTGACAAGGGCATGCACCAGCGTCCTGCGGGCTGACGTTGGAAGGAGATCGAAAACCTTCCGCAGACTTTTTAGGATGCTGAAGCAAACACCCACCACGCGGCCTATCTGAGGTCCAAAAGACAGGTCCGCGTCAAGCCAAACTCCAAGGTTCCTGGCTTCTTGACAGGGTGTTAGAACCTCGCCTAAGCATGAAGGCCACCATGCCGACGACCAGACAAATGGGCCCCCCCCCACCACGAGCACCTCAGTCTTGCTGCCATTTAGTTTGAGGCAGTTGGTGGATATCCAGGTTGCTAGTTCTTGCATGCAAGCTCTGAATCTGTCCACCGCAAGACCGGGCGTGCGTGAAAGGGAGATAACCAACTGCGTGTCGTCAGCATAGAACACTATGCGCAGACCATGGCTTTCAACGATAGGTGCCACCGGGGAGACATATAGATTAAATAGGGTGGGGCTCAGGGACGAGCCCTGGGGCACACCCTGGCCCAAACTAATGTGCAAATTAAAACAGCAATTATTTTCTAGTACTAAAGACTACACATTCATTAAAAACTGAAACTAAATTTTACACAATAATCTAAGAGCAACTCACACAGCTACATAGGAAAAGAGCCTGGGGATTAGCAAAAATACCACTTAGACTTGATGGGCTACACCCATATTGTGCGTGTGTAGAAAACAGGGATGGTATTTTAGGGAATGTGTATATACAGTGCATCAAACATGACAACAGCAACAGCTGTGTTGCAAAGAAAGAATGCATATTGTTCCCTTCTGTACATGAGACATAGAGTCAAGAGCACTTTCCAGGATATAGGTTTGCATAAATGACATCATTTTGCAACTGGAAAGAGGGTGATTTTGAAAAAGAAATTCATGGAATATATTTTCCCCATTGATGTACATTGAAACTGCGACAATTTTAGATCGGAGACCTGTAAAATAAAGTCATTTTTGGCTTAAGAAATTGGGACTCTCCTGCCTGAATTGGGTCTTTTGACTTGCATGCAATGCTACCCCTGTGTCTTATCCCACCACAGAAACTTTGGCAGAATGCACAAACCACATTCAATAAAGATGTGTAAGAATGGGGATCATTAGTGGGCCCTCGTCCACCTAGAGAAACAATAACACTATTCAATTGGGGGAGCCTCAAAAGCCAATAAATTAACCTGAGTTCACCCCCCTGGCACAATGGCAAATAGTGGACAGGCTTAACAGAGGTTCATGTGCTAAGTATGTATACAGTAACAAAACAGTAATTCATTTTAAACACCAAAAAATAAAATCCCAAGCCGAATTAGAGAAATAGAGTACATCAAGCGGGATGACCCGGTCAATCATTTTACCTTCGTACTTAATCTGCAAATGAACGTCAGAATCTCTCAGTTGGACAAGGCTGCAGGTTATATCTGGGAAGGTCTCACTGACACCGAACAGGCATTGAATGGGGTCCCACTGAAGCTGTTGATTTTGTTGGGAAAAGTCAGCTCTGAGCTGGAAAAGTCAAATTTCGAACTCAGGGCCATTGGCAAGTCGGTTGCATACTTTCTGTTCTTTGTTTGACCAAGATTTCTATCTTGGGACTTAGTCGTTGAAATGGAGCTCAGATTTTCCAGCTGGACTGGGCAGCAGGATGCATTGGAAAAGGGTCCATGAGGTTGGACACCTTATTGTTTAGGGTCGGCTGAAATTGATTTGTGGCTGCAGAGAAGCGTTAAGCCTGGAGTACAAACCTGTTTCCACAGCTCAGCGAAGTCACACCTTTGCCTTATTTGATCATTTCCCAGTCCTTTGGCAGCAGGGAGACCTTTTTTCTCATCTCTTCACCTAAGGCTCCCAGGCTTCAAGGGTTTCTTGGTACTTCAAGGGTTGTTCAGCAAGGCATGCTTCCATGCAATGTTCCCTTACATGCACACATGCATTCAGCAAAGACACTGTGTGCACTTCTCAACACTAAAGATTTGATATATTTTACTAGGGTTTGCTATTTATAAACACACACTGTCAGCACACACACTTTCCATTTGTGAGCTGCACAGCACTTCACCCTTCCTGTACTGTGCTTCACACAAGCACATATACACCCAGTGCATGCTATTATTGTGCATGCACTGCACAGTACTACATCTCTTGTGTCATGTACTCCTTCCAGACATACATACACCCAGTACAAGCACTAACCACACACAGATTGCACAGTTCTTCTCTATCCTTGTACTCTACCGTTCAAATATACAACCAGTGCAGAGTCACTGCTTCCGCGCTGTGCAGCACTCCACATCTACCTGATGTATGCAAAGGGTTTGTTAAGTTCACGGGAGCTGAACTTTAAAAAGGTGAGTGAGCCTGTAGGCCTCACTCCAGTGAGACAGGGTAAAACGGTCCTATTCACTACCACTGATTACTACAAAGTAATATACCTCCACTGCGCTCCTGCTGCTTAACTCCTAGTGAAGGTGGTCGCCTTCCACCAGTTTGAGAATAGCACTTTGGCTGCCCCTTTCGCTCCAACAAGACTACAATCCGTTAGAGAGGCCTGTATCTTGGCACACACGTATGATCCGTGTTCGCCTATGACAAAAAATCACATTGCGGATCCAGACAGAAAAGTACAGCTGGGCACTCAGGCAGGTCCAGATCTCTTCAGCCTCGCAGGCGTCTTTTCTGTCCCAACATAGCAGTTTCCTGTCAATTAGTACATATTATAGTTTATGAGCGGTACATTGATATTTTCTAGAATTCAAGCTACATCCTGCCGGTGGCTGGAGGAATGTGAGTATTTTAATCCTGCACATGTTCTACTTTTAAATGTCAGACATCCTACCTTCTGGGCAGCAAAGTGTACTTAGGGGTGACATATTAATATTTAAAAGCAAATTTCCCACCTGTCTAAAAGTGTTATTTTGAAAGGTTTTTACAGCAGGTTTTAGGGATTCAGGTTAGACTTGAATCCCTGTTTTCACTATCACTTTAGCGGATGCCACAATAAGTACTGCAGTTCACAATTGACATTTAACTGTCTATGCCATTATTGTATTTTCTGCACCATATACTATGGTCTTACAGGAAAACAAACTATACACACATATGTATAAGCCAATTCAACTATATTTAAATGAGGAGCACATGCATTTTACCTCCTGTTTAGCCGGGGCAAACATGCACACAGTTCTAAGTCCAGCAAACATAAGGTCCAGAAAAAGGTGAATAATCTGGGAAAACCATGTAGAAATTGCAGGTTTGCTACAATATGCATTCATGAGTAGAATTCTATCCATAAATATGGATTGGTTTCCAGTTTTTCAAATCACCAAGCACAATAAGTCCTATTTGGTTTGTAGGCTAGGATACAGTTTTATCCTCTAGAGCTTTCTACAGTTCATCACCCCTGACATTTTGTTAACATTGATCAACGCAATATATATTTGTCTTTTAGATTTTCAGCAATCTTCCTGTCCCTCACTACTGCCCTTTGCTCATTCAGTTTCAAAATCGTATGTGTGGGTCACTATGGCTTGGAATAAAAAGAAGGCAATATGATATCAGTTAGCTGCTCTGTGCTGCTGTTGTTCTTTGAATCAACTTTATGACCTGTACTGTGTGATCTTCTCAGCCTGTAAATAGATTAACTGCTTTCTTTTATCAGGGTTGTCAAGCTAACTACGGGTCCCCAATTTGTATAATAGGGTCAGTATTGTTAGATGATACATCAGGCTGTTTCACCCTCTTTCAAGAAGACGATTACATTATCAAAGTTATGGGCCGATTATGATGGCGGACGGACCTGAGTCCGTCCGCTACCATAGAGTAGGAGGGACCGTCCGCAGGGGCTGCGGAGGTCCCTCCGTGCAGATTAGGATGTGACCGCCAGGGTGGCGGTCACATCCTCAATCTTTAACATTGCGGCGGGTGCAGCTTGAAGCTGCACCCGCCGCAATGTTAAAAAAGCATGCACAGCATTTGCGTGCACAAAGCGGCAGGCACCGCGCGGTGCCTGCTGCTTTGTGCACGCAAATGCAGGGGGGTACCATAGGTACCCCCCATGTGCACCCCCCACCCCCACCTTCACCTAGGGGGCCCGCAACGGGCCCCCGCAGTGAAATTCCGTATGCTTTTCCACGGCGGAAAACCCGCCGCGGAAAAGCATATTGTACTGCCCATCCTAATATGGTGGACGGTGTCTGGAAGACACCGTCACCATATTAAAGCTTTTCCGCCGCGGTTGTAAGCCGACCACGGCAGAAAAGCTGCGGACGGAAACCAGGACCCACCAGCCATCCTAATGTGGCGGTGGGTCCTTGGTCAGCCTGCTGCGGTTTTTCCGCATCCTCGGGGCCGGCGGTGGCTTCCGCCGGCCCCGAGGATGCGGAAAAACCGCAATCCTAATGACCCCCTTAGTGTGGAGAGAGCGCTTACAATGTTTTCAGATGAAGGCAGAATCCGTGCCATTCTTCTGCACTGGAGATTTGTAATCAGTAGCCTTATGAGCCTCTGCTAGCCTTGGCAGATCTATGTTGGTCATGGTAGTTGGAATAGTTGGTGCGAGTTCTCCTTTCTTTATTTGTGTTAAAGTATATTGGTAAGGAGGAATAGTGAAAACTAATAGAATGGTTAAGGTTGCACTGTGATCAAGCACATGTCCAGGCTGGGTCTGTGTCTCCCTTTGAGCACTACTTGTGTGGAAAATCGTAAGGTCTCCTGTTTATTCATATTATTTAATGAAACTTCATGATTACAACCTTGATTTTCAATTTTTAACAGCTTATCTCTAAAAGATGTTGCGCATTGGTTTATTGCATTGTTTAATTTCCGTGCTGGGTTCATTTAACTTGTCTTGCCCCATATCTCATTCCCCCAATGTTTTCATTTATCTGGCACACCTTTCACTGTGTTGCAACTACTACAATTTAGGGCACAAATTACTGTGGGTTTGGATTCAGACCAGGCAGAGGTCTTTGAGACAGAATCCTATGTGCCCTTTCCACTGCAAATGACTAGCTTCCAAAGACTTCTACATGTAGTTTTTTAAACAAATGTTCACATATTTATGCGTAAGTATAAAATGGTATATAACTAATGGAAATGTTATTCCTACTAGGTATTCACTTTAAGTCATCATGTGTGGTCTGGATTCATTTAACAACACATTCTAGTCTCAGAATTCATTGTAATCTGTGATGGAAGCAGCAATTTACATTGGGACTATATGGAGTAGTTCTTTCTTTAGGTCTTTAAATCCCCCATCCATGTATAATAAACTCCAGAACCAGTATTTTAACCCAATTCATTGAGGTTATCTTGAAACTCTAATTATTTAAAGCAATTAACATCACGTATCAGAAGCACTAGGTGCAGAATTTGCCTGCACTGGTGGGATGCCTACTTATGAATGAGGGGTAGATTGTTGTCATTTTCTATTTCCCCAAACTCTGAAGCTGATTTGCAGCTGCAATTCACCATGGCTATCTGATGGAGTAATCTGAATGTTAGTGACTTGAAGGAATGTGTGGCTTTACCGCCCCTTTGTTGGAGTATTGGATTTCACAAAGGGCATATTGCGCAGAAAATATAGCTTTACTCAACAAGTATGTGGTAATTTCAGTTAGTTTATGCACTTCACTTTCAATTTGCTCGTCACATTGATTTTTCATTGAAAAAACGCGACTTTTAGTTAGGGGTGTTTTCATGTATAATTTGTAAGGTGGGTGACTTACTTCAAGGCTGGACTGGAATAACTTACAGCAGCATGAAATTTGGGTAGTGCTGGGTGTGTGGTGTGTGTCTCTTTCTTTGTAGGTCTGCTTTCCTACTGGCTGTCTCAATTGCAGGCATATCATTTGATTTGTATTGACCCCTTAGAGCTCTACTTGATATTTCCTTGCAGCTCCCATTGTTGTGTAGGGATTCCCAATTTGTAGGTCACACCCAGAGAAAATAATTTTTACTTTTGTGACAAATTTCATGAACATGTGCGGGGACAGGGTTAATGTTTTAGACTCTGAGAGGATCTGTTGAGGCACCTTCATTATTGTCCGAGGAAAGTGTGACTCATTTTATTAGCCATGGTGCTAACCTGCACAGGTTAGTACACCTGAAAAGTGACAAGGGTCTCCTTAAGAAGGTTCCAGTTTGGAGGGAAAAAAAAGAGGGCAAAAAACTTCCTAGGCAAACTTTAAATAAAGTCTTAATTGAAGATTAAGGTTAATACAGAAGTGAGTAGCAAGGTTCCAAACTCCTCTTGCACAGGAAAAAAGAAAAGAACCAGGTAAAGTTATCCAGGCATAGAATCTAGTAAAAAATACACCCTGCAAAAAGCAAAAATCAGGGAAAACAATGGAAACACGTGATAAAGAATAAGGTAACAGAGACACTTATCACTTGGAAATGTGTTCTTATATGGCATTAACAGAAAAGGACACCACAGATAAAAACTCTCTGCCTCATCTTAGATAGGGAATCTCTGTTTATATTCTACATGCAAACCACCATCTTGGAGAGGGCAGCTTATAAGGTTTGTCATGCCCCTTTACTAAGAATCATGGTGTACACATGGTAAAGGAAGAAGTCATCCAAGTTTGACATCTTTTGACCAGTACGGCATACCGCTATCCTGCTACTCCGGGTAGCTGATGGAGCACTCCTCTGGGTGACTGCACCATGCAGCTCTAGGAGCACGCTTCCAGGTGGCTGCACCAGGCAGTTCTTTGAGCATGCTCCCAGGTGGTTGCGTGTGTGGAGACATCAGAGCAGTACAGGAAGAGCAAGCCCTCAGCGCATGGTTGGGCATGCCATCTGCAATCCTACCACTGTGGCCCATGTAGGGCTCCAGTAACCTCTTCAGTACTGTTCAGTTCTCAGCACAGATATATTATGGGGGAACATTTCCCGAACACTCAACTATGAATACCTATCTGTATGCATTGCATCCTCACAATGCATATGCCATGCTTATGTTTATACTCATAAATGTTTGTCTTTGAGAACTCCACCCTTTGCTAGCAACCTAAATCCCCATCTTCAACAGGTAAATGCTAATGTTCATAGATAAGGAACTATTAGCACTCTAGTCACACAAAGGTGCCTGCAGGTGTGTATAGAAAATGAAATCTTAATATTACCTTACGTATTCTAAAAACATTTGTTGAGAAAGAATATAATAAATACTTAGAAATGGTGGGCAAATAAAAAAACTGAAAACAAATTGGACATTTGCAGTTTTGAAATCTCCATTGTAAAACCTTTTAATACTTTGGAATATAGATTTTTATCAATAGGAATATGACTTTAATCCATAAAAGTAGCGAGCCTTCTAGATCTTTTGGAGTCAACTGGTGAGAGATTCTGGGTGTAAGGGTATAGAGGAAAATTACACCCATAGACCGTTAATGTCTTGGATTAGGAAGTGGCAAACCTAGAGACAAGGTGATATCTGAAAAACTGAATTACTGTGCTGGACAAACTAGAGTAAAGGGCTCTGTCAGTTATAGCATCCCTAAAGTAAGACTACTGCGATTAATTAGATAAGCAAGCTCTCAACACAAACATTGCAAGCTCATACACATGGAATCCAAAAGCCCTATGGCATTGTGATCCTACATAGAAACATGTTAAAATATTTTGACCTAAGGTCCCTAAGTGTTGACTTCATAAATGTGGGCCTCGACTCTATCTTGACTAATGGAGGCCTCCATCTTCCCTCTCTCAAATTATAAAGGTCGCCATCTTTCCCGATTTAAGCAGAATCATTATCTTGTCTGCTTTTAGACTCTAGACTTTTGCCCTTGTCAAATGCCTATTTTCTACCATGTCAAGGCTGATTTAGAACACAAACAGACATATAACCTAGATAGCATTGTCTGAATTGGCGGCCCTTTACCATATGACGTATACCTTGATGCACATAATGTATGTCAGACATTCTTAAACTTATTTCAGAAATTGCACTCTCTGATAAAGTTTTGTATGTCAGTTCCACCACTTGATCACTTTTGAATACATGAAATAAAAAAGTTATTTTATAAAGGGCTCTAATGACTAGAGGCCATTTAAGAAGGAAAAAGTGGAAGATACAAAAACTTCAGAAAGTCAGAGAGCTGGAATAACCATACCAGAACCTATTGATTGAAGAGCAAAGTTTTTAGTTTTTTCCTAAAGGGAAGAAGGCCATTGATTTTCTTTAAATGAGGAGTAAGAGTATTCCAGAGTTTGGCCGTGCATAAAATGAAACCTCGGCCGCTCCAGTGTGACCTTATAAATTACGGGATTACCACATTATTGGACAAGGGAGAGCACTGAGACCTGGCTGGAATGTACCAAGAGAACTTTTGTTTGAGGTATTCTGGGCCTGAATCATGGAGTGCTTTGAAGGCCAAATACAAAGCCTTGAAGTTGATGCGCTTCCTTACAGGAAGCCAGTGTAAATGAATTAGGGCTGGAAATGCTGACTTTTATTTAGGAATCCTAAGCAGCAGATGAGCTGCTGTATTCTGCAATATTTGCAGGTTCTTTAACGGTTTTAGCTTTATGTTGGTAAACAAGACATTGCAATAATCCAGTTTGGAAAGCTCAAGTGCAGTGACCACCGTTTTCTGCAGCTCCTGTGGAATAATTGGGAACACTTTCCGAAGAATTTTCAAGGTAAAAAAGGATGATGAGGTCACAGCGTTAATTAGATTTTTGAATTACATTTTGTCATCGGAAAGAATTCCTAAATTTCTGACTTGTGTAACAGGTGTTGGCAGGGTACCCAATTCCTGTGGCCACCATCGTGGAGACCAAAATGAAGTATTATTACCCGGCAGAAGAACGTTTTTCCAAGTTCAGTTTAGGGCAGTTGTTGGTCCTCCAATTGCATTTGTGTACCATACAGATATGGAAGCAGGCTGCAGTGTTGCCTGGATTACCAGACACTGAAACCATGATCTGGGTGTCATCGGAATAGGACACTACAGAAAAACCAAATATTTTTATGAGCCTGGTCAGTGGAGTGATGGAAAGATTGGAAAGGGTGGGACTCAGGGCAGAGCCATGAGGCACTGCATGTGGTACAGAAACAGGTTAGACTGAAATTCACCCAGTGCAACAAATTGATCTCTCTCTGACCCTATGGATTTCAGGAGAGCAAGGGTTGATCCCTTGATTCCAATGGAGTGGAGACGGTCAATAAACAGATTGTGACTGACTGTATAAAATGCCATAGACAGGTCCTAAAGGATCAGGGCTGCATTCCCTGTATTGTCCAAAGTAGCTCTAATATATTTGGATGCAACAATCTAGGCTGTTTCAGTGAAATGTTCACTTCTAAACCCAAATTGAGATGGATCAAGAAGGTTATTTGAATTGATGAAGGAGGTCAATTCCCTGTTAATGGCCTTTTCTACTATTTTAGATGCCAAGGGGAGACATGATATTGGCCGCTATTTACTGGGATCCAGACATCTAATATTGGATTTTTTTCAGTAATGGCAAGATAGAGGCTTTTTTCCACACCTTGGGCTAGTATCCAAAACTAAACATTTCTAGAAATTGTATTTCAATGGCTGGAAATTATCTCAGGGGCCAGTTTAACTAATTTACAGGGACATGGATCCAGTGGGGAATCAGATTTTTATAGATTTAAGTAAACCCAAATCCTGGTCGGTCATGAGCTGTTAGAAAGATTTGAGTATTGTTGAGCTGATGGGAGAAAAAGAATTATAGTGATAGCAAGCCGACGAGGACTCAGTATCTATACTGGATGCTGGAGATAGTTCCTGTTTGGACTGAGGGGATTGCAGGCTATTTACTGTAAAGGTCTTATAAATATCCTCTATCTTTGCTGGAAAAAAAGAGGTCAAGGTATTACACAAGGATTAGTTACTGTTGGTGCTATTTTTGTCCGGGATGTTAGCAAGTTTTATCATTGTCATAAATAGTTATTTAGTGGAATTTTTCAATCTTTCAATTTAGCGAATGAAGTAGGAGGATTTTTCATTTTGAATCAAAGATTTATATGCACTAATGTATTGTTTGTAAATATTTGTTTCATCTAAGTTATAGTTCTGTCGCCGTTTATGCTCCTGTTAACGGCAACGTTGTTTTTGGCTTCCACGTTTGTCCAAGAACCATGGTTGTGATGGGGTAGCTTTCCAGCTAGTGGTCACTTTTCAGGGGCTAACTCATTTATTGCTGTGTCTAACCAAATGTGGTAATTCACAGTGGCTAAATCAAGATCTTTTGAGAAGTTGGGCTTGGATGAGGCTAGGATTGAGCCTATCTTGTGCATGGGTGGCTTTTCCTGGCCAGGTGAGAAGTAGTATCCAACTTAGTTTTGGTCTGTATACTAAAGCCAAACATGACAGTCATGTGGTCGGACCAAGTGAGAAGTAATGAAGCCTTGGGAGAAAGAAAGGGATTGTCTGAAATATTCCATCTAACAGGTGGCCAGCCAGGTGATTAGGAACATCAACCAGTTGAACTAGGCCTAGACCGGTCATCATATTGATAAATAATTCAGAGTCTTAACCCAGAGAATTCTCAAAATGAAAATGATGGTCTCCGAGGACTGCGTAGTCCGCTAAGTTACCTTTGGATTCCAAAGATGACTAAAAACATGAATAAAGCTTCATAAAGTAGAGGTCCTTCACTTAGATTATCATCTGCGAACCTGTCAGAGATGGTCTCACCTATTGCTGGCACACTTCATGGATGCTAATTCTCACCTGAAGCCTATGGCTGATAATGCTGAGTCCCGGAGGAAAACTCACAGACTGCTACTGCAGCATATCTTTGCCCTTCATGAGGAACACTGTCATTGTGCCTCCACTGACAGTGAAAGTCCTTGATGTCATCAAGGTATTCCGTGCATCTTTGCTCCTGACGAAACTCTTGACTGCAAGTGTTTTGTTTCCATGCTCTTACAGTATTACACATAAAAGTAGACGTTTGGGCGTTAGGTTCTAGATGACTGAAATGTTAATTTTATTCACATTATTCATAACATGCATCCTTGCTATCTGTTATAATATTCTGTGTAGTTGTTTTAGATGTACTGAGAAAGAGGTTGTTCCTGTAGTAATAAATACTTTTAAATTACAAGTGTTCATTCTTCTTAGTGCAGTGTGTGTGATGCTGTGAATAATGAAATAAGATTTGTTTCTGCTTCCACAGTGCCCTTGATCCTTTTTTGAGATTGTCAGTAACCCAAAATCAATACTTCTATCCCAATTATACATTGAATAGTGTTTTGTGGGGCTACAATAACCTGTCTTTCACATTCATTGCAGGTTCATTGAACCAAGTTCACCCTTGTCTCCCATGGGTTAAAAAGCATACCTTGTAGTCGTAATTTACGCAGAAATTTGATTATGCTGAACTCCGGCTATAATGATGGGTTAAATGAATCTGGTGTAGTCCTATCACAGACACCATACTCTGGATGAACAATGCTTATTGAAATAAAATGTCGGGAATTTTTCATGAGTAAAGCATGCACATACCAGGAATTTCTTTCACACTTATGGATCAATACCATGATGTTTTGCCTCAATAAATTCTCTTTCAAACCATTACAAATCATTACATACCACTGAAAATATTATCACAATCTTTGCTCTCTTTTATGGGGCATTATCCCCCCCATGTCAGTTCGTATAGATCCATAATGGTACTGCAAGTATTTGTCTCCCTCTTCTGATTGTAAATAAAGAGCTTTAATTTGTTCTTGTATTTTTCTGCAATGCTCCATTTAATCAAATATCGATCATTGTGTCAACCATTGCACTATAATTATATTTTCAATTTGTGAAAAGAATTAGGTTGTATCTTGAATTAATCCCACTTCAATTCAAAGTCTCATAAAATGAAATACTTCATGCAAGGTTTATTTATTTTGCTAAGTAGTCTGTTTTGATTTCCATGATTCTTGGAAAGTTGTTGTTTCTGTCTTTTATAGTTCTTGTCATAATTCTTAAGAAAAAATATTAAAAGAAATAATAAACTTTGACTTACATTTAAACCAAATTAATTGTCTCCAGTGCTCTATCCACCTTGTTTAGAGCTGTAGTCTCGTTTTAGATATAATTCCTCCACAATTTGAAATCTGAATTTGCTGGCTTACTTGAACTCATCACAGTGCTAGGTTGTGAGGAAATTCATTGAAGTGTTTTGTTACACATTACCTTTGATTTTTGTTACCAATGCCAGATTTGTTTTCTTTAATGCATATGTTGCATTTCCATATTGCCTGTACTACTTGTCGCTTCCTACAAGGAGGCACACAGAATAGTGTTATAATTTGATGCCTTTTCTCTTTCTTAGATAAACTATTATTGCTTCCCTGATGATATTGTCGACGGTACCACAGTTTAGACCTGGAAAGGGATGTTCCCATAGTTTGAAAGCCCTTCTTAACCATACATTTTACTGCCAAAAAAACTATCATGTTTGATATCAAAACCCTCTTGCTGTGAAATAGTTCCATATACATTAACCACATCACAACTAAACAAGATGATTGATGAAGAAATAGTTCATGTTTCAAATTTTGATTATAAAAATGGCAGTGCTGTTTGATTAGGTTGCAACGAATTTCTGAAGATTCAGCAGAAAGTGATAAATGGATTTTGCAAAAGTTGTAAATACAGAGTCAAAACCTGAATGAATGGGCCTCATTGAGGGGTATGGTCGATCTTCGATTATAAAAGTGTTTTTTAGGGTTATTCTGTTTAAAATTCCCTTCAGTTTGTTCATCTACCTTTCTTCTACTTCATTTGTCAATAACCGAATAGGCAACTTGATCTCCAGGTTAGGGTAATTCTATAATTATATGTAACCACCCATGTGTAGAAGTTCCCCAGTTTTTCATGCATATCATTGCTTATCCGTTTCATTTCAAAAAACTTTATTCGATTGTTTATAAAACATCATGAAAGTATACAAGATAAAATGGGAATAAAATTAGATAAAATAGAGTGTTCATGATTATTACAACAGGGGTGATACATAACATAACCTTAATGATAGGCAGGGCAAAAAACTAGCGGCAATAGTGGTAGAATGCATGTTACAGAAAAACCATACTTTTCCTCACAGAAATAGATTTTAAAATAAAAGTTGCGGTAAAAAAACATAGGTCAGGGGTGGCAAGTGAGAATAATAATTTCATAGCATGTCCGGTATTGGGCACTGAATACTTCTTGAACAAAGGTTTAAGATAAAAAATACGCAGGGGTTTGTATAAGGGACACATTAACAAAAAATGCAGTGTACTTTGCTTGGTGGATCCATCACAAGGGCAAGGGGTGGCCGTGTGGTTTTTCATCGTTGGAAACGCCACCAAATTGTGTACAATACCAAGTCTGAATCTTGAAAGCACAAATTGGTGAGACCGTCTGCTAATAACTTTTAGATACATAGGAAGACCAAGTCCTTCATCTTTATTGGAGAGATAAAAGGCGTGAGTTGAGTAGTCTCTAGTTTCTACTTTACGTTTGTTGAGTTTTGCCCTTATAAATTCACCTTTAACCTCTTGTTTAGATAAGGTAGTTACGCTTGTAGGGTCTATGCATACATCCATGTCAAAAAGTTCGTCAAAGGTTGAAATCACATACTTTAACCATAGGATTTTGTAAACGTTGTCTAAGTGCATACAATCTTTGATTATTTCCTTGGTAAAGCTGGTTTCTTCCTTTGTCCATATTGATCTCCAAACCAATAGTGGTTTTACACCAATTAGATCGGTTAAATAGTCCATTCCCAGTTCTTTATGGGTTAGATGAGGTAGACGCCGAGTGTGGAAGGCAGAGTAGACGTTTTAAAAATATGTTTTCCTGCGTTTGCAAGTCCCTTGCTTATCCATAATAATCACTGTATTGTCCTTGGTGCAAACTGAGGATCATTTTGTAACCTTCTTAATGGATTTCGTTCTGTTTTCTTAAGGGTTCATGCCCCTTGCTTGTGGTTGAAATACAATCTTTACCAAGTCTCATTCCCATTGTGTAATGTAGGTGAGTTTTAAATGCCCAGCTGCAATTTTGCATTGTGGAATAAGCAGTTTGGTAGAAACAGAGTCAGCGTGGCTACAGATGTTTCAATTGAATATAATATTGAACGTATGCCCAAATGTTAGCAATGACCACTAACTGGCTAACTAAAATCCACAGAATCATTACACACAAGGACATTCTTTCCTTGAGATGATTTTGGCTGTCCATTATAGTAAAATGACTGACTAAACTCTCCTTCTAATAGAAGGTTTGAGAAAAATCTTAAGTAAATTAAAGACACTTAAAGTGGGGAGCAGGGTGGCTGGAGGAAGCAATAAAGTAATAGAAATCTGGTATTTAATGGGATGGCGTGTAAGAGTCAAAAAGACACACTCAATAATGCTTTATAACCTACAACAGCAATACAAAGAGCCTCTGTACACTATAATTAATCACCAGCTACCGCTACACAAATGGTTGTGGGAATTTATTTATAGCTTACCAATATTACATCTAGGTTGATTAGATGCTTAAATCATCCTTTTAGAATTCAGTGCTGACCCAAAGATCTATGGCATCATTATTTAATGAGTCACAGATGTTGCAGGGTAACTTTGGGCCAACAAGATAAGTGAGTACAGTAGTCTTCCGCCAATTAGTTGTGCTATTTCTGATCTTCTTGCAAGAATGGGGAGAGTATTGCCCACTTTAAGATACAAAAAAAAAATATTCTACAATTTCAAAAATATCAATCTTAGCTCTAGTACCACGGTCTACAATATGAAGATTGCAGCTTTGCACAATGTGTTTTAATATATATTTTTAAGATTTATCCTCACATATAAAGGTCACAGATGGGACAAAATTGTCTACAGAGGTCCTATCAAAGACCCTTACCCAGGCATGGGTGCAAGATCATACGGTTGGGTGATGTTACAGGCAGAAAGCAAAGGTGAATACTGCTTAGAAGAAATACACAAGCATTGGCATTGCCAACAGGTCTGACTTATGAATGAACTGTCAAGCCAGACATAAATATCGATATGCGTTTTCTGCCCTCATCCCATCCGTGCTCCTGCCTGAGTGAAATGCCATAAATTATCTAGTTATCTAAAATAATTTAATAGCATTGCAATTCCATGTGTGTGCTCCTAAAAGTTCAAGCTCAGGCAGCTGGATAAATACACAAAATTATCACAGCTATTTGAATGGCAATCACTTTTCTTTTGTGGAAGCACACAACATCTGCCTAATCAAAACAGGTACTCCTGTCTCCCAACATGTGGGTGGAGCCAAAACCCCTCTCCTGGTGATAATTAGTTGTCTGGCGATGGCTCCACTGTCAATCCAGAACATAAAAACCAACACAATGCACAACTATCACCTTTATTTTAATGAAATGTATAACTTAAGTGAATTATTATTTAAAGGGTTACATGTATGGGTAATCTAAAGGTGATGGATGAAACGCATACATAAAATTAATATTGGTTCAAATTAAAATTATGAGACTTCCATCTAAACAAATTAGCTTAGCCAGTCTCTGCACCCAGATGTCACTGCATTCCTTTAAAATAATTTCATATGAAAGGATACTTAATGTCGAGTTTATTCAAGATTACTGAGTTAGGTTTGCAGTGGCAGCATGATTTACTGTATTAACGTTGACTTAATTTGAAGATATAAAACGTGAAATCTAATATTCACTTCAAATCAAATTAAACAGGAGGTTGTTGGCCATTTTTGTGTGATAAAATGGCATTCTTTAGAGTTGAACATCATCAAGATGACAGAAAAAGGGTTACATTTTGATTCGAAACTCGAGATAGAATTGAAACTCTAAAAAAAAACTAGTTAATATACAAGACTGTGATGAAAACCGGTGTCTTTAAAGGACTGGAGTTAAAGAGACCTGGCTTGGCATAAGTGCCCAATCTGAATTCAGTATTTTGCTTTGATGGTGTGAATTATCACACTGGAGGTGCTCAATATCTCAGCACTGTCTTATCCACTGATTATATTTTGTTGTAAGCATCATGAGCTACACATGCATGTTTTTAGAATAGTATAAGTTAATTGGCAATGTTCTAGCTTTAAGATGACACAGTTTCACACCATCTGTTCTGATATGAAAACCCACAAACTTAAGCAATAAGAGATGAGCTACAAAGATGTAACCAGAGCATCCCAGGATGGGTCAGTGTTTTCCTGAGGGGTGTTATTCAAACATAGACTGGTAGAATTAGAATGTGCTCTGCCATCGGATAGCTTACTCAACAGAGGAGGGTCTGTCGGACTAATGACATCCGACTGCCAGCCGTGTGTATAGCGGATAGTTTGATGGGTTTTGTTTCTGTCCATCAACACTAGGAAAACCTGCTGTACGAGACAGAAAAAAAGAAATATGACTTCCACGCTTTGTGAGAAATTTCCCCAGTAGTGGAGGTCATTAGTTTTTTATTTTTTAGGAAACAAACTCCTGCTTTTTGTGAGATCAGTTTTGAAAAATGAAAAAGTCCGGAGTGTAGCCAGCTGAAAGACTGCAGCCATCAACCAAACTTGCCCTGCCTTAAGATTAACCATGATGGTGGTTCCTCTGATAGCACAGCGATCACCACTGGGCCAGTAGTGATCTCCAAATATAGCAGGTGGCATTCCATCAGGGGCGGCGGACATATGTCCTCTGCCACCCTAGCGGACAGTGACTTCCTGCTAAACTTTAAACCAAGCCCTTAGTGTGGAGGATGGTTGTCACTGCATTTAGGGTGTCAGTGACTGCAATGCGTTTGGAAGATTCACCATGTTTTTTGACTACGTATTGTCATATAATATACTAAATAGACTGTGATGCTCTGTCAAGAAGCAGTACTTGTGTTTTAAAATGCCAATGTTCATGTGATCTCCCATTAAATATTCACTTAACTGATTGTATGCAAATTATTTGCAAGATTTGATCATTTAAAAAAAAATGTAACACCTCACTCACTAAGAGGTATGCTTCGTCCTCTGGGTTGCTCTTAAGCAAGCACCATCTTGATGCTAAACAGGCTCATCCAGATCTATTGAGTGTTTTTATGTCAAGATTTAATGTGGATTTGAACTTTGATCTCAGTCACAACCTATAAAAATTGTATTAGGTTACGTAAAGCATACTCATTTTATTAATGATAATATTGGACTCTATCCTGTACAAGTTGTAAATTAAAG
This sequence comes from Lissotriton vulgaris, assembly GCF_964263255.1. Lineage (NCBI taxonomy): Eukaryota > Metazoa > Chordata > Amphibia > Caudata > Salamandridae > Lissotriton > Lissotriton vulgaris. The sequence goes on from NC_141694.1 coordinate 1,614,638,372, forward strand.
GAGAGAGGGAATTAAGTAGTGATTATGACACCATCCTCACAATCCTGCTCAGTCTACATGCACCAGCCCTGATTCGATGACTAAATAGTCCATGGGCTTTCCTCAGAATAATTGCATGATACCCTGTATATATTATCGCGTATTCTTTATACACTCTTAGTGCGATACTATGGTAATTGCCCAACTTAACCTTTCTTACTAGATATCCCTATTATGAACCATGTGTAATGGTGTCATTTAGAATCAGGAAATGTATCATAATCATAATTATAATTGATTTATTAGAGCTTACAATGCTCAGTTACATACTCTTTCTAATTCTAGTCTTAATTGAACTGTAAATTCTTGGGAAAAAAACCTTCCTTCATGCAAAGGAGTAACGTACCTAAAATTAAGACATTATAATTTCCTCTGCACATTCTATTTTCACAGTGAAAAATAATCAGTGAGATTAATTTTGCAAAAGGGAGAATGTGCAAAGCATTTGAGGGTAACCCAGCATCAGCAAGATGATGGAAAATGTTTCCTGAGCATCACCACAGAGCAAATTTTGCTTCACCGCTGTTGCTATCAAGTCACCGCTTCTTTCCTGGTATCTATGAATGGTGAGTGGAACTGGGAGGGGTAAGATGTGAACCTAATTTTTCTCTACCGCCCACGCAGGAAGCATTATTCTTGAGCTAGCAAAAAGGATCACATCCGTAAACTGATCAAATGTAGTGGTGACAATGTAAAGCAGAAATCTACACAGAGATAACTGGTGTATTTCTAAGGAAATGGAGATCAGGGAGAAAGGATAGTAAACAATTCTCATTTTCTTCTGTTTTCTATTGAAGTACAAGTTACTTACCTTCGGTAATGATGTATCTGTCACAGACATACATTAGTTATAGATTCCTTACCTTAGAATCACCCCCAGGTGTCAGACTGATTCTAAGAATTTTTTTCTTAGCAGTACCCCTGCGTGTCGGTAGGTGGCGTCGGTCGACTCCGCGTACATCGTCGGCATCGTGGTCGCAGGGATGATATCGCAATGTCTACTTAGACGCCACCCCAGCGCGCTGACGTCGGTTCTGGCAAGACTTTCCGTGCCAGAAGCGCAGAGCCATGCAAAACACTGACCACTGGTGCACATAACTAGGTCTCTGGAAGGGAGTCCCTATACCTAGAAATCAGTTCGCATGTATGTCTCTTACAGATACATCGTTACCGACGGTAAGTAACTTGTTCATCTGAAAGAGACCATTAATTATAGATTCCTTACCTTAGAATAGATACCCCAGCAATGCCAACCCGGACGTGGGTCTGTGAACTAAGTTCACACCAGAAAGTCCTGGTGACCAGAACGACTAAAAAAAGGTGCCTCTCCGGACTTGGCTATCCAGGCAATAATGTTTGGTGAACATGTGCAAGGATGCCCATGTGGCTGCTTGGCAGATATCAATGAGCGTGATTCCACATCCCAAACCAGTAGAGGCTGCGATTGCCCTGGTAGAAGGGGAGCACAGTTCCACTGGAGTTTCCTTTTTCACCAATGGATAGCAGATTTTAATGCATAGGATAATCCAACGAGAGATGGTGCATTTTTCAACGGCCCGACCTTTCTTGGCGCACTCATAACCCACAAGGACTTGATCGTCCACCTGGAAAGCTTTAGTGTGGTCAATGTAGAAGGACAACAAACGCTTTAGGTCCAGACAGTGGAGTCTCTCCTCCTCTCTGGAAGGGTGCGGAGGCAGAAAGAAGGTGGGCAAAGCAAGTGTCTGACCTATGTGGAAAGAGGTAACCACTTTGGGTAGAAAAGAGGGCCTAGTGCGAAGGACCACTTTCTCCAGATGGACTGCAAGAAAAGGAGGCTTTGGGTATAGAGCTTGAAGTTCACTCACCCTGTGAGCAGAGATGATGCTGAGCAGGAAGGCAGGCTTCAAAGTAAGAAGCCGAAGAGGACAGTTATGTAGTGGCTCGAAGGGAGGACACATAAGGTAAGTAAGGATGAGATTCAAGTCCCATTGGGGTATGACGAAAGGAGAAGAAGGAAAGAGATGAGCAATGCCCTTTAGAAATCTATTTACAATAGGACACTGGAAAAGAGAAGGCTGATCATTAAGGCAAAGAAAGGCAGATATGGCCGAGAGGTAGCCTTTAAGAGTGCCCAAGGCAGAGTCCTGCTGGGCTAAAGAAAGGATGAACAAGAGGACCTCAGAAAGAGGGGAAGAGAGGGGATCCACAGCCTTTGCTGTGCACCATGCCACAAACTTGTTCCATCTACAGGAGTATACTGTTTTGGTGGAGGGACGCCTGGCTGCCAAAATGACATTACGGACTTAGGGAGGAAGATCAAAAGCTGTCAACTGTCGCCGCTCAATCTCCACGCAAGGAGGTGGAGGCTGGCCAGGTTCGGGTGGAGGACTGTCCCCTGCAGCCCCGAAGAGGCAGTCTGATCGGAGGATCGATGTTCATGCTCAAGAGCTTGGGGTATCAGACTCTTGATGCCTAGTCCGGAGCCACAAGAATGACTTGGGCCCGGTCATGCTTGATCTTCTTCAGCACTCTGGGCAGAAGTGGTACAGGCAGAAAGGCGTACAGGAGGCTGCAATTCCACTTGTGATGAAAAAGCTTCACTGAGCGAGTGCCACCTTGGCAATTCCAACGCAGAGAACTGCTGACAGTGCGCGTTCTCTTCTGTGACGAACAGATCTAACCCAGGCTCTCCCCACTGCTGAAAGAGACTTTGCACCACCTCCAAGTGAAGATGCCATTCGTTATCCATCATGCACTGACGGCTGAGTTCATCTGTCCTGGCCTTCAATGAACCTGCCAGGTGTTGAACCACCAGGGATATGCCCTGATGTTCTAGCCATGTCCAAAGGCAAATAGCCTCTTGACATAGTGTCCACGACCCAACTCGGCCCTGTTTGTTGCAGTACCACATGGCAGTAGTGTTGTCTGTGAACACCTACACTATTCTTCCTTTGACAGAAGGAAGGAATGCCTTCAGTGCATGAAGGATCGTCCGGACCTCCAAAAAGTTTATGTGGAGACCGGACTCCACCGTAGACCAGAGACCTCCGATTTCTGCCTCTCCCAGGTGACCATCCATCCAAGGAGTGACGCATCCATCACTACTGTCATCTCTGGTTGGGGAAGGAAGAGGGATCTGCTGCTGACCCAATTCTGGTTCTTGAGCCACCACTGCAATTGACGTGCAGTCCCCTCCGAGATCTGGACAATGTCAGAAAGGTGGGCCCTGATGCTGCGCCCACTGGAACTTCAGGTCCCACTGCAGAGCCTGCATATGCCACCTGGCATGATCCACCAGCAGGATGCAGGAGGCCATGAGGTCCAGCAGTCTCAGGGTCAATCTCCCCAAAATCAGGGATAGAGGCTGAAACATCTGTATCATAGCCGAATATTCCAAACTCACTGCTCGGGAGGATAAGCCTGAAACTGCGCTGCATCCAGAACTGGTCTGATGAAAAGGAGCTTCTGAGAGGGAGTCAGGTGAGCCATCAGTACGGTGATAGTGAACTCAAGCAAGTGCAGGAAGTCCGCTGTAGTCTGGAGGTGGGAGACGACATCCTGAGGCGAGCATGCCTTCAACAGCCAGTCGTCGACATAGAGGAAAACTGGAACCCCTGATCTACGCAGATGAGCTGCGACCAACGCCATCACTATTGTGAACACCTGAGGGGCACTGGTAAGGCCAAAGGGGAGCACGGTAAATTGAAAATGCTCGTGGCCTACCGTGAACAGTAGGTAACACCTGTGGCTGGAAGGATGGGGATATGGAAAAATTCATCCTGCAAGTCCAACACTACCATCCAGTCTCCAGGGTCGAGGGCAGACAGGACCTGAGTCAATGTGAGCATCTTGAACTTCTCATTCCGAAGGAAGCAGTTGAGGGCCCTGAGGTCTAAGATAGGACGCAGGACTTTTTCCTTCTAGGATACCAGAAAATAGTGGCAGTAGCAACCAAAACCTACTTCTGGGTCAGGGACCTTTTCGACAGCTCCATTGGGCATGAGAGCTGCAACTTCCTGATGGAGAAGGGTCAAATGATTCTCTTGCATGCAATAGAAGGATGGTGGCATGAAGTGAGGGGTAGTCTCAAAGGGGAGGGAGTAGCCCCTTCGGACTATCTGCAAAACCCACCTGTCCGACGTGATGTTTTGCCAGTGGGGAAGGTGATGGCGAATCCTGACACCCACTGGCCTCTATTGGCCCTGAAAGGTCGGATTAGGAGGGTTTGGAGGCTGCTGCAGGAGGGTTGGCCCCCAGACCCACGTCGCTGGGTCCCACGTCCGAGGCCACCACAGGCTGGGCTCCTTACATTAACCAGTGGCTAGACTGGGTTAAATGTGATTGGGCACCCCTTCCATAGCCACGAAAGGGGCAAAAGGCAGACTGCGTGGGGCGAAAGGTTGCCGCGAGGCCCAAGGATCTGGCCGTAGCCCTAGAATCCTTAAGGCGCTCGACCACCTTGTCACCAAAATGCGACGGCCATCAAAGGGCATGTTCTGTAAAGTAGACTGGACATACCCATAAAAACAAGATGTCCTCAACAAGGCATAGCACCTTAGGGCTACTGACGTTGAAACCGTTCTGCCCAGTGAGTCGGTGGCATCTAGCCCACATCTGATGGTGAATTTAGCTACGTCTAGAGCCTCGGCCACTGCATGGGTCAGAACAACCACGGCCTCCCCCGGGCAGTGTGGCAGGATGTGCGCAACTGTATCCCAAACTGTATGGGTATAACGGCTCAAGAGGCATGCAGTATTCACCGACTGCAATGCGAAGTTGGAGGAAGTAAACACCTTCTTCCCAAGGTTGTCCAGCTTTTTGGATTCCCTATCTGGGGGAGCAGTAGTGATAGCACCCTTGAAGGACGAGGCTTGGACCACCAAGCTCTCGGGGTTCGGTGTAAGAAGAAGGAAAGTGGGTTGCCCGGGGCCGGGCGGTGGCGTCGGGCAATCATCCTGTCCACAAGAACCCGTGTGCTGGGCTTGGACCAACTGCCCAGAAGGACGTCAGTGAGGGCTTCATTGAGAGGCAGAAGGGACTGCAAAGAGGCCTGCCGGTCGAAGCACCTCTGTCAGGAGATTAGTCCTGACTGCCAAGGCCTCAGCCACCCAACGAAACACCACTGTGTATGAGGCTCTCTCCTCCTTAGCCACAGTAGGGAGGGGTGAGCATGCCAAGGTCTGGGGAGGTATCCAGACCACTGGCTTCACCCAGGTCCTCTCGCCAGTCCGGCTCCTCAAGTTTATCAGCCAAAAAGTCCAACGACCCCTCCCAGTCTTCCTCACCCTCCTCTGGTTGTCATTCATGCCTGAAAGGAACACCAGGAATGAATAGAGGCACAAACATAACTTCTGGCACCGGTGCCGATGTCGGTCTGACGCCATGTCCAAGTCGAGGGTAAGGCTAGGGTTAGTGCCGGTCAGGGGCACGACCAGCATTTGGAGTGTCGGATCGGCGCCAGGGAAGGGACGGTGAGGTTGACCGTTCGGAGCCGCTGGCATCGAAGGCCCAGGGCCCCCAACTGATTTTGAAGGGTCCGAAGGCTCGCTAGCAGTGTTGGGCTGCCCAAAAATGCTATGAAGTGCTTCCTAGAAAGCTCGAAGCTGGGCAGGGGATGCTCTGGCACCAGGAAATGGAGGGTAGCATGGAGCCATCCAAGAAGCAGGCTCTGAAGATGGAGCTGGAGAGCGACGACCTTCTGGGTCCTATGTTGCCTCAGCCGATGGACGAGGAGAAGGCGAAGCGACGCTGCTTCTTCACCTTCATCTTGTGCTTCGACTTATCTGAAGACCATTCCTGAGACCTCCCTCTCGACCGGGACCTAGAACTGCGCAGAGCCGACTGCCGGGCCTCCAAGAGTTCAAGATCGCTCCCGCAAAGACTTAGGATTCATGGCCCGACAGTCGGAGCATAACTTCGGGTCGTGGTCGCGCTCTAGGCACCAGAGGCACACAAGATGGGGGTTCCTAACTGACATCAGGCGGTTCAGGCCTCGCACGGCTTGAATCTGGTCCGGCGATGTGCATCCACCATTGCCAGGAGTCAAAAGACTCAAAAAGATGTCGACAAAAGTATAGAAAAAGTTAGTCGAAAAGTGACAAAGGGGCAAGCTCTCTCCAGATCAGCACACTGGCACGGAAAAAAGAAAGAACTGACGTCAGTACGCAGGGGCATCGTGTACATTGACATCGCAACATCATCCCGGTGAACACGACACAGATGACGGGTGCGGAGTCAACCGACGCCACTAACTAATGCGCAGGGGTACTGCTGAGAGAAAAATTCTCCGGATCCAGTCTGACACCTGACACCTGAAGCTAAGGAATCTATAACTAATGGTCTCTTTCAGATAGACCATCACTTCATTACAAACCTGTGTCTGCTATCTGACACCCTTACCACAACTAAAATTTAGCACTATTCCTCTTTTAGCACACAATTTATAAATAAAACACACAGGCATGCAGCGTGTTACACACTTTTATGCCTGTCTTCAGAGCAGCAGTAATAATCCGATATGAAAGGAGGAAATGGCAGCAATCTTGAAACTAATTAAAGTCCAAGTAATTTAGTTTTCCTCTGATTCTCAGTCACAGTCTAAGTCCACCAGTAAAATGAGCAACAGATATACCAGTGCCACCGTGTACAAAGCACCCAGTGGCAGCTGCCACCAATCAAATAGGGTAGGGTGGTGCAGAGGTGGGGGTGGGGGAATTAGGGGAATAATAATAAATAAAAAAAGACTTACCGGCTGCTGCCAGCTCCCTCGATGCTCCTCTATTCCCGGCAGTCCATTGGCCACACAGCACAGGCGCCCCACCCAATCCAGATGCTGCTCTCATGCTATACGAAGCATGAGAGAAGCACCAGGATTGTCCTGAGCAGGCTGGTCTGGCACTGGCTCAGACACAGGGAGCCTGTGCCTTTTTTTCAGACGGCTGTACAACACAGCTGGGTTGAAGAAATCTAATTGCACATGTTGGTTTGGCCATCCAAAGAAGGCCAGCCAAACCAACATTTGCACTTACAGTGCCCAAACTCTCCTCCTCCCTGCCATGGCCTGTCCCCGTCCTTGACTCGTATCCGCTCAGTAGTCAGGGAAAAATAAAATGATAATAAAATTATTTTATCAAAATATTTTTTGTCTGCTTGTCTGAGCAGGGGGAGGAGCCGCACCTGAAGGCACCACTTGACCCACCTTGTGCCACAAAGAATTCCTGGCAACATTATAAAATATTGTAAAAGGAGAAAGACATACTGGTGAGAAAAGTTATGAATAAACAATTGCAATCTAAATTTACCATCATTGTATTTATTAGGTTCTGAAACAATACACATTCACATCCTCTTGAATACAGTACATTTGGCACAGTAATAATGTTTACAATGTAATAACACTAATGAATGGCAAGAGATTTAAAATACATCCATAAGAAAAACAAATCCTGTACAAATAAAGCCTCACAATACAAAACCAAAATGAATACATTTCATAGCTAACCAGACCTATTTTGCACATAATTTAAAAAGAGGTAATTTTTAGCCTTTTTGGAGAGAATGCATTTTTTTGACATATGAAGAAACTGTATTTCCACTCAACAGAATAATCCATAATTTAAAAGAACACAATGAGAGTAATGCTTACTTTTTGGCATGTTGCGCTCATTTTACTGAAAAAAAAGTCAATATAATAAATGCAACAGTGTGCTAATCTGTGTTTTGTGTGTGTTTTTTAAACATCTCTTTCAAAACGAACCCTGATTGTAGCAGACAGGCATGCGAATCTAAGCCCGAGAGACAAGTTTGCTTGCGTTGAAGAAACATCTACTCCCACACTACTTAGCAGTTGTAAGTTAAAATATCGCGTTCAGTATTACTGACCTGCATTTAGATCTACTCCCGAATATTGACTAACAAAGTAGGTATGCCTGCATTAGGATAGATTTTCTATTATTAAATCCAGTGGTTAATTTGTAAAAAAAAAAATAAGTGCAGGAGCTCTCGTCAAGTGGCTGCTTGCTCAAGCGCATTTCTCCTGTTAGCGCTGGCTAAAACAGAACCGTCTACTGTGGAGAGGATGTGGTGTAATGGCCAGAGCTGCCGGCTTTGGAGCTGGGGAACCAGGTTCCAGTCTCGGCATCAGCGAAACATCCTGTGAGTCTGTGCACATCACTTAATTGCCCCGTAAATGAATGTGTCCTTAACTGGTGCTCATGAAAAGTGCCAGTGTTGAGGAGTAAGTGCCGGTGCCGAACATCAAAAACCACAGGCTCAAATTAAGCACTGATTAAATCCACAATACTTCCCTTAACAATATGCTAATAGTGGATAGCATGCGGTCAATGTAAGGGCAAGTCGAAAGAAAAAACCTCAATATTTTGATAGCCAGATTACAGGGTCTGATTCACAAAGCTTTTTCTGCACGTAGGTGTGTCTTGCTTTCTTCCAATTGTGTATCACTTTTGAACTTTCAGACCTCATTTAAAAAGCTTTTACAGCGAGCAGTTGTCTTTTACTCCTCTTTTGGCTATGAATTACTACTAAAATCCCAAGCCTGAATCACAAGGCATTTTCTGTGAGTAGTAGCTGGCTTACTGCAGTCTTTGGTGTGACTAATTTGCAGGAGCAAGACATGCTTAGCTCAGCCCTAATTAATTTTTTCTGATTGAATGTATTACGCTAGAAAATTCAGAAGTAAGTTATACCTGAAACAAAAGAAAAAAGACAAATAATGGCAGATAAAGCAGTATGAATAGGTCCCAAAATGAAGGCAAAAGAAAACGTGACAATAGGTGCAGTGTCCTCTGTTCAAGCACAGAGGGACCTCTTGTTAGCAATCAAGCCCACTGGACACCCTACTTACCTATGTGCTGTAGAATGTACAGCATCTTTTCACCATCTCTACACTTCGCTACATTCGAATCAGTGACCTACACATCTGCAGAAAAGCCTGTCCAGCTAGATAAATAGCAACACACAATACAGCTGCTGGCCTTCCAACGCCACCTATTCAACTATGAAAAAGGGCACTTATCATTAGGTAAGTTATTGCCCAGATGGGCAAAAAAGAGCTTGCCTGTAGTGACACATCAAAGACATTTTTTGTTTTTAAGACATCTAGGGGCAGTATTAACATTTTGCCTTTGCAAATATGAGATGATGCAGCCATTAAGATTTTCCTGTGCTTGTACTCCATTCCAGGCGCTAGATTTCCCCCCTCCCTCTCCGCCCATCCTCAGTTTACAAAGTTATTGATGATAAATAATACAAATCTATGGTCTAATCCGTTACACACCACTTGTACTGCACCAGACAACTAAACTGATACACTATGTAAAATATTTCATATTTTAAACCATCATATTAATATATAATAATTACACCTGAGTTATTAAAAAAAAGAAAGTGGAACGGTTTATCTTCCATGGACTCAAGGGACCACTGGCTGCTGGGCACAGGATTGTGACAAATGTACTTGCTCCTTGTGACCAAGATTGCCCCTAAACGTCAAATGACCTAGATGCTAACCCTGCCCACCCCATGCCCACCCGCCTGTAATATGCAAATGCACTTCCCTCCATTATGGTTACCATTTAACAGCTTTAATAGAACTATACAAGATCTGGGATAGCTTAATATATTGTATACACCTTTCATAACAAAATGAAAATCCAATCCATTTTTCTGACAGCAAATCTTTAACCAATACATATACAGAGTATTGCACATGGACATTTATTGTAAGTATTCTGTGACAGACTTAACTTTTAGTATATGCCTGAACATGCAGCAGATGACACCTCCATAATCAATGTACCCCACAGGCTTTGCAGCAACACTATGTACAAAGTCTCACCTGTACAAAGGCTGAAGAAGTGCCTCGAAGCACCACTTTCGCATTTATATTTTTGGGGGGGCAACAGGGAGTTCATGTGCATTGCTGAGCTGAACCCCAAAAATGCCCAAGATTCAGTCCAGTAAAATCTATCTTATATGACCTCAGCAATACATATACACAGACAAACACTGAGTACTCTCTGAAAAAAGTACATAACACTGTTAGCATGTCTACAAGAGGTAACTTCACATTAGTAATATCGTCTGTATCTAGTTACCGCTTCTGTTAATACATATAAAGTAAAAATGCATTTACATCTTTTAAGAATGTCAGTTTTGAACTTTTGATCTTCAGTCTTTCAACATACGTTCACAGAATGCCACAAGGATATCCCTCGCCTCATAATATTCGGATAACATAGATTTCATTTTTAGATCTCCCACATCTAAAAGACAGTAGTACTAAGGGTCTGTACAAGTGTGCAAACGGAACACACCACAGGGACAAATAAATAGAATAATTATGGAGTGTATTTAAAACTAAAAACCTAACAGGAACCCAAAATAGTCATTTTTAAAAAATACAATGTAACAGCATATTAAAATCAATGGCTTCTTTTGTTTTAGGCTTACTTTGCTAAAGTATCCTTGCACAGGGTATCCATCATGTCTACAAACCATGTGAAGGAAAGCCCAGCCAGAACACAGAGGTGTCTGCTTTTGGAGCGTCCATCCACTATAACATCTTAGCCCTTTACAAGCAGCCTCTAGAATAGTCAATGGCTTCTTTCTTCTACAATTAGATAAAACGATTGTGTTGCCGCGTCACCAGCGTATAAAGAAATATTTGGCCCATTGCATCACGGCACGAATGCCCCCATGTTGTCCAGCAAATACTTCAGTAACCTCCCCCTTGTAGTCACTGGTGAGGTGTACAGACTGTGCTACTCTGACCCATAGATAGGACGCTGATTCTGCCAAACTCCCCACCTGCTTAAGGGTGACCTTCTTTGTGTGCTAAGTACACAATGCCTCCCCCACGCGAGTGCTAGAGCACAACAGGTGTGGGCCATAAGCATTACACCCCATCAAGGGTTCTCATCTCCTTGCCTACGTAACTGACCTTTATTGAAAACATGCGCTGAAGAAATGTACCTTCTCCATTTTATCCACGAGTGTTGTAATGAAAATACGAACAATAATAAATAATAATTTAAAACCATTCCTTTCGAAAGCCCAGCTTCTTTTTCTTCAAGTTGTTAAGAGACTCCGACAAAGAGAGAACTTCGGTAAGAGATCTTCGAGCTGGAATAAAATCATGAGTCCTACAATAACACAGCAGTGTGCCACATCTACAGCTTTTGTTTTTACATGTATGAGTTTTCATTGTTCTGTAAAACAGGAGTAAAACTTGCTCCAAGATCCACAAACGAAAGAAAACAACAATAAATAGATCATTTAAATGGAGAGGCAGGTTCAAGGTAGGAGAAGCAGATCTCAGTCCACTGAACCTCAGTAACGTTAAATCATTTTTCAAGAAGCAGTCTTTTCAGCCTTTGCTTTCAACCACCGCTGGTGCAATCATGGAAGCTGCTCCTCACCACAATACGAGAACCCCTTGAATTCTTCTTGGTTGATCTGCTTGACAATGGTGTCATCCACAAGTGTTAACACTGGCTCTTCCCGAGTAAAATCTTGATCAAAGTTATTAACATCCCTTTTTGTTTTCTGTAAAAAAAAAGGAAAAAATAGGAATATACCGGATTAGGAGTCTCAAAATATGTTCAAACGTCAAAAGATTTTGCAAGGACTTCAGTATTGACTATTGCAAAACAAATCACAGTTTTGTAGCTAAGCAACGGCCAATGTTAGTGACACTCATGACAGGAGTTCTAATACCCTTGTTTAGTTAGGCTTCCAACAGACAAATTCTAACTCCACCCAATTTTCAATCTAATAATAACTGGCAAATGGAGTAGGCAGGAGCAGGATCACTTAATATTCCAAAGTGTTTTCACAAAATGTAGAGTAGTATTTGGTGAAAATATCATGCATGTTGTCTGTTTGTTAAACTATTAGCAAGGCCCTGGAGCAATTTTTTTTAATAAATGGCATTGTAATGTGTATGCCAAACATGTTCATTTTTCTCATACAAAACAAGCATGTTTTTGAACTATTTCTCCAGTTGTAATCTGTTTTTAAAAAGTTTATAATTTGGTCACAATTATTTACCTTACCTGAAAATTGGGATACAACATCCACTAAAATTGTATTTTTGAAATAACATTGTTGAAGCTATTTTGAGTCTTTGCTAGGATAAGGTCAAATGTCGCTACTTTTACCCAAGCTTATGGTACAGTGCTGTTGCTTCACACATCTTTAAAATAATTTCATACAGTAACTATGAGATACACTATTTAAAAACTACTATTCACTAACAGAAAGTATTAAATGCTAGAAGCGAGTGTGTGTTTCTAAGGATATGTTTTGTTCAACAACAGATTAAATTACACTTCTCAACTTGTACTGAGAAATTTGCAGCCAGACCAAAATATGCAGCCTTCAATTTGGCATTGGGCACATTCAATTTTGAGAATGTTACATAATGCTCTAGTTTACACTGACGTAAGAATAAAAGGGACATATAATCAACCATCACTCATAACGTGTTGATAATGAACAGCAATCTTTCACATGAGTTTTGAAACCGCTATTACATGCGCTCTAGTCACACAAGATACAGACCAAAATAAGAAGGTGTGGCTGTGAAGAATGCCACAATTAGCAACTATTAGAGAGCAATGCTATTGCTTAATGTGTAATAATAATCATAATAAGAATTCAATACCTATAGTGGCCCAAATTTTTTTTTAGGAGCCTGCTGCTGTCAATTACCAAAGTCAAGGGCTGCTGAATGCTACGAATGCCTCACCTTGATTCCAACTCATGCCCCTTTCTTCCACCACCATATACTTTGTTTCTGTTTCTTGCTATCATTTCTGGTTTTCTTGCTTTTACCATGGATCAATGTTTGATGATGAAAAATAAGTCTATGTCAACATAAGTGAGTGCATGTGTCCAGCATCTGCAACCACCAGCAAAGACTATACACTTACAATGACCGAGAAACAAGGAAATTGGATTCCGACAGAACTCTCACACCAATCATCTTCACAGATTTGTTTTACACACATTTTCTGCAGATGCTACTTCCTCAGATTTGTTTAGAACGTGCTTGTCCCTAATCGACAAACAGCCCTTCCGCATGTGACTTTGATGCATTCAGTAAGGTGTTTTAAATTTACCAGCACTCCCAAGTTATGTGTAAATGAGATAGTCTAAAAGTTTAAACCAGATTAATTGAGACTCCAACTAAAACATTTTTGCTAAGAAAGCAAGTGACTGTTTTGTCAAGCTTGCAGAGCCAATTGCAAGAAACAAAGCATATCTAAGAGAAACTGGAGCGCAATTTACTGTCATGAAGTTAAGTCTTGCATGGCTGGAATTCTACTCAAGGTAACTACAGATTTAGGGAAGAATGAGGTAGAAGTCCCTCCTTCCATGGTGCATCCTCTGGTGAATGGTGTGACCAACTACAGGAGTGGCTATTACTGTGAAGACTGTAAACTGAGGTTCACCAGTTACATGATGGGCGTGATGGAAGACTGTTTCAGCCAGAATGTTCTGTGAGACAGTGCCTACAGATGATGGAAGCATGCATGGTAACCATTGTATGGCCATCGACACTGAGGATGGATCGAAGCACACGGTACTCCTCCAACTAATACAGCATTGGTGCCAGCTCCATGTACTGCTGTGATGCCAGTTTTAGGTTTAAGGCTTAAGGGGGATGTAGCTTCCACGCTGGTCAAGATGGCAACGGATCTTTGATCTCCAGTACGACATGGATCCTCTTCATTGAAAAAAGCCGCTTCCAGCTTGCGCACAGCCCACTTAGACATGCCACCGGATTTACCTGAAATTATGCATCACGCACATCTTGTTGGTGCCCCTCCAGAAGCCCCCTTCATGCTCCGGTGCCATGGCGGTGAGTTCACTGATGTAAGAACAGCTGCCATTTTAACAGCACGCACCGTGATCATACACTCATGCCCCGCTGACGAAAAAACGCTCCTCGAGATCAAATGCAACTAATTTGTTCATGCCCTAAGGCTTCTCTGAACCCCATATTTGATCCATTCTTGCTGTAGCTTTAATTTACCCGGCGCATCGGCGGTTATCTATGATAAATCATAAGTGGCTGCCCCTTTGTCGGTGTGCTGCTTGTGGTGAAGCGTAATTTTACGCTTTATGTTTTACTTCAGTCTTTTATATAAAGTTTCCGTAGGAGTGCATCATAATTCTAAATAGTGTGCACTCACAAGTAATGTGTGTGACTAATTTAGGAATAAAAGAGTTCATGTTCAGATTTCTCTGTTCTACAAGGTTATTTCATGTGTGTTAGACATGTAACTGACTTCTTTGAATCTCATATTGACACCTAAAGTATAACGTCATTCTGAAACGTGTTTATGAAATCATCTACCTTTACCATTGTAATAATAACTTAATAGGATTGGTTATTCAGGATGTCGATAATTATGATATAACGTGCTTTACAAGTCAAAAAGAAGCTGTATTGCAACCTGTGTGATGTTAAGTGTGCCTGAAAATCGTTAACTCGCTACTTGACTAGCGTTTACATTTGCTTTTGATTGTAGTGTGAAATGTTACATGCATTTGTTGTTCCCACTGCAGGTGGACAGGACATCGGTAGTTTAGAGAAGGGTCTAATGTTTAATCAATAGCTGGGCTTGGGAAGGAATGCGATAAAGAAGAAGGGACGACTTCTCGTGGGAGACCGAAAGTCTACCGTGTGAAGCAGGAGGTGGAGAAAATTTGCAATGAAGGCCACTGGGATAATGGAAAGTTGCCCAAAGGGTTGTAAGAGGTGCATGTACTGGATGTTTGCTTTTTGTACTAATGAAACTAGGATCAGCTGACACTTCATTTGCAGACGCTTCGAGGTGCAGATCTCTCTTCGTGAATGTGGCATTAAGCTACAAGTCCATAGTTAGAGTTGCCTCTTAGGAGGACTCTGACGGCTGACACCTTTTACGCTTCCCTTCTGAATCATGCTCAGTTTAGGTTTCCCCTTTTATATAGTGTAGGGAATTGGGAAATTTGCCTTTTTTGAAAGCTCAGTGTAATCTAATTTATATTTTTGCCTTTTAATAACCTATGTGGCAATAACTGAGTGTGAAGTTTTATTTTAGTTAAATAGGGTGAATCGGTTCCAGAGATTTGGCTTCATTCTATATTCTCTGTATCTTTAGACTATCATGTTAATAGTAATATCTCTGAATCTGTACAATAAAACCGACTAACCATACTCCAGTTGTGAGCCTGAGCTCCTGAGAAACGTCTGTCTTGGATTTGGGAAATTCCTTACCTCTCATGCAGCTTAAAAAGAACTATCAACCAAAAATTTGAGGTGATAAATTTCCGCATTAGCAGATGGTAGCTACAGAGGATGGTTCTGTACTTGAAGTAGGGAGCAAGATCTAGGTTAGTTCTAGGGCCCTATGATAGTGTCCCCTGTGTGGAACCCAAACATGAGAGGAGAATCAGCGGAGTTCTGGTGGCGTACAGAGAAACCAGTGGTAGAGAGGAAGTGAGTATCAATAGGGTGATGAGAGTGGTGGATGTTAGATTGCATTGAAGAGTCGGCTACAAAATGTCCGGTGGGGATGTTGTGAGGGCCATATGAATGTGGTGATAAGTTGTTTAAGTTGTTATTGGGTCCGATGTGGCCTATGAACCCTGTGGATATATAGTAAGGTGTAGAAGACACTGTGTTGTATTTGTCTGCTGTGTTTTGTGGGGAGTTTATTGTGAGACATTGTCAATGGCCCAATTGAGACAGGGAACTTTGTGTGCATGGGACGATTGTGAATAGTGTGGTAGACCTTTCTGCATAGAAGAGAAACTACACTGATTCAGGCGATTCCCTGCTGGTCGAGGTATATTTGTGTGCTCGTTCTTCGAATGATTGACATCTTTCAAGTCTTAGAGGAAGCAGACAATTGTTGTTTAAAAAAACAATAGGTTGGATCGTGAATTATATTTGTACTATTGCGGGAACAAGAACGTTTTACAATTTCAAGGCAAATTATACATATTGCAAAAGAAAAGAGGGAAATTAAGTGTTTTTAAATTATTCCAGAGATGTTTAGAGGAGATGCGTCTGTTCTGACTAGAGTGGGTGGAGAGGCTTCTCCGGAGACTACGCCTGCTCCATATATGGCAATGAATGCAGGGCTCCACACTATTATTTGGCTTAAAAATTGGCACAAGATCACCGAAAAAGAGGACGCATTAGCGTTTCCATGCTACAGTACCTTCAATGTGAGAATAAATGACCATTTGAGGGATATGTTGTATGCAATGAAACCTTTACCTAGACACACAGCGTCTGGAGCACTTGATGCATGGATGCACACCGCACATGCTAAGCACAGGGAGTACTATCAGGTAAAGATAAAAAAAGTGATGCGTGCATACCAGGAAGCACCATGAGATGAGAAGCAAAAGAGGTGGAGAGTACACAGGATTGAAAGAGTGAGATTGTACATCGCATTGGTTAATGATGAGGCAAAGGAAGAGGATGATGGAAAGATAGAGTAGGAGGGTAAGGGGGAGAAGGACATTGACAGTGATGTAGAGAATAGCTTGCTGTATTGGTTGTTAGTGCAGCGCCCACTCCCCTATGGTCCATTGTATCCAGGAAGGTGGGGAAGTTCTAATGGCGCCAATGACACTGTGAATGCCCCAGCACTAGTGGCCACAAATCGGAATGTTGTAGGGACCCTCTCAACGGGGAAAGCCCAGATTGTGGAACTGGGTGAAACTCCAATGGGAATTATGGAAGCCTCTACACACTGTGAACCTGGGCTTGCTTCGAAGATCCCTGATACCCTGACTGTACCAATCACCATTGGCCCTATCATTCCTGTATACGACCCGACCAGAGTCCAGTTGGGAACTGGGGTCAAGGGATGCCCATAGTGCCTGAGGGAGAGCACCATTTGAAGTAGTGGAGGGTCCTCACACCAGAATTGTTCCTTTGACTCCAGTGAAAGCAAGCACTCCTTGTGCTGCTACCGCGGTTTCGTCTGTAGTTCAAGTTGGGCTGGGACTCATTAGGCCGCTTTGAGTGTTGACAGGGAGGGATTTGCCTACATAGAAGACTCTGCAGTGCGTAATAGGATTGCCCGACCAGGATAATACATGAAGACACCTGAAAGCCAGAGTATGTTTGATGTTTTGGTTTAAGAGAAATAGTTGAAGGAGCATAGTGGATTTGCTGGATGTGCTTAAGCTGGAAACTGAATTAGATGCTATGAGAGCTCTATCAAATAGATTCATATCAGGTTAATTAGTTGTTGTTCATGAGTAAGGATGTTACTGGAAGGGTGAGGGAAGCACATGGAAAATTGTCTGAACTGACTAATACATTTGAAGTCAATATAGAAAGAAAAAGATGCTGAAAAAAATCATCGGCCTAAGTACAGTGACCAAGATCTAGAGAATTTGAGGACGCCAGGATTTAGCACACAAATTCGGGAACTCATATTTTGCATCAGAGTTTACAGAGTCTTAGAGAAGTGGGAGGAATGGGTGAAGAAAAAAGCTGCAAAGGAAAGGGGAGGGACTGTTCAGGCATCTCCTTTATGAGAGGTACAGAGCAGAGGATATGTACATGGTCCCTAGAGTAGGGGTGATCTTGTCGCTTGTACAAATGAGTTCCAGAGATTGAGAGAGATGCCTGTGGAGTGGTGTACGCAAGATGATCATTTTGTAAAAATATTGATGGTGTTGTGGGTTGATTTTAACACATTGTTTGGAATTGTGGTCACAAGCGACCTACGGTCAGCATATAAAATAGCTATAGAAGACCTGATGGTGAATCTGAAAGAGATCCGATGATTTGTGGTCTGCCCCCTGTGAAAATGAAGAAATGCGATCAGGTGATCACATGGTTAAAAGCTAAGGTGGCTCCACAGGATGTGGACTGGGTTAAGATAGACAGAACCACCCTAGAATCCAAAGAGACAGTGCAAGCCTACTATGACTGGTTATTGCATGCCTTTGAACAGTAAACAGTACAGTGGAATTAATACTCTAGAACCAAAGGATATGGGACAGTTTGTGTCTAAGTTTGTGACTGGGTTGCAAACTGAGATCAGTTTAATGATTCAGCAACATTTGATATGTTGGCAAAATAAGTCCATTGATGAGATTTTACCCTAACCCAAATACTGTAGAAATTAAAATGAAGTTGAAGGAAAAGTTTGTGTTTATACAAATGAAGGCTGCGCAGAAGGGAGTTTAAGGACAGACATATAGCAGAAACATGGCCCCAATGTCAGGAACGTACATGCAAGGAGTACACGTGCCCCTGGGGGAAAGAGTTTAGGGCCAAGGAAGAGGTAGGAGCGGTCTGATAGACCCTAAGACAGAGATAGATATTGCGACCCTTAAGAAAACCAACTTGTGTCACTATTGAAATAGGTTGGGGCATTGGAAGCCCAAATGTCGTTTGAATCCTACAAACCAGGATCATAGTGGGGGGGTCTAATCAACCACAGGGTAACTTTGTACCCTAACAACTCATGGCTCAGCCAAGATCTCAGAATATGGGAGGAACTCAGGGACCTGAAATTCAAGAGCTCCAACCTCCAGTACTACCACAAGTTTTCCAGAATGTTTCATATGGGAATACCTGAGTTCAACAGTACCCTATGTTCGAGGCCTTCGAGGGGTCAGAGACAAACTCCACCTTATGACGGTGCATGAGGGGACAAGAAGACTGTACACTTGGCACAGTCTCGGGGGTAGTCTACAGAGGACCATATGTCGATGCAGATGTAGATGGTCACAACATTACCTTTCTGGTTTATACTGGTGCAACCCGCTCTACTATGAGAACAACATAGGCACCCAACCTACCCCTCTTGGGAAAAACAATCAAAGTTATAGACATAGCTAATAAAATAATTTTTAACTCTTTGACTGGGGAAGTCCCTGTGAGGATAGGGACCTTCAAGGACAATCATCAGTTTGTAGTGGGAGCCTGGATTCCTGCAAGTTTGTTGGGACGAGACTTGCTATGTAAGCTCAATTGTATCATATACTGTACTCCAGAGGGCTTTGAGGTCCAAACCAAAGATGGAGATGTAGTGTTCAAATTAGCGAGTAAGAAGGAAGGAGTTTTATTGTTCTCTATGTTACCTGTAGAGGATCTACCAATAGATCTCAAGGATACAGTGTCGAAAGAAGTTTGCAATTTCCCAGGAAAGGACATCTGACTCCTTAAAGGAGTCGGGCCTGTTCGAATACAGATTAAGTCTGATGTGGAGTATCTCAAAACGCCACCATACAACCTGACTCCTAAGACTATTGCTGGGATCACGCCTGTAATCGAGTCCATGATTGAGTAGGGAATTTTGAATGATGTTCTGGGGAGCCCATGTAACTTTCGCAATTTGGGCTAACAGAAGCCCAACGGCAAGTACTTTATTATAAAATATCTCCGAAAGTTCAACAATATTGTAGTCCCTTGTTGTCCTGTGGTACTGAATCCTTCTATGATACAGTTTCAGATTCCATGTGAGGCTGTCATCAACTTTTGATGAAAACACTACCGTAGATTGGGGGTCTGTAGGGGTATTTATAGACCACTCAGTGTGCGTTCCCCACTATAAGCACAACACAAAATTGCACAACTGTGGTCATGACCATATATATGTAACAAATGTGCTAGATTGCCCCTCTCATCACCAATGGGATGCTACATACCTGACTGGGGGAGACATCCCGTAAGGATAAGAACCCTCACTCACCCGAGGGTGACATGCTTCATCATATGGGTCCTCCTTACCAGTGTAGAAATCCTAGTCAACACTGGGAGCTACTACTCCGGTGTTTAAAGGAGGAGCTCAGAGATGTTTTATTGGACAAAAGGATGATAATCCCATATGTGAGTAACTAGGTGTAGTGAGGTATGCAGCGCTGTGTGAAGGAAAAGTGAGTGAATATTAAACCTATCTAAGTGGATACACTAAGATCCTTTATTATTGTGTTCCGCTTGACAGGATTAAAAAAGTAACAGCACAGTGGTAAAGAGGTAGAAACACTGTCACTTAATGGTCAACATGTTTCAGCCTATTGATCCAAAGGTATCATCGGCTTTCTTCAGGACCAGATGAAAATTAATGTGAGACCGTTTGGGATTGCCGTAGGATGTTATTAGTCTCGAGGAATTGGGAGAGTTGACCATTGACCAATTTCTCGGTGACCTTGCTGGTCCCCGGGAGGAGAAATATAGGCCGGTAGTTTGCCATATCTGTTGGGTCGAGCTGGGGCTTTTTAAGGAGTGCTTTCACCACTGCGCTTTTCCAGCTGTCGGGGACCAATCCTCGTGCAAGTGAGCAGTTAATGAGCTCCGTGAGTATGGGGGTAATAACGGGGGCTACGTTTTTGAGAAATCTCATGGGTGCAGGGTCCAAAGGAGACCCGCTTTTTATTTTATTTAAGGTTGCTTCCACCTTGTTAGGTGTTACTGGTCTAAATGTCTCAAGTTGGGGGCATGTTCCCGTCTGACAGGGGCGCTGAGTGTTGTTCCTGTGGGTGGGGGGGCTAGGAGAGGGGAGGGATGTTAGGATGCGGGCAATTTTATTGTTGAAATATGTGGCTAGATCATTGCTTCTGTCTACCTAGGGGATGGTGGGGGAAGGGGAGATAGGAACTTTCAGTAGCTCCTTCACGATAAGATAAGATTCCCTAGAGGAATTAGAGGCTTCCTTTATCCGGGTGTCGTAGTGGGAGGCTTTGGAGAGCTTAATAGCAGTTTTATAAATTTTAACTGAAGAGTGATAGGCCTCTTTGCTGGCGTTCTGCCAGTCTTTTCTCCAAAGCCGTTCAGCTCTCTTACAGTTTTTGCGGAGCTGACGAAGTTCTGGGGTATACCACGGGGCGGAGCCCGTGTTGTTGGTTTTGTCTTCTCGCGTTCTGAGTGGGAGCACGGAATCAAGGGAGGTCGTTATCCACTTTCTGAAATTGCTGTCGGCGTTAGCCGGGTCTTCTTCATGGGCCGGGGTAGTTGATGTCAGGGTGTTAGCCCATTCTTCAATGGGAAGTTTGGGCCAGGTCCTGCCTCTGGTATAGGTGGGAAGTTTCTGAGGTTTCCTGAGGGTTCCTGGGAGTTGGAATAGGACCAGGAAGTGATCCGTCCAGGGAAGGGGTATGGAGTCTGTTGCTTGCACCGTGGGGGTGCTGGTGAGCACTGGGTCCAGCAGGTGGCCTTTGATGTGAGTGGCTCCTGAGTTAAGGAGACGGATATCCAGGGCCGCTAGTTCAGTGATCAAGTCGACTGCTCCAGAGTCTAAAGGGTCATTGAAGTGAATGTTCAAGTCTCCCACTAGCATGAAATTCGTGACGGAGTGGACCTGTGTTGCTACTGTATCTAAGAGGGCATTGGTGAAAGAACCAGGATGCCCAGGGGGACGGTAGACTAGAATCCCTGAGAGAGAATTCGTAGGGTCTAGTTTAATTGTGAATTGTAAGCTTTCAGAGTCAGGAATTTGTGCATCGTTGGAATTGCAGGTGAAGGAGTCCCGGTAGATGATGGCAATGCCTCCACCTCTACCTAGTGGGTGAGGGAGAGACTGAATGAGAAAGCCCGGTGGGGTGGCTAACACTATGTCCGCGTCAGAGTGTGGAGTAAGCCACGTTTCCGTCAGGAAGAGGATATCAATCTCGTGGTCTTCTATTAGGTGGGGGATTAGTGTCGCATGTTTGGGGAGAGAGCGGCAGTTCAGCGAGGCAAGTTTGAGGGCTACAGGCTTGGGCACTCGTGTAAGGAGTCTAAGCTGGGCTGGCTGGCAATGAGTGCAGCTGATGAAGGGTCCATTCATGTTGTGAATATAGTCACATGATGAGGCGATGGGAGGTCTAAGGCTTAAAAGGTCCCGACGGGAGTAGTTAACCTTAATGGCAGCTCTGTCTGCCAGGGGGTCTGGCCCTAGGCCCGGTCGTGCGCGGACGGGCGCAGACGGGCTTGCCTTAGGCGCGCCTTTGGCGCGCAAACGGCGCTCCCGCTGCGCTCGTCTGCTGCGCTGGAATGGCCGGCACATTTGTAGTGAGTATTATGGGCGTGGCCTCGCAGTGGGCGTGGCTTCGCCTTTGACCGCGCTGGCGGTGTGGGCGTTTTCCCCTTCTAACAGCTGAGATTCGCTGTATCTAGAGGGTCTGGGAGGGCAGGCTTAGCGCGTAGTAGCGGCGCTTTTACTCAGGTGAGCTTCGTTCGTTTTTCTGGTTAAAAACAACAATAAGTGACAGGTTTAAAAGCTAAATACAGCGTGCAATACCTCCGGCTTCCGCCTCAGAGGGAGTTTCAATCAAGTGGTTCGTTGCGCTTTTCAAAAGCGTTTATATGGTCTGACTGGTGGGCGTGGCCTCGCAGTGGGCGTGGCTTCGCCTTTGACCGCGCTGGCGGTGTGGGCGTTTTCCCCTTCTAACAGCTGAGATTCGCTGTATCTGGAGGGTCTGGGAGGGCAGGCTTAGCACGTAGTAGCGGCGCTTTTACTCAGGTGAGCTTCGTTCGTTTTTCTGGTTAAAAACAACAAGTGACAGGTTTACCTACGCTCTCTCTGTCACCAGTTAAACCTGACCCTGATTTTTGGCACATTATTTAAGTAAAACGTGCTACTATTGGTAATCCCATTATTATTTTAGCAGCTGATTTTAACCACTGGTTGGCACCCATTACGGATAAGAAATCCAAATGCAAACTCAATCCTGACCCATTTCACAAGGCTTTCTAATCGGCCATTACTTCTCTAAATTATTTGTT
Organism: Lissotriton vulgaris; assembly: GCF_964263255.1. Taxonomy (NCBI): domain Eukaryota; kingdom Metazoa; phylum Chordata; class Amphibia; order Caudata; family Salamandridae; genus Lissotriton; species Lissotriton vulgaris. The sequence continues at coordinate 1,614,661,146 of NC_141694.1, forward strand.
GTTTGGAAAACTTGCAACCCTGATACATGTGAGTGTACGTTTTTTTCTGATGTACATCATACGTATCCAATATTGTTACATTTTAGTTACAAAATCCTTACTCCCTTCTTCACAATGGTCAGAAATTGGTTTTTATTTCTGATCATACACTTGTTCTGTCCTCCTTTGATATAACATTCAATTACTCCAAAACTGGTTGTTGGAGATTTATTAATTCCCTACTATCTAATACAAATTTCAAAACGGAAGCCACTGCTTTTATTAGGGAACTCTTTCAAATTAACCAACCTATTGATACATCCATTCCTAACAATTGGGATGGTTTTATAGCCTCTTTCCCGGCTTTCGCTATAGCGAATTCAGATAAAAGGAAAAATAGGTTAAATTCCCAGTACCTCACTTAACTTCAACAAATGTAAACACTTGAAGATACTTACCTCACCTTTAAATCTTTATCCGTTTTACATAAATAAATTACAGTCAAATCTAATCTCAACAAACTTGCTACCACTGATGCATGCAACATTTTACTTAAAGTTCAATCTAAATGTCATGGTGGTTAGAATAAGGCTGGTAAAATGCTGGCAAATTACAAAGAAATTAAAACAGAATCTAGAAATATCTGATCCATTTACAATGAATTTACTAATACCACCGTCATCTCCAACTCTGATATCTCCAATGTTTTCCAATCCTTTTACAAATCATTATATTCAGAAGATACCACCCCATCTGAATCGAATAAACAAAATATTTTCTCCAAACCTCCTTTCCTTTCTAATACCTTCAAAGAATTTGAAGCTGACATTATCCCTAAGCCAGATAAAAACTATCAACCTATTTAATTAATTATGATTGCAAATATTTGCAAAAATCCTAGCATCTTGCCTAGAAGCCGTTGTGCCCCTCCTTGTCAAACCTGATCAATCTGTTTTATTAAGGGCAGACTTGCTGCAGATAATGCCAGAATATTTTCTAACATTCTTGTGTTGGCTAAAAAACATAGTGGCCCTCTTGAAGCCCTATCTTTATATGCTGAATAGGCATTTGACCGCATTAATTGGCAATTCATGTTCACCACTCTAAACTGGTTTGGCCACAATGTATTTCATTCATGAAATTATTATACTCTAACCCTTGTGCCAATGTTTTTGTGAAGGTCATTACTCCCCTTTATTTTACTTTACATAAAGGTACCAGGCAAGGATGCCCCCTCTCCCTTTTACTTTTTGCTCTTTCTTTAGAACCATTTCTTGAACGTATTCATTAAAATACACTTATCTCCAGGTTTAAACACAACTCCCTAGAGATTAAGTTATCGACTCATGCTGATGATGTTCTTATTTACATGTCCAATCCATTGTCCTCCTTGAACCCTTTCTTACAAGAGATCACTTAATATTCTAACATTTCTGGAAATTAACTCAACTTTTCGAAAATTGACATTTTACCATTATATTCCTTTTGGTATTAGTATATGTGTGCCAACACTAATTTTTAACATGATGTCCCTTCAGAATAACACACCTTGGTGTTTGGTTGTCTCCGACTACCTCCAACACACTTTACCATAACTTTACTCCTTTAAAATGAAAACTACAAACATTACTCTCATCTTGGTCTCCTCTGCTTTTATCATGGTGGAGCAGACTAGATACTCTCAAAATGATGCTTGTACCACAAGCCCTTTATATAATTTCTATGTTACCTTTCAAGGTCCTCAATTATCACTTTTCACAAATTAACTCCATTTGTACAACAGTCCTCTGGAACAACAAGCATCCATGTATTGCCCTTTCTAAACTTATATACCCAAATAGTGAAAGGGGTCTTTGATTCCCTGATTTTAAGCTTTATCATTCTGCTTTATTGATTCAACAATGTCATGCCCTCATTAATCATCTTTCAGATTATCCCATCCCACAAGGGATCATATTTGAACAATCATTATTGTTATTTTATGCTAATATAATTTACTATAGCGCACAAATCAACCCCAAAGTGGTATCTCGTCGCTGATAAAAACACAGGAAAGACAGAATGCTGAAATTAGAATAAAATTATCTTTAGCAGCATCCTGAATTTAACATGATCAGAAAATATATGGATATGATAAGGCAAGGTATTCCAATAGAATGGGTGAAGTAAGTAAAGGACCTGCCTCATCTTCTCGTCAGTCGAACACGATGCTTTGTCCTTGGAACGCAAATGCCTAACTGGACAATAGGTTTTGAGTTTCTGAAGTAGATAGCTAGGCTCATTGACCATTAATGATTTATGTGTAAGACAGCAAATTTTAAAGATTGTCCTTATCTTAATCGGCACCCTGTGCAGGGCTCTCAGCAAAGGTTCAGAAGGTGAGCAAGAAGGGACATTACAAAGAAGATGTACGGCTGTATTTTGGACCACTTGCATTTTGGATATTAAAGCCTCATTTGCTGATGCAAGTAAAGCATTGCTTCAGTCTAATTTGCTAATAATTAGAGCCTAAACAAGGGTTTTCCTGACAGAAAATGGAAGGTAAGAAAAAGCGTTCTTCAACAGATGCATCATGTTGAAGCAGAAACCACTAGTAGATACAACGTGGTCTTTCATAGATAAAGCTTGATATATTTTAAGGCCAAGATTCTTAACTACCTGTTTGGGCATAGGATCAGGACCTTGTTCTACAGGCCACCACTCTGCAGCTCAAAGTTGCTAGCCCTTACCAAACAGCATGATCCCTGTTTTATCAGCATTTAATTGCAAGCAGTTTGATGCCATTTAATCTGCAATAGCTTTCATGCCACTGGAGAACTAGACCTTGAACATGTTCAAGTCTTCATCAATGCAAACAAACAGCATTTGTAAAATGCAACACTGTCACACCTAGGGGTATCTGGATGCTGTGTCTCTATTGAAAAGCCAGGTCTTGAGTCTCTCTCTGAAGTCTGCCAATGAGGGAGCTAGAGGGGAATTCCATTCCAGGTCTTGGCAGGGATGTAGGAATAAGGAGTAGCCACTGCTGTGATGGATGCAGGGGTTGTGTGTTTGGTATAAAGAGGAGCGCAGGTGTTTAGTAGGTTGGTGAAAGTTCAGTCAAAGGTTGAGGTAGACAGTTCCTAGGTTGTGTAGGGCTTTGTAGGCATGCACGAGGATCTTGTACTGGCATTGTTTCTGGATGGGGTGCCCATAGAGATCTCTCAGGTGAGAGATGATGTGGGTCATTTGGGGAGGTCCAGGATGAGTCTGGCAGAGGTTCTGTATGGTCTGGAGTCTTCTGAGAAGCTAGGTGGAGATGCCAGTGTAGAGAGCATTACCATAGTCAAGGCAACTGGTCATGAGAGCCTGAGTGATGGTCTTTCTGGTTTGGTTGGGATCCATCTGAAGATTCTGTGGAGCTTTCAAAGTGTGTGGAAGCAGGAGGAGGCGAAAGCTTTAACTTATTGTTTCATAGTCAGTTGGATGTCGAGAATGATACAGAGGTTGCGTGCGTAGTCGGTCAGTGTGGGTGTGGGTCCAAGTTCTACAGGCCACCAGCTGTGTTCTTCCCGAAGATCAGTAGCTGAGGCAGTTGTTTCTCCTCCATTTGGCTACGTTGGTCATGGTGTTGCAGAAGTTGGCTTTGGCATTGGAGGGGTCCTCAGTGAGCAGGAGGATCAGCTGAGTGTCATCTGCTCAGGAGATTATGTTGAGTCTGACAACAACTGTAAGGGTGGTCATGTAGATGTTGAACAGGGTGGCTCTGAGGGATGAACCTTGTGGTACGACACATATTATGTCTTCGGGTGCCAGTGTGATGGGAGGCAGTTGGATGCTCTGTGTGTGTCCTGTAAGGAAGGAGGCGATCCACTAAAGGGAGTCTTGCTGCATGCCTATGTTGTAGAGTTTGTTGATGAGGGTGTTGTGGGAGGCTGTGTCGAACACTGTGGAGAGGTCGAGGAGGATCAGGGTTACAGTTTCTCCACTGTTGAAGAGTGTTCTGATGTCATCTGTGGTGGCAATCAGCGTGGTCTCAGTGATGTGTCTGGCACAGAATCCTGAATTGAGAGGCATCCAGTAGGGGGTTTTGTTCGAAATTCAGTGAACTGCTGGTTGATGGCTTTCTCAAGAACTTTGGCCTGGTAGGGGAGCAGTGAGATCAAATGATAATTTTTTAGATCGTTGGGGTCAGCGGACGCTTTCTTTCAGAGGGGTCTGATGTCTGTGTGTTTCCATCTGTCCCGAAGGTTGCTAGGGAGACGAAGGGGATGAGGATGCTGATGAGTTGCATGCTGATTGGGTTTGTTGCGAGGCTGTAGAGGTGGTGGGACAGGGGTCGGTGGGCACCCCGGAGTGAATGGAAGACATGATGGCTGATGTGGTCAGGGCAATGAACGGTGCCCAGGTGGTGAAGGTTTGGCTGGTGTTCGCTGGTTGGTTGAGGTCATCGGGGTTGAGGATGGCAGGTTGGATGTTTAAATTGTTGTTGATGGAGGTGATCTTGCTGTGAAAGTAGTGTGAGAGGGTGCCTCAGAGTTCTTGGGAGGGGTGGATGGTGTTTGCTATGGCTGTCGGGTTGGAGAATTCGTTAACTATTTTGAAGACTTCCTTTGTGTGCTTGGCAGCGGATTCAGTCCACCTTGTTTGGTGGTGTGGTCACGGCATATCATCTTGTATCATTCAGGAGTGGCAGTGGTGATGTTGGAGTTTGAGGAGGGGTTGAGACATGTTTCATGATGAAAGCAACGTCCGTGGAGGGTGGAGAAGGTGTCCCTGATTTCTGTGGCGTGCTTGCAGAGTGAGCAGATATTGAGCAGGATACAATGGAGGGGTTGCAAGGAGTTCTTGGTCTTGTGGGCAGGAGTAGTGTGGGGTCTTTTGTAAGTTGTGTCGCAGGAGAAGTGGCAGTGTCAGCAGGTGGATCATGAGGAGGAGGAGGAGGCGCAGCTGTTTTGGCGATTGGGGTCCAGGTCTGGGAGTTAGTTGGTGGTGCACCGCCAGGTGGCAAAAGGACCAAGAGTCCTGGCACTGGGCATTGTACAACCAGCGGAGCAGTGGCGGCATTACCAGCTGTGCGCGTCCGCTGCATGGTCGTACTGTGTCCTCCATTAGTGTTTCTGTTCCTAGTGCAGGCAGTGCAGGGGCAGAAGGTAGCACAGGGACATCTGGCAGCACAGGGGCAGCAGGTAGCGCAGGGGCAGCAGGCAGTGCAGGGGCAGCGGATAGTGCTGCGGCAGTAGGTGGAACAGGGACAGCACAGGGACAGTGGGCAGGGCAGGAACAGCAGGCAGCGCAGGGACAGCAGGCAGCGCTGGTGCAGTAGGCAGTGCTGGGGCAGCAGGCAGTGCAGGGAAAGCAGGCAGTGCAGGGAAAGCAGGCAGTGTAGGGGCAGCAGGTAGTGCAGGGATAGGTGGCAGCAGGAAGTGCAGGGACAGGGCAAGAGTGCAGGGGCAGCAGGCAGCACAGGGACAGCAGGCAGCACAGGGGCAAGGGTAAGGGGTACAGTACCTTAAGCTAGGGGTCAGGCCAAAGAAGGGGGCCAAGCTCAGCCTCCTCCGGGTTCGGATGGGTCCGCCCTTGACTACCAGTTAGCCCCACCTCTGGGGCTGATGGGAAATGATGTCCGTCTGGTCCGGCTCGCCTGAATAGTCAGGTGCTGGGAGGGGGTCTTGAGACATTCTCTAGCACTGGTGCAGGCAGGCAGGAAACATGCGGGGAGACACCGCCTGCAATGAAGGGCGGAAGGTGGCTTTCAGCGATGCGGGAGCCACCGGCAATATTTATCATGCAACGGGAGTCACGAAAAAGTGACTATTAGCTGGCCCCCTGAGTACCATCAGCATAATATATAGTTTCAAATCCAAAGGTTCTAGTAATGGAAGCAAGGGGGGGAAACATAGACTAAACATAAACTATGTGATGCCTAAACAGATGCCCTGCGGTACCCGATTGTCAATCAGCATGTCGCGAGTTCGATTTATTAAACAATCTAAGAACCGCTGCAGAGCTGTACCTCAAATGCCAATCTCATACAAACTTTGAATCAGCCTAGTTTGGCACACGTTATCAAATGCTGCAGATAGGTCTAGCAGCACCAGTATGGATTGAATACCTTTGTCCAGGGAGCGTCTTATGGAATCAGCAATCGCAACCAAGGCAGTCTTAGTACTGTAAGAGGATCCAAACCCAGATTGCGATGGGTTCAGGATCTTATTTTCCTCAAGATAAACTGAAAGTTGAGTATTTATTAGACCTTTCAGCAGCTTGCCCAGGAGCGGAAACAGAGAAATAGGACGACAATTTGCTAGAATAATAGGATCAACGTTGACCTTCTTTTGTATAGGTACAAATTGTGCTGATTTCCATTCATGAGAGATAATAAGCTTCTCAAATTTCGACACTAATCCTTTTATTTTTATATACTGGAAGGAGAAGGGCATTATGTTTGTCAATCATTAGTGACGGATTACTCTGTTGTAAATGTTCCCCAACCACAATGACATACATTTTCCCCAACTACAAATACAATGCCACTTACAAAGCTGTTTTTTAAAGGATTATGAATTAATGTCCTCTGTTCCCAATTGCTTTTTATTGATTCACAATTCCCTCCTCCCCCAGTTCCACTCCTGCCTTTGACACTTTTGGATATTATTCACCATTCCTCTATTCCTAAAGCTATGTGTATATACAAAGCTTCATTATCGCCAACTTCTGTGCGAGCCAAAAACTCCATGGAATTACTGTGGGAAACCGACCTTTCCATATCGGTCTCTGTTCATTTCTGGGATAAATTTTGGCTCAAAATATTCAACACCACCAAAGCTGCGCATTTGAACCAATCTCTATTTTTTAATTACAATAGAGCTATCATTGCCCCAGAATGTATTGATAAATTTAATTTGCTTGCTCTTCCACTATGTTGGTTATGTTCCTTATACAATGGTACTTTAATTCATTTATTATATTATTGCTCTTATGTGTTTAATTTTGGAAATATATTTGACCTAAATGTTTAAAGATCTTACAGTGTAATATACAACTAACATTCCAAAATATTTTCTTAGGATTTAGGATTATTTCTCCCTCAAACCTTTACTGTTTGATCTTTTTTTTTTTTTTTTTTTTAAACCTTTATTTGTGAAATGCACATTACACAGCGTCTGCCTACAACCCCTCAGGGCCGGCCACTATGACATATAGTGAAAGAATAAAAAGAAAAAAGGGACAGTACACTGTTAAAGCAATCTCTGAGCGTACATTATAGTGTGGAGCATGGAACCGTAGCAAAAGGATATTAAAGGTTTAATTTTATGATTTTGTCGAAGAAAAACAACAACACACAAACACATGGTATCATACTGGCAAGGGTCATAGGAGGGGGGGAAGGGGAAAAGGAATAATTATATAAAGGAACGTATCTGGCAAGGGGGAGCGAGCATGAAGGAAGAAAGCACACAAATGATATGGAAAACAGGAAACGGAACGTCAATCATGGGGAGGAGGGGAGAGGAACCTCGTAGTCAAGTGGAGGGGAGCAAATATCACCACGGTACGAATTCCACTGAGCCCAGACCCTGGACCATTTTTTGGGACGCCCCCGTGCCTCATACACCGTCTTTTCTCGAAACATGCACCAGTCCATGTTCTCCTTCCAGGCACTGAGCAACGGTGGTCTGGCGGAGCCCCAGAGCTGAGCTATATCCCTCTTTGCAACCATGTTGTCCAGAGTGACCCAGAACGTCTGAGCAGCAGTACAGTCCGTAGGCTCCCACACATTAAGCAAGCAACGTCGTGCTTCAGGAAGGAGGGGGACTCCAGTAACACGTCCCATCACATCGTGCACCCTAGACCAGAAGGCCGAGACAATCGGACATTCCCACAGAACATGGAGAAAAGTACCATCCATACCGCACCCACGCCTACACCGTCCATCCGTCACAAACCCCATTCGCACCAGACGCATACCAGTCACATACACACGGTGGAGGATCTTTAGCTGGACAAAACGAAGCCGAGCCGGAATAGCCACCTCCTTGGGGGAGGAAACAGCTGACTGCCAGTCCTCATCATCTAGTTCAAGCCCGTCGGCTGTCCAGGAAGCACGAAGTTTCCCCAGCTGGTCAGCCCTGTTGTTAACCACATGGCTGCTAGGCGTTTTCCCGTCCTGTGCTGAGATATGCAGGATGCCATTATTCATGACGAGCTGGCCTTGTCATCTGCGCACGGCAGGTAAGCGCCATGACGAGCCCAGCTCGCCATTAGCTTCGAAGGGGTTAATGAGCTTCTTATATATTAAGGAAATCGTACTATCGGGGACATGGCCGTCTAGGACACGGTCCTCCAGGGGGGAGGATTGCGGAATATCAGTACCGGGGGGAAAGACGGAGGACAAGGCATGTCGAACCTGCATATACCGAAAGTGCTCCCTGTCATCAAGCTGGTATTCCAGTTTCAGGACTTCAAAGGACTTCACAGCACCCATGGCCCAAAGATCATCCACCTTACTGATCCCAATCATGTCCCACTTATCAAACCCTTTCGTCTTCCAAAGGTTGCCCAATCGATCTGAATCATACAATGGCGTCATACGCGTCAGCTTGCCACCCCAGCCCGTAGCCACAGTTGCATCCCTCCAGGCCCGCACTGCACACTTCGTAGGACCCGTAAGGAGACGGATTGGTGACTTCGAGTACAAAGCCCTATTAAAGTTGCCACCCGGCAATAAAAATTTATCCAAGGCAAAGGCGGGAGCGGGTTCCGATGAGTACGTTGCATGATTAATGGCGCTCAGGTGCGAGGCCCAGTAATAGCGTCTGATATCTGGCAAAGCAATACCACCATCGTACCAGGAAAGGGTGAGCTTAGACAGCGCAATACGGGCACGACCATCCCAGATCAATTGCCGCTGTAGACTCTCGACCTCACGAAAGTAGCGAGCGGGAACTGGGTCGAAGAAATTCTGCAAGGCATAGAGAAATCGGGGGAGCGACATCATTTTAAAAAGCGCCGCTCGGCCCAATGGAGATAAGGGCAGCTCACGCCACCGTCTTACATCTTGTTTGAGTCGGCGGAGCGGAGCGTACAAGTTTCGCTCATAGCGGACTGAAGAAACCATAGAGACATAAATCCCCAAATACTTGAAGCCGTCAGCCGCCACCAAGATTGGGAACCTGCGAGGCAAAGGCGGCAGAACCCCAGCTATGACATAAACACAGGATTTGGTCCAGTTGATGACCAATCCAGAGTTCTTACCGAAGGATGTAAGAACGTCGAAGAGTACGTTCAAGGACTTTTGAGGGGAAGTGAAATAAAGAAGGATGTCATCGGCATACAATGAGACGCGATCCTCTAGATCTGGCGTCCACCGGATCCCTTTAATCGAGGGTTCCCACCGGAGCCACGCCGCAAGGGGTTCAAGTGCCAGCGCGAATAGGAGCGGGGAAAGCGGACATCCCTGACGGGTGCCGCGACCCAACGGGAAGGGGTAGGAGCTTCTGCCATTTACCACAACCTGAGCCAGTGGTTGTTCATAGAGGAGCCTGACCCAGGCAATAAAGGTAGGGCCAAAGCCAAACTTGGAGAGGGCCGCCCAAAGATAAGGCCATTCAATGGTGTCAAAAGCCATAGTAGCGTCTAGAGAGGCCACCACCGCAGGCTCCGTGAGAGTTGCAGCTCTCGCGAGAACACCATGAAGCCTACGCAGGTTAAGGGCCGTGTTTCTGTGCGGTATGAAGCCGGATTGATCCGGATGGATCAGGTCACAAATCACCGTCAACAACTGATTGGCCAGAACCTTGGCCAGGATTTTAGGTTCCGCGTTCAGCAGGGAAATGGGGCGATAGGAGGTGCAGTGATCACGAGGCTTGCCATCCTTATAAATGACCACTATAGTAGCTAGGCGCTGTTCAAGTGGAAGGATTCCTGCCTCGAACGCGTCAAGAAACATGATGCGCAGATGGGCGGCCATCTTGTCCGGACAAAGTTTGTAAAGTTCGATGGGCAAACCATTTGGCCCCATCGCCTTACCTGAGCGCAAAGATCGGATAGCGAGGGCAATCTCATCCACCGTAAAGGGAGCCTCCAGAGCCAGGCCCTCTTCTTCCGAGACAGAAGGAAGAGCTATATCACGCAACAGCAGACGGGAATCAGCCTCATCACGATCACTCACCGGGGTGTAAACCTTCCGGAAGTGATCAACAAAGCAGTCAACAATCTCACCGGGGTCAGACACACTTTCACCAGATTCGCGAACAATAACGGGCACAACACGACTCGCTCTTTCAGCCTTATCCAGCCATGCCAGGAGTTTGCATACAGCCGGCCCAATTGATTTGCTCGCATCAACTTAGCAGCATCGGTAACACAAGCCTTGTAATCCGCCTGTTTCAGTTCAAGAGTTTGTAACAGCGCAGGCGTGTCGTCCCCACCCAGCTCACTTTCAAGCGCTGTGATTTCAGTCTCGAGGGCCAGAACGGCCTCCCTCTTAGCCCTCCGCTCAGCAGCAATGAGAGACAGTGCGGATCCCCGAATGACAGTTTTAAAGGCCTCCCAGAGAACCGTAGGGGAGGTCACCGAACCCACATTTTCATCAAAGTAACAGTCAATAGCCTTCACCATATCTGAGCAGAGCCGGGGGTTCCGGAAGTGCCAGGGGGGAACATGGGGAACTCTGTTACCAAGAAGACCACCCACAGAAATCCTAATCATCAAGGGGGAATGGTCCGAGATGCCCCGGGGGAGATGACGAACCTCCCGTACCAAGGATAGAGTAGAAGCCAGCATAAAGAAGTAGTCTATACGAGAGAGGCTGCCATGTGCACCAGAGTGGAAGGTATACTGCGTCAGGGCAGGGTGCAGTGAACGCCAAACATCCACAAGACCAAAAGTCTCAGCCATATCATAGAACCACATCTGGGACTGCGGCAACACTCTAGGGGGCAACCGATCACATTCGCGAGACATAACAGAGTTAAAGTCTCCGCCCATGATCAGCAGACCATCAGCGAGACCAAGAAGAGTCTTGCCAAGATCAGCGTACGTGGTAGCCTGCAGCCCCGGGGGAATATACACAACCACTAATACAATTGGCTTACCCTCCCATCTCCCGGAGACAGAAGCATACCGCCCCCGATCATCCAGGATAACATCATCAATCTCAAGGGCCAGGGAGGATTTCACCATTATACCCAATCCCCGGGACCCGGAGGTGAAACCAGCGTGAGCGACCAATCGATAGCCCCGACGGTCAAGAGCTTTACAGGCATTACCGATCAAGTGCGTTTCTTGAAGGAACACGACATCAGGGGCATGACGCCTTAGAAATTGTAACACAATGCCACGTTTAATCCTATCACCCAAACCGTTGACGTTCCAAGAATGAACCTGCATCTCACCCCCCCCTCCCCCATCCCAGGAAAAGCGACCCGATCCAACCCCCTCCCACAACCACAGATCCAGGAATACTTGCAATCAGTGACATACCATGAAAAAAGAGAAATAACAGAAAACATAAAACACAACCAAGTCCCCAGAAACCACATCCCAACCAAGAACCCGTTACAACGCCCCCCACCCTGCACCCCTGCTGACTAAAAAGCCACCCCAAACTGCAGTGTGCCTGTCGCCCCATCTGATCTACACAAAGAACCCCCCGAGGGGGAAGGGAGAAATCACCCGTACCCGCACCACCACGGGCATAATCATAAAGCATACAGTAGAAATTACTCTGTAAAGTTCATTGTCTCAAGTCGGACCTCTGGGGGCCCACGTTAATCCTGGACCGTCGCACCACCTTCCGCACCACCAGGGCCTCCACTCTCGGTGTCATCTTTCGGCAACAAGTCCAACCAGTCACTAGCACGATCCGGCTGATCGAAAAAATAAGCTTGTTCTCTGAACTCAATCCGCAAGCGAGCTGGAAACAGCATGGCGTACTTCAGTCCCAGATCTCTCAGACGACGCTTCACTCCAAGGAACCCAGAACGTTGTCGTTGCACTTGGGGAGTGAAGTCAGGATAGATAGAGACAGAGTTATTATCGTACTTCAACGGGCCGTGTTTACGAGCGGCCTGCAGGATAGCGTCTCTGTCCCGATAGTGAAACAGCCTAGCGATGATAGGCCTCGGAGGGCCTCCTGGCTTCACCTGGCCACCTGGGAAGCGATAGGCACGCTCTACCGCAAAGAACTTGCTGAGACCTGCGGGAGCGAGTTTAGCGACAATAAGTTCCTCGACCAGTAGATCGATCGAGGCGGCACCATTGTCTTCCGGCACTCCGACCAAGCGTATGTTGTTCCGCCTGGCCCTATTATCGTAGTCTTCCATGCGTTTGAGCAAGAGGTCGTGTGAGGAACGCAGATTCCCTATCTCGGATTGCGCCTCCGCCATATCCGTCACCAAACTCGATGCCTTTAAGTCCAGTGCCTTTACCCTCTCGTTCGTCTTGGCCAAGTCGGCTCGAATAAGAGTAACATCCACCGCCACCGTGTCTATCTTGGACACGATGGCTTCGTATTGTTGACTCATATCGGCCTTGAGTCCAGAAATGGCGGCCAAAAGGTCCTGAAGGGACACTTCTGAGGAAGACGACATGTCGGTCTTCGGGTCCTCCAAGCCAACACTGGTAGCACCGGGGGAGCCTCTCGGTTGGGTGTAGCGCTCGATCATATTGGACTGGATCGACCCCCCGCGAGTAACGTTCTTCCTGCATTTCTCAGCCTCAGGTTTCATCGCCATGTTGCATTCAGCGTCGGCCGGGGACACCCAGGTGTAGCGGGACGGTGACAAGTCCCAAAGCTCAAAAGTCTAGTTTCACGAGAGGATGCCACGGGCCTCCTTGCCAGCACAAAGAAAGAAAGCGTGCGCTGTGAGAGTGGCAGGCCAAGACAAAGTAGGAGGTCCCAAGGAGTCAGAGACGAGAGGGCCGGAAACCGAAAGTGAAAGTGGCACACCACCGGTGGGGCAGATGCCAGGCAGCCGTTGTTGTTGCATTACAGCTCGGTCATACTAGGCAGTTGAGACCCCGGTCGCGTCGGGGGTTAGGCCAGAAAGTTGGAGACGATATAAAAATGGTCCCCGAGGTCCGATTTCGACCAAAAAAGGATCGACAGCATCAGTGAGAGTAGCACTCCAAAAGCCCGTCGAAGTGACCAGGATATCTGCAGTATAGATAAAGAAGGGCGGCGCGGGTCTCAGGAGCTCTCTGCTCACGCGACCATCTTGGATGCCCGCGTAGCTCCTCCTCCCCGTTTGATCTTTTCATTGCACTTGCTTTCAAAGTTATACTCTCCTATAGGAAACATGTGTCTAAATTATCTGCATTTACACAGTGGAATTCTATTTGTGATGAATACAGAATACATCCTGTCACCTCACTATTGTTACGCCAGAATATCAGATTGGCTTTATATTAGTTACACTTTACTACCTATCTCTCTTCCCACTCATCATTAACCTAATCAATGATCTTTCTCTTTCTTTCTGTACTCCTCCCTTTTTGTTTCCCCCCTCTTCTTCCTACTTCACCCCTTACTCCTCCTCTCTTCTGTCATCTACTTTTTAAAAAATATATAAGGATAAATGTTTTCCATATTACATGCATTTTTTTCTTTCAAAATTGCAATATTCTGATATATAAGTACTATTGCAAATGTTACTACTTCTGTTTTTGCTTTGTGAATCATTAAAAAATATCTAACAAAAAAAAAAGTTTAAGCCTTAAGACCAAAGGCATCTCATTTGGTAATGTCTGTAGTACGCACCCTACCAGATAAGTGGGCATACCTTACTTTTCACAGGAACACAATGAACCCCACTATTCAATACCACTCCCAACTGCACTACAACATGATTCTAAGTTTGCTGGTAAATTCTTGGCATGTTTATTCTGGTGATATCTGACCTGAAATACCTCACTCCCTGAAGCAGAGTGTTAGCTAATTGACAAAGAACGGTAATTATTCTTAATTATCAATGTACGCAAGCCCCTCTGAAAACTACAATCAAAGCAATGCATTCTCCTAAACCTAAACACTAAGCCAAAAGTACACTAGATTTGTTATTGTATTCATTCTGTAACTGCAATGAGTCCAATAAGAGGTGGTTCTTGAGATGCTTCACTCCAGAGGGTGTCATGCTTTATAGCTGCAATAAATAGCTCTGAATACTTACAGCTTGTTTTCTGGATCCTCAACTCTGCCCACTCTACTTTAGTCCATACATATCAAGATGTAAAGACTTCTGTGAATCTCAGCATCCTTTGAAATTGTTCCAAATATTTTTCACAATTCCCTGGTCTTGGTGAAAATACCCTTGGCTTTAGTCTCCTCAATGAAAAGCGGTGCAGATATCTTGTCCATGGTGAGACTATCAGTATTGCTTCTCGATGTAGTCACCTACTGTAACTGCATACAACTGGGAGCAGGATCAAAGGCTCCACAAACTAGACCTCCTCCTGTACTCCTTTGGGGTTTAGCACTGTAACTGGATGCTGGAGTAGCCAAAGGGGATCAGGCACATATCAAGCCTCTCATCTCAAATTGCTGACTACCAAAATGAGTTCCCGTTTCTTTTTTTTAATCACAGCACCTAAGATCACTACCAACTAAAATATTTAGGGATTTTGCTATTTGATGGAAAGTGAGGACATTTTGCCAGATCCTGAGACATGCTTGCACTGATTTGAAGTTACATGCCCTGCATTCTAATTTCACTCAAGTGTTATGGTTTACTCACATCTGGGATATGCACACTGCCATCCCCCACACTCCGGTAAGAGAGGACTGGTCTAGGTTAGCCTAGTTTGCGGCACTTAGGGTCTCTTCTTGGGGGCAGGGAGCTGTGCAGTGTCTCTCATTACAAGAAGGGGCTCCAAAGTAATAGAGGGCCACATTTAGGTAGTCTGAAACCCCTTAGCAGGGAAGAACGATGCACAGGCTAGTTGTAAATAGTCGACTTCATTTTATTATTTTGCTTTTGGACATGGAGACAAAATATTCCTATGGACGGGTGGACACAATACCAGGCAATGCCCTTCTTCATTATCCGTATTTCAGGAAAATTGCGACTGTGACAATATCTAATTAATTAAGTGCCAAAGAATAATACGTTTTGTTTTTTCCAAGAAAGAGAGTACAGGGGGGTGACATTGCACGTTAATTGTCAAAAGCCTATGCTAAGACTTTCAAGATCTACAAAGATCGGTTTCCAGCACCCTCAGAACTCAATAGACATGAACTGGGATGAGCTGGAAATCAGTAGCACAGAGGCGTTTGCAGCTGTATTGGATAATATGGTGAAGCAATATTTCTGCTGTAATAACATACGGAAAGCAGACGGCATGCTTTCTGCCCCAGAGAGTCTGATTATTGTAGTGTCCACCACTATAGACCCTGTACAGGCTTCCTAATCGCCATGGTGTTGCTGCTGAACGGAGTGACAAAGATACAAGGGGATAGGGAAGCACAAAGGCGACCAGTCTACTGAGGTTGATTTCGAAATGCTCAGAAGGAATGAGAAGTGCCTGAGCCTCATACCTGAATCTGGCTTTAAGTGCAGGTGGCCCTGGCAGGCCTCAGTGATGGAACCTGGTCCTGACGGCAGCTGCAGACTTCAGAGCTCACTTTCCTTTCATGTCCAAAGGGACCTGAGCAAGGCCACGGCTATGATGCAAGCGCAACAATAATAATTTTACCAGGCCAGCCCAGTGGACCTAGTTTAACAAGTAATTATATTATGATTTTTCTTTATCACCCATTTTAGTGTTCAGTGATATTTTGCTGTATGACACATTCAGATTTTGACATGCTAAAGGGTGGCTTGAGTGACAGTGCTCAGCTGTAGTTAGCATGCAGAGCGAAAGAAGGTGATTAGCGAACTATACATGACAATAAATGACACTACAATGTTACAGGGTTCGAAACAGAGCAGACAATATGGTTGGAAGCATACTTTTCTCTACCAAAGCTCTAAATAAAAAATGTGAATCACTTTTGCCAAATTAAGCTGCAGGTGTTGGAAAAGGGGGACAATGAATAGAACAAAGATATGTTTGAAGTGAAGTTTTCAGGGGCATTACATCCCTATTTTCGAAGAGGCAAACTGAATTTAAGGCCAATAGCGAGCGGGCTCAATAAGGCCATGACCTGCCTTTAGTACCACCCCTTCTGCACAGGAGAATCTGCACACAGGCCAAAAAAACATTCTTCAAACACTCAGTACTTAAGTGTGCATCTTTGCAAAGAACAACAACAAGTTTGGGCTGGCTCGGATGCCATTAAAATGCCTCATGTGCCACAACGACAGGGCATGTTTGAAGCAGTTTTCAACAGCTGGCAGACTCAGAGAACTGATAGATGGTTGGAAAATTTCACACGTGCTGAAAACCCAAACAACTTTCCAAACCTAGATTTGTGTTGAAATTCTGGTTAGTGCAAATGTCTCTCACAGTTTGTAAATAGCTGTGATGCACAGCTAATTTAGGCAAATTATAAATTAAACACACACACAGGCAATTGCTTATTTGATTGACTAATAACCTTGGCGCTTTCTGCTAAATGTACATTACCTTTGGAACACATAGACCTACCTAACTCGGATTTGCCTTTTTAAATGTATTTTAGTTATATGAATAGGGGATAAAGTTATGCAAGGTGACTTAACAGTACCTTTTCACGCTTTATGCAGCATAGGAATGTTTGCTCTCTGATACAGTTCAAAAGAATTACACCACACTTGACATAAATGCATGACTCTACTGACAATGGTTCCTTTTTAGGTCAAGCTTGAAAGTGCAGCTGACACTTAGCCTTATGTTCTCAACATAAAAAGAGCTTGACAAAGATTTGGCTCTGCCCACATGCTGCTTGCCTTAGGCACAGCATTTGACTCGGCAGACAGAGTGTGGTTCCACTGAAAAAGATTGTTTGTATTGCACATTTTGTGTGGTGGGAAAGGTTATGCTCAATACATGAGGTCTGAAGTGGGAATTGTGAAGAATCAATAATCGAAGCTATAAACCTGATCTCTTTAACATGCAAAGCTATAATAAAATGTAGCAGAAGGCTTGATGTATTTATTTTGTCATGCATATGTTAAAGCCAATACGATACTTAACATTGATTGTTATTACAATTGTTAAAGTCAGGATACAACTATTGTGTTACATGGAATCTTAAAGAATGCTGCAGCTATTCATAGGTTTTAATGTAGGTCACCCTCACTGCCAAAGCACGGTGGTAGAATATTTGCACATTGATAATCCTTTTAATCTTCTAAGGGAGGGTTGTATATTGATTTATCAACTGTAATTTTGCACATATTTGTACATTTAAGACAATTTGCCTGATGGTTGCCTTTGGAGAAAGCTGAAATTCAGTACAGTAAATCTGAGTTAGTTGTTGCGACAAGCCAATGACAAAGGCTACACGTGTGACTGTTTCACTGAGAAAAGTGAGCTCAGATGCTACAGGTCTGGTCTGCTTATAATGAACAGTTAAGACCTCGGTAGAGAATGTCTTAAAGCCAATAGTCCTTTAAAAGTGGATAGGGTTTAACACTGTGTTAAAGCCTGTAGAAAAGTATTTTGCGCATGTAATCTCAGAGATTACTCAAGGTAGGAAAGGGTTTTGGTGTTGGTTGTCCAAGCTAGATAACCATTGAGGAAGAAGTTTGTTGAGATAATCTTTGTCTGGTCCTCAAAGAAGTGCTGTGTATTGTTTTTATTTATAGTTTTAGGTCTGGCCTTTGACACATCTTTAGCTGTCTCGCCAGACTAACACTTTTATTTTTATTTTTGAAAAAAACATACCTAATGTACATGCAGAGAGCGGCTTTGGCTTCATCCATTGGTCTGGTAAATTGCCATTCTCATTTTGCTTCAGCCACTTGCACCATACTGAATGGGGCATTAGCGCAGCCAACTTTACCTCCTGGTTCCTTTACTTTTGTTTTATATCAGATACTTTAAATTCCAGAAATCTATTTTGTCTGCACTTGTGTTCCCGGTTAAAGAGATATTTATTTTCAGTTTCCGTTTCAATGTAGCTATAATAAAGTGTTTAAGTGACACTGTAACATAGTAGCTGCCCGGAGTTTGAGTGCTTGGCTTAGCAGTGATTTCATGTTGTTTTCTTGAAAAATAATAAGAAATGCACGGTATAACTGAAATTCTTGTTGTTTAAAGTGACACGTTATGGGAATGTTTTTTTATTTTAAAAATATTTATTGCATGTGCATGGCAGCCACGTTTAGGTGGCTGCACAATTTATTTTTCCATTATAATTTGTGGCATGTCTCTGCATTACCAACATTAATTATCGCACCCTCGAAGTCCAGGCCTATAGGCTTTTCCAATGTGTTTAATTGTGGCTGTAAGCCTGATTACAGCCTTGTGTTAAAATTTACACTCAATAGAGTATGCCTGAGCCACATATACCTTATAATATGGGGCCTAGTTGTAACTTTACAAAAATAATACACAATGTACGATATCATTATAAGAAAGCTTCTGCTAGGTTTCTCTTAATTATTATAAACATAAGACTGCCTCGTTTAGGAAGAGTCTGGTTTTTTTTGTATTCTTTTAAATGTATCTTGTGAATAGAGTCTGAGTTTGTGTGTGTGATTTATTGTATATCGGTACGTGGATAATACAAGAATGAATTGGTGGGGGAGGAAATGAATGCATGAGTACCAAGATGACTGACAGAGTGCATTTGTGATGGTTTATTGATGCCTAAACTAATAAGTGGGTGCAGTGGCAGTTTCATTTGAAAGCCAGTCCTGCTTGCTTTACCAATGTTTTTGGGGCTTGGTGTAAGTAAACCTGTTTT
This sequence comes from Lissotriton vulgaris, assembly GCF_964263255.1. NCBI lineage: Eukaryota > Metazoa > Chordata > Amphibia > Caudata > Salamandridae > Lissotriton > Lissotriton vulgaris. Next base: position 1,614,679,939 of record NC_141694.1, read on the forward strand.
CAAAATATTTGTGCTACAAAGGTTTTTTTGGGCTGGCCTCGAAGAGTTCATATTGTCTATATTTGAAAACGTCATGCTTAACATATGTGTGAGTCCTTGTCTACAGAGGATCTGAAGATAAACATTTTAAAAAGGGAACATTTTCCCACAGGCCATCCATGGATGAGATGAGAATCTGCAAATTCAATCAATCTTACATGTTGCCTGTGACTGGATAATATTGTAGTAGGGAACATTATATGATGCACTAGGCCATCCTTTCTAAAGAAGAGGTGACTGCAAAGCATATTAACCGAAAACAAAGTATTGGAAATATTATCAGACGTAGCTACCTCAAAATTGAAGGGTCTGGCATACTTTTAAAAATACATTAGTATTGCAATAAAGACTTTTTTCTATGTTAGAGGATGTGATCATCTTTTTTTTTGATACCCGAAGCATCAACTTGAATATCTTCTGTTCGATCTTATGTACTATCAGTTACGGATATTTGTAGAGTGCCTCTCTCTATTATTGTTTAAGTCAAAAGTTGAAATGATTGGTTGACAAATCAGTCACGTAAATTTTGGGGATGTGAAAACTGTAGTGTTTGTAATCTAGCAATTGGTATTGCCAGGGAATTCAGATACAATCAGAGAAGACCCAGGGACTTATTTTGACTTTGGGAGTGTAGGAGTGGGCCACCATGCCAGCGCCCAGACTGCCAAAGCCATAATTAGACAACCTGCTGGATTTCAACTGAAATCCAGGACGGGCGGTCCTGCGGCAGCTGGCCCAAGACGAGGCCTGTTTAAAGGCTCACAGGAGAGCCGCAACAGGCAATGGGAATGCCATTGCAGGTGCCTGCAGGGCATGGACTGTAAAGTCCTTGCCCTGAAGAAACTGGGGGCACATGCAGACAGGAGGGTACACCATGTGCCCCCCCCCCCTGCATGCATCAGCTGGCGCAGAGGCAACAGGGGGCCCTGCTCGGCCCCCGTTGTTTCCTCTCTGCGACACTATGGTAGGCTCACTGCAATGAAAACCGTGACAGAGAGGAAACTGATAATATGCTTGGCCCCGCCAAGCATATTACAGCTTCAAGACTGCAGCAACACCGCCAGGGATTGGACCGACGGTGCGACGGAGCGTGCACTGACACTGTGGCTATGACGGTCCAAAGGACTGCCATAGTCATAACAAGGCTCTTAACCTATTGAACAAGTTACTTACCTTCAGTAATGCCTTATCTGGTTAAGACTCTAACCGCAGATTCCGTACCTTAGAATTATCCCCAGACGTCAAAATGGACCCAGAAACTTTTTGTCAGCAGTACCCCTGCATGCCTGTAGGTGGCGTCGATTGGCTTTGTGTGGTGTCACCCAACCCAGAAGTAACGTGTTCACTGCCTATATAGGCACCACCCTATCACACTGACTTCAGTTCCTTTTCACGACTTTCCATGCCAGGAGCGTGGAGCCAACAATAACAGTGACCATTGGTGTGTAAAAACTAGGGCCCTAAAAGGAGAACGGACCTATCCATAGAAATATGTTTGCAGACCAGGGAGGATGGGTGGGTCGGTAAGAAATCTGCAGCTAGATAGAGTCTCTACTAGATAGGGCATTACCGAAGGTAAGTAACTTGTTCATCTGATAGAGACTTCAAGCTGCAGATTCCTTCCCTTAGAATAGTTACCTAAGCAATACCTCCATAGAGGTGGTTCTGCAAAGCACTTTCACACCAAAAAGCCCTGCAGGACCATGCAGTTTTGCTTGCACGTATACTATGAACTTTTCTTAATACTGAATTTAGGAGTACTGAGCGATCGCGCCAGATTTACACACTACAAGATGGCGGCCATTCCTGCAGACCCCATCTTAATAGAATGTCTACCTCCGTAACCGCGCGTATTAAGTAGATACGCCCACATGTGTTTGGAATAGGAAGAAGTCTTATACATGAGTTGGAACCGGCACTCGGGAGTTGGTAACCGAACTCGGTAGCAACGTGGAGTGGCACGCTGTTCACAAGGATACATAAATGGAAGGTGAGGTGATTACCAGGCTGACGTTATGATGTTTGTTTTAGGGCATGGATCGTGTATTTGAACAATTCAGATTGTTACGAACCTCTGAATACCAACCCTATGTGGGCATTAACAGAACATATCAATACACAGCTATAAAGATGGCATGGGCTGGGGCTGATTGACGACAATGAACTTACTTTTCTAAAACCTGACAGACCCAGATATCCGTGCATGTATATACTGCCAAAAGTACACAAAACATCAATGTTTCCCCCAGGTAGACCCCTTATTTCAGGTATTGGAGGGCCTACGGAAAGGATTTCTGAATTTGTAGATGTCTTTTTAAAACCATTGGTATACAACTTACCATCTTTTATTAGAGACACAAAGCATATACTAGGTATACTGTCAGATTTTAGCTGGGATGAGAACATGTATATGGTGACATTAGATGTCACAGCATGATATACAAGTATTGTGAGAGAACCAGGACTGGTAGCCATCAGGAAAATGCTCAACAGCAGATCCGCCAGTGCCTGGAACCACCCGGAGATGATAATTGAAATGGTAGAACTCATACTAGACAACAACGTTTTCCTGTTCCAGGATAAATGGTACAGACGAAAACAAGGAGTGGCGATGGGCTCCAGGTTCTCTCCCTCGTATGCCAATCTGTTTATGGGTTGGCTGGAGGAGAACAGAATCTGGGGTCCGGAGGGCTCAAAGTGGAATGACTCCATACTTTATTGGGGAAGGTATATAGATGATTGCGTTATGATTTGGACAGGCACACAGACCAAACTAAAGGCATTCATTGATTATCCTAACTCTAATGATTGCAACATTCGATTCACATCGGAAATTAGTAAAACCAAAATCTAATTTCTAGATGTTGAATTTTTTATGAAGGACAAACAAATTCACAGTAGATTGTTCCGCAAAGAGACAGCATGTAACTCTCTATACATGCATCCAGTTCACACCGACAGCATCAGATACGCGCAATCCCCTATGGGGAACTGGTCAGAGTCAGACGCAACTGCAGTGTAGATACCGAATTTGAAGAACAAAAGAAAGGGATTTTAACAAGATTCAAGAAGAGAGGTTACGATGGGCCTACTCTTAATAAATCAGAACAGAAGGTTGACAAACTGAAGAGAGAAGATACATTAAAGGACAAACAAATGACCTCTACAAAGACAGAAACAGTAAGAATCATTACCGGATATAACAACTGTTCCGGGGTACTAAGACGCAGTTTACGGAAGCCCTGGCATTTACTACGGACTGACAGATCTCTTAGAGAATATATCACAGAACATCCGAACATTACATACAGGAAAGGTTTATCTCTAAGAAATATCCTAAGCCCTAGCTACCCGACCGTACCTAACAAAGGAAACTGGTTGACAGACCATACAAAAGGTTTTTTTGGGTGTGACCAATGCGTGGCTTGCAAGTGGGCCGTCAAGAAGAAAACACAATTTCAGGGTCCAAATGGCAGAACATACGACATCAGGACAAATATCAACTGTTTGACTAAGTTTGTTGTGTATGCCATAGAATCCAAATGTATAAAGAAATACATAGGCAGCACTATCAGAACTCTAAGAGAGAGGATTGGGGAACACATACGGGCAATGAAACAGGGGGATATGAGGTACCCGTTAGTTGCGCACATGTCTTTTTGCCCTTCACAGATTAACAACAAACGGTTTCAATGCTATGAAATTGAACACACACCAAGACACCCTAGAGGTGGCAACAGAGAATTGGCCTTACGTAGAAGAGAAGCACTCTGGATTTTGAAGCTCAGGAGTACAGAGTGCGGACTTAATATCGATCAGGAATTACATTATTTTCTGGGTGATTGAATAGAATAATGAACGGGACATATGGTCTGTGTGTTTAGCTCACATGCACTCTAGACATACATGTTGGAATGCCACTAACTGAAATGTATGATTGAAAGATGTGGAATGAGTTGAAATATTATAAGTTAAGCTATGACCATGCAACACAGCGATTATTGTTCTTTCCTTTTTTCTTGCATTTAGGAATTTATGGTTTATTTCAATGAAATATATTTCCTATTTTTACATATTGAGAAGAACGTATCTATGTCATTTTAGTATGGTTCATAATGTTCTAATCTTAATTGATGGAGAGAATGAAGATACATATGAACACTCCACTTGATAATTGATAACAGGATACCCACACCACTCATTTTGATTATTCACCGAAGGAACATGGACAGAAGGTCCTTCGTTTGTCCAATTTTTGAGAAAAATTTGGGGCATACATACTTTATAAATATGACCGACTACACAGGTAGAACACTGCATGTATTTAGATTGAGATATTTTATTAAGTAATCACTCTTCTTTCTCAAATATCTTTATTTTCTAAAAATACAATATAGCTCCTTACAATTTTGAAAATAAATCATCACAACGAATTACCGTTTTTCAGAGCTCTTGCACGTATGCTATGAACTTTTCTTAATACTGAACCTAGGAGTACTGAGCGATCCCGCCAGATTTACACACTACAAGATGGCGGCCATTCCACAGAACCCATCTTAATAGAATGCCTAACTCCGTAACCACGCGTATAACGTAGATACACCCACACGAGTTTGGAATAGGAAGAAGTCTTATACACAAGTTGGAACCGGCACTCGAGAGTTGGTAACCGAACTCGGTAGCAACGTGGAGTGGCGCGCTGTTCACAAGGATACATAAATGGAAGGTGAGGTGATTACCAGGCTGATGTTATGATGTTTGTTTTCGGGCGTGGATTGCCCGTGTATATGAGTGCTTTACAATAATGGGTCCCCTCTTTTGTCTGACATTGGTGCTCTTGGGTTACTTGGCATTTCAACGTTTGAAATAGAAGAAATACATGTGGTATCAATAATAAGAGTTGGGGGCTTAAACCGAGATGGCCATGTTGGATGATCTCCAAATAGGTCTTGGGATAACGTCAGCTACATGTGAGATGATAATGTTAGCAATATTTGGACCTGGATGATTTCACACTCGTGAATAACAGACTTAGTCTGGAACAATAATTGTTAAATGGGGATGAGTATTTGTTTTTGCAGAATGCATATGGATAGCATTATGAGGTATAAGAATACTGACTCTTATACCTCTATTGGGCTTTACAGATACCTGTACTAAGGATTAAAAAGGAGACAGTAAATCGGATTGAATTGGGTTGACGCGTCGCAAGAATTGGAACCCCAATGTGGGTTGCAATTATCACCACATTTGAAGTAGGTGTTGGTATCTGGAATATGGAGGGTTTGTTTGATTACATTAGATTACTCATAGTGACTGTGAATATTTTAACTAAAGTATGGTGTGCTTTTTTCTGTTTCACTCCACAGAAATTACGGATTTGAAGCATTAGGTATTTATCAGATTGGGTTTGGCACTGTGTGTAATAGCATACTGAACCTGTCACATTGCGTCACGCTCACGATTTTAGAATGACATTGAAATCATTTATCATGACATCACTTGTAGCTTACACTGTGCACTAGATGTAATTAAGAAGACAAACACTTGATGTATAGGCATCACAACTCACACAAAGCAGTGCACTTTTGGTATTAAGGTTGCACTTTTAGTATCACTGAACCGTAATTTTCGTGTTACATATCTCTCCATCATATTCGGGTTATAGTGGCCCTCCTTTTAAGAGGTATATAACTGTACGGAACAATTAGTTTCTTAATTTAAACCTTCAAAGCTAGTGCCTTGTACAGAACCAATATCTGTCATAAAGTTGAATATGCAACATGTACTACGTGCAAATTATCACAGCACATTAAATACATAGGCACTTTGTATGTTTTACATTTATACAGCCTTGAGGAAGTCGCAGGACAGACCCCCCAATTGCGACGAAACGCGTGTTGGCTTTGGCTGTTTTGACTACCAAAAGACAAGAACGATAAAATAAAACAACGAATAACCAGATGGAATTGTTGAAATTTTTACCTGTTTGACTATGACTATTTGAACTGTTTTCGACCATAATAGGGAAACCTTTATGTAAATTTGACGTGTGCTGGGGAGTGTAATAATTTGTATATTGAGTTCAGGCCCAAGGTTTGTAGAGTTTGGTAGTTCTCTATACCTTTCAGCACCATCCCATATAATTGCTTTAACCAAATCCATGTGTGTAAATTTCACCCGTAAACGCCAATAGCCTAGGATTAATACCACAGTTCGAGGTTTGATTGTACAGTATTGCTTAGTGAATGTTTTCAGAGAGGCCCACTTTGCTGCCTGGCAGATGTCCTGGACCGGGACTCGGCATACTAGTGCAGTGGTCGCAGCCTTTGCTCTGGTACAATGAGCATGCAAACCTTCTGGGGGTTGTTTCTTGCCCAATACATATTAGGTTTTAATGCGGAGTATGATCCATCAGGTGATGGTCGGTTTCTGTATGGCATTCCCTTTTTTGGCCCTGACATACTCTACGAGGAGTTGATTGTCTACCCGGAATGGTTTTGTGAGGTCAAGGTAGAATGACAATGCTCATTTTGGGTCCAGCCAGTGCATCTCTTCTTTTCTTTAGAGAAATGAGGTGGAGCTTAAAAGGCAGACAAAGTAATGGACTGGCCTATGTGGAATGGGGTACATACATTTGGCAAGAAGGATGCTTGAGTCTGAAGGACCCGTTTGTCAGGGAAAAGCAAGATGTAGGAATGTTGAGAGGACAGTGCCTGTAGCTCACTGACCCTAACGGCAGATGAAATTGCCACAAGAAAGGACGTCTTGTTGGTAAGGAGCTTATGAGGGCAGGAATGAAGTGGCTCAAAGGGAGTGCACATAAAGAAGGTAAGAACCAAGTTAAGGTCCCATTGAGGCATAACAAAGGGAACCATGGGAAACGTGTTGCAGTCCTTTAAGGAACCTATTTAAAATAGAGGACTTGAACAGAGGAGGTTAGGCCAAAAGCCACAGAAAAGCAGAAATGGCAGATAAATAACCCTGTAAAATGCCTAATGTAGAGCCCAGCTGGTCAGGGGTAAGGATAAACAAAAGGATGTAGGAAAGGGGGGCAGACACAGGATTAAACTGCTTCTCAGCACACCATGCCAAGAATGTATTCCAATGGCCGGCATATGCCACTGTGGTGGAGGGGCGCCGACCTGCCAAGAAAGCATCACAGACCTTGGATGGAAGGTCGGAAGCTGTCAACCATTGCCGCTCGATCACCACGCATGAAGGTGGAGGATTGGCAGGTTTGGGTGGAGAACCCTACCCTGTTGCTGTGACAGAACATCCTCCCAAAGGGGCAGCCTGATCAAAAGGACCGATAGCCATGCTCAACAGCTTGGGATACCAAACTCTCCAAGCCCAGTCCAGAACCACAAGGATAAATTGGGCCGGGGCATTCCTGATCTTCTTGAGAACAATGGAGAGGAGTGGTATGGGCGGAAACGCATACTGGAGTTCTGAGCTCTACTTAAGACAAAAAGCGTCGCCGAGTGAGAGTCGACTTGGAAACTGGAGGTGCAAAACTGCTGATGTTGCACATTCTTGGCGTTGGCAAACAGATCTAACCGAGAATGACCACACTGTTGTAAGAGACCTTGCACCACCTGCAGATGGAGATGCCACTCTTGATATGCTAGGCATCTCCGGCTGAATTTGTACACCCTGGCGTCCAGAGATCCCGCCAGGTGTTGAACCACCAGGAAAAATGCCCTGACATTCCAGTCATGTGCAGAGACTCAGGGCTTCTTGATTAATGGTCCATGACCCCTCCCTGGTTGTTGCAGTACCACCATGTGGTGGTGGTGTCCGTGAACACCTGCACTTGCCTTCCCTTTTTGGAGGGTAGAAAGGCTTTCAATGCCAGCTGGATTGTTCAAAGCGCCAACAGGTTCATGTGGAATCTGGATTCCGTGGGAAACCAGAGTCCTCTGTTCTACACCTGGCTATCAATGCCATCTATCACTACTGTCAGATCTGGTTGGAGAAGGGAGAGCGTTCTGTCGCTGACCGAATAGTGGTTTGTTAACCACCACTGCAGATCTTTTGCAATACCCTCAGAGAATTGTACCATGTCAGAGAGATTCCAACTGATGCTGTGCCCGCTGGAACTTCAGGTCCCACTGCAGAGCCCACATATGTCAGCAGGCATCTGTCACAAGCAGGATGCAGGAGGCCATAAAGCCCAGCAGCCTCAGAGTCAGTCTCACCGAAACCCAGGATAGAGGCTGAAACATCAGTGTCATAGCCTGAACATGCCAGACTCACCATTTGGAAGGATAAACCCCAAACTGCACGGTGTCCAGGACAGCCTAGATGAAAGGGAATGTCTGAAAAGGGCCAGGTGTGACTTAAGCATATTTATAGTAAACTCCAGCGAATGCAGAGGACTGCATAAGTCTGGACGTGGGAGACAAATGTTTGGGACGAGCCCGCCTTCCACAGCCAGTCATTGAGATAGTGAAAGACTGACACCCCTGATCCAAGCAAGTGAGCTGCTGCAACCACCACCATCGCCTTGGCGGACACTCGAGGGGCACCGGTAAAGCCAAAGGAAAGCACGGCAAACTGAAGGTGCTCATGGTCCACTGTGAACTGCAGGTAACGCATGTGGGCAGACAGGACGAGGATATGGAAATATGCTTCCTGCAAGTCCAATGTTACCATCCCGATTCCCGGGTCCAGGGCAGACAGGATTTGTCAGGAGTGAGTGTGAGCCTCTTGAATTTCTCCTTCCTCAGGAAGAAATTGAGAGGGCACAGGTCAAGGATAGGACAAAGTCCTCCATCCTTCTTGCGCCCCAGAAAGTAGCAGGAATAGCAACCATGACCTACTGCTGATGCCGGTACCCTCTCTATGGCACCCTAGGCCAAGAGAGCCATCACTCCCTAGCAGAGTAAAGAAAGTTAGTCTTTCATCAGCCTGTGGCATGGGTGGTAGGGTAGTCATGAAGGGGATTGAGTAGTCCATCTGGACAATCTGAAGAACCCAACGGTCAGAGCTAATTGTCACCCAGTGGTGCAGGTGATTCTTTCTCCCACTGGATGCCTCTGATGTTCTAAGCATGAACTAAAGAGGCTTGGAGGCTGCGGCTGTTGGGGTCGTGGTAGACCAGCCCACCCACTGTCTGCCTGCCCCAAGAGGGCTGTGGGGACTAAGTCCTCGGCCATGCAAACACTGAGAAGCTTGCGAGCCGTGGTAGCTAGGTGGATTAAGATGTGGCTGGAAGCTCATCCGTAGCCACAAACGGAACAAAAGGCAGGCTGGGTTTGACGAGGGGCCATGCAAAGGTCAAAGGACCTGCCGTAGTTCAGCTATCCTTGATGCACTCCAGCATTAAGTGCGCCTTCTCTCCGAAGAGATGGGAGTCATCAACGGGCGTGCCCATAAGCAAGCCTAGATATCCCCCAAAAAGCCAGTCATCCTCAACCAGGTGTGGCGCAATAAGGCCACTGATGAAGCAACCGCTCTGTCTAAAGAGTCCGTCATGACAAGGCCACATCGTATGGTATACTTAGCTGCATCCTTCCAATCAGCAATAGCTTGGAAGAGTATGGCCGGGACCTCCTCCTGGACCATAGGCAGCACCAGCGCAACCAAATTCCAGATTGAGTGGAAGTAACAACCCAAAGGCACGCTGGGTTCACCGACCTCAGGGCCAGACTGGCAGGAGAAAACCTTTTCTTGCCCGAGTTGTCCAGCCTTTTGTATTCCCTATCCAGTAGGGTGCTGGGAATTTGCCAGGATTACATTGGGAAGTGGAGACTTGTACCGCCAAGCTCTCAAGGGTGGGGTGCCGGACGAGGAATTTGGGGTCCCCTGGGGTGGAGAGGTGGCTGTGGGTAATAATCCAATTCACAGTAGCCCCTTTGCAGGGCTTGGACCAGTCCCAGAGTAGGACGTCTGTGAGGGCTTCATTAAATGGGAGAAGCGGTACTCACGGCTGAAGAACATCTATCAAAACGTTCATCTTGACTGTCAAAGAGTACAGCTGAAGGTCCAAGAACTTGGCCGCCCTCCTCACCACCATAGCAAAAGAGGCTCCCACTTCTTTAGTCATGGTAGGAGGGGAGAGCAAGCCAGTGTCTGGAGAGGTATCCAGGACACTGGCCTCAGCCAAATCCTCACTAACAGGTGTCCTCATTGGGGTCTAGAAGTTGGAATTCATATCTAATTACGTAGCTCTATGGGGTCAGAATTTGACTGCTGTTTTATCTTCTTTTCCTTTATTATTTTAATTATTGTATGCTGTGATGTTATGTTATGTTATGTTATGTTATGTTATGTTATGTTATGTTATGTTATGTTATGTTATGTTATAATGGGACTTCTATAGCGCGCGGCTACTCCAAAGGAGTGTCCTGGCGCTTTGCGCTCCAGACCCAGAAAAGGAGACTGGAAAGCATAACAAAAATACAGAAAGAGGCAGAGCCAGAGGAGAAGACTAAAAAACTCTAGCCTATGAAAAGCCAGGTCTTCAAACCCTTCCTGAAAGTGAGTAAGTTAGAACCGCAGGGACAGCGGTAAAGAATGCCACAATTGGGGAGCCAGCATTCTGAAAGACCGTCCTCCGACACAGGATTTCTTTATACGGGGGACTACCGCGAGTGCCAGAGACTCCGATCTTAACAATCGTGTCGGCAGATAGAAGGCCAGCCTCTTTTGTAGGTATTTGGCACCCGTGGCGTGTAAAGCCTTATGAGCTAAAGTCATGGCTTTAAATATTATCCTCTTCCGTATGGGGAGCCAGTGTAGGGTTTGCAGCAAGTTCGAGGCACTGGCACGACGATGCAGGCCAAAAATGGCTCGTGCAGCTGCATTCTGGGTCACCTGCATACGCTGTAAGAGGTATTCTGGAAGACCCAGATACAGGATATTGGCGTAATTCAGTCTGGATCCAATGAGGGCCTGGACAGTTATTCTCCGATTATCCTCAGAAAGCAACGGAAAGAACTTTCGGAGCATCCTGAGGATGCCGAAACATGTTCCTGTGAGGGTCGACACCTGGGATTTGAGCGAGAACCTGTTGTCAATTTTAATCCCCAGGTTCTTAGCCCACTCAGAAGAGTGAGCAGGGGGGAGCATGTCGGCAGGCCACCAATCATGCCAGTCCGGTTCCGATGGGCATCCAAAGAAAAGTATCTCGGATTTATCCGAGTTACACTTGAGGCTGTTCAGTTGGAACCAATGTCACATACTGGAATGTACTTGTACAGTTCTCTTATTCTTAATTTATGTATATGTTTTACCTTCATGTGCTTTTATGACTTAAGTGTCTCATAAAGCTATTTCATTTATTTTCAGCACTAAATCGAAGAAATTGGCATAAAAGAGATGAAAGCCTCAACATTCAGGAGAGCTAGTTCTTGTACCTTTGCCTCAAACTGACATAGCTGGTTCGACTTAACCGAAAGTGACTCCACTCTGTGGCGACCAAAGGATTATGTATCTCTTCTTTTCAAGTAAAACAACTTCTCAATAGCAGGTATACCACTGAGGAAAATGAGAGGTACTGGTGGTGGACTGGAAGCTAAACAAAAATATGCCCAGACCAGTCTTCCATTGTACTGAGTGCAGCAAGTAAGCCCGACTACCTCTAGGAGGATTTGGGAGGGCAAACTGGATAGAGGTCTACAAGAAAATTGGACATGCTCATCAGGTCTGTTTACCCGGGAGAAGTGTCGCTCAATGGTTAGAGCGGCAGACCCTGATGCAGAGCTCTTGCCCGGGACCAGGGTTCAATTCCCACCACGGTGGCACTTGGACACAATCTCCCCGGACCTGATAATTCTCGCCTCGGTGCCTAGTCTAATCATGGGTCCCACTCTGTGACTCTAGGCGATAGCTTGCTTAATCTCCACAACGGCCCCATCAGCGCTTGGATGCCTGGCTTCACCTTGGGGTTGCGCAGGAGTGGACATCTCACAGGAAAGCCAGGAAGGGTTTCACAGCGGTATGAATACAGCGCTACGAGACCTCTGGGTAGAAGGCGCTATATAAATACAAACACACATTTACACCCGGGTGAACAGCTGATGATCCCGATTGTCCATCCACCCATTATAGCAGCTCCTTGGTCCTCAGGCTACATTTGGCCTTCAGAGGGACCTGGACCTGGACCGTGCATGCAGAAAGTCACGGGCACACAGAAATATTTTGATTCCTTTCAGAATTTAGACTATTTTGATTTTAGCCCAGTGTACTCTGCAGACACCAGGACATGAACGTTGGCAAGCTCGCTGCACATTATTAGAAAAAGCATAATAAAAATTGTTTAACTTTTAAATATTTTGGAACCCGCTTTGATGGGAAGTTGTGTGGCACGTTCAATATCCCACACAGCCAATGCTTAGCAAGTACAAAAATATCTGGGCGTGCAGAACTGCAGCAATGTTGAGACTAATATGTCCTTTGACTAGCAGATAAATGCTATTTAAAGGTGCAAAGGAAAACATCAGGAACAATTGGCAGTGGAAATGTTGGCACCGCAGCAATCCATTTCGAGTCTCTCAGCACCCACTCTACCGCATTCACATACTGCTATTAATAGTGTGTTTTACCACTAGTTAGGTTAGGTCCCCGCCTCTCCACTCAGAAACCCACCTTTCAAAAAATGTAATGTAAATCGGGTCAACTAGTCAAAAAAAGTCACATCCACTAGAACCCTTCTAATAACCTTTAAAAAAGAAAAAAACGGAATTCTGGATTAATCGGATACCACAGGGACAGGGGAGTACCATAAAATGTTAAGAATGAAAAACACTTGCTTAGCCAGCATCAAGTCTATGCACTTCCGGCCAAGTGCTATGCATTTTGGTTCGCATTGTATGCATCTGTAACTCAGGAGCATCAGAAGGGCCAGTGCTCTTTAGACACTTTGAACTACATTCGCAAAGATTTTAATAGGAATAGTTACGTTTTACTTCTGTCCTAAAAGTGAAATACACCCGAATTTCCAGATTGAGTCTGTCAGTGATTCCGTCTTACTCTAGGTTTAGGCGTGGGTTACTCATGTTTTGCCAGGTGTAAGATAGGTTTGCTCAAGGGAAAAAAATTGCCAAACCAAACAACAGTTTTTTCCAGGGAGTAGTCATGTCTTATTCATGGAAGTCACAGCTAAGCCATGGAGTACGAGATAACTACTTAAAAGTAAGGCTTTTTTATCAGGCCTGGATATTCAGGGTAATACATAGCTCTGAAAAGAGAAAGACACAACTACTCACAGTAAAATCTTTGTGAATAGGGCCCCTGAGGTGGAAGAGCTAGAACACCTCACAACAGCCACAATCGCTCTAAAGACAGCTGTGTTAGGTTTTGTGGTGGCTGTGCATTCTCTATTTTGTGTGGATTTCTGTAGGATATGGGTAAGAATTACTTCTTGTTTTTTAGTGATTATTTGAACCCCCAAAACCATTTGTTAACTTAATTGCAAATGATGTTGTGCCGAGCCCGCATAATTAAACTAGCTACGAAGCCTGGTCAGAAAACATTTGCCCTAATGGACTACCTTTAAAAAAAAGTTGCCATCTACTATGGAAACAAAGATGCTGCTGAGGATAAATTCAATAGAGATTTCTTGTTTGAAAATTGTAAGTGCATGGTAAATCAAAGTAATAGGAATATTTCCTTAAATTGTATTTATGATAGCAAAGCTAAACATGGTTGTGTGAGACACTGTAATAAAAAAAGGCTGGTTAGATTAGAAATCATTCCTAGCACCATCCTATCAACAGAAATGTCCATAATAGTAACCATGAGTAATGTTGTCGGGAATTTCGGTGTCATTGGCAAAAACATTTTTTGCAGCTTTTGCCCCCCTCCCCACTTTAGAGGAGTACCTCCTCTGTTGGTGGTTACACTCTAAACAAAGCATACTTCGTTTCAAGAAAAACAATAAGAACACATGTAATCCCTACTAAATACCTGGGCGTGAAGCATATTAATCAATCTGCAATCATGTTTCGTTCTGACAGGACAACCTCAGATTAGGGAGTGTAATCCCCAGCTGGTAGCAGTAAAGGAGTAATGGATAGCACTACGTTTTCAATATTCTGCTAGTTAACTCTTGCATAACTACCACTACCCTTCACAAGCACAGTGACAAAGAAAGCATATTTACAACACAGAATTCCACTATGAAGACACTAATAGGACAAAATGAATGCAGAAGAAAATATTGCAGCCCTGTGCACCGATGGGTGAGAGGCAATGGAACAACCACCATATCTCTTCCCAAGAACAACATGGAAATTCGGTGCAGGAAGCTTAGGACATCAAATGGAGAGCCCAAATAAGAATTCATCGACAATCGGAAAATATCACCATTCTTTGGTTCAACTCTTCATGGACTTCTGATGAATCCTTCTCCGCTCACATAATTTAGCCGATTGCTGTATCACCCAGCAGTTGGTCTTGCATGATCTCAATCTTTAACTTCCCAGGACAGCTCAAAATTGGTGCTGGTCATACCTTGGCTAGACAAAGCTATGGCGGATTCCTCTTCTCCTTCCAACATTACCCGGTGTAGAAGTTCCTATTCCTTTCATGGACAGACTCATGTGTAACAGGTTCATGCATGCACTATCTCTCCTGAATTCACTTCTATCTGTCTACCATCAAGTTCATGCCTGTCTCCAGCATTGTCTCTCCAGCTCATCACAACTACTTCTCAATTAATATTCTTTCAGCTTTTCCTCTGCTTATGAAAGAGTTGACTATTTCTTCATGTTCTTGATACTCACTTCCTTGTTATATGTGGTTAATCCCTAAAGTGGTTCTTGTCATACCTAAATAATGGGTGTTTTGGGGTGTCCTGTGGCTTCTCAATCTCCTTGCCCCCCCCCCCCCCCTCACAACCCATTTATAAAAGTGTCAAAGCTCTGGAATTACTACAGGCATCTCTTACCACTCAAGGATGTTATAACCCCCAAAGACTTCTCATTTTACCTACATGCATTTTATCTATATACTCTTATAATCCTCTTCGTCCCTTATTTCACACCCCAGATATAATTATCTCACAGCCATCAATGACTGAGTGGGGTTTCCCTTTTCAATTTTAAAATCTTATGAAAAGGTGGCCCTTGCTTCTATATTCAACATATCCCACCCGCCAAACATTTCCATCACTTTTCCTCTGACACCTTGAAATCTTCAAGCTCTGTTACAAATATAGGAATACAATTCACCTCTGATCAAAGTCCTTAGTCACTTGTTTCATCCCACATCACAGTTGCCCACTTTCATCTAGCATCCAATGTAGCCAAATTCATGATAAATGCACAAGCCTTCCGAAAAGTGGATTACAGCAAAAGCTTACTGATCAAATGGCCCACATATGCATTTATGTTCCCTAAGACAAACTTATCAATGTCAACCCACAGACATTCTTTAATATGCCTATGTGCTCACCCACCTTGGAGTAAACAATATGTAGTCTGACTTGGGCTAGGTACAGGGGGAAGTTTTAAGTACTCCCCTAGTCCACAAAGCTATTCAAGACTCAGCTCCTCAGCAGCAAATTGTTACTTTAACTCTATGACAATACAAACCTTGCAGCTAATTAGGTCAGTACTATGAAATGCCTCTTAAGAGCCACAAAAAAGTCTCAAAGCCCGCCTTCTAGCACTGGAAAGACCTACCTCCTGAATGACTAATGTTCCTACCTATAAACAGGCTGCGGTAATGTAGATAAGCGCATTATATTGGGAATAGGTGAATTCCATAATTTGCTCTGTAATTTAGCTGTGTAATTACCTGTAACACTGTTAGTATTGTAATGTCATGTTAACGCCTCTCTATCCATATCATGATCATCATTCAAACATTTTTGTTTACCGCCCCTTTGAAACCTCCTATAGGTACTACCTGCTGTAATAATGTACAACACTTCTGTCAGAATGGCCATTCAATAAATAAACATATCCAGACAGCACAGAGAATATCAGGAGGGTTGTAGTAAAATATAGCATATGTGCAGGCACACTATGCTGCATGTGTTCTGTCAGGTTTATAGAAGGAAACTAAAGATTGAACAGCCAGCATTAGCCCACACTTATCCACTAGGACTTACAATCCGAGGCTTGAAGGGAGGCTTGATTTTCTTTTCTTCCAGAAGATTCCAATCAATCTCCTTGAAAAAGGCATGCTGTTTGATGGCCTCCTCCAAACCTTGTGCAGGAATGCAGCCAAGCCGCTTGTTGGGGTTTTTCGTCATAAACTAGGAAAAAAAGAGAGACAGAGCATTATTGACCGATGACAACAAAAGGAGACAAAACTAGCAAACATCAGGAAAGCTAGGAAGTCAAAACAAGATCTGTCTCGATTGCCATTCCTCTAACACAGCTTCAAATCAGACAAAAGATGATCCAATTCCAAATCAGAAATAAGTTACATTTTCACAGCCAGCGTGGATAAGGGACAGCACATCAAGAATCATCTTTGGAGTAAGAGTTGAGAGCACAACTCTGAATCTTCAGTATCACGAGATGAATTGGTGCATTATTTTATTAATATTTTTTTAGTTCGCTTTTTGTACAAGAGGAACGCTAACCTCATGAGGCTTACGGCATCTATCCACACTTAAAATAAAGTTTCCATGCTTTGAACATCAGAGAAACAACTTTGAAGTTAAAACCAGGGTTAAAATGGATTGTTCTGTCTGCAGAAGTCCCGATTTTGGGCACCATTTTACTAAGTTCGCACTCTAGACTTGCACTAATGAGCAGCTTGTTAAGGCCTTATAAAGCAAGGCAGCTGTGTGGCTGTGCAGCAGGTGCCCTGCTATCAAACCATAGGTGCACCAAAGGCAAGCCCGTCCGCACCGGTGCACTGGCCACGCACCACGCCAGCCATGCTACCTCTGTTGCCACAGTGGGGAGGATCCTGTACCTAGGTCAGCTATACAAGGGAAAGGCTGTTGGAGATTGGGGTGGGCTGTAGGCAAATGGAGTCCCAAGTGGTGCCGAATGAGTTTCCCTGGGAACTCCGGAGGACGAAATCACATTCTATGAGTAGCCTGCACATGGCGGGGTTAGGTTATGTTATGGTTGCAGATAGTTTACTACTCTCAAAATATGAGGAAGCCTCTGCTGGGGAGGGACTTAGGAAGAAAGTCATGCAGAGTGGGGATAGTGTAAACTGAAGAGAGAAAGGCACACTGAGAAACCAACTGAATGTGGCCTGTTAAATGCCTGGTCAACAGTTAAACTTGATTTGGAAATCCAGGATCTATTATGGGAGGGGCCATTTGATATATTATGTATCATTGAAACCTGGCTGAATGATATGTGTGCTCCAGATCTTAGTGCCATATGTCCATCTGGTTTTAACATCATACATCGAGCTCGCCCATGCACTAGTCAGGGGGGTGGGGGTGGGGGCGATCACCATTCGAGATATGTTTACCCTGGAGAAGCTTCAAACTTCAAAGTTTGCTTTGGTGAAACACTTAGGCTTCACTTCTTCGTCCTAGAAAACCACCAAACGAAGTGGGTTGATTTGTTACTGCCCACCGGGGACTTGAAAACACTTCTATGATCCCTTCTTAGACCTGGTACTTCCACTCTCCATAAAACACACAAAACTCTCTGTAGCTGGTGTCTTTATTGTATGGCAGGAAACCCTCTCAGCACTGCAGTTGAGACGTTTCTTGCTAGCTTGGCTATATTTGGTTTGTACTTGTTGCTATCGTGCACATTAAGGGGCATATGCTAGATTTGATCTTTGCAGCCATAAATCCTATAGAGGGCAAAAAAGCCATCCCTCTAGTCTGGTCAGAGCATTGGCTAGCTCCTTTCAGGCTCTTAGTGCCACAGTGGCGTAACAGAGGCCCCCACAGCCCCCTCAGTACTATACTCTGTCTGGAGAGCTCCTGATTGAGTCCGCAGGGGGCCCCCCCAGGTTTTGTTACGGCAGTGGTGCCATATGTTTGTCGTAAATATCAGACACTTTCTAGTCCACCATAAATGCATCAGAAGTTGCATCTGTCGGCCAAACTGTCTATACCAGCCCAAATACAATGGCTAAAACAGAACAAGCCTGCTGCGATATCGAGTTCAGCAGAGGTGGGCTACTCAGGCTATAAGTCCTATCTGGAAGATATACCTAGAGATATTCTTCCATACAGAGTGTTCAAGTTACTCTGTCAGCCCCATAGTATTCACCTTCCCTGAGGGAGCCCTCACTATGCTGCAAGAAACTGTAGAGTCTCTGGAGGGTGGACTATTGCAGCATTCTGAGGGACAAATTTAAAGAGGCATTAAGGGGATGTAAAAGGCAGGTATTTGCCGCTTAAGCAGTCTACTATAAGGCCAAAGTTCTAGATGCGGAGAACTTCTCTAAAGGAAATGTTTTCTATTGTTCATCAATTCACCACTCCAGTGTGCATTGGGAATAAGAAGTCTAACTCTCAAGAGCTTGCAGACAGGCAGTCGGATTTCTTTGATGACAAAATTACTACCCTCTTGGAAACACTAAAACCTTAGAGGAGACAGTTGTTGGCCCTCCACTACCACATTTGGGGCTGAAGGATCTGAGAATGGCTCCAAAGCAGGATGAGGCGTGCTCTAACAATTATCTTGAAAATAGGCGCCATTAACATCCTTTAATGTTATGGCTCGCTCACTAGCATTAAAGTCTGGATCCCTATTAGATCCTCTGCCACCTACCATGCGAAAAGCAGCAGCAGAGGTCCTTGGTCCCCCACTACTGGACATCTGTAATAACTCACTTAACAGTGGGATTGTTCCTGTGGAGTGGAAACAGACCTTAGTGGTGCGGCTCCTAAAAAAAGCTACTTCGGACTCTGATATGCTGGTATACTACCAACCTATTTCCATCCTGCCTTTTTCTGGAAAACATGTTGAAAAACATGTCAACATTTTATTATCTGGCTAAGACATCTCAGTCTGGGTTGTGCCTGTTTCAGAGCACAGAAACAGCCTTTGCAACAGTGATAAACATATGAATGCTGGCGACCAAGCGCAATGTGGGGCCTTAGAGCTATTCGATCTGCCCACAGCATTTGAAACAGTGTCTCATGACAGCTTACTATCTAGGTTGAAGGAGATTGGCATAACAGGAAAGGCACGTGAATGGTGTAAATCGTTTCTACAAGGGAGATCGCAAGGAGTCTTCCTACCACCCTATATGTCTGAGTTTAAATATGTGAGTCAAAGACTGCCACAGGGATGAGCTCTGGGTCTGACTTTTTTTTAACATATACACATCTGCTAACAGGTGAAACTAATAAAATCTTTTGGTCTCTGTGAGATGAATTATGAAGATGACACCCAGTTGATTATCACACTGGGTGAAGCGGCTGAAACCCCACTGGAACCATTTGCCAACATATGGCTGCATTACCAGAGTGATTACATTAAATTACCTAAAATTCAACTCAGACAAAACTGAAGTGCTGTGAGTGAGATATCCCTATATCCATGATCTTAGGCCAACAGACGTTTGGCCTACTTCCAGGACTTCTTCTCCTTCACCTGCCAAAATGGTAAACAATATAGGGATACAAATGGACTAAGAGCTTTTTTTAGAGTGTCAGATTAATCACCTTGCATCACATGCTTCTTCCTTTTAAAACAGCTGAGAAAGGTCCTGCCTCATTGTAACTCCCTCTTTTTAGGCCTTGATGCAGGTCTTTCAAAGAAACTACAAAGAATATGAAATGTGGATGCCAAGTTAGCGCCTGTTAGTCAACGCTTGTTTGGCCAGGTTCTTCTTTGACTGGTGCCCTCAAAGCTCTTCATTGGCTGTCAGTGGGAAAAAAGGTGATTGTTTAGTTCACTTTGTCTAGTCTATAAGGCTATCCACCTTAGTGGTCCTAATTATTTGGAGGCTCTCCATTTATAATCAGGTGGAGCTAATTTGGTAGTGGTTCCTCGCTACAAACATGTTCATGTGGGGGAGGTGGGGTGGGGGGGGGAACCTTTACAAAACTTGCCTCAAAGCTTTGGAATCAACTCCCAGTGCCTCTGTGTCTTTCACCCAACCTTCTCAAATTCAGAAGGGCCTCAGAAACCTGGCTTTTTCCTATGGAACAGCTGATGGGTAATATGCAGAGATTCCGGTACTTTTTGAAGTTACATTGAAGTCACTGTACATCCAACTAAGTGAGGGGACCAATAGCTCAACCCTCCTATCATGATGGAGGGCCTTTGGCCTGCTGGACTGAAACTGATAGGTGAGCTGTTATCATCAGTACTTATTGATACCTGTGTTGAGAGAAATCTCATTTAGTGTGTTCGGCGGGGTCATAAATTAGCTCCGGAGGGATTTTTTTAAGGGTGGACATGAGGGGAGGACTTAGCCTTCTACAGTTGGGTTTGGCAGAAGGTAGGGCGGACAAGCTTCCTACACGGTTGATCTAATGTGATTTCTGTAACTGCCATTTGCATTACACCTATGATGACTGTTGTTCCAAAAGTGGAGAATTCTGAACTGATGTCCCTACTGCACTTGAAAATGTTAATAAAAAGAGTAATTTAAAAAAAAAAATCCTGGCTTTTAAGAATGAGTTGGCTCCATAATATCGCTTATAACTTCCAAGTACTAACCACAGTCATCTAGGGCTGTCTGTTTTCTTCTTCTCTGTTGTTCTCTCTTTCCTGCTAGCATTCCCAGCACCAGGACACCCAATGGGGTAGGAGCTGTGCTTTATGCAATTGTTAACATAACATACAGTGCATGTTTAAATCTATTCAATAACATAAAAAAAAATGTTGCTGTACCATAGAGGTCTTTGCATGCCCACAACAGCCTTACTACAACAGGCTGAGTGTGGACCAAAAATGACAAAATGTGCATTTATCGGTACTGATAGCCATCTTGGTTATGCAAAATAGATAGTAAAACATTCCACTGATAAGGTCAAACTACTCTAATTTAAAAAATAGCACCTCTGCCACCCCTGCAGCTTCCCACAATCTCCCCATGCCATTCCCTTGCCTTTGTCGCTAAATGAAAATTGCTGGACAACCAGTTGAGACCAACATTCATGGTTGTTAGACCTGGCACCATTAGCATGGGTCTCCCCTATATTTTTGCCTTTGCCTCCTGTGTTTTTGCTGTGTGTTGGACTCCGGTTTGCTGGTCTGGATGCTTTGGGAATTTTGCCACTGCTGTTCAGTGCCAAAGTGCAAGTGCTCCCTTTGTAAATTGTTGTTATGGATTGGTGATTCCATGTTTGGCATATTTGATTTACTAGTCAGACCCTAGTACAGTGCACTGTGTTGTGCCCAGGGCCTGTAAATCAAATGCTGCTAGTTGGCTTTAGCACTGATTGTGCCACCCAAAGAAGCAGCCTGCAAATGTAAATCTGGCTTCCCATTGCAGAGCCTGTGTGCAGTCTGGTACTGCCATGTCAACTTGGCAAGTGCACACACTTGCCAGTCCCTAACCTTCCCTTTTCTTACATGTTAGTCGGCCCTAAGGTAGGCCCAAGTTACCCCTGTGGGCAGCGTGCATTGTATGTGGGAGGATATGCCCTGATGTGTGTGGCATGTCCTGATAGTGAAATACTGCCAATTTCGTTTTTTTCACTATTGCAAGGCTACCTGCTCCCATAGGATAGAATGGGGAGTTTGTTTATAACATCTTTTAAGCATAACTACCCCTAGGAACAAGGTAGAAAAGAAAGTTTGATATTCCTGAACTCAGAATGTTAAAATGCATCTTTAAGTGAGGGTGATTTTTACATTCTGTGTTTGAAAATATTACTTTTAGAAAGTAGGTGTTTTCCTGCTTGGCCATCCAGTGTGCCTCTGCTAAGTTTGTGTATTGCATGTCTGACTTTGGATGACAGTGGCTCCAGGGAACCTGATGAGTCAGAGCTGGGCTGAATAGACCTGGGCTGCATTTAGAGTAGTGGGAGGAGATTTCCTTTCACTTGAATCGGCCTGGTCTGCCTTCCACAATTCTGTCTCCACCTCCTGCCAGGAAGCTGCACCAGTGAGGACACAACTGGTTTTGGCTAGGGACAGACACTCTCTGCCTTCGGAGAACAAACGATTTTACTGTATAAAAAGAGGGGCCCAGACCCCAGACTTTTAGACCACTTCTGGGAAATCAAGCTTTGCCAAGGAGAAGAGCTGGGGAAGTTGAGAAGGAATACTGCCCCTGTGCTGCTGGCTGTCTGGGGTTGGCATGCAGTGGCTACTTGCTGCCAAGGAAAGAAGAAACGACTTTGATGTTGCTGTGTCCCCTGCTTGAAGAAGATCTCAGAGGGCTTGAAACTGAGCTTGCCTCCTGTTCGGAAGTCTCAGGGACACAAAGACTTTACCACCAGCTCCCCTGAACTGCCTTGCTGGGAGTTCTGACCTGCAAAGAGGTGCCTGCTGTTGTTCTGGACCTCTAGAGAACTGTTTACCGCTGGGAGCTGGAAAATCAATGCAACATTGAGAAGCGTGACGCTGTTTCCGAAGCATTGTCGAAGAAACCATTGCAGCGCCTGCTGTGGCTGAAGGAATCACTGCATGCTGCACTGAGTGCAACTATCTTCGAAATCCGAGATCACTGCATTGACCACGACGCAAGCCCTTCTGTGCAGCTGCAAGAATCCACGCATTGTCCCGGATCATTGCATCGAGGTTCCAGGTCTGTCGCATCGTTGGGGGCGCAGTAAGAAACAGACACATGACCTCCCCTCGCGGTAAGAAATCGACGCATCAACTCCTCTCCGGTAAGGAACCGACACATCAACTTCCCTGCGCAGCAGTAAGGAACTGATGAATCACCTATCCCAGAATAAGGAACCAACACATCATCTTCCCTGAGTGTAAGGAACCGACGCATCACCTTCCCTTCAGCCCATGTTTACTTGTCATTGTAAGCTACATAATTATAGCTGAAGTGAGAAATGCAACGTTCTGTTTTAATTGATTTAAACGGCTTCTTCAATCATGCTCCGTGACCTGAACAGCCTTTCACCTACGCTGCTGGAAGCAGTCATTGTGACATCAAAACTCGACCGTAATAACTTAATGGACACTGTGATTCCTGTCATAACACAAATCTGTAATCTAATGTTCCGCACAGGAATTTTTCCCAGCCTTTTAAAAAAGACCCTATTAAAGCCTCTTCTGAAAAAATCTGGATTAGATAAAACGGAGTTGAAAAACTACAGGCCTATAGCCAACCTTCCGCTTCTGGCTAAAATAGCTGAGAAAGCCATGAACATTCAACTTGCGGAATTTATCGAGCAACACCACCTGCTCGATGAAACCCAATTTGGATTCCGCAAGTTTCATGGAACAGAAACGGCGCTCATCAAAGCGGCGGATGACATCCGACTAATCCGGGACCAAGGAGGTGCAGCACTGTTGGTGCTCCTGGATCTATCGGCCGCTTTCGACACGGTTGACCACAAGATCTTGGTCAACCGTGTTGAAAAGATGTGCGTGCAAGGCCTGGCTAAAAAATTACTGGCATCCTTTCTGGCAGACAGATCCCAGGCAGTCATCTTAGGACAATTCGAATCAGCCGAGTTGTCCTTGCCATGTGGGGTACCTCAAGGTTCATCCCGGAGTCCGACACTATTTAACATCTATGTGTCGGACCTTGCTAAAACAATCAAAGCACATGGGATGAACCTTACCTCATATGTGGATGACACCCAGTTGATCCTGGCCGTCAGAGATGATGGGGAAACAGTAGCCGAGAATTTTAAAGCAGGTATGTTGGCTATCGGACAATGGATGTCAGCAAACTGCTTAAAACTGAACTCCGATAAAACCGAGGTGGTAACCTTTGGCCACCTCAGCCCCACCTGGTCCCTGGCATGGTGGCCGTCATCCTTTGGAACCTTGCCGAAACCTACCACGAAGGTGAGAAATTTGGGCGTCATGTTTGACGACAACCTGAACTTTATGGCTCATGCCAACCAAACGGCCGCCATAGCGTTCTATAAATTACGCTTGGTAAAGAAGATCTTTCCTTTCCTCCCCAAAAATGTAGGCAAAACATTAGTTAGCGCTCTTGTCCTGTCAGCGTTAGATTACTGCAATGGCCTGTTCGCCAATGCCCAAACTAGAGTCATCAAGAAAATGCAGACAGTTCAGAACGCAGCAGCGAGACTTCTTTCAAACATTCCCAAATTCAAACCTATAACCAAAGTCTTGAGAAGCTTTCACTGGCTTCCTATCAGGAACAGAATTAAATTCCAAACACTGTGCATTGCCTATAAATCATTACACCAACAAGCACCTCAATTCCTGAGAGACCACTTGGTTCCATATATCCCTTCCCGGCCACTCCGTTCAGCTAAGCTGAACGATCTGATTGTTCCGCGGACTAAGTTAGTCAACTGGGGAGACAGACGTTTCCTGGTTGCCGCCCCAAAACTATGGAGCACACTGCCTCAATCCATAAGATCCAGTCCAAATCTCCTGTCATTCAGGAAGAAATTGAAAACATGGCTGTTTAACCTCTAAGAGTCTGACGCCAAGCCTAGGAGAGTTGTTAACAGTATAGCGCCGAGACGCCTGCGGGCATTTGTTCGCGCTTAAGAAATGCTAAAAATAAATAAATAAATAGTAGTCGAGTTATTTATAATCAGTGACTGACTGTGTCACTAGTCGCCAACTATAAGGAAATTAGAGACATGCATTTTGAAAGGGATTACAGAAACCCAGGTATTATAAATACCATGTATCCATGTCCTTGAATATCAGATATTGAGCTTTGGCAAAATTATGATACTGCTAAATAAAAATCAGATACTATACGTTTGGAGCCATATGAAATAAAATGTCATAAGGCTTGCCTTAGGACCAGCACAGTTGCTGTTTTGTGCATGTGTTTGCATAAAGTTTAGTAACAGTGTAAACGTGGGGTCATGTGGTATGTGTGCACATGTGAGATTGTTGTGGTGCTGCGGACTGAGTAGATGATAGCTGTAAAAAAAATACTGTTAGGGAGACTGAGAAAGTGGGTCACAATGTTACCACTATCCTTGAATGAAGATGCTAACTGGACATCACCATTCAAAAATGTTGACAAGAGGTGGACAAACAAAGCCTGGTAGTAGGTGGCATCTCTAAGAGCTGTACATTAACAATGAGGAACTTCACAAATAAGAGATGTCGCCCACCTGAAAATAGTCAATCTTGTGTGTGGACAGTCTAGTGTTCATGGTGCAGTCTTCTACACAACTTAACTGTTTAGAAAAAGCAACCCACGTGTACTGTGGCGGTGTTTAGTTAGCTCACTGAGATGCCTACAACTGACAGGTCATTGATTATCATTACCTCTCATGAAAGGTAAGAGGAACTGAAATGTAACACCATAACGCCCAATATGTGCTAAGTGTTGTCCATCAGTGTTCAATCGCCCAATCACATATTTAAGTCCTTTCTGTACCTCACAGTGTCCTGCTCGCTTTACCATAAAACGCCTGTGTGCACTATGCTGTCCACTCATTCTCAAGCTCCAGCGGGTATAGAAATGGGTGGTTGTTTAGCACAAACACTGTGGAAATCAGCAGAAAGCAGAGCAAAGTAAGCCGTTTAGGACAGTGCCCTAGAAAATGTAACTTGACAAAACTTAATGCCCAGAGGCTGCCACATTTTTGAAGTATATCTTTGACGATCTTTTTGGTTAGGGTTTTCTTTGGGAAATATTTCTCAAATAGGGTGGTCCTTTTCATTTAACATTCCTTTGGTTAAGCATTTATGGGGAAAACATGATGTTTTTCAGTGTTAAATGGTTTACATGCATGTTCCCAGCAGAATAAATTCTGTCTGTTCCCAGTACAATAAATTCTGTCTTGAAGTCACATGGTTAATGCATTTCCAGGGGACCATGTTTGTGGATGAGAGTAGCAGTGCTGGAATAAGTAACATTCAAAAGAGGCTGCATTTAGAATGTTCGATTATTCGGGCTTTATTTTGACACTCGGCCTCCTGTTTCTCTATCGAATAAATACTTGCAAAGACAATCAGTCTGGCTTTTAACTGAAAGTGCCTCTTCAATGACTGGTAAATGGAGGCCTCAAATCACACTTCACGCTTGTACACTGTCCAACACCCATGCACTCTTTCATCCACTCGTCCACCCACTGACTCGATCTCGCTCAACCCACACATGCAGACATACACAAAAAAACAATGCAATGGCAGCTTCTATTATAAGCCGGACCTACTGGCTATGTCAATGTTTACTTCCCAAAGGAATACCACTGTACATACTAATGTAGGGTTTCCTTTCATGCTGGCACGACGTATGCACAGAAATTCCTATATCTCGACGAACTGTAAAAGTGTTTACGTTTCGTGAGGAGGTGTCCTTTACAGACTTTCACCAAAGAAACACAACAAACTCAAGTGAAAAATACAAAAAACAACACCCATCTAGCTCCCCTGTCCCACTGAAAGGTCAGCTGCAGCTCCTGGAGCCCTCAAACCCTGCAGTAACTCGAGAATGGGGCCAATGTCTGGCAGTACAATGTGAGGAAATACTGCGCTCCAAGGCTAATCCCTTGTTAGCATTCTGCTCTGAAAGGCTCAGACGCCGCCTTGTTTCCTCTGTTTTTCCTGTTCCAGCCCAACAAGGCTAGTGTGTATGATCAGGAGCACACGTTTGAAATCAGCAGTCCTCCGGCGCGCATTATCCGCTCACTGAGAACCGGCCTCTCTTTCTGTCACTGGGTTTCTGCCATTGTTCTCATTGGCAGCGCTCTCTCAGCTCCCCCTGTTTTCAAGCTCTTATGGCTTCCCGTTTCAAGAATAAATACTGCGTCTCATTGGGTGAGGTCCACACCCACCTCCCGCGGCGACAATATTCTTATGTTAATACGTGCTTTGCACTGTGGGCGCAATATATCAACCCGGGGATCAGGGGCTGATGGACCAAAGAGCAGCCGGCATCCTTGAACCAACAGGCAGAGTTTATGACCTAGTGCCAGTCCTGATGAAAGACCATTCGAGATAGTACAAGGCATTGGCAATGCCAATAGGCCTGGCTTCAAAGGAAGTATGACAAGCAGGGCTGGACTGGCCGTAGCAGGCACCGCTCATTTCCCCAGTGGACTGGTGGGGGGGGGGGGGGGGGGCGGTTTTGTTACTTGGGGCTGGTTTTGCAGCAGATCTTGTCACTAACATCCCCCACCCCCCTCTACCGGGGAAGGTTGAGCAGTAATCTTCCAGGGCTGGTTGCTGTTCCCAGTCTGGCCAGGATTACAAGTAAATAGCAGGGGAATGGATAGGTATTTGCCTAGAAGCAAAGACCATAGAATAATGTTGCATGTAGGTTAAAAGGTCAGGGGACATTTGACTGTCAAGCTAGACCTAAACATCCATGTAGGTAAATGCCAACCCTCCTACCGTCTGTGCTGCTGCCAGAAAAAAAACACCATAAATGATCTAGTTATCCAAGGCCCTCTAATAGCATTACAATGTCATGTCTGTGCCCCTGCCAGGCTCAGGCAGCTGGATAAATAAACAAAATGATCACAGCTGTGTGGAGCCCAAGCCCTTTTTTTTGTTTGAACCACAAACCGCTGATCAATCAAAATATGTACTCCTGGCTCCCACAATGTGGGTGGAGCCAAAGCCCTTCACCTGGTGATTCTCACATAATTGCCTGGCTGCACTGTCAAGCCAGACTATAAAAACGTGACCCTAGTCCAAACGTGAACACAATATACATTGCTAAAAGTTGTGGGCGCTGATCTAATGCTGGCCAATGTACTTCGCAGCACAGAATGCGTGTGGTCAAGACTGTCAGAGTCTGTTGCACTGCAGCTACGTGGCATTACTGGCTTAACAATAAAACAGTTTTATACCTCTTTGACCATTCATTCTCTGTGTAGTGGAGGCGTTCACACTTCTTCTCTGTCATCTTCCACTATCACGTCTATAAGTATGACAAGCAAGTGTGATTTCTGCTTCTTATTGTCCTCCTCTCACCTAAAATATTTGACTCTCCTACAGTGATTTGACCAAGAAGGGACATAATCACATAGCCTGAAATCTTCCAAATTGAAAACAATCTTTTCCAGCCTTCTGTCACAATCGCTTCAGGCACCCTATACCACTGCTCTTGATACAATGTTAAATATTGGTTTAAGAAAGCACAAACAAAATGAAAAACGTGGTTACAGATTCCAAAAAAATAAAGTTAAAGACCTAAAAAAGAAACAAAACCTACAAAATATAGATATTTAGCGAGATTAAACTACATAACCAACTGTACACGATCAGCTCTTCTGAAACGTAGGCACTCAAAGAGCTTATGGTGGTGTTGTCCTGGTGGTCTTAAGTCCGCTCACCGGGGATCAATCGACAAGGGTTTAGTCTCTCGAGCTGAACTATCAATTAAAGGTGCAACTGGTAGCACAGGTTTGGACAGGGCGAGACGTACTAGTGAGCCACTTCAACTTGTCTAACTGTGAGGGAGCTGGCATAGCCCATTCTTGATCTCAAGGGTTTTCCATTTTCACATAAAATCATTACGATCTTTCTGAGTCTGAAACTGTTAATTTAATTTACATTGGTCCTAACATTAAAGAAGAACAAGAAAGTTTGAAATACTTCCAATGCTATGTCAGGGATCCCACATTTTGTCCAGCATTATTACTAACCTACCTTTATTTGTTGAAATGAAGACATCCTTAAAATGTTTTTGGCTTAGCATTCACTTTATCATATATGACTGCAGTGTTACATTGTATCTGAAATCCAAATCTCATACCACATCATGGAGTAAGGCTTGACAGCTTCACCTAGCTTCACATGCGGAGTCCCGAGTACAAAAGTTATAACTTGATGATCAAATTGGGATGCAATGATATCTAAGCCATGGGATACTCCTAATCGGTGTATATCAAAACTACCTCTGCAAACAGAAGGCATAAAATCTATTTTCACCGGTCTTTTCATGATTCCTCAATCGCCTACGCTAAACTAGGATGGAAAATGTGTGAGCTGGAGATTAGCCTCAAATCCATTAAGGATTTAACACATAAGATACATTTGGTAGTTCGATGGTATCTTGACCTTGTTGGAAACATTGCATCAGTAGCCAATAAATATGCAGGGAGTTTCTAAAACCTTTGCCTTCTTTAACATTGCTGGTCAAGAATGGCTCCATCTACTTTTGTGAACAAATTATCTGCTGTGCTAAGACTTGGAACCTTCAGTCACAAACTGGGATCTGCTGGCTTTCCCACATAGACGTCTGAGATTAAAAGAGGATAGAAGGTTTGCTTTCTAGGCCCCATTCTGGGGAATTCCTTGATCACAAGTGGATTATGAGATGCCCACATTTCCTAAAGGGGCCAACCGGTAAAAGATGTTATGATAGATCTCAAAACTCCAGCAGACATCATCAAACAAAGAAGCATTATAGAAAATCTTTTTTTAGTGATTGCTGGCAATGTAGGCCTGGGTACAGAGACTGTATTTTTCTTTTCACAGTGCTGTTCCTTCAACTTCACAAAAAATCTTAAGGACATCTTATTTAATAAATAGTTGAACCTTAATTTTTCCTCGATGTCTACTTCCAGCACAGAGGGAGTGTTTCTTTTCTTGTTCATAGGATACAGTACGTGATTCTCAATCGGATACCTAGAGACAATTAGTTGTCAATAAAGGGCTATCAAAATAATTAAATGATTATACCAAAGGCTCCAATGATTATGGATGATGCTGTATAACCATTGATTAGGCAGCCCATGATTTATCCAGCCCAGTTTAGTATTTACCTTATACTTCATGATTCCAGTTTAAAAGGAACCAAGGCCTCCATTGATGTGGATGATATATGGTACTAAATAAGGATATACATAAGATAAAATGTTTGGAGATAGACTTGGATACTCCAAATCGAGTAATGACTGTCGAATTAGGATGATTTTTTATCCTGGAAAAATGTAAGCGTATGAAGCCTGTTCTAAAGAGATGGTACTTAGTCTCTCTCGATGAGCAGCTACAATCCAAGATGCTCCCACAGATCTGATCTGCAACGTGATCAAACAAGTAGATATTATTGGCACAATTACCCTTTTTTTTTAATTCCCAGCAAGCGCAAAGGAAAAAAAAAATCACCAGAAACTCTGCAAAAATACCCAACAATGTCATGTTTGAGAGAGGTTTGGCTATTGGATGTCTCCATGCTTTGAAGCAACCATTAATCATCATAAGACTTTGCTCCAGGCAAAAGAGAAGGAAAGGCGTAAAATGGAGAAAGAATGAGTAAGAGAAAGTTAGAAAACAATGACAAAGGAAAAAACAGAAGTTAAAATAAATATGCAAGAGCAGGGGTGGCTTCTCCACTAGGGCGGAGGAGCATCGCCGCACCGCTTTCTCGCAGTGCGAAAAGCAGAAACATAAAATGCTAATATCTTTCAATTATTACCATTTTATGTTTGGTTGCGGGTGGGTTGGTGGGTGGGGCTGCTCTGAGAGCAGGGGAGGAGTGGTGTTCCTGCCCACTCCCAAGTGCCCAAAAACTGTTTGGTCAGCTCCCTGAGGCCGCCCAAACCAGTCAATCACACTCTGCCCTTCTCCATGCAGGCTGCAATGCTGCCTACAAGGAGAAAATGGCCTCCTCATAAGCCGCTGGCTGGGTGACGTCTCGACCAATCACAATGCTGCTTGCAGCATTGTGATTGGCTTGGGGGGGGGGGGGGGGGAGCCTGGCTGCCTGCTTCTGCTTCCTGTTCCTGGAGAGAAGGAGAGCAGAGAAGACGTGGAACCATGCCGGCGGAAAGGCACGTTTAATTATATATATTTTTTATTACATTAACCTCCCTGCGCGACCCCCCACCCGTGAGTCATGCCGGCTGCAAATGAGCAAGAGTGGACAATGAGTGCAGGGTATTAAAATCAGGGCGCAATTAATTGGTCAACGTAAGTGGATAGAGATTCTCCACTAAGAGAGGGGAGGGCATTTCCTTTTCCTTGAGGTGGAAAGAGGCTCATATATAAAGTGACTGGATGTTAAAGGCCCAAAACCAAGACATTCTACAAACATAAAAATAGGACAGCAATTCTGCACAAGGGCACAGAATAGCAGTGCCCACCAACACAGAAAGACAACGAGTCATTTAGTGAAATTAAGAGTGCCATCTGTGTTACCAATATGTCTTTCTGTGAGGGGCAGCTAAGTAATCCTGCACTGGAACACATGAAAACTTGCCTTTCTCTGTGTTCAGTGAACCATGTCAGAAAACCCTGATCTGTGCCAAATTTACTGCAAGTTGCCAGGGCAAAAATTGGGACAGTTCCGACAAATTGAGGACTCTTATCAACCCTGCTCAAATGTGCCCCTTTTATTGGAAACTCCTACTTGTGGTATCTCCTTGCTGGTGCCCAGCTGCTGTGACTGTTCTATTGCATTTGGGGAAGGAGGAGGGCTTTGGTGTATGGCCTGGCCATAGACCTCATCAGTGGCCACAGCCTTCGGTGCACCGTTAAAGACTGAGATCAGGTTAATGCAAATTGAAGCTCTGTGCCCATGGACGTAAATTCACCAAAATGCCAGTGATAGCGGAAGCGACTTCACATGCCCCTTGGCCTTCACTGTCACTCACACATACATATGCTTATACATACACATACATTCAGAAATACACACACTCTGCCTACACAGGCACACATACACACACTCTCTCTTACATAAACACACTCAAACCCGCAAGCACCCGCACACAACATGCATACATTTGAAAGATTTGTTTTTTGCCTACCTCAGCTGCCAGAGGAAGTCATATTACAGCTATTTATGCTCTATTTTTTTTATTAAACTAATAGAGAATGATGCAATATTATTTACTATTTGTATAATAACAAATAGACAAAAAATAAGGTAAATGAAGCCTCTACCACCGTCCATAAGGACAATCTGCTTCAGTTCCTGACATGTATTTTGCCACTGCTGACACTAGGGGTTGCAGAGGCAGTGCCAGGGGTCACAAGGAGCATGCCAGGGGTCGCAGCAGTGACCTCTGGCAATCCCAAATGACGTCAATGTCACTACCCAAGAGTTGCATCTCACGGGCAGACGAAGTGTGCAGCTCCTTTGACTGGGATGGAGCGGAGTGCAGTGAAAGAGCTAACGTCCTCCTTAGCCAGGAAAATGGCGCTGGAGGGGGTTATAAGCAGGAACCTGGTCACCTTACATGCCTTTGTTACTAAAGGGTGTGAAAAGATGGTGTATTTAACCATGCTGGTTAAACACACAAGGGGGCCTATTATGGTAAATGCGCATTTTCATTGTTTGCGCCGGGCGTACCTTTAAAAACAGAAAATACGCCCTATTACCATGAATGGAGGCAGCAAATTCATGGGACAAACTGAGCAGCTGCTTTACAGCCGCTCTGTTTTTGCATATTGCCGGCAGCAACCCGCCTGCACTTTTGAAGGGGATTCTATTACAGGATCGGAGGCTTCAGATTATGCTTCTCAATCTTTACAGCATATAACACAGCAGCCAATGAAAATGCATATTTTCACAAAAAACAGTAAATAAACTTCATTTCCCATGAACACACATGAGCATAGGCACGCCCCCATAGTCCATAAGAACCCCCTGCGTGCTCCCATCATCCTCTTTCTTTGCTGCTCACAAGTCAGAGTTAAGTGCACCTCCCCTCGGGTCCCCTCAACCTGCTTGTGGTTTGGGATACTGTTTGAGGTTTATATTGCTATGATTTGATGTTATTGCGGGATCTTCCGCCTATAATTGGGGCTAATTGTGTTGCCATTTATTATTGCTGTTAATGTATTTTGTTCTTGATTATTGCACTTTCTGACTTTAGCTCATTATGATCTCGCTTTGGGCCTTCAGCTTCGGCTGTTATTTTCCGCTGTAGAGTGTTCGCTTCAGGCACTGATTACAACGGTCTTTGACCGGCAAGGGGCCGTTGCTCTTTTCAGTGGAGCCCGGTACCGGCTGCCCTAGGGTGCGCATGGGCTCCCCTGATATGCCCTGACGTTTAGACCGGGTGGCTCTCGCTCGACGCGCGCGTCCCAATAGCTGACCAAATTGGGCTATTTTTGGTAGATTTTGGTCGCTTTTGGGCTGCGTGCCTCGACGCGATACCCTGGCTTACAGGAACGCACGTGCTCACACGTTCCACACACCAACGTACTCCTTGTTCGATCGCCAGAGACTTGGTTGTAAAATACTAGAGGCCCAGGGTGTGCACACGCTCAGGAGATTTAAGGGCCGAGGTCACTGACCCACTGGACTACAGCTTTGCTGAGGGGGTTTGGGTAACGTTGCCGGATTGTTTCGTATTAGTGTGCTTGGGCTGACCCCCCCCATTACCCTCCCAGTGTGAGACATTCCAGAGTGTTCTCCCGCGTACCGCAAGGTGTTGTCCGCACCATGGAAGATTGGGTACAGTATCCGGACGAAGAAAATGCCGGTGGGGAGGAGATGGTTAAAAGACAACAGGCCGCTGTCTTGGAGGACAATATTGTGGAAGCGTTGGATGCCTCGGTCCAAGCTTCAGTGAATCGAGCTATGGAGACGAAAGTCCCTCAGACAGTGCAGCAGGCACTCACAGTGGTCCTACGCCCTCTATGGAAACAACTAGAGGGCTTCGCGAAACGCCATGGATACGACAGGATGAGAAAAGGGAAGCAGGCAGCCTCCACTTCCGCCGCCGCAGGTTCGGCCGACCAGCAATGGCCACATTCTCAGTCGTTGGCTTCCCTGCCGGCGAAGGGGACATCGGACCACCCCCAGGCGTGTGGTAAAGCGAGATCCAAAAGATCGGCACCAATGGACACCGATACCACCACCACCAATACCGATACTGATACGGACACCGACACTTCGGTGGAACAACCTCCCGCTTCCAAAAAGGCCAAGGTTGTCCCCAAAACAACTGAGGATAAGGTCGCCAAAACCTTCAACTTTGATCCTTCGGATATCGTACACCCGCGGTACTCTGACTGGGTCCCGCCGCAAGAAGTTTCTGATTATCTCCATGAGAACCTCAGGAAGAGCTTCGATAGGTCCGTAACAGGTTGCGATCGGAGTGTCCTCACCCAGATATCCCGGATGGGGTGGTTGACACTCCAGAGATAGACGCCAGTATGCTAACCTTCTTGAAGAGGTTCTCGAAGGACCCCAAAAGGGGGCTGGATCGGGCTTGGCGGGGATGCCAAGATAAGTTGCTCGATGTTGTAGGGCCTTTGGCAAAAATCTTGGAGATGGCCCTGGTGGCCAAAGAAGGGGCATCTTTGGTGGATCTGGACATATTGGCAGGCTGGGCTCAGCGCGCTATTTGTTTGATAGGCAATGCGAACTGCGCAATCTCTTCCGAAAGACGCAAATCCTTACTCTTACGGATGGATAGCAATCTGACTGAACTTGCCGAAGCTGAGCCAGGTCCTCTGGCAGGGGGTTTTCTATTCGGAGACTGCTTCGTCAAGGACGTCACTAAATACGTGGGGACCTTCACCGCCTTGGATAAGGCATAAAGCGGGATAAAGCGAGCCCTCAACCAAGGGGTTTTCAACAGGGCCGGGCGAGACGGGGGTCGCTCGTCAGGCCAAGGTTTTCAGCAAGGTTCCCAAAGAAGAGACTTTGGTCGTGGAGAGTGGGACTCCACCCGTGGTGGCACCTTTTACCCATCCAGACGAAGGTTCAGCAAAGGTCGTTTCCAGTCGGGAAACAATAGAGCGAGCTTCAAGTAAAGCCAAAATACCGGTGAGTGTAACAGATGTTTCTGTACTTCCATTAGGGGGGCGCACGCTGCATTGTCTGCCGCAGTAGCAAGCTTTGACTCAAGACGCTTGGGTGCTGCAGACCATTCAAGGGTTTCAGCTGGAGTTCTACTCTCGCCCAACGCAAGCGTTTCCCCCTCCACCTCTCCATTTTTCCCAACTAGATCACAATTTCATAGATGAAGAGGTGGCGGACCTGCTGCAGAAAGGCGCGATTGCTCAGTGTCAGACGGGCCATCGCGGTTTCTTCAGCAATGTCTTTCTTGTTCAGAAGAAAGGGGGTGGCAACAGGCTAGTGCTCAACCTCAAAGAGTTCAATCAATACTTGACGTACAATCATTTCAAAATGGAAGGTATTCATTTGTTAGCAGATTTATTACAAGAAAACGATTGGTTGGTCCGTCTGGACCTCAAAGATGCATATCTTTCTGTACCGATTTTTCCTCCACATAGCAGGTTCCTGCAGTTACTCTGGAATGGCCGTTGCTACGAATATTTGGCCCTTCCTTTTGGTCTCTCCTCAGCTCCCTGGTGCTTCACCAAGGTGAAGAAGCCGGTGGTAGCCTATCTCAGAGAAAGGGGAGTGCGACTGATCATTTATCTGGACGATATTCTGATCATGGCGCAGCATCAGTCCGTCCTTCAGCAGCAGTTGATCATGACTACTACGCTGCTACAGGCCTTAGGGTTCGTGGTAAATCTGAAGAAGTCGGTGATGGTACCGACACAGGTAATAGAATTCCTGGGATTCACGATCAATTCTCAGACAGCGCAACTATGTCTACCCCAAGCGAAATTGAGGGATTTGAAGAAGGAGATTGTGAGACTACTGGACAAACGAATGGTCACGCTAAGAGCGCTGGCCAGAGTAGTGGGGATATTGGCATCATCTATTCAAGCGATATTCCCGGGGCCTCTGCATTACAGGGCCCTTCAACGTCTGAAGATCAAGCACCTTCAGAGGGGACTCTCATATACGGACTCGGTCCCTTTTTCGGAGGAAGTCCGAACCGAGCTTCAGTGGTGGCTAGGCCACATGGACGCCTGGAATGGCAGGGCGATCTTCGGATCACAACCAGAGGTAGTAATAGAGTCAGACGCCAGCAGGTGGGGCTGGGGCGCGCGCTGTGGAGAAGTTTCTACAGGTGGCAGATGGTCAACGCAAGAGCTAGAACTTCACATAAATTGTCTGGAACTACTAGCAGGGTCGTTTGCGATTCGCACGTTGTCCCCGAAAAAGACATCTTGTTGCATTCTCCTCCGCCTGGACAATGTGTCCGCGGTGAGGTATATCAACAAGTTGGGCGGCACGAGGTCGTCTCTTCTTGTTCAAATAGCCAATGACTTCTGGCATTATTGCCTCCAGAATCAGATCTCAGTAATAGCAGAATACATCCCTGGTCAGGCCAATCAGGTGGCGGACTGGAATTCCAGACATTTGAGGGATTACAGCGACTGGAAGCTGCTTCCCCAGGTTTTTCACTGGCTAAAAGCGGTTTGGGGTCCTTTTCAGACGGACCTATTTGCCTCCAGATTGACTTATCAAATTCCCCGGTTCTTCGGTTGGAGACCGGACGCGATGGCGGCAGCGACCGATGCCTTTCTGCAGGATTGGTCTCAAGGAGTTCAATATGCCTTTCCCCCGTTCTTGTTGATTCCCAGAATGATGACTCAAGTGATCAGACAACGGGCGGAAATAGTCATGGTGACTCCGTGGTGGACGTCACAAGCGTGGTTTCCCACGTTGTTACAGTGGAGTTGCGATCGTCCACGGTTACTACCGGACTCGAAGTGGTTGCTGCAGGGCCCTTGTCAGGAACAGCATCCGTTGCTGTTGGAGGGCAGGCTGTCGCTGATGGCATGGAGGCTTTCCGGGAACAGTGGCAGTTGCCGGGAGTTTCGAGCGAAACTGCCGAGTTCATCAGGCAGGCATGGGCACCTTCCACCAGGAAACGTTACTCCGCAGCCTGGAAGAACTGGGTGGATTGGTGCGTAGGACGACACGTGGATCCCGTGGGGGCAGAGTTGCCGCAAGTTTTAAACTTTCTGTCAGAGAAAGCTGCCAACGGCTTAGCGTACCGTTCGGTCAATAATTTTCGTTCCGCTATCTCGGCGGGGCATGCCCAGGTAGACGGGAAACCGGTAGGCATGCATCCTGTGGTTTGCAAGTTATTGAAAGGAATTAGGGTGACTAACCCTCCTAAACCCAAGTATACCGGGTTATGGGACGTTTCTTTAGTGATCTCGTTATTTAACAGTTGGCCGATCAATGCTCTTCTGTCTAGAAAACAATTGTCGGCGAAATTGGCCATGTTGCTTTGTTTATCGTCTTGCAGAAGGTCTTCAGATGTGAGAGCGCTCGACGTAACAGGTAGAGTGTTTACCCCGTAAGGGGTTTCTTCACATATTACAGGTCGTACTAAAACATTGTCTCGACATATTTCTTACAATTCTTCCCTGATAATGAAAAACTATGTGTGGTCCAATGTTTAAAGGTTTACGAGGAATGTACCAAGGCCTTGCGGCCTCAGGGCTGTACTCAGTTGTTGATTGCGATCCAAAAGCCCTTTAAACCAGTTGCTGTGGCCACTATTGCCAGATGGCTCCGCTTCATTATGAAAGAAGCCGGTGTTGATACACAGATCTTTGCTGCTCATTCAGTGAGAGGCGCTATGGCGTCAAAATCATATGGTTTGGGTTCTACTATCCAAGATATAATGCGTTGTGCAGATTGGTCTTCTGAATCAACGTTTAAAACGTTTTATTATAAGCTGGTGGGAGATATTACTTCAGTGGTATTTAATCAGCGTTAAACTAGCATAATCTGAAGCCTCCGGTCCTGTAATAGAATCAAAAATTTGCTAGCATTCGCGACAAGAATTTTCAATTCTATTAAGAACATGGAGGAGAGGATTATCCCACCCGGCTTAATGTACAGTATGTATTAAGTTTACCCACCCTATTATTCAGTGATTACGGTGGTCTTATCCTTTCTTTCAGGATCTGATAAGAAGTCGGATTGAACGACGTTGGATGTCAGGATGTTAACCTGCAGATGTTTCTTCCACGTTGGAGGAGTTGTGCCTGTTCAAGTTTCGTTGGACTTGTTTCGCCTCAAAGAAAGAGGATGATGGGAGTAGGCAGGGGGTTCTTATGGACTATGGGGGCGTGCCTATGCTCATGTGTGTTCATGGGAAATGAAGTTTATTTACTGTTTTTTGTGAAAATGTACATTTTCATTGGCTGCTGTGTTATATGCAGTAAAGATTGAGAAGCATAATCCTCGCCTCCGTGTCCTTAATAGAATTGAAAATTCTTGTCGCGAATGCTAGCAAATTTTTGATTATAGATCCCCTTGCAGGTGGGTGCAGTCAGTGACTGCTCCCGCCTGCAAAGGGGTGCTGGGCAGGGCCGGACTGGCCGTAGAGGGCACCGGGCAATCCCCCGGTGCGTCGCACGGGTGGGGGCCGATTTTGGGCCCCTGGGGGCCGATTTTGTTACAGGGCCTTTTTTGCAGCATAGCTGCAAAATCGGACCTGTAACAAAATTGGCCGAAAACCGGCCCTGGCAAAGAGCTCGGCGGCACCGAGCATTTTGCTTGGGAAGGTTTTGGTTCCCAGTCCAGCCCTGGTGCTGGGGGTCCATGGGACCTCCTTTCCTCCCTCCAGAGGGCTGCCATCAAGGGACGCACTGAAAGTCACTGCCTTTTAGATGGCACAATCTCAATGCACCTCCTGAGGACTTCATTGCCTCTAAGCCCCCGTCTGTAATACAGCGCAGGAACAGAGGCCAAGGGATTCCCTCATTTGCATGAGGCACGCCCCCATGCAAATAAGGGAATGCCTCCAGCAGATAGTGCTGGCACTTTATGAGTGCCAGCGCTGTTGGTATTACAGAAGGGGCCACACAAGCGTCTGCGCCCCCTTCTGTAATATCAAAGTGGCCGTGGGGTGTGCAAAGTGAGCCTGTTGCGCATCTGGGGGACTTTATGTAATACAGCCCCAGAAGGAAAAAAAAGCAGGAAAACAAAAAACTCTTTAAAATACGACAGGCTCCTTTTGTTTACTCTGAAAACTACAGTTTTCAAATAGAACTATATATAGGGAACATTAATTATTTCTACATAGTAACTCTTGTTTTTCACCTTTAACTGTAAGGTTAAATTTGTTTCCTTTAAAGGGAGCGATATGATTAAGCTGTGACATTGCTTCCTGTGACGTTACTACATGTCTGGTGCACTACCTATGCTAGTTAACCCCCTACTATTTGTTTTAGGAATTGTGCATAACAAATGCCATTGAAGAAAACGTGCAAGCAAGTATTGTCTTATAAGAAACACATCACAGGCTTGGTGTCATCTAAACAATAGCTATGGATTTTCACATAACGTGTACAAAAAATCTTTAAATCTTCTTGGTTTACAGGTGTAAATCTTAGGGATTACGTCATTCCGATCAAACGTGGCAAATGACACACCGGAATTACATCACTCCTGTGTACGTCTGGTTTGAAATCTCTGCTGTGTGAGCGCATGTGCAATAGCCATCTCCAAACAAATGTATGTCAGGCACATGGAAACACCAATGCAACCAGGTGCACACGGCCAATATGGAGAAAAGCATAACCACAAAAAAAGAAACGAAACATCGAGCACATTGAGTTTTGTCTTGTCATGTGGCCTACATCTAAACTAATAAACCTACTCCTTTTATAACCCACGAGTATCCATACTTCACATAAAACATTGTTTCTTATCTTATGGAGAAACTGCAGATATTCAAAGTGACAGCCTGATTGGAAAGGGACAGTGTCACCTTGGGGAACTACTAAGGCCCCACAGAGGCACAGACACGCATCCGAGATATGTGTGTATTTATATGTTATTTCAGATAACAGACAGACGGACACTTGTGGTTGCAGTCGTATTTAACATATTTCGCCAGACTATAGGAAGGTGCAGTTTGCATCCATAAGGAACACAAACAGCTTCTTCCCTTCCCACACTCAGTGTAATATCAAAGGCCCAGTTATCCAGATTGTGGTGCTCTCAACTGCATATGAACTCCCAGTGCTGGATTTTTTAGCGTGCCAGGGCCTTTGTAGTAAGGTGAATGTTCCTCTCCTTCTCAGTTCTCTTTCTTCCTCTTGCTGTTCAGCCTGAGTATGTGTGGAATGTTGTATATGTCATGGAATGCTGAATGGGTGAAGTGAATCAGTTGGTGTCTGCAGGCGGAGCAGCAAGAGACTGCTCCTGGTGGGGCGTACTTACAGAGATACTTACAGGCCTACTTACCATCTTGGCTACAACATCATACCTCTGTAACTTATACTTCAATAAAGCTTCTTGCAACCTACCACCTCTGGACTTCTTTACCTTTGTAACATTGGCGACGATTTGGACTACAAACCCTGCGTGGATTCATATTCAAAGGATTTACTTCTCAAGAAATTCTTCTACAGCAACTTATATACTCTCTGCAACTACATCAAAGAACCCAAGCTTGAACCATCTTCGTGTTACCTTCTGGCAGCCCAGGAGTCAACTGTCCTACAGCAGTCATAGAACATTCTATGACATCAATGAAGATTCTAAGAGCTCACAGGCTGAACAAGAAGGAAAGACAGGGTGGAAGAAAGCAAGAGGAGAAAAGACCTTATAACAGCCATCAAAACTCATCTTTTCCCCTCACCCTAAGTGCCTCCTTCTGGTTTCCAGCCCCTATGTTCTGCTTCACCTCTTTGCTGAGGCAGCTGTGCGCTATGCAAAACATGTTAACATAACATATGTTGTTTGAAACATAAAAACTTTGGCTTGCTGAACTCACAGCTTTTAAAATGCTGACAGCTTCCTTGCTCAGCCACACAGGGTAGAGGACGTCGTCATGCAGGATGGACTCGAATAGGTCATCTTCATTGTCGGCTTCGAAGGGAGGTTGTCCGGCCATCATTTCGTACATCAGCACCCCCAGGGCCCACCAGTCCACGGAGGGTCCATACTCGAGCTCCTGGAGGATCTGCGGGGGGAAAGGAGAGGTTACAATGAAACATGAGGTCCATCATCTCTGGTCAGATGTTTCATCCTGGCACTGTGCTGCTACGCGTCTCTACTTGAGCAGTTGTGAATGCTCAACGGGGCACTAATATGAGATCATTGCCTGCTGCCCAAATGATATGTCCTTATCAACAGGCGAGTG
This sequence comes from Lissotriton vulgaris, assembly GCF_964263255.1. Taxonomy (NCBI): domain Eukaryota; kingdom Metazoa; phylum Chordata; class Amphibia; order Caudata; family Salamandridae; genus Lissotriton; species Lissotriton vulgaris. The sequence goes on from NC_141694.1 coordinate 1,614,720,854, forward strand.
TGGAAAATAATGGTGGAGCGCAATTTAACTCATGATAATGCTCTAGAGAACAGTAGTTTTCATTGCTATGTCTGCAATGTCTACCTAGAAGGACCGCAACTGTCTAAAAAGTTACATATAAGCAAATTCATGAAAAATATATAGATCAAAAAGCAAAACTGAAAATTGGAAATTTTGAAATCTGAAGGCATTTGAAATTGGAGAGACAGATTAAGTTGGAATCCTTATGTTGATTCATGGGGGCAACACAAGTATAGCAAATGGAATTTAGTACAAACGATTGAGGCCACATTTGAAGCATTGGGGTATGAGCCGATAAACAATATGCATTAGGAACAAAAAAGACAAAGTGATATGCTAGAGTCCAGCATATCGCTGCACATCTTTTGTCTTTCCGAAATAAATTACATTTTTAAAACTTACATTTTCATTGATATTAAAGACCCGATTTTTAAATAATGTTTGCTTGTGAATTTAGTAGAACATGACATAATTTGCGCATTTTTTGTATGCATACTTGTTTCTATATTTTTGTGTACTGTTGGGTTCAAATCGCAGACGTTGCTAAGGTGGGGGCCACTGGCTTCCGACATTGAATCAGTGGGGTCCACAGACGTCAAAAGGGTAAGAACCACTGCTTTAGGACATTCATTAATACCAGTGTGGGGTGTGCTCACGCGGAGAGTTTAAGAACTATTACATTGTGCCTGCCGTAGCGATCGTGAGCAGTCCTTTAGTACAAGTTAACGCCCGTTTTCTGAGTAAGCTGCTTGGCCAAAACAGCCTGGACATTAACCTACATGTCACATAACATTCATTCTCCATATTTTAACAGTTAATGTATTATATATTTAATCATAGCACAAATAATTATGCAGACACTAAAAGCAGAACATTCACGAAGCATTTGCTTAAAAGGCATCGACAACCATACTTTCCTATTGTACAATGACAAGCTCAGGAAATCGGGCAAGAGGTGTAAAGATTGCACAGAGGTAGCCTCAACATGGATCTGTGGCTAACCTGAAGCCAGCAGCAAAAAAGAAAAAGAGATTTCCTTTGGACAAGTGACTAGGGACTTCTGACCTTTCCCTTTGAATGCAGTTCAATATTTTCGTCGTGTTCCATCATACATTCCTGCTTCTGCCTGTTGAATTAGCCTTCATACAGAGCAGGGCATCCCTCGCATAACTGCAGGCCTCTGCCCTATTCCCAGTATTGTTAGAAAGAATTTTATTTATACACTCAAAACTGCAATTGCGAACCCTAGCAGCAGGATATAACTTGTCAGGAAATGCCTCCCATTTGAAGAAAGGTTACAAAGGATGTCTGGCGAATAAAGATTCTCTACAGATATTTTCTGAATCTCTTATAGCATACTTCGCACCAGCTTTTCTTTAAAAAAAAGAAACATATGACTGACAAATGTGCATAAAGTTGCTACCGCCATTTAAAGATCTCTTTAACGCTGGGCTGCTTTATCTCTGAAGTAAAGTGGTTTACATAGTTATCTTAGAGTCAGTAGTTAAGGCCCAGGGCAGATGGTTGTAGGGGTGGGTGAAATTTGCATAATTTGCTTTTGTATAAGTATGCGAAATTAAACTAAATTATGCAAAATGCAAAACCAGCATTTGGTGCTATATTTAAGAAAAAATGCGTTCCCACATTCCTTTTGGTTGCAAAAAAGCGTTCCACCCAAAACAAAAGCCCCTTAAACAACAGACACTCGCATTCTGGTTGTTCACCTTGTTCCCGTACACTTCCACAATTTTTTTTCCACAAACATAATAGCAAAATTTGGGCATTTTTTTTGCGTAACAAAGCATAACAAAATGCTACTAAAGTTAAACAAGATCGCCCCCCTGCAATGGAAACTTCGCCTGGGTCTATTTAAGACAACATTACAAATATTCAGTAATGCAGCTAATAAAGGTAGCTCCCTATAAGCAAAGCCTGCAATGTAATAGGCATTGGAAGATTGAAAGCGTGTGTGTCCAATGGAGATGTATGGTGCTACAATTGTGTCACATGTATTTTACTTACAGTAACTTACAATTGTTCACTGCATATGGGGGAGTTGATTACATAAAGGGTGGAGTACTTTGCCGAATACTCGAAGGACTTATGTGTGACCGGGGCTGGCACCTACCTGACAGACAGTCTCCCAGAGGTGATGGGACATCACCTAAAGTCTTCAATTTCTGCTGGTGGAGCAGAGGGCCTGCCTAATGTTTAGAAGCCAGTTTGCCTGCATGTTGAGAGGGGGAAAGAGTCTGCCTGACCCTGCAGGAGGAGAGAGTGTCCCGGAGGAGAAGCCTGTGTGTTTTTAGAATAGGCAACACCTAGAGAAAGTGGACTGCCTGGGAGAGTGAACAGGGGTAACCAATCTTTCATGTGTGTCCCCAGAACTTGTACTGCAGTTCCTGTCGAGAACTGCGCCTGAAAGACTGCCCAAGATCACACCATCTATGTGCCCCATGCCCACTAATCTGGGCAGTGATTTTGTACTACCGCCACAATGATGTGAGAAGCAGCGACGTTGCTGGGGGAGACCCGATTAGCTCTCCCTCAGCAGCTTATTGGGATATACAGGCTGCAAATGCCCTACGCACACATCAAGGGGTTACAAATGCCTTAAGATGAAATTTGTTTGCCTAAACCCTGAAAAGGAGTGCAACTACCATGCTGAGGGATTCATCTGCACTGACACAGAGGCAATTTGCAACTGTTTTTTTGTAGAATCTGTCTGGATTGACCTGGATGAGGGGCGCAACTGCTGAAGACCCCAAGATGGCTCCACCAACGGCTGCTGAGCCACATTTCATGTGTGTCACTTGGAGGCCGCGCACAGCGAAGAATTGGACATGCTCAACTTCACTCCCTGACCGCGCAGAAGACAAGTATTTCGGGTCCCCATCTACCGCATGGATCATGGAGTGCAACGACCACAGGGGGGAAGAATCATTATCAAAGGGAATAAACTGCATCTGCCAATTGGACTTTGGAGTATTCAATACTGCTGTGTGATTACAAGTGCTTTCTCAGTGGAACATCTATAGTCACCTGCAGCATCAATGAAAGGGATCCATTTAGAATAAGGTCACTCTCTGTAATGCTATCTGGTGTCAGACATTGAGGATGGCCGCACTATGCTTTTGTAATTTGGCTTACTGTGCAATGATCCAAGTTGAAGCAGCATCTTTTTTCATCACATGTAAATGTGAAGAGAGAAGGGGTGAGATGCTTGCTGTGGAGATGATCTGAATGCAGGTTCGGAGAACCTGGGGTGGTCAGGTGTGTGGGCTACAGGTCCAATGCCATGGTCTGGGGTTCCACTACTGGGTCTCTGCCTGTAAAGGTTGACTGGACTATCAGGCTACAGTGGAGCACCCAAAGCATTTAGTGGCTGCACCCATCGAATGAGAAGAAACCTTGAACAATTAGTATGTATAACCTGGGAAAAGTGATCTAAAACACATGGATCAGTTGCATGTGCCCAGGTCTGGGAGTGTTGTCTCCTTTGTTCACCACCCAGGCTTGCCTCAGCCCTGCTGAGCTGATACTGTCTGGTTTGACAAGGAGACTTCACTCTTTCAAACAACCGTCATCATATGAAACGACACGCCAAGTATTTAAAGTTGTACAAATGCTCATATGATCTTTTGAACCTAATGCTTATGTTATATTTATAACTCTTTACTCTGCTTGAGCCAATTATTGACCTCATGTTCTGTTCACTCCGAATTTTTTGTATCTTTTTGTCTCATCAACTATTACTGAAATGTAGATGCCATATTTCCATCACCTTTGTTTTTAGTCATAGTTATGCCTGCTCTAAGGATGCATATTTTCTGTGAGCTTTGACCTCCCAAATTATTTATGAATGTTATATCCTCTTTATTCACCTTCTAAAATGCCTTCCATGGTAACTCCCCTGCCTTTCACTGGATCTATTAATGCCACAAATGAGAATTCCCCTCTGGCAGTAATGCACTGTGTCTTTCTTTACTATGCTCTCTTTTTATTGGTTTTCTCACACTCAAGCTGTGGTTGTTTCACTCTACGTGAGTCAAGTGAGACCTTTTTTGGGTCCTATCCTTCGGCAGTCAGTGACTACTGGGTAATATCCTGTGTTCGAACAATCATGTACCACTGGTGTGACAATGGAAAAATACTGGTGCAGCCAAACTGGATCACCAAGTTACTCCCATTTAGCGCTTGACTCTCTCACGTATTAAAGTTTAGGAATTAATGCATACTCAAGGTGGTGGAGTAGATAATAAAGTCAGATTCAGAATGAAACAGTAAATAATAGCCAATAAAACCATGGCCAACTCCACAATGGAACTCTTCAGAACAGTCAAGGAATTCTCCAACCCAACAGCTATGGAGAACACCATCCATCCATCCCTCCTAAGATCTCTGCTACACCCTCTCAGACTACTTCCACAGCAAGATTGCCACCATCTACGACAACTTCGACCCCCAACAAACCACCACTCAGCCAGGACGATATCAAACAACCATCTAACACCAGTTGAAGAATCATCACATGGTCTCCGCTCATCACTTAGACCACCATCGCAATCATGTCGTTCATACACTCTGGGACACCCACTGACCTCTGTCCCAAACATCTCTTCAAACTCAGAACCAACCCAATCAGCACAGAACTCACCAGCATCATGAATACCTCCACCTCCACAGCAACCTTCCCTGACAGATGGAAACACGCAGATGTCTGACCCTTCCAAAAAAAACTCTTGGCCAAACCCAGCGATCTCAAAAATTATCACCCGATCTCCCTGCTCTCATACACAGCCAACGTACTCAAGAAAGACATCAACAACAACTCACTAAACACCTAGAACAAAACCACTAACTCAACACCTCACAATCAGGATTACATGACAACAACAACACAGAGACTGCGCCAATTGCTGCCACAGATGAGATCAGAACTATTTTCGACTACGGAGAAACTGTGGCCCTGATCCTCCTCAACCTCTATACTGCGTTCAAGACCATCTCCTACCACACGCTCAACTGCAGACCCCACAACATCGGTATATAGCAAAACACCCTCAAGTGGATCACATATTTTCTTATAGGAAGCACACAGAGCACCCAACTGCCTCCCTTCACCTCTTCACCCAAGGACATTATATGCAGTGTACCCCAATGATCATCACTCAGTCCCACCGTGTTCAACGTCTACATGACCCCCACATCACTGACGTTTTCAGATCCCACGGACTCAACTGCTACCCAGTTTCCACTTAACAAATCCTCTCACTCACGAGGACCCCTCCTCAGCCAAAACCAACTTCGGCAACACCATGCCCAATGTAGCCAAATGGATAAGAGACAACTGCCTCAAACTCAACTCCGACAAAGCTGAAGTATTAATCTTCTAGAAGAACATCTCCTCATGGGACCACAGCTAGTGGCCTGCAGAACTCTGACCTACACCCACACTGACCGACCCTGCACGCAACCTCAGCATCATCCTCGACAGCCAACTGACTATGAAATGACAAGTCAAGGCAGTCGCATTCTCCTGCCTCTACACCCTCCGCATGGTTCGCAGAAACTTCAAATGGATCCCAATCAACACCAGAAAGACCGTCATGCAGGCCCTCGTCACCAGGCACCTCGACTATGGCAACACTTTCTATGATGGAATTTCATCCCAGCTCCTCAGAAGACTCCAGATCATACAGAACACTGCTGTCAGACTCATCCTGGACCTCCCCAAACGAACCTACATCACCCCCATATCACAAACCTCCACTGTCTCTTCTTATCGAGAAGCAATGCCAGTACAAGATCCTCACACACACCTCCAAAGCTCTAAAAGATCAAGGACCGTCCTACATCAACCATCGACTCAACTTCCATCTGCCCTCAAGACACCTGTGCTCCTTCTTTCTCGCCCTCACATCCATCGCAGCCGCTGTGGGGGGTGCTCCTTCTACTGCATCGCAGCCAAGACCTGGATCAACCTGCCCCATCACCTTCGAACAGCACTGTCCCTGGTGGACTTCAGAAAGAAACTCACGAACTGGCTTTTTGACAGAGACATGGCACTCTCAGTCCCCAGATATCCCTAGGGATGACAGTGCTGTGCTATAAAAATGCTGATTGATTGATAACATTAAGGACTAGTCTGTGCTTTACTTTATAAAAATATCTGAGTAAATAGTTTGGTTAAAAAATAATATACAGAAAAAGTAGAAGGCAGTAGCATTTCTGAGGCTCAGCTATGACCCCATATATAAATATTTCATTTAATTGGTTCTTAACACTAACACTTTATTTCTGACAAGTTTGACTCTGTGGCTAATGTAACTCTATGGAGCTTGGTTCATTTGATTCAGTGTTTTTCAGAAGAACTCCTGTCTCTAGTTCTTAACAAGATCTAAACAATCGCAAAAGGGTTTTAAACATTGCAAGGGATACAATTGTGAGTAGTCAGCACCTAACTCTGGTCCTGGACAATGCTTAAGTACCCTACTGTTACCAGGGCTGGACAAAAAAGTATTCTGTCTAAAAACAGGAAAAGGTAGTCTCATCCCATAAATGTATATCCTAAACCAGCACCCCAACGAACAGCTAGGAGCCCACCCAGCAATACTTATGTGGCGCTCGCAGTGCTTCAGGTGGAAATGTTTTGGTGGCCTTGGTCCGGTCACCAGTGCTGAGTTAGGGATCAGTCCAAACAGGTTCCATCTCTGGAGCTAAACTATCAGTAATGGGTGCAACTGGTAGTCCTGGGTTGGGCAAGATGAGGCATATTAGTGCACCACTTCAGCCTAACTAACTATGTGTGAGCTGGCATAATCAAGTCTTGGTCTCAAATCGAATGCAAGAATTTTCCTTTTCATTTTAAACCATTAATGTCTTTCTGATTAGATCTGTTTGAGACATTGCTATTGAAGAACTAGAAATTATAAATGGAGAGTTAAGTTTATTTAAATTGGTCCTAATCTTTAAACACGATTTTATGAATGTTTCCAATGCAGTGTTTCGGATCCTGAAGGCTATAGGACATTAATTTTATGAATTTATCCAGCATTAAAACTGACCCACCTTTGCTATGTGTAAATGAAGACATCCTTAACATTTTTGGCTTAGCATTGAATTTATTGTGTGTGAATTCAGTGTTGGCCTGCATCTGGGATTCCAATCTTACTTCATCTTTTGGAGTAAATCTTGACAGCTTGACATAGCTGCCCTTGCGTAGTCGAGAGTCCAAAAAAGTAAGTTTCATCTACAAACAGGCACAGAATCAATTTTTACTCGTCTTTTTGAGGTTCCCCAATCATCTATGCTAAACTAACATAGAAAATTTCTGAGCTGGAAATTAGCCTCAAATCCATAATGGAATTAACACATAAGATACATCTAGAAGCTAGCTGTTCATAATGATTTGTAATCAAATGTCTTGAGATCAAAACCACTTCATGTTCCTGGTCATTAGAACTTCATGCTAGATCTGACCACTTCCTGTTTCTATAACGAAATGATTAAGTGATTCTGTGGGGTGCCTGACTGGGGTGGCCTTACAAATTCTAAGGGAGAAGAGTGCAACCCAACCAAAAAGCCACATAAAATGGATACTATGCTTCCAAATGTAATACAGTAAAACTAGTCAGTTTAGCTGCATGTCTGTATTTGCATTAAAAATGACTTGAGCATTTTCTGGAGTCCTATCTGATTCCAATACCCATAAAAGATGCATTTTACTTTTTGCTTCCCACTCTCATAGTTATTTTCACTTTCATTTGCTAGCTTTCTAGATCAGCCCAGGGACCCTTGTTCCTTAATGATGCTTGGTGCTCCTCAAATAAATCACCCACACATGCCTATTTAGGGGGAAACGAACAAAACATTTGGCACTATGATAATAATTAGTTCAAGATTTTATTTTTCAATCTGGCCTCTCCACCCAAGTACCCATTCCCATTCGCCCTCGTTGTCTGAATTTATTGTGACGAAGAGTGAATGAAGCACTTTGGTCCTTCACCTAGGAGTGTAGCTTGGTCAGTATGATGGGGGGGGAAGAGCTTCCGATTTTGCAACAATCACGCTGGGAAATCTTGTTAAAACACATTATATGAGAAGTAGGACATGAGGGGGGCTTAAGGGGCAGTAAAAAGAGAGAGGAGTGCATATTGGTATGGTACTTAAAATGGAATATTGTTCAAATTAACCAACAATTTTTAAGGCCTTCAAAACATAGACGAGAGAGTTTGTGTGTTTTTGTGTGCATGGACATGGAAAAATCCCAGGTGAAATCCAGCAGACACTACCCAACTATTTACTACAGAATACATTACGAGGTGGGGTGTAATACCCCCATACACCCCACCCCTTCCCCCGGAGCTACGCCTCAGCCTTACCCACTTTGACTGGTTTGTAAATTGCTGGTTCAAGAGTCTTCTGCATTGCATAATTTGCAATGTATTCCGCTTTCTCTTTTTAGGGGATTGTACTCAAACCGTCTTCCAAAGGTAAGCAGAACTTAATGGAATCCTTTCATGTTGCTCACAAGAGTTAACCTACTGTTTCTGTGGGACCAAGTTAGGTAATGGGGGCACAGTGGAATTAAATACAGATACAATATGCATACTCCCTTCTATTTTGTTCAGATTTAAGTCCCACCCACAGTTGTAGGTCCATATATACTTCTGCGATGAGTCACTGGTGTCTGCAACTTGCTAACTCTCATGCTGGGTTTCTTTAATAAAATAAATGACAATAAAATAAAAACATATTTTCAAGTGTTTTGGGTCTCCCTCGAAGTCCTAGTGACTAAAAGGGCACTACATAAAATATGTCGACAAGGTGTGCACACTAACTTTAGGGTGCACTAGGAAAAAACACTGGTAAGTCAATAATGGGATCTCTGAGGCTGGGATCTACAAAGCACAGCACAGGCACCATCCCTAACAAACACATGCTATGCCAGTGTGGTCTTACACAGGCACAGAAGAAGAAAGAACAGCCAGGCAATTGCGTGGTGGCTATGGCAAGGATCCACAAAACAAAGAACACGCACTTCCTCCCAACAAAATATAGCACCACATCCATTAACCAAATAGAGAATAGCAAATCCAGTTTGCATTGTGCTCTGAATATTCAATTGGCAGGCTCTGGGTTCGAAGCAAACACAACGAGATGCAAAAGCTCATTCCAGAGTGCAATCTTTGTAGAGCTGCAATCAATTTTCATTGTTTTGCTGTGTTTACACACCCCTTATGTATTATTTTCTTCTTTTTAGAAGTGGTCCAATATGCATAACTGTAATAATTTTACAGCTGGGAATTCTTGTTCTTTGGATAGTCATCAATTTGATAGGTTTCGTATAGATCTACGAATTCTGTCCCTTAAGTTGATCTCCTACTGTGATTTATGTACATTCTACTGGACAGTGGTGTGATGCATGACAAGTTCTATCTATTTTATCTGGATAATGTTTACATTAAAAAATAATCTGCAAACTGGGTGGGTTGTCTTGGGATCTTTAGAGTAAGCGGGTCATTTTAACGATGATTGCATTTCCCTGTATTGATTGTGGTTTTAGAAATTAAGATTGTAGGTGACCTGCGAGCATGCCTACACTAAAATTGTATTGTGGTGGATAGCAAGCTAGGTAGGATGGTTAAAGCCAAATAAACACTTCAGACCGATGATCCGACAGGATGAGGTGCATTGCAGCCGCGGCCGGCAGTGGGATACCTGCAGGGCGGTGACTTGGGGAGAGGGAGGGGCAGGGTGGGGGGTAGTAATGTATGGATTACGGAGTTCTACAGGTAAATAAACATTTAAATAAATAAAACTAATTCCGTTGAGTGCACTGCATAACCAAATGCGATGCAGTGCATGCAACGAAATTCGTTTTATTTATTTAAATGTTTACTTACCTGTAAAACTCTGTAATCCATACATTACTACCCCCCCACCCTTCCCCTCCCTCTCCCCCTCCCCCTCCCCACGTCACCGCCCTGCAGGTACTCCCACTGCCGGCCGCGGCTGATTTATTGTGGGATGAATAGATCTGAGGCACGTATAAAAACAAGGAAAGATACAGTAACAGTGACCTGATCCTACGCATGTGATGAGAATCAGAAAGTGATGTGTTCCAATGCATTCCTCTGACCAAACGTAGTCGGAGAACATGTGCTTTTGTTTCCACCTGGCTCTAGAGCAGGATGGAAAAAAATGGCACATGAAGAAGATCTACATTAAATCATCCACTATGTTTATAGTATCTGCTCATATTGGCCCCTGATGATGATAGGAGCAAAACTGACCCTTTAAGTTAACAGTAACTATGCCTCATTGGTTTAAATTTAAGACTTATGTGATCTCGTTGGAATGTTATCCATTATGCATAGACATTATTTTGGTCTACTTTTATGGTATTGATTTACTGTGCCGCTAAATAAGCTCAATCTCTTAAACAGCACATTGCTTGATCCACAATGAAGGAAGAGCAGTTACAAGCAAAGACAATGAGTTAACATTTCGGACAAGTCACATGGAGGGATATTGCCCAACTGCGGAACAGTACACTTGCCCCATAGCTGTAATCCAAGTGTTTAAACATGGACTGTCACATGGTGGCTGAGAGGGGTAAAACGTGATAGTCTATATTGGTGTTGCTTATGTGAACCTCCCCTCCCTCATTTGGGCACATGTAAATGGTGGTTGTGTTGTGAGTCTGAGTATTGAGTTGTATGAAGGTCAAAGGGCTTTTTTGTGTGGGGTAAAGCAATGTGCCATGAAACAGTATACATTGTGAAAGGTTTTCTGGTAATTATTATTTTCAACTCATTAAAAAAAATTAATAACATAAGTTAAAAAAACATTTACGCAAAGATCATATACCACTCATTCAGTGGCGATTCCTCTGCGGTGGCAGGGGACCATCACCCCACTGTCTGTCTCAGAGCCAGCAAATGTAAAATAAAACGATGTTCTTGCATCTTTTTAATTTACATTTGCCGGCTCTTAGGTGTTGGGAGGGGCAGGGCTGAGACATGGGAGGGCGGAGGAGGAGCGCTAGTGCACTTCACTGTCTAAGTGCTTATGTGTTTGGCCGGCGGTCTCAGGCCGACCAAAACACACATACACACTTAGGTTTCTCCAGCCCAGCTGTGAGCAGCTGGGCTGGAAAAATCCCACAGACTGCCTGGTCTGAGCAGGGCGTCTTTCCTGCCTGCTCAGGCCAATCACTGCGCCGCTCAGCAGTGCAGGGATTGGATAGGGAGTCTGTCCCAGGCGCTGCTGGGACCAGCAGGCAGGAAGAAGAGAGATGGACTGACGAGACACTATGCTGGAGCGGCCGGCAGCAAAAGGTAGGTTTCATTTTTATTTTGTATTTCCGGTACCCCCCACCCCCGTGCGACGCCTCTTGCACGACCCCACCCAGCTCACCACCCTTCGTTTACGGCAGCCGCCGCTGAGCTCATTTGCATCAATGCTGCATATCGACCATCCATCATTCCCAATAGTCTAGTGCTCAGTTTCTTCTCTCTGCTTCCAGGTTTTCTTTTTCGCGATATTGCTTCACCCTTCATTGACCAAAGCAAGAAAGTAATGTTACTTTGTAAACTTTTAAATCCAAGTATAAATTACAGAAATTCCTTAGACTGGAAAGGAAGAGTGATACTGGATGCTTCCACAAAGGCATGAGGAGCCATCTCCAGTCATTGATCCTGTTGGTTTTTGAAAGTCTGGACCACGCTGCTGTAAAGTGTTAACCAGAAAACCTTGGGAGCAATGTTCCATTCATTGCCAGTGGACTTGACAAAAACAGTAATGCATATAACTTTGCCACAAAAGAAGCTGTTTTAGTACTTGTGAATGGTCAGGATTCCTGCATGCATTTTCCTTCACATATAACTTTGTCAGAATTTGCTGCTGTCGTCACTTGATGCTCTTGTCGAAGTCTAAGAAAAAGAAGAATCATCGAATTCTTCACATTTAGACTTCTACAAGATGAGAGTTGTGACTCATATAAACTAGAGACATCTAGGTTAAAGAGAACTAGGAAGGAAGAAAGGAAACCAAAAAAGGCTACTTCGAAGGCCTCGGAGGGACCTCTGGCGCTCCTTTCCTACACATCTGATAAGAGGTGTGCACAGCCTGGTGATCCGTGCAGCCACATGCACATTTACACATTTGTTTATGTTTTGATACCTGAGTGGGTGAAATGTACATCAGTTAAGTGCCTTGTAAGGGTGGTATTAATAGTTTGCATGGGGATGTCTAACTAGTCTATACACACACACAAGACTGAGCTTTCAAAGCAACTTTTTTTAATTTTTATTATTTACCTTCAAACAAGCGTGATAATTTGCCGTCTAATATTCTGCGAGAAGCCTTTATAGGCAGTTAAAATGCCAGTGTTTAAAAGGATATATGCTATAAAATTATCTGACATCTCAATGCCTGCAGACATTCATCTGTTGATGGACATTTTAGCAGGACACCAGCAGAGCAGTATGCAAGGAACCAAACTCTGCAGCCACCTTGGACTACTTGCATCGCTAAATAGTATAGACAGATAGCAATGCGGAGACTGACAGATAGGAGGCAGTTGCAATACCTTTCATTCATGGGATAAAAAAATGAAGGCTAGAAACAGGAAACCCAGTGGTGTTAAGAGCAGACAGAAATCTTGCAGACAAAATCAGCCTTGTCTCTTGATCTGATGATTCATTTCAGCATTTGAAGGTGGCCCCCTGGGAGAACAGCAATGGAATGCCCGAATGTCCATAAGTAGGTTTGCGATGCATAGGAATAGTGGACACGGAACACTTCTATGGATACGTTTCCATCCCGCTTGTATGTAGCTGGCCTTGAGTAAGGGTTCTGGGATTTCAAGTATCTCTAGATGCCCTGTTAGGATTGACACACATTGTCAGCTGAATGCAGCGCTTTCCAATCCTATAGAAGCCACAGCATCTTGGATCTCAATTAGTAGTATTCAGGGGTCGCCGCTGTGGTGCCTGCCTTTTTCCTTTATACACCAGGAAAACAATAGGAATCTGCTATGTGAAGTTTTTACAGCTTTCATTTCCCCTAGCTCCTGAGCAGCAGATGATAGGGTGGGACACTGGATTGTCACCCCATAGTGCTGCCTCTGATGACTGACGCCACATAGCTCGTATATTCGGAATGATGGTATTTACACTCGTCTGGTTTTGGTCCTGAATCAAAGTAACCTCTGTCTATTGTTATTACTTTTTATGTACTCATCTTTATGTATTTTACCCCTCATTTATTATTTTGAATTGCAGTTGTAAATATTATCCTGTCATGCACAGTATTTTCCCTCTTTTAAGTATACAAAATGTTCAATAAAAGAATTCAACATGCTGTCCAGCCATCCCGCCCCAAACCAATTACTTCATAAACATGAGCAGATGTTCACAGGAATCTCGGAATGGAAAATAATGCTACTAAATAAATATGTTCATCACTGTTTTTGCTTCAAAATAATGGAGCATGATTTTGAAAAACAAATCACAGTGCTGAAGAATGGTTTTGAGTTCACCCTCTTTGAACGACATGAAGAGCTGCGTTAGGATAATTCCTCAATTCACCAGTTTCGATGACTGAGGTTCAGATCCAAGTCCCATACTTCTGTTACAATGTAATGTTTACACTTGATTTCCTTCCGCTACATAGCTGCCAGTATTTGAAACTGAAGACCAATCACATTAGTTGTTGTGATGCCTCTTTGCATTTTTCTCATGGTGCCTTGTTTCCCCTTTTTGTTCTGTCATTATGCTTTATTTTGTAATTTCCTTTGTCGAGGTTTTTAATATTCCTCCATCTGGAGTTATTTTCATACTTCTCAAAATGTCCCTTCCATGTCCCTAGTAGGGTTTGAAAACTGGCCGAGTCTTGCAAATGCATGTTCGCCCGTTGATACCCATTGCATGATGCATGTAAAAAACTAGTAGTGGCGCACCTCATTTCTGCGGGGCGCACTGCGTGGCTCAAAACTTGTTGCAACACTTAGCTCAAAACATGATGTTTCCTGGCAGTCTACATCCAGTGCACCCGCTGCCATTTTGAGAATTCGGAGTAAAATTTGTGAACATTATCAGACTGGAAAAGATACCCACTTATTAACGAACTGTCCATCCTCATCATTGTTGCGAATCTGCCCCTCCTTCCTTCAAGGAGAGTAATGAGTCCAAGAAGGGTTGCTCTCCAGCGTTACACACTTCTAATGAGCACCGAGTTAGCCAATCCTCTTCTCAAGAGCAATTGAGTACCGAGGTAGCCAATCCTCTTCTCAAGAGCAATTGAAGGAGTTCCCCTCATTGGTGTGTGCTGGATGTAATTTTCTTCTGCACGGTTCCTCCACCGGTGTACATCCGCACACTAGCAATTGATGCAGTAGGGCTGAGTGTCATTGCCTAGCCTGCAGTCAGTAGCTTTTCTAGCCATGCTCACAGTCCTCTTCTAGGGCACCAAAGACAGCTTCATAATAGAAGTTGTGTTCTATATTTAAACATAGCATGCAATGTGTAGATATCAAATCACCAAAATGTCATGAGTAGTGAAGACGTCAATATGCACCGTTTGACTGCTGGTGACTTCCCAGGGATAATCAACAATTTACCCAGGTAAAGAATTCCAAAATGATCAGCAGGGGACAAAAATGAAGTAGAGCACAGAGGTTTGTTAGACGATTTGGGCGAAATAATAATAAAAAAAATAAATGGCTTTAGAGCTTAAGGCGATAGTATCAATTGAATGGTAAATGAAATTCCAGATCCTGAGAGTACAACCCAAAAAAATATTGGGTTGGTCTGATTTTTTGACTGAAAAGTGTCGTTTTGAGCAGGAGAGTACCTGAGTTTGGAAGTTGGTGTGACCCTCCCCAAAATCTTCAACTTGCTTGTAAAAGTGAGTATGACTTGAGTTTAACGTGTGTGTATTAAGCATGCAGGTTTTTAAGTTTATCTGCCATGAACAGGGATGTTGAGCGCAGTACAAGAGTGATGCAACCGGAATGGCCAATCCCTGCCGCATCCAAGAAATCTATGGGTGGAACAAGGTGGGTGGTTTTTGGTATGCCAAAGAAAATGGCACTGCTACAGTCGAGTCCTAACAGTACTAGTTGGCTTATATATTTGAGACCTTGTTCTGGGAAGAGAGGTTTGATTCCATGAATCAGTGTAAATTAATGATTGTTGCTGTTGGACAATGTGTTAATATGTTTCCAGAGGTCCAGTCGAGAGCCAAAAGTGATGCCAAGTGATTTAACACTGTAAATGACGGAGAAAGTGCAGTCTAGGATGTTGCTTGATTCAAGCCAATCCTGAACTAGGGGAGAGCAGGTCTGAGTCCACATAAAAAGGTGTTCTATTTTATTAGCTTTGAAGTTAAGATGATAAGCAGCCATGAAGGCTCGTAAAATATTAACAATTGAAGCAACCAGGGGAAATTCCAGTTCAAGAGATGTTCAGGTAGAATTATGTGTCATCTGAAAGCTGGTGGTGTGACATGTCATATTCTCTGATACCAAAACCAATTAGGTCAAGATAGAAATAAAAGAGATGAAGACCTAAAACTGACACTGAGAGACTGGCTGATGTGCAAGAGCAGGACTGGTAAAATGCTAGCAATTTGGATAATTTGAAAGTGATTAGTTAAGACTTGAATGAATTCAGAACCTTGCCTTCAAAGTCCATATATTCATTTAGTATATTAATAATAATATAATAAATAATGGAATGTCACAAGCCAATAAAAGGGCTAATAATGTCATCCGGCAAGAGCCACCTTTGTACAGAATATTCGGGATATCATCAATAATTTGAAGGATGGTGGTTTCAGTACTGAAGCTTACTCTAGAACCAGACTAAAAGTCATCAAAGAGATTATTGTCATTTAGAATTTATGGCTGTTGGTTATTTATTAAACTTTCCAGTAATTTAGCTAAAATGTCATACTGGAAATGGTATCAATATTATTGAGCCAATCTGGGTGACTTGACCCACTTTGACATTTATCTGCAAACTCTGCTTGCGAGAGAGAGATTATTCAGGTATGCCCAGTGAGGCACAAGTTTAGCACCAATAACTAGTGCTAGGTTAGATGGCAACGGGTCACCTGCAAGATTGGAAGGTTTACTTTTAGAAATATTGGAGAAATTCTATCTTTGAAATCATTTTGAAACTCGCGTGATTGCTTGGACATTTTCTGCACATGAGACAAGATGTGGAGATTGAAAGGGACGGACGTGATTGCTTCAAAATCTGTGACCGTGGAAATATAAAGCGACTGCATTCTTCTCATTTCTTTTCAGGCTCAATAAGACTAACGGAGGGGAAAAGAGAATTGACAGATTTAGTAATCTCAAAGAGCTTCATAGGCCTGTTGCTGGCCATTTTAATGTACTTTTTGGTGGATAAAGATTTGGAACCTAAAATAGGTTTTCTGTGCGACCTTCTGGCTGCACAGAGGTTTTTCAGGTTAGCCTTAGAAGGATTAAGAAACTAAGAGTGCACAAACAATTGAATTAGTCTTTTTCTGATCCTTAACATCCTTGATGTACCAGGAACCAGAACTCTTACATTCATTTCCTCTTTTCCCTTAACATTGACTCGCGTCCAGATCCTCGGAAAGCCAATGGAGACTCAAAGCAAAGCTGGTAGCGATAACAATGGTGTTAACATCCCATAAATCGTGAAGCCACATTTTTTCTACCTCACAGGTTGTCCAACTGTACTGATCCCATTAAAAGTAATTTAATAGTGCTCAGACCAGGCAGCGGTGATTGGGTACTCAACTAAAATGGAGGCCTCTTACCAATAATTAGATCCGGAGTGGCTTCTTTATGTGTGTGGGGTTCAAACAGTTTTGGATCAAGGCATTCTACCGTAGGAAGGAGGTGAATACTGATGGATGGTTATGAGTAGGGATATACCCTAGTGAAAGTAAAGGTTTAAAAAAATATGTGATTGTTGTTCACCAGTATGTGCTGAAAGTTTATGTTGAATGTTCAACAAAGTTTTTCTCACCTAGGGAGTGGTAAAAATGAATTGTGGTTGATTTGGTGCCAATGAACTTGATTTCAGCTGTTTAATATTGAGAAGCCATACAATCTGGAAAAAATGACCTGGCAATTACCTTAATACAAAAAATTAACTTGGCGAGAAAGGACGCTCTGTAACACTACTGCAACAGATCTTTAACAGTAGGTATACTTTATCTATCATCAACAGTGTGCGCGCCACTACTGATTGTGCTTGGCTCAAAATAAAGCGGAATCTTTTTGCTAACAAAGTCCAGCCAATCAGAGACAAATCGCACGCTGTTTCCACACTTCAAAGTGCCTCTCCAGCTAATGTCTCATTGTGAAAAGCAAACACACATCTGATAATATGAATCCACAACTATTCCCAGCTGTTACAGGGTCAAGTTTCACAAAGAAAGACTCTCAATTAACAGCACTGACACAACGAACTCACTAAACCATCAATCTGAAAATCATTTACAGTCATGTCAATCAATGTATTTTTTCTATTCACAGAATAATGTGCAAATGTATAGAATTGACTGAAAATCAACTTTAACAATGTCTCCTTATGTGTGTGCACTGCAAATATCCAGCAAGTCATTGATAACCTCTTGATTAGACACTGCTGTCCTTCAATCAACAGATCTTCATCAATACAAACCAGTACCAATCATCATATCTTATATCCTTAACATATGAGAGAATACAATATAATAGAATTGTAAACCAACCCAGAATACAAATATGATATTGAGAAACTGTGTGTCTATATTCCAATCAGCTAGAGGCACTAATATAACACTACGTGACACCTGCGACAATTTGTCAATCTAAATCAACAAGAACATTTATTCTTTATTGTAAACTTGAGCTCATTCAGCTCATCAAAATGCATTGTTGGTGCCAAAAGCCTACATTGCAGGCTACTATAATCATTTTTTTTTATCAGAAAGTGATGTGTTCCAATGCATTCCTCTGACCAAACGTAGTCGGAGAACATGTGCTTTTGTTTCCACCTGGCTCTAGAGCAGGATGGAAAAAAATGGCACATGAAGAAGATCTACATTAAATCATCCACTATGTTTATAGTATCTGCTCATATTGGCCCCTGATGATGATAGGAGCAAAACTGACCCTTTAAGTTAACAGTAACTATGCCTCATTGGTTTAAATTTAAGACTTATGTGATCTCGTTGGAATGTTATCCATTATGCATAGACATTATTTTGGTCTACTTTTATGGTATTGATTTACTGTGCCGCTAAATAAGCTCAATCTCTTAAACAGCACATTGCTTGATCCACAATGAAGGAAGAGCAGTTACAAGCAAAGACAATGAGTTAACATTTCGGACAAGTCACATGGAGGGATATTGCCCAACTGCGGAACAGTACACTTGCCCCATAGCTGTAATCCAAGTGTTTAAACATGGACTGTCACATGGTGGCTGAGAGGGGTAAAACGTGATAGTCTATATTGGTGTTGCTTATGTGAACCTCCCCTCCCTCATTTGGGCACATGTAAATGGTGGTTGTGTTGTGAGTCTGAGTATTGAGTTGTATGAAGGTCAAAGGGCTTTTTTGTGTGGGGTAAAGCAATGTGCCATGAAACAGTATACATTGTGAAAGGTTTTCTGGTAATTATTATTTTCAACTCATTAAAAAAAATTAATAACATAAGTTAAAAAAACATTTACGCAAAGATCATATACCACTCATTCAGTGGCGATTCCTCTGCGGTGGCAGGGGACCATCACCCCACTGTCTGTCTCAGAGCCAGCAAATGTAAAATAAAACGATGTTCTTGCATCTTTTTAATTTACATTTGCCGGCTCTTAGGTGTTGGGAGGGGCAGGGCTGAGACATGGGAGGGCGGAGGAGGAGCGCTAGTGCACTTCACTGTCTAAGTGCTTATGTGTTTGGCCGGCGGTCTCAGGCCGACCAAAACACACATACACACTTAGGTTTCTCCAGCCCAGCTGTGAGCAGCTGGGCTGGAAAAATCCCACAGACTGCCTGGTCTGAGCAGGGCGTCTTTCCTGCCTGCTCAGGCCAATCACTGCGCCGCTCAGCAGTGCAGGGATTGGATAGGGAGTCTGTCCCAGGCGCTGCTGGGACCAGCAGGCAGGAAGAAGAGAGATGGACTGACGAGACACTATGCTGGAGCGGCCGGCAGCAAAAGGTAGGTTTCATTTTTATTTTGTATTTCCGGTACCCCCCACCCCCGTGCGACGCCTCTTGCACGACCCCACCCAGCTCACCACCCTTCGTTTACGGCAGCCGCCGCTGAGCTCATTTGCATCAATGCTGCATATCGACCATCCATCATTCCCAATAGTCTAGTGCTCAGTTTCTTCTCTCTGCTTCCAGGTTTTCTTTTTCGCGATATTGCTTCACCCTTCATTGACCAAAGCAAGAAAGTAATGTTACTTTGTAAACTTTTAAATCCAAGTATAAATTACAGAAATTCCTTAGACTGGAAAGGAAGAGTGATACTGGATGCTTCCACAAAGGCATGAGGAGCCATCTCCAGTCATTGATCCTGTTGGTTTTTGAAAGTCTGGACCACGCTGCTGTAAAGTGTTAACCAGAAAACCTTGGGAGCAATGTTCCATTCATTGCCAGTGGACTTGACAAAAACAGTAATGCATATAACTTTGCCACAAAAGAAGCTGTTTTAGTACTTGTGAATGGTCAGGATTCCTGCATGCATTTTCCTTCACATATAACTTTGTCAGAATTTGCTGCTGTCGTCACTTGATGCTCTTGTCGAAGTCTAAGAAAAAGAAGAATCATCGAATTCTTCACATTTAGACTTCTACAAGATGAGAGTTGTGACTCATATAAACTAGAGACATCTAGGTTAAAGAGAACTAGGAAGGAAGAAAGGAAACCAAAAAAGGCTACTTCGAAGGCCTCGGAGGGACCTCTGGCGCTCCTTTCCTACACATCTGATAAGAGGTGTGCACAGCCTGGTGATCCGTGCAGCCACATGCACATTTACACATTTGTTTATGTTTTGATACCTGAGTGGGTGAAATGTACATCAGTTAAGTGCCTTGTAAGGGTGGTATTAATAGTTTGCATGGGGATGTCTAACTAGTCTATACACACACACAAGACTGAGCTTTCAAAGCAACTTTTTTTAATTTTTATTATTTACCTTCAAACAAGCGTGATAATTTGCCGTCTAATATTCTGCGAGAAGCCTTTATAGGCAGTTAAAATGCCAGTGTTTAAAAGGATATATGCTATAAAATTATCTGACATCTCAATGCCTGCAGACATTCATCTGTTGATGGACATTTTAGCAGGACACCAGCAGAGCAGTATGCAAGGAACCAAACTCTGCAGCCACCTTGGACTACTTGCATCGCTAAATAGTATAGACAGATAGCAATGCGGAGACTGACAGATAGGAGGCAGTTGCAATACCTTTCATTCATGGGATAAAAAAATGAAGGCTAGAAACAGGAAACCCAGTGGTGTTAAGAGCAGACAGAAATCTTGCAGACAAAATCAGCCTTGTCTCTTGATCTGATGATTCATTTCAGCATTTGAAGGTGGCCCCCTGGGAGAACAGCAATGGAATGCCCGAATGTCCATAAGTAGGTTTGCGATGCATAGGAATAGTGGACACGGAACACTTCTATGGATACGTTTCCATCCCGCTTGTATGTAGCTGGCCTTGAGTAAGGGTTCTGGGATTTCAAGTATCTCTAGATGCCCTGTTAGGATTGACACACATTGTCAGCTGAATGCAGCGCTTTCCAATCCTATAGAAGCCACAGCATCTTGGATCTCAATTAGTAGTATTCAGGGGTCGCCGCTGTGGTGCCTGCCTTTTTCCTTTATACACCAGGAAAACAATAGGAATCTGCTATGTGAAGTTTTTACAGCTTTCATTTCCCCTAGCTCCTGAGCAGCAGATGATAGGGTGGGACACTGGATTGTCACCCCATAGTGCTGCCTCTGATGACTGACGCCACATAGCTCGTATATTCGGAATGATGGTATTTACACTCGTCTGGTTTTGGTCCTGAATCAAAGTAACCTCTGTCTATTGTTATTACTTTTTATGTACTCATCTTTATGTATTTTACCCCTCATTTATTATTTTGAATTGCAGTTGTAAATATTATCCTGTCATGCACAGTATTTTCCCTCTTTTAAGTATACAAAATGTTCAATAAAAGAATTCAACATGCTGTCCAGCCATCCCGCCCCAAACCAATTACTTCATAAACATGAGCAGATGTTCACAGGAATCTCGGAATGGAAAATAATGCTACTAAATAAATATGTTCATCACTGTTTTTGCTTCAAAATAATGGAGCATGATTTTGAAAAACAAATCACAGTGCTGAAGAATGGTTTTGAGTTCACCCTCTTTGAACGACATGAAGAGCTGCGTTAGGATAATTCCTCAATTCACCAGTTTCGATGACTGAGGTTCAGATCCAAGTCCCATACTTCTGTTACAATGTAATGTTTACACTTGATTTCCTTCCGCTACATAGCTGCCAGTATTTGAAACTGAAGACCAATCACATTAGTTGTTGTGATGCCTCTTTGCATTTTTCTCATGGTGCCTTGTTTCCCCTTTTTGTTCTGTCATTATGCTTTATTTTGTAATTTCCTTTGTCGAGGTTTTTAATATTCCTCCATCTGGAGTTATTTTCATACTTCTCAAAATGTCCCTTCCATGTCCCTAGTAGGGTTTGAAAACTGGCCGAGTCTTGCAAATGCATGTTCGCCCGTTGATACCCATTGCATGATGCATGTAAAAAACTAGTAGTGGCGCACCTCATTTCTGCGGGGCGCACTGCGTGGCTCAAAACTTGTTGCAACACTTAGCTCAAAACATGATGTTTCCTGGCAGTCTACATCCAGTGCACCCGCTGCCATTTTGAGAATTCGGAGTAAAATTTGTGAACATTATCAGACTGGAAAAGATACCCACTTATTAACGAACTGTCCATCCTCATCATTGTTGCGAATCTGCCCCTCCTTCCTTCAAGGAGAGTAATGAGTCCAAGAAGGGTTGCTCTCCAGCGTTACACACTTCTAATGAGCACCGAGTTAGCCAATCCTCTTCTCAAGAGCAATTGAGTACCGAGGTAGCCAATCCTCTTCTCAAGAGCAATTGAAGGAGTTCCCCTCATTGGTGTGTGCTGGATGTAATTTTCTTCTGCACGGTTCCTCCACCGGTGTACATCCGCACACTAGCAATTGATGCAGTAGGGCTGAGTGTCATTGCCTAGCCTGCAGTCAGTAGCTTTTCTAGCCATGCTCACAGTCCTCTTCTAGGGCACCAAAGACAGCTTCATAATAGAAGTTGTGTTCTATATTTAAACATAGCATGCAATGTGTAGATATCAAATCACCAAAATGTCATGAGTAGTGAAGACGTCAATATGCACCGTTTGACTGCTGGTGACTTCCCAGGGATAATCAACAATTTACCCAGGTAAAGAATTCCAAAATGATCAGCAGGGGACAAAAATGAAGTAGAGCACAGAGGTTTGTTAGACGATTTGGGCGAAATAATAATAAAAAAAATAAATGGCTTTAGAGCTTAAGGCGATAGTATCAATTGAATGGTAAATGAAATTCCAGATCCTGAGAGTACAACCCAAAAAAATATTGGGTTGGTCTGATTTTTTGACTGAAAAGTGTCGTTTTGAGCAGGAGAGTACCTGAGTTTGGAAGTTGGTGTGACCCTCCCCAAAATCTTCAACTTGCTTGTAAAAGTGAGTATGACTTGAGTTTAACGTGTGTGTATTAAGCATGCAGGTTTTTAAGTTTATCTGCCATGAACAGGGATGTTGAGCGCAGTACAAGAGTGATGCAACCGGAATGGCCAATCCCTGCCGCATCCAAGAAATCTATGGGTGGAACAAGGTGGGTGGTTTTTGGTATGCCAAAGAAAATGGCACTGCTACAGTCGAGTCCTAACAGTACTAGTTGGCTTATATATTTGAGACCTTGTTCTGGGAAGAGAGGTTTGATTCCATGAATCAGTGTAAATTAATGATTGTTGCTGTTGGACAATGTGTTAATATGTTTCCAGAGGTCCAGTCGAGAGCCAAAAGTGATGCCAAGTGATTTAACACTGTAAATGACGGAGAAAGTGCAGTCTAGGATGTTGCTTGATTCAAGCCAATCCTGAACTAGGGGAGAGCAGGTCTGAGTCCACATAAAAAGGTGTTCTATTTTATTAGCTTTGAAGTTAAGATGATAAGCAGCCATGAAGGCTCGTAAAATATTAACAATTGAAGCAACCAGGGGAAATCCCAGTTCAAGAGATGTTCAGGTAGAATTATGTGTCATCTGAAAGCTGGTGGTGTGACATGTCATATTCTCTGATACCAAAACCAATTAGGTCAAGATAGAAATAAAAGAGATGAAGACCTAAAACTGACACTGAGAGACTGGCTGATGTGCAAGAGCAGGACTGGTAAAATGCTAGCAATTTGGATAATTTGAAAGTGATTAGTTAAGACTTGAATGAATTCAGAACCTTGCCTTCAAAGTCCATATATTCATTTAGTATATTAATAATAATATAATAAATAATGGAATGTCACAAGCCAATAAAAGGGCTAATAATGTCATCCGGCAAGAGCCACCTTTGTACAGAATATTCGGGATATCATCAATAATTTGAAGGATGGTGGTTTCAGTACTGAAGCTTACTCTAGAACCAGACTAAAAGTCATCAAAGAGATTATTGTCATTTAGAATTTATGGCTGTTGGTTATTTATTAAACTTTCCAGTAATTTAGCTAAAATGTCATACTGGAAATGGTATCAATATTATTGAGCCAATCTGGGTGACTTGACCCACTTTGACATTTATCTGCAAACTCTGCTTGCGAGAGAGAGATTATTCAGGTATGCCCAGTGAGGCACAAGTTTAGCACCAATAACTAGTGCTAGGTTAGATGGCAACGGGTCACCTGCAAGATTGGAAGGTTTACTTTTAGAAATATTGGAGAAATTCTATCTTTGAAATCATTTTGAAACTCGCGTGATTGCTTGGACATTTTCTGCACATGAGACAAGATGTGGAGATTGAAAGGGACGGACGTGATTGCTTCAAAATCTGTGACCGTGGAAATATAAAGCGACTGCATTCTTCTCATTTCTTTTCAGGCTCAATAAGACTAACGGAGGGGAAAAGAGAATTGACAGATTTAGTAATCTCAAAGAGCTTCATAGGCCTGTTGCTGGCCATTTTAATGTACTTTTTGGTGGATAAAGATTTGGAACCTAAAATAGGTTTTCTGTGCGACCTTCTGGCTGCACAGAGGTTTTTCAGGTTAGCCTTAGAAGGATTAAGAAACTAAGAGTGCACAAACAATTGAATTAGTCTTTTTCTGATCCTTAACATCCTTGATGTACCAGGAACCAGAACTCTTACATTCATTTCCTCTTTTCCCTTAACATTGACTCGCGTCCAGATCCTCGGAAAGCCAATGGAGACTCAAAGCAAAGCTGGTAGCGATAACAATGGTGTTAACATCCCATAAATCGTGAAGCCACATTTTTTCTACCTCACAGGTTGTCCAACTGTACTGATCCCATTAAAAGTAATTTAATAGTGCTCAGACCAGGCAGCGGTGATTGGGTACTCAACTAAAATGGAGGCCTCTTACCAATAATTAGATCCGGAGTGGCTTCTTTATGTGTGTGGGGTTCAAACAGTTTTGGATCAAGGCATTCTACCGTAGGAAGGAGGTGAATACTGATGGATGGTTATGAGTAGGGATATACCCTAGTGAAAGTAAAGGTTTAAAAAAATATGTGATTGTTGTTCACCAGTATGTGCTGAAAGTTTATGTTGAATGTTCAACAAAGTTTTTCTCACCTAGGGAGTGGTAAAAATGAATTGTGGTTGATTTGGTGCCAATGAACTTGATTTCAGCTGTTTAATATTGAGAAGCCATACAATCTGGAAAAAATGACCTGGCAATTACCTTAATACAAAAAATTAACTTGGCGAGAAAGGACGCTCTGTAACACTACTGCAACAGATCTTTAACAGTAGGTATACTTTATCTATCATCAACAGTGTGCGCGCCACTACTGATTGTGCTTGGCTCAAAATAAAGCGGAATCTTTTTGCTAACAAAGTCCAGCCAATCAGAGACAAATCGCACGCTGTTTCCACACTTCAAAGTGCCTCTCCAGCTAATGTCTCATTGTGAAAAGCAAACACACATCTGATAATATGAATCCACAACTATTCCCAGCTGTTACAGGGTCAAGTTTCACAAAGAAAGACTCTCAATTAACAGCACTGACACAACGAACTCACTAAACCATCAATCTGAAAATCATTTACAGTCATGTCAATCAATGTATTTTTTCTATTCACAGAATAATGTGCAAATGTATAGAATTGACTGAAAATCAACTTTAACAATGTCTCCTTATGTGTGTGCACTGCAAATATCCAGCAAGTCATTGATAACCTCTTGATTAGACACTGCTGTCCTTCAATCAACAGATCTTCATCAATACAAACCAGTACCAATCATCATATCTTATATCCTTAACATATGAGAGAATACAATATAATAGAATTGTAAACCAACCCAGAATACAAATATGATATTGAGAAACTGTGTGTCTATATTCCAATCAGCTAGAGGCACTAATATAACACTACGTGACACCTGCGACAATTTGTCAATCTAAATCAACAAGAACATTTATTCTTTATTGTAAACTTGAGCTCATTCAGCTCATCAAAATGCATTGTTGGTGCCAAAAGCCTACATTGCAGGCTACTATAATCATTTTTTTTTATCAGAAAGTGATGTGTTCCAATGCATTCCTCTGACCAAACGTAGTCGGAGAACATGTGCTTTTGTTTCCACCTGGCTCTAGAGCAGGATGGAAAAAAATGGCACATGAAGAAGATCTACATTAAATCATCCACTATGTTTATAGTATCTGCTCATATTGGCCCCTGATGATGATAGGAGCAAAACTGACCCTTTAAGTTAACAGTAACTATGCCTCATTGGTTTAAATTTAAGACTTATGTGATCTCGTTGGAATGTTATCCATTATGCATAGACATTATTTTGGTCTACTTTTATGGTATTGATTTACTGTGCCGCTAAATAAGCTCAATCTCTTAAACAGCACATTGCTTGATCCACAATGAAGGAAGAGCAGTTACAAGCAAAGACAATGAGTTAACATTTCGGACAAGTCACATGGAGGGATATTGTCCAACTGCGGAACAGTACACTTGCCCCATAGCTGTAATCCAAGTGTTTAAACATGGACTGTCACATGGTGGCTGAGAGGGGTAAAACGTGATAGTCTATATTGGTGTTGCTTATGTGAACCTCCCCTCCCTCATTTGGGCACATGTAAATGGTGGTTGTGTTGTGAGTCTGAGTATTGAGTTGTATGAAGGTCAAAGGGCTTTTTTGTGTGGGGTAAAGCAATGTGCCATGAAACAGTATACATTGTGAAAGGTTTTCTGGTAATTATTATTTTCAACTCATTAAAAAAAATTAATAACATAAGTTAAAAAAACATTTACGCAAAGATCATATACCACTCATTCAGTGGCGATTCCTCTGCGGTGGCAGGGGACCATCACCCCACTGTCTGTCTCAGAGCCAGCAAATGTAAAATAAAACGATGTTCTTGCATCTTTTTAATTTACATTTGCCGGCTCTTAGGTGTTGGGAGGGGCAGGGCTGAGACATGGGAGGGCGGAGGAGGAGCGCTAGTGCACTTCACTGTCTAAGTGCTTATGTGTTTGGCCGGCGGTCTCAGGCCGACCAAAACACACATACACACTTAGGTTTCTCCAGCCCAGCTGTGAGCAGCTGGGCTGGAAAAATCCCACAGACTGCCTGGTCTGAGCAGGGCGTCTTTCCTGCCTGCTCAGGCCAATCACTGCGCCGCTCAGCAGTGCAGGGATTGGATAGGGAGTCTGTCCCAGGCGCTGCTGGGACCAGCAGGCAGGAAGAAGAGAGATGGACTGACGAGACACTATGCTGGAGCGGCCGGCAGCAAAAGGTAGGTTTCATTTTTATTTTGTATTTCCGGTACCCCCCACCCCCGTGCGACGCCTCTTGCACGACCCCACCCAGCTCACCACCCTTCGTTTACGGCAGCCGCCGCTGAGCTCATTTGCATCAATGCTGCATATCGACCATCCATCATTCCCAATAGTCTAGTGCTCAGTTTCTTCTCTCTGCTTCCAGGTTTTCTTTTTCGCGATATTGCTTCACCCTTCATTGACCAAAGCAAGAAAGTAATGTTACTTTGTAAACTTTTAAATCCAAGTATAAATTACAGAAATTCCTTAGACTGGAAAGGAAGAGTGATACTGGATGCTTCCACAAAGGCATGAGGAGCCATCTCCAGTCATTGATCCTGTTGGTTTTTGAAAGTCTGGACCACGCTGCTGTAAAGTGTTAACCAGAAAACCTTGGGAGCAATGTTCCATTCATTGCCAGTGGACTTGACAAAAACAGTAATGCATATAACTTTGCCACAAAAGAAGCTGTTTTAGTACTTGTGAATGGTCAGGATTCCTGCATGCATTTTCCTTCACATATAACTTTGTCAGAATTTGCTGCTGTCGTCACTTGATGCTCTTGTCGAAGTCTAAGAAAAAGAAGAATCATCGAATTCTTCACATTTAGACTTCTACAAGATGAGAGTTGTGACTCATATAAACTAGAGACATCTAGGTTAAAGAGAACTAGGAAGGAAGAAAGGAAACCAAAAAAGGCTACTTCGAAGGCCTCGGAGGGACCTCTGGCGCTCCTTTCCTACACATCTGATAAGAGGTGTGCACAGCCTGGTGATCCGTGCAGCCACATGCACATTTACACATTTGTTTATGTTTTGATACCTGAGTGGGTGAAATGTACATCAGTTAAGTGCCTTGTAAGGGTGGTATTAATAGTTTGCATGGGGATGTCTAACTAGTCTATACACACACACAAGACTGAGCTTTCAAAGCAACTTTTTTTAATTTTTATTATTTACCTTCAAACAAGCGTGATAATTTGCCGTCTAATATTCTGCGAGAAGCCTTTATAGGCAGTTAAAATGCCAGTGTTTAAAAGGATATATGCTATAAATTTATCTGACATCTCAATGCCTGCAGACATTCATCTGTTGATGGACATTTTAGCAGGACACCAGCAGAGCAGTATGCAAGGAACCAAACTCTGCAGCCACCTTGGACTACTTGCATCGCTAAATAGTATAGACAGATAGCAATGCGGAGACTGACAGATAGGAGGCAGTTGCAATACCTTTCATTCATGGGATAAAAAAATGAAGGCTAGAAACAGGAAACCCAGTGGTGTTAAGAGCAGACAGAAATCTTGCAGACAAAATCAGCCTTGTCTCTTGATCTGATGATTCATTTCAGCATTTGAAGGTGGCCCCCTGGGAGAACAGCAATGGAATGCCCGAATGTCCATAAGTAGGTTTGCGATGCATAGGAATAGTGGACACGGAACACTTCTATGGATACGTTTCCATCCCGCTTGTATGTAGCTGGCCTTGAGTAAGGGTTCTGGGATTTCAAGTATCTCTAGATGCCCTGTTAGGATTGACACACATTGTCAGCTGAATGCAGCGCTTTCCAATCCTATAGAAGCCACAGCATCTTGGATCTCAATTAGTAGTATTCAGGGGTCGCCGCTGTGGTGCCTGCCTTTTTCCTTTATACACCAGGAAAACAATAGGAATCTGCTATGTGAAGTTTTTACAGCTTTCATTTCCCCTAGCTCCTGAGCAGCAGATGATAGGGTGGGACACTGGATTGTCACCCCATAGTGCTGCCTCTGATGACTGACGCCACATAGCTCGTATATTCGGAATGATGGTATTTACACTCGTCTGGTTTTGGTCCTGAATCAAAGTAACCTCTGTCTATTGTTATTACTTTTTATGTACTCATCTTTATGTATTTTACCCCTCATTTATTATTTTGAATTGCAGTTGTAAATATTATCCTGTCATGCACAGTATTTTCCCTCTTTTAAGTATACAAAATGTTCAATAAAAGAATTCAACATGCTGTCCAGCCATCCCGCCCCAAACCAATTACTTCATAAACATGAGCAGATGTTCACAGGAATCTCGGAATGGAAAATAATGCTACTAAATAAATATGTTCATCACTGTTTTTGCTTCAAAATAATGGAGCATGATTTTGAAAAACAAATCACAGTGCTGAAGAATGGTTTTGAGTTCACCCTCTTTGAACGACATGAAGAGCTGCGTTAGGATAATTCCTCAATTCACCAGTTTCGATGACTGAGGTTCAGATCCAAGTCCCATACTTCTGTTACAATGTAATGTTTACACTTGATTTCCTTCCGCTACATAGCTGCCAGTATTTGAAACTGAAGACCAATCACATTAGTTGTTGTGATGCCTCTTTGCATTTTTCTCATGGTGCCTTGTTTCCCCTTTTTGTTCTGTCATTATGCTTTATTTTGTAATTTCCTTTGTCGAGGTTTTTAATATTCCTCCATCTGGAGTTATTTTCATACTTCTCAAAATGTCCCTTCCATGTCCCTAGTAGGGTTTGAAAACTGGCCGAGTCTTGCAAATGCATGTTCGCCCGTTGATACCCATTGCATGATGCATGTAAAAAACTAGTAGTGGCGCACCTCATTTCTGCGGGGCGCACTGCGTGGCTCAAAACTTGTTGCAACACTTAGCTCAAAACATGATGTTTCCTGGCAGTCTACATCCAGTGCACCCGCTGCCATTTTGAGAATTCGGAGTAAAATTTGTGAACATTATCAGACTGGAAAAGATACCCACTTATTAACGAACTGTCCATCCTCATCATTGTTGCGAATCTGCCCCTCCTTCCTTCAAGGAGAGTAATGAGTCCAAGAAGGGTTGCTCTCCAGCGTTACACACTTCTAATGAGCACCGAGTTAGCCAATCCTCTTCTCAAGAGCAATTGAGTACCGAGGTAGCCAATCCTCTTCTCAAGAGCAATTGAAGGAGTTCCCCTCATTGGTGTGTGCTGGATGTAATTTTCTTCTGCACGGTTCCTCCACCGGTGTACATCCGCACACTAGCAATTGATGCAGTAGGGCTGAGTGTCATTGCCTAGCCTGCAGTCAGTAGCTTTTCTAGCCATGCTCACAGTCCTCTTCTAGGGCACCAAAGACAGCTTCATAATAGAAGTTGTGTTCTATATTTAAACATAGCATGCAATGTGTAGATATCAAATCACCAAAATGTCATGAGTAGTGAAGACGTCAATATGCACCGTTTGACTGCTGGTGACTTCCCAGGGATAATCAACAATTTACCCAGGTAAAGAATTCCAAAATGATCAGCAGGGGACAAAAATGAAGTAGAGCACAGAGGTTTGTTAGACGATTTGGGCGAAATAATAATAAAAAAAATAAATGGCTTTAGAGCTTAAGGCGATAGTATCAATTGAATGGTAAATGAAATTCCAGATCCTGAGAGTACAACCCAAAAAAATATTGGGTTGGTCTGATTTTTTGACTGAAAAGTGTCGTTTTGAGCAGGAGAGTACCTGAGTTTGGAAGTTGGTGTGACCCTCCCCAAAATCTTCAACTTGCTTGTAAAAGTGAGTATGACTTGAGTTTAACGTGTGTGTATTAAGCATGCAGGTTTTTAAGTTTATCTGCCATGAACAGGGATGTTGAGCGCAGTACAAGAGTGATGCAACCGGAATGGCCAATCCCTGCCGCATCCAAGAAATCTATGGGTGGAACAAGGTGGGTGGTTTTTGGTATGCCAAAGAAAATGGCACTGCTACAGTCGAGTCCTAACAGTACTAGTTGGCTTATATATTTGAGACCTTGTTCTGGGAAGAGAGGTTTGATTCCATGAATCAGTGTAAATTAATGATTGTTGCTGTTGGACAATGTGTTAATATGTTTCCAGAGGTCCAGTCGAGAGCCAAAAGTGATGCCAAGTGATTTAACACTGTAAATGACGGAGAAAGTGCAGTCTAGGATGTTGCTTGATTCAAGCCAATCCTGAACTAGGGGAGAGCAGGTCTGAGTCCACATAAAAAGGTGTTCTATTTTATTAGCTTTGAAGTTAAGATGATAAGCAGCCATGAAGGCTCGTAAAATATTAACAATTGAAGCAACCAGGGGGAAATCCCAGTTCAAGAGATGTTCAGGTAGAATTATGTGTCATCTGAAAGCTGGTGGTGTGACATGTCATATTCTCTGATACCAAAACCAATTAGGTCAAGATAGAAATAAAAGAG
Organism: Lissotriton vulgaris; assembly: GCF_964263255.1. Classification (NCBI taxonomy): domain Eukaryota; kingdom Metazoa; phylum Chordata; class Amphibia; order Caudata; family Salamandridae; genus Lissotriton; species Lissotriton vulgaris. Next base: position 1,614,752,187 of record NC_141694.1, read on the forward strand.
ATGAAGACCTAAAACTGACACTGAGAGACTGGCTGATGTGCAAGAGCAGGACTGGTAAAATGCTAGCAATTTGGATAATTTGAAAGTGATTAGTTAAGACTTGAATGAATTCAGAACCTTGCCTTCAAAGTCCATATATTCATTTAGTATATTAATAATAATATAATAAATAATGGAATGTCACAAGCCAATAAAAGGGCTAATAATGTCATCCGGCAAGAGCCACCTTTGTACAGAATATTCGGGATATCATCAATAATTTGAAGGATGGTGGTTTCAGTACTGAAGCTTACTCTAGAACCAGACTAAAAGTCATCAAAGAGATTATTGTCATTTAGAATTTATGGCTGTTGGTTATTTATTAAACTTTCCAGTAATTTAGCTAAAATGTCATACTGGAAATGGTATCAATATTATTGAGCCAATCTGGGTGACTTGACCCACTTTGACATTTATCTGCAAACTCTGCTTGCGAGAGAGAGATTATTCAGGTATGCCCAGTGAGGCACAAGTTTAGCACCAATAACTAGTGCTAGGTTAGATGGCAACGGGTCACCTGCAAGATTGGAAGGTTTACTTTTAGAAATATTGGAGAAATTCTATCTTTGAAATCATTTTGAAACTCGCGTGATTGCTTGGACATTTTCTGCACATGAGACAAGATGTGGAGATTGAAAGGGACGGACGTGATTGCTTCAAAATCTGTGACCGTGGAAATATAAAGCGACTGCATTCTTCTCATTTCTTTTCAGGCTCAATAAGACTAACGGAGGGGAAAAGAGAATTGACAGATTTAGTAATCTCAAAGAGCTTCATAGGCCTGTTGCTGGCCATTTTAATGTACTTTTTGGTGGATAAAGATTTGGAACCTAAAATAGGTTTTCTGTGCGACCTTCTGGCTGCACAGAGGTTTTTCAGGTTAGCCTTAGAAGGATTAAGAAACTAAGAGTGCACAAACAATTGAATTAGTCTTTTTCTGATCCTTAACATCCTTGATGTACCAGGAACCAGAACTCTTACATTCATTTCCTCTTTTCCCTTAACATTGACTCGCGTCCAGATCCTCGGAAAGCCAATGGAGACTCAAAGCAAAGCTGGTAGCGATAACAATGGTGTTAACATCCCATAAATCGTGAAGCCACATTTTTTCTACCTCACAGGTTGTCCAACTGTACTGATCCCATTAAAAGTAATTTAATAGTGCTCAGACCAGGCAGCGGTGATTGGGTACTCAACTAAAATGGAGGCCTCTTACCAATAATTAGATCCGGAGTGGCTTCTTTATGTGTGTGGGGTTCAAACAGTTTTGGATCAAGGCATTCTACCGTAGGAAGGAGGTGAATACTGATGGATGGTTATGAGTAGGGATATACCCTAGTGAAAGTAAAGGTTTAAAAAAATATGTGATTGTTGTTCACCAGTATGTGCTGAAAGTTTATGTTGAATGTTCAACAAAGTTTTTCTCACCTAGGGAGTGGTAAAAATGAATTGTGGTTGATTTGGTGCCAATGAACTTGATTTCAGCTGTTTAATATTGAGAAGCCATACAATCTGGAAAAAATGACCTGGCAATTACCTTAATACAAAAAATTAACTTGGCGAGAAAGGACGCTCTGTAACACTACTGCAACAGATCTTTAACAGTAGGTATACTTTATCTATCATCAACAGTGTGCGCGCCACTACTGATTGTGCTTGGCTCAAAATAAAGCGGAATCTTTTTGCTAACAAAGTCCAGCCAATCAGAGACAAATCGCACGCTGTTTCCACACTTCAAAGTGCCTCTCCAGCTAATGTCTCATTGTGAAAAGCAAACACACATCTGATAATATGAATCCACAACTATTCCCAGCTGTTACAGGGTCAAGTTTCACAAAGAAAGACTCTCAATTAACAGCACTGACACAACGAACTCACTAAACCATCAATCTGAAAATCATTTACAGTCATGTCAATCAATGTATTTTTTCTATTCACAGAATAATGTGCAAATGTATAGAATTGACTGAAAATCAACTTTAACAATGTCTCCTTATGTGTGTGCACTGCAAATATCCAGCAAGTCATTGATAACCTCTTGATTAGACACTGCTGTCCTTCAATCAACAGATCTTCATCAATACAAACCAGTACCAATCATCATATCTTATATCCTTAACATATGAGAGAATACAATATAATAGAATTGTAAACCAACCCAGAATACAAATATGATATTGAGAAACTGTGTGTCTATATTCCAATCAGCTAGAGGCACTAATATAACACTACGTGACACCTGCGACAATTTGTCAATCTAAATCAACAAGAACATTTATTCTTTATTGTAAACTTGAGCTCATTCAGCTCATCAAAATGCATTGTTGGTGCCAAAAGCCTACATTGCAGGCTACTATAATCATTTTTTTTTATATTCCTGCCCCCAAGTTTTGGAATGCCAGGATTATTAACATTCTGCTAGCCACCGCCTCGAAAGTTTTTGAAAGATTGGTTTCTTCATAAATTGTGATGCCACTTGTTCGCAGACCTGTTCCCATACACACTAATTGCTTATTGCTCATAATGAAGGAAATTACCCAAGTAGTTTATGATTCTCTGTTTGTACCTGCATTGCTTCATTATATGGGGGCCGCCCTTTGACATCATGCTTAAGGTGACATTTCATTCTGAGAGCCTGATAAACAAGTTGCGCAATACTACAAATGTACATCTGTGGTGTGATTCATTTGCATCGGTACCATGCAATTATGAGTGAAAATGGAAGGGAAAATTACCATGTGGGGCCAATCTTTCCCATCATAAAACCACATTGAATTCTCATTTTTCATGGGTTTAAACCTGTACATTTACCACTGCTGCTGCAACCAAAGTCTCATGCGATTTTCCAGGCTGGAATTAGTGGTTAAAGAAACGAGGCATGGTTCTCCAACACCTGGGAATAAAACAGTGGGGAAAATCCTACTCACTCTGAAACAGCCAGAGCTAAATTCCAAGGGGCCTAGATCTTTATATTTTACTGGAATAGTTTTGTATTTTTGTTCTAGCTATTGTCGCAACCATTTATGAGATATATCTGTTTTTCTGTGTTGATCGTTTCTTTGATATTCTGCATCTTCTCTGCCCCAATAGCAGCAATTAATATTTTTCTGTGCTAACAAAACAGACAAGCATAAAAGTAAACATAAACATCTACCTTAATTTGAATGTATTTTTAAAAATAATGCTACGAGAAGTCACACCGCGTATGTCTTCATACACGCTCATGCCCTCCCTGAGAACCAGCCATCTGCAAATTCCCCAGGGATCAATACGTTTAGCAGCTCAATTTAATATTTAAACTCAACATTTATATATGTTATTAAACACAGACTCTCTGAGCTACTCAAAATGGTAAAGAAAATGCTATGCAGAAGGCACTTGTGTCATGAAGTACTTTATCAGCGTAGTGATCATAGCAATAACCATTAGGACGTGCTCATCCAGATCATCAAGGCAAGAATAGCATCCAACATCATGACTCAAACCAGTTCTAACACATATTTCTGCACTTTCCTCTTGGTCTTACTCACATTCCACAATTCCTATTGGAATTCCTATTAAATAAAATGCTTTGGGAAAACCATAAAATACTGCATATTACATTTCATGCAGACACTTTTGCACATGCAGCGAGTACATGCAGTAGTAGATAGAAAGTTGGAGCACTGCTAAGACCACCAACAATGCAGATTAACAATGCAAAAGTGGTTGTGAAGATTTGGGAGGTCACCTCTTCTAAAGGGATTGCACTAGCTCATTGTCAACAACAGGATAACCTTTAGGGCCTTCGACATCACCTGTAGAACAGCCAATGCTTGGAAGGTAACATCTCACACCAATGCTCTACAACCAAAATAAGCAACAAAACTCAATCACCAGCCAGATAACCTCAAGATTTTGCTGTATTTCATATACCAGACAAGGAGAAGTATCAGGTTTACCTCTGGAGCAATATAATCCGGAGTGCCACAGAATGTCGTTGTTGTTACCCCATTTAATATTCCTTCTTTGCACATTCCAAAGTCAGCAAGTTTGCAATGTCCTTCTGCATCCAGAAGAATGTTGTCCAGTTTAAGATCCCTATATAAAAATATAAAAATGTGATTTTTTCATTTCTTTTAGATTGTTCTCTTTAAGGATATCCTTAAAACTCATATTTCTACACAAACAGTTGCTTACAGAATTGATAGAGAAAATTCATAACAAACATACAAAGAGTTCTAGTATAGTCTAAATAGAAAAACATCAACTAGGAATATTAATTTCCCCAAAATGAAAACTGGTATATCCTTGTTCTCCAAGCCAAAAATTAAACCACCTTCACCAGATACATTCATTTCCTTATGTTCACCTAACTATACATTATTTACCTTTTTTCAAGCTTCATGAATCTTCTCATGACATGTTTTCTTATATGATTTACGAAGAATATTGAAGTTGAGAATATATAAAATCCTTGGGAAAATGTATGCACTAATTCGTGGAGGCTGTCCTCAGGGCTGATAATGCTCACTAGTAAATGTACAGCAAAAGGTACTTAACTTTTCTTTAGCAACCTTGATTTGTCTCTGGCAACCAAACTCTTTTCCATTGAACTGACAAATAAACTTCTTTCCAATGAACTATCGGGCTGTCCTCACCAATCTTCCGACTTACAATAATCATTTCTCAGGATCATTTGTAGAAAACACTATTGGTAAAGTATGTAAATATTCACAAAGCTAATACTTTGTGGGTATTCACTCTCTTCCTAAAGGTCACCCTCTGCCCCTTATATGGTAACATCCATGTCCTTAGACCTACCCTAATCATGCCCTCATACATTCCAAAACCATAAAAGGCTAACCAAGGCATAGTAAAAATGTAAACACCACAGTAAGAAATCTAGAAACGAACACATACATTATTATTTCGTGTTGGTACCACTACAAGGCTCTGATTGCGGGGAGATCTGGGTCGCAGGCATTTCAATTTCCAAATGTTTTTGGTGCACATACATCCTTTTCTTATGAGTTGAACCCTAGGCAATGGGGAATAATTTACGACGCAGAATTCTGCACTTAATTCTCATTTCCTTGCGTTAAACAATTGCTTTCTTCCCTCTCTATTCACACTCCTCCTTACATTAGAGGAGTGTACACAGGACAGGAAACGGGAGCGCCAGCACAGAAGATACTTGCATCACAAATAGGCTTCCAGCTTCTTCCACGTGAACTCTGTCCGCTATAATTATAGGAAACCCCTGGCCAGATCAACCCCTACGCTTCCTCTCTCTGAATGTAAACAAAAGGAACCTTTTCAACTTAATCTTGCATCGGGCAAGAACTACCAGAGGGGTCTCTGGGTATTCCATCTGTCTGCTGACGTTTTACCCTTGTGTCCGGTTGAATAATTGTTCTAACATGTTGTTTTTGCAATTGTGGTGCCAATTCTGAACTTTACCTGCCCTGTTAACAACATTCAAAACATGTTTCGCATTTGTTAGCTGGAAACATGGCCCGCCATTTGGAACCATATCCAGTTTCCTCCTGTGCGCCAACATTTCTGGTGCTAAAGTTGTCTCTCAGTTTTGAAGGCTGTTTTTCTAATTGGCAAATATTGTACTCTGATTTTAGTTGTTCTGCCAAATTCCTTCATTTTTTTCAAAACTTATAAATGCCTGGCCAGGATGCAAACGTTGGACTCTCCAAACCCATCTAGATTTAAGAGACAGCCAAGCATAAAAGATTGGAAACAGGTCACACGTTTTGGTTTTTATTACAAATAGATTGGGCGTAGAAAATAAAGAAGCACAAGAGAAAGAGCATAACAGGAAGTGAAATATTCATAGAGCCTCCACCATGTATACTACTAGTCTCATCTGTAAACTTATTTTCTATATGAAAAAGTAAGCTTTACAATTTAGGTGTAAAATTAACGGTGCCTCCAAAGAGAAACAATAACATCTTAACTTCTTACTCCATACTCGGAAAGAATGAACAGCCCAATTCACAAACCCATTTTGCACCTAAAGTGCAAAATGCTGTGCATAAGGCGTAAAAGTGTAAATCTGCATTCTATTTTCACAAAATTGGACATTTCCATTCATAGATGGATGTTCTGCCATTTTATAATAAACACAAAATGGTGCAGCATTACGAGTGAGCAAATCTGCTCTCGGGGCAAGAAGCGGCAGTTCCTAAGAAGGTTTGCCTTGGAAAGTCTGTAAACACCCACAAACGTGTTGGTTTAATGGTATTGAGAAATATTTGAAAGAACATTCCCACCCCGATTAGGACCAGTAAATCGGTATTTAAAGTGATTCTGTATCAATTTTGCAAACTGGGAGGGAGCACTTTCTAAACTGGTGGGAGTGTAGAAGAAGCTGTCCATGGCAATGGCACGTTTGCAATACATTTATGCATGTAACTTGACATTCACAAGATATGGGACTGACCAGGCTCTGTCGAATCGTTTGTGAACTCCAGGGAAGTTGGCAATTTATTCCAACATAAGAGGAACCTGAAGGGAGTAAATGTCTGACTGATTTTTGTGAATCAAATTCCTAGTTTTTATTGTCTACTCCACTGGACTCAACATGATTTCATTGCATTTTTTTGTAAACATGAAAAATGTCACTAGTGTCTGAGTTGTAATTATGGAGTGTTGTATAATGGCATAGGGTGTTGTCCACTGGCAAGGAGTGTAGTAGAGTGGAGATGTTGTAAAGTGGAGTGATATAGAGTAGATTGGGGGAGTAAAGTGGAGTAGAAGGGCATAAAGTATCATTGCATAGAGTGGAGTAAAGTGGAGTGGCATAGAGTTTTGTAGAGTGGAATGGCATAGAGTGGCATATAGTGTGAGAGGCATAGAGGGAGTGGAGCGGCGAAGAGTGGAGTGAGTGGGAGGTCATAGAGTGAGCGGAGTAGAGTGTTGTAGCACAGAGTGAATTAGAGTGACAGAGTATTGTTTCACAAAGTGGAGGGGCAGAGAGTGGAGTGGACTGTTGTAGAGTAGAATGTTGTAGAGAAGAAGGAATAGAGTGGTGTAGAGTGAAGTAAAGTGTAAAAGAGTGGAGTGCCGAAGAGTTGCACAGCACTGAGTCGAGAAAAGTGCAGCAGATTAGAGTAACATGTTGCAGAGTGGAGTAGGGTGGAGTGGCATAGTGTACAGTGGAGTTAAGTGGAATGGCGTAGCATGGAGTGGCATAGAGTGTAGTAAAGTGTCATTGAGTTGCAAGAAGTAAAGAGGCATACAGTGGCATACATTGGAGTGGATTAGGATGGAGAGGCATAAAGTAGACTAGAGTGGCATACAGTGGAGTGAAGTGGCATAGAGTGGAGTGGAGTGGCGTAGGATAGAGTGCAGTGGCGTATAGTGGAGTGGAGCAGAGTAGAGTGGAATATCATGGCATGGAGTAGAGTGGCATGGTGAGTAGTGGCTTGGAGTAGAGTAGAGTGAAGTGGTGTACAGTGGAGTGGCATAGAGTAGAGTTCCGTAGAGTGGCAGTGTGTTGAGTGAAATGGGTTAGAGTGGCATAGAGTAGAACTGTTTGGTGTAGAGTAAACTGAGGTAGAGTGCATTGATGTATAGTGCAGCAGCTTAGAATAGAATAGAGTGGCCTAGAGTGCAGTGGCATAGAGGGCAGTGGTTTAGAGTAGAGTGCAAACAACACATTTTCAAATTGACATGACCATTACATTTGCACAGACATACAGTTTTACTAGTTAAAGTATACAGCACAAAAACGATAATGGGTGGAAATCTTACCATCTAGTGTATTGATGTGTTTTGATACTATTTAAATGTTTGCTTCCACCACAATTCAGAATTACAGAAACATCTGCTTCAATTTTTCTTCTGATATATTCTGATATATCTGCACAATTTGTTTACAGACCATTACATTGTGTTGTGTGCTAGATAAAAGCTATTCCATTTACAGCAAGATTGTCACACAAATCTTCTCACTTTGAAGTCAGAGAAAGAAATGGAAATATCAAGCTCCCTCAGAAGACAGAGCCTCACATTTGACCACTGTCTTTGAATGCACAGCAAATGCGACAAGATTAAAAGGCTGACTTACAAAACTCAAGCACTGTGGAAGAATACAGTAAACAGGATATGCTCAATGGGAGGGACAAACTCAAGTTGGACAACCTAAAACAAATAAAGCCACCAAACAGAAAGTAAGCACCTGTGAGTTACAAACCACAAAGCAAATGGTAAGCAATGGGTGGAATGTATTCCCATGGAGGCTTTCTGTATGCCACCAAGAGGTCTTTGGTGAACCACACAGCTGCGCTGTCTGGTAGTCTTCAACCTAAAAAGGGCTTACACACAATCTTGGGAAAGTGTATCAGAGAAAAATGGAGTAGCAGTTTGATGACCAATCCTCCTTTCGATGCATGGGAATTGGCCTTATTATTATAAAGGGCAACAGTGATCACTAGGCAGGTTGGCACAATGTAACTTCACCTGCCTGCTGGGAGATTCTTAAGGCATCTCTGGAATGCCAGTAGACCAACCTTAAAGGCACATTTTGGGTTTATATTAACCGTAATCCACTTCCAATGTAGAGCACAGTTAGCACATCTCCTAAGAGCCTGGTTGTCCCTGTGCATGGGTCAGTAATATGTGTGGGTGCAAAGGCGTTCGTTTGATTCTTAGGGTCATGCCCCCATGCAAATGAGGGAGCAACCATTGACATCACACAGGTGTAAAATGTCACCCCATGCTATTGGTACGACAGAAAGAATTGCAAGAATCTGTGAACCCATCTGCAATATAAAATTCACAAAAGTGAGCTCAAGCGTGTATTGTTCCCCTGGGGCATTTCTGTAATGTTGGCACCCTTTAAAAAAACAGTTTTTTAAAAAGCTTTTATTTATTTTTCATTGATATGAAAAAGGAAAAGAAGGGCCTAGGTGGCAAAATTGTAAGCACTGAGTTAAAAGGAAGGAGCCTGGACAGTGGGGGGAGTTGAGAGATAACAAGAGGCCATAATGTACTTCATCAGGGCTAACAATCATGAAGTTCACTTATTATTATAGTCTTACAGAATATCTCATGTGAGACAAACCATCATTCTTGGAAAGACACCATGAATCAAGCATCAAGTTTGTGGCACGCAACACAAAAGGGATCTACATAGCTATATCCGTTGGACATGATAAGTCCTTGGCATATTTAGGTATTCAGCAGAAAGGGTGAAATGAGTTATCAAGGTCTAGGCGAAGGGGGCTGAATGAAAAAGTACCTAAGAAGGCAGCTGTATGATCTCAGTGAAAAAAACAGTCTAGGTATGAAAGTTGTCAATAGCATACTGGGTAACCTTCACCTATGACCATAGGAGGGATTCTATTTTGACGTTGTTGCCCTAAATAGACATAACACTTGCATTTGGAAAACTATCTGAAGAAGTCGCAGAATCTATACTTCTGTACTTTCTTGGCAGAACAAGCAGCATGCATGCCAAAACTATGTAAAAGCATTTCTTTTTACGTTTTTGTAATTCTCAGTAAGGAAAATATTTTCCAAGTGGAAGAATACCTTCCCCTCCACTCCCATGAAACACACTCCGTTCCTGTACTGCATTTCAAAACGACCTATTCCCTCTGTTCACACAAATAACCTTTCAGTTGGGTGTTCACCCGCCAAATGTTTCTAAAGACCCAGGAAAACCTATCAGTTTGTGGATGGTGACAAAACCAGGAACATACCCTTTCAATATGGTCGGAGAGTTCCTTCAATAAAAAAAACAATGTATTTCTATAACACTCCATGAACCCTTGGGGCATCTTGATGCTGAATAACGGATCTTTTTTTTTACTCATCAACTTCAAAAGGTTGAGCGAGCCTACCTAGGTGGAATACGCCGTCATGCGGTCAAACACAGATTCTGAAGTGGATGTGCTACTGCACTGAGGCACCAGACCCACAAGCACGCCAGCAAACTAGTAGACTGTCCCTGTGACTAAGGTTGACCAGCGGAGGAACAAAAGTCCTCTGAAGAACCAGAATCGATGGGTCTTTGCCAGCAAGTGATTTTTGTACATCATTTGTATCTATGTGCACAAAAAAACCTATTTGAATGGGGACTGCAATATTTTCTTTAGTTAAGCTTGAAAACCTCTTTATATGAAGTGCATAAGGGAAAGTGGGCGAGGCAGTACTCGATGGTGGACAGGAGACTTTTAACATTGAAACGGTCTGCCAAGGACCTCCTCAAGAGTCACGTTCGAGACTTTGTAAAATATTTGTTGACCCTAGCCATTCCTTGAGGGCTGGCTTCAACACTCAGCCCACACCCACCCATTACAGGTGTCACTGGTCAGCTGACCCTGCTAATAAAGGGGCTGGGCGCACGTGCCAGATGAGTCTACGTGGTCATTCTAACTGCATGGGTGCCTGGGGCCCCAACCCTCACAGGTGGATACCACGGTGCCTGATCATGACTGGCAAGTGTTCCCACACCCACCTTTCCTGGGCGTGGGCATGGGAACAGCAGGCCTGATTTTACGGGAGTAATTCCAGCTGTTAAAATTGCATCACGACTTTGCCTGCAACAACAGTCACGCCCCTATCCAAGCAGCTTTTTAGGCAAGGGGCAAGCATGTTAGGCTGACCCCTGCCAGGGCACCTTTATCCCATTCTTGCCAACGCCCCCCCCCCCCTCCACCTCCCCAGCATCTGCCAGCCAACTCACATTTCCCACCTGCTTAGAGCACATTCATTCCTCAATCCGGGGGTTCTAACTCGAAATTCCAAGGCACTGGCAGATGTTACAGCCTAGTAACATTAATGTTATGCAAGGAGTTTGCACCCAGTCGGCACCATGCAAACTCGTAATGAGGGCGTAATGAGTAAATGTTGAAAATATCGGAGGGATGCTTTGCAGTTGATGCTTACATTCGAAATCAAAGTTTTGACGCTAATGACTTTAAGGAAAAATATGCAAACCGCTACACCATGCTAGTTGGAACGAATGTCGGTGCATTTGATTAACTGATGAAAACTACTTTGTAAACCTTTCACCCTCATCCTTAAAAAACATGGAAATCACTTTCATATGTGAGGTCTATTTTGCAAAACGGAGGCAGTGGTGACTTTTGGCATATCTTATTCAACGTTAGCATATATTAAGGCCTTGAAATAATTAGAGCAAAGGCAATTTCCTCCGTCAGGGGCTTGTATCAGACCAAATGTTGGGAGCCTCAGCCATTTTCCGGGTCTCCGATCCTTTGATGCAATGTTTATCGCTCGTCTTTCAAGTTTGGCACATTTATTTCTCATCAGCGTCACTTCAATTAGCATCCACTACTGGTTCCCACATTAAAAGATCTGCAGAGCATGGTACGGAGTGCAAGCAGGGGAACAACAACAAGAACATCAAGGGAGTGTGCTTAAAGGATGGTGAAGGGAGGAAAAGAGCCCAGAATAAGCGAAATCCGGGGATTTGGGTAGCCCAGATCGCTGTTGGAGGGAGTCTCAAAAAAGACCCTCTAGTGCACCCCCCTATCTTAGGCTATGTTATCAACATCTCTACAGCCCTCTCTACCATTAGTACCATCCTGATCTTGGATTTCTATTGATCAGCTGCATATTATTGTTTGGCTGTGTTGAGTTACTAGAGCATGCTAAAGTTCACTTTAGTAATGGTTCCAGTAGGTTAATGTTAAAGTAAGACGCGTTTGACGCTGCTGAATGCCTTTGTATCCTTGGGCTGTAGAGAGATACGTGTGCTGAGGAGTTTGCTGGTTTTCTTGGTGCTAGGTGGTTGGCTTCATAAAATCAGCACTATGTACTGTTATTTTCTAGACAGCATCAGTAGCCATGTTAATCACTTAGTAACCTTAACTCCTTCGCTGCGGCTATTCCGCCGCAACGCTAAGGGGGTGGGGGGGCCGCGCGGCGTGCCCATGCTGGTGACGGAAGCGCTCCGTCACCAGCCGCGGTTGCGCTGTGCTCATGACGGAGCGGTTCCGTCATGGCCCCGCCCATTCAATGGAACACTCTGCGAAGGCGCGGAGTCCGTGCCGGGCAGGCGTGCCAAGCGGGCCGTGACGGAACCGCTCCGTCATCAGCACAGCGCGGCTGCGGCTGATGACAGAGCGGTTCCGTCACCTGCAGGGGAGGGGTTCAGCTAATTTCATCTGACTGAAGGTGAAGTACTTTGGTATGAGGAAATATTTCATCATTACTTAACTAAATCCTTCAAGCAAGGGCAACTATTTTTCTGCGGTTGTACAAACAATTCCCCATGCCTTAACAGTGGTTCATCAGCAGTTTTGACAGAAACCTATTGAACCAATCAATGGAGCCGCCGGGGTCCGTATGTCTTCCCAGTAATACTTTGCTTGTACACAATTGTTACATTGAGACTTCGGGAGCCAAGCGGAGATAAATACAGCATTTATTTAGTGTAGTATAAGGTAATGGACAAGGAACGCACATGCAGCCTGTCCTCATGCATCAGACGCCCAAGGAAGACTGAGCAACCGATGCCGGACAGCAGCACAGGCCATGAAGCAGTAACTTAAAAGGAAACTTAGCAACTGGAATGCATTTACTGATGACAAGTGAGCTTGCTCTGCAAAGCAGGAGCGAGCTCGCTCTTAACGTGATCTTAAAGGTACCGCACACTCCATACATTACTCCAGTGTCTTATAATACAACAATGCTAATATTTTTTTAATTCTTCTTTATGGCAAACATTCTTTCAGGTTTAGGGCTAGATCTCCAAAATTACTTCTTTCCCCACAAAGTCTCATCTGCTCTCCTTCATGAGGTGAAAGGGGTTCCAATTCAGCCTTCCTTGTTAGTAAGGAAGATAAAATATAAATATTTGCCGAGATAATCTATGATTGGACTTTCCAGTCACCACTCATGTTGCCACTAGCTAAGCTGATGGTCTGAGTTCAGGGCCTGGTAGGTAGGGCCACACTACTTTTCAGCTACAACTCATGCAGTAATTAGCACTGTTTAGCTAAGCTGATGGCCCAAACTATGACAGACACACTACAGCTAACTGGAGGGTGGCTGAACCACAGCCCTCTTCCATGCAAAAAAGCCTAAAGATTAGCCTACATAAAGGTAAAATATGTGGCAGCTCTAGCATCGGGCACGGGCCTTCAACCTTTCCTCCTTCCGCAGCTTATTTTCTAAGACTTGTCGCAGACTAAGCAGAGGAAACAGGTACCTGACAAGACACCCTAAAGTTGTCATTCACGACAATTTCTGCCAATCCATGCTCTTACTACTCTTTTAGGGCCCGAACTTGGTGAGGACGTTCAGTAGTTTTTGAAATAGTGAGTTGGGGGTGAGTGAAGTGAGGGTATGGGCATGTCTATGAATGAGTTTGCAATGTGTGAATGCATGTGTTTATGTGAATGGACGTGTGAGAATGTGTGCCTGTTAATTGTTGTGTGTCTATACATTGTTTTCTATTGGTGCCCACTAGTTACCAATGGCTGCAGGCCATTGGTGTGTGACTTTGGTTACACTATGCATACAGCGGTATATCAGCTTATGTTTTTTCATATCATAATAGGATGCTTTTCGTTCATATAGTCAAATACATAATGTATTTTAGTGTTTTGCTCTGGCTTAAAATTTCATTGCATATTTAATACATGGGATTCTGTAATCCCTGTATAGATGCCAGTCTCTAATTTCTTTATAATTGGCAATTGGAACACACCCAGTAGCCAATTGTAAAGATAAGACGTCAGAACTCTACTATTATAAGTTAACACAGTCGACTACTGACATCATAATGCCTGTTGCCAGAGCCAGCAGCTGAGGAAAAGACAGGTCAGGTCACGGAGCATAACTGAAGCAGCTGTTTAAAGCAATGAAAATGTTTCTTTTTTTTCTTCTCCTCTATTTTTCTAGTTTACAATAACAAGCAGAGAGAACATGTTTATTTTTTGCACTCCTTAGATAGAGAAAAATTATAATCTTTCTGCATGTTTCTGCACATTCTGAACTACTGCAGCTAGTATTTTTTATTAAAAAAAATGGACATGCATTGAACTGTTACTAATAACTGTTTGCAACACATATCTAATAGGTTTTTGAAATGTTTGATGTTCCCCTATAAGTTTTTTTTTATTCTTCATGCTTGCAAACATGCTTGCTCTTCATATGAAAGAGCTGTGCACCAAAGATTTAAGTGGTTTGTGAGAAAGGTGATGGTGTGACCATGTACTATATGGGATAAAGGGCCATATGTAGCATTCAAAATTGCGATCGCAAACGCCGAAATTCGTAGAATTTAGGCGTTTGCTATCGCAATTAGGCATAATGGTATGTATTAAAGAAAAACTGCCTCGCAAAATAAGGATTCCTTAAATGGAATGTATGAGGCACCCAAGTTGTGCGAATATGGCATAAGGAATCGCAAATTACCACCAACTACAGGTTGGTGGTATTTTGCGATTTCTTTCAAAATTGCAAATTTTTGCATTTTTCAAAGTGGCATGTGGGGCACACACATGCCATTAGGGCATGTATGTGCGCCACATGTGCACCCATACTCATTTTAGGGGTGCAACAGGGTGTCCTTTTGACACCCTTGAAATTGCCTTCTCAATTTGCGATTCTCTAATCGAGAATCGCAAATTTAGAATGTCTTCCCATTCCTTCCAATAGGCCTCTAGGCCCATAGGAATGAATGTGGAGTTTTTCCTTAATTGCGAATCGCAATTCGCAATTAAGGAATATGTAGGATTCTCAAAATTATTTGCAAATCCTACATATATCGCGTTTGGCGATTCTCAAAAAATCTCTATTTGAGATTCGCAAAACCAAAGTTTCATACATATGGCCAAAGTTCCTCCTAACGTACAAGATAAGGATATTGCAAGTCACCTCAGAGTTCCACAATCTTATAAAAGAACTCGACCTTCTGCCTCGCTCCTACATGGTTATGGAACTACTCGCTGATTTGGAATGTCCTTATAATGTATGGCTGAGGGAACATTATCCCTTATATAGAGGTATACAAGACTGTACAAATTTCTATGTGAATTTTCACAAGGTATGTCAAGAACACCTTCGTACAGTTTTCTCTTAATGTCTGAATGGCTGTATAAGTGAGTAACTGGGTGTCTAAGTGGCTGTATTGGAGAGTGAGTGTCTGTGTGAATGGCTGTATGGGTGAGTGAGTAGACGTGTAAGTGCTTGTATCGATGTGTGAATGAGTATGTAAGTGCTTGTATGGGGCTTTGAGTGCTTGTATGGGTGATTGAGTGGCTGTGTTGAGAGGCTGTATGGGTGAGTGAGTGCGTGTGTGAGTGACTGTGCAGGTAGATAAATGGGTGTTTGAGGAGTTGTATGGGTGATTGAGTGGCAGTGTTGAGAGGCTGTATGGGTGAGTGAGTGCGTGTGTGAGTGACTGTGCAGGTAGATAAATGGGTGTTTGAGGAGCTGTATGGGTGAGTGTGTGGCTATGTGACTGAATGGGTGAGTGACTGGTTGTATGAGTGGGTGTGTGGGTGAGTGAATGACTCTATGGAGGAGTGAGTGGGTGTGTGAGCACTGGTATGGACCTGTGAATGGGTATCAGAGTGGTTGTGTGAGTGGGTGTACGAGAGGTTGTATGGGGTGTGAGTGGTTCTGTGGATGATGTCATCAGTAATGTTATTTGAAATGTCATCAGTGGTGTCACTGACCATGTCATGAGTTCCTGTAACCTTTGTTTTTTTTCAGTGAGTTTCTACATTTTTTTGTTGTTCTATTTCCTAACTCTAATGTCCCTGTTACTTTTGGGTCTTTATGTGAATTTTTATGGTTTTTTAACTGGTAGTCGCGTTTGCAGAGTGCAGGAGAAAGGGGGTGGACCTCCAACCCGCTCTCAGCAATTCTGCTGAGTGGGACTTACTAGAGGTAACAGGGGGACTTGTTGGCCCTCAAGGACCTTCAGCATCCAAAAAGACTTCATCCCAAAACTTTTAGTGCGCCAGAAGGCTCATTTGCAGAGCGGCGGCGAAAGGGGGTGGGGTCTCTGACCAGCTTTCAGCAATCGCGCTGTGTGGTTTTATTGGTGGTAACAGGAGGGGTTGTTGGCCCGCAAAAGCCCCTCAGCATTCAAGGGGACTTTATCTGCCAACCAGTGGCACACCCGGAGGTTTGTTTGCAGAGTGGTGGAGAAGTGGGGCATGGCCTTTCACGACCTCTTAGCAATCCCGCGGTGTGGGACTTACTAAAGGTAACTGGAGGGGTTGCTGGCCCCCAAGGACTCTCAGGAGCAAATGGGACTACATCCCCCAGCCTGTAGTGCGCCAGGAGGCGCATTTGCAGAGTGGTGGAGAAAGGTGGTGGGGCCGTTGGCAATTCCAGCCCAGCCCTTTTAAAACAAATGTAACTTCTATTAGGGGATGAGTGCCACATGGCCCGCCTTCCCCAGGCCGATTTCGGCGGCGGTGACCCCAGGCCAATTTTGACCCGGGGACCCCATCCCACACAGCCTGGCCAATTTGTAATAAGGGAGGGGGCTGTAGAGCTCCCTTTTCTGGGCTGATTTTAGGCCCAGGTCCCCATCCCTAGGGGCCTGGCCTTTTAATTGAAATATACAATATTGGGGATTGGTGCCACGTGCCCCCCTCCTCGGGTCAATTATGGCACCAGGGACCTCCTCCTTGAGGCCTGGCCTTTTTTAAATGGTGGCGTGTGACCCCCCCAACCTCCCTCCCCCCCACGGGTGGATTTTGAAATCAGAGACCACATCCCCCCAGGGCCGGCCATGTCTGCTGGGACCAAGGGGGGGAACCTGAATGCCCTGTGGTCCCTGCCGGCACTGCTTTCAGAAATATAGAGCAGCTGGAAACGCAACTCCCTGTGTCTGAAAGCAACTCCGATCTGCTTCCAGTAAGCAATACTCTTGCTGGAAGTGGAGCATTTGCTGTGGCTTGGCAGGAGGGGTAAAGCTCCACGGGACATAGCAGGAGCTGGGCCTGGGGGTTGTCAGTAGGTAGTTATACATAGGGCCTAGTATGCACAGGAAGAGCATGTTTTGACTTGCCTATAACTTTGGCATTGTTTTACCAATCTTCATGAAATTTTCCCCCAAAAAATATGTCAAAGTAGGTTCTGTGTGTCATGGAAAGTTTGGGGGTGATCCGTGCAGTGCGGACCGAGAAATAGGGGCATGAATAAAGGGTGCGTTTGTAATGTTAATTCCCATAGGAACACGTTGTGTAACCTACATCCCGAATGGAATTACACCAATTTTGGCAGAAAGGTAGATGTTGTTACGCAGATTGTGCTTTTTGTTATTTGGTGCAAATCTGTCCAGTAGTTTTTGAGAAATTGCAGCCAAAAATTATATATATATATATATATATATATCTTGGCTATGGAAAGCCTGAACAGAAAGTTGTGGGTGCCATTTTATCACTCGGGAACGGTTCCCGGGGCTGACAATGAGTGTGAAAGCTAGCATAAGGGGTCAGGGTGGAGATACTTTGACCCCATGTTTGAGAAATGGTTGTGTTAGTGACATGTTATGTGTCCAAAATTGATTTTTTTTCATCATATCGCGACACCAATGCGACCGCCATCATGGCAACCGTGTACCATCGCAGGGACATCCTAAGTATCATATTGGCACTGCAAACATTGGTGGAAATATAAAAATATATATCAGTGAATTATTAAAGCACATTGTATTATTTTGAGATTTTGATAAATGTTTTTATAGAGTTATTTGGATACTTATTTTTAGCTAGTCTGATGGTTAGAATTAATTACATAGTTATCATTATCAATGGGGTGGTGGCTATTGAATTCCTGCTTTTGTTTTCTGCTTTTCGCGCCATATCTGTGGGGATTGCAATGACTGATGTCATCACGATCTCCAGCCTCACCGCGAAAACAGAAAATAAGTTTTCGATATGATTGTTCTAGAAATACACTAGAAAAACATGAGTTTGAAGTGTACAGTATTAAGCCCTAGTGTGTAAAATACTGTGATATATGTGCATACATATGTTTTTCACTTTTTGGAAAAGGTGCGATCGTCACAGTTAACGGTGTCGTGGCGACTTCCTGCATAATCATGAAAATGGAAAAAAAGGTCTTAAAGATGGATTTTAAACAAACTAAGTTCAAAAAGCTGAGTTAAAACAAGTTTTTAAAGAGGCATGTATACAGTAATTTGTGTAGTGCAATGTTTAGAATAAATTTTTATCTATATAAAAAGCAATATTTCAGGTACTGGTGTGGCTCTGATAAGAGCCTTTGCAATGAGTGTGTGTGTGTAATGACAGCTACACAAAGGACAGGATGCAGAGATTCAGGTTCCTTAGAAACACCCTGTTGCCTTCATCTGTAAGGTGCACACCATGATTTCTTATAAATTCCATGCATCTCAAAATGCAGATTGTTGTTATAGATGATACCCATGTAATGGTCTCTGAGGAATGCAGAAGCCATTTTATTAACATGTTTCTTGGCTTTGTCAATCTGTGGACAGGATTAATTTGACCACTACCATTTCTGTCTTTGGCATATATTTGAGTACACCAAGACAGTGTGAGAGAAAAACAACATCAGTTCTGTAAAGGTATCTTTCATTAGGGTTTCCAGCCGTACCCCAGTCAATGTGCCTAGGTCATTGCCACCACAGTGCACAATCATGAGGTGAGGAGCTTGGCAAGCCTCAATGGATTTAACAAAAGCCAGCAACTGATGAAACTTCAACCCTCTTTTGCCAAACCAAGTAATCTCCACATTGGCAAACCCAAGTCACTGCCAATAGACATAGCTGTGGCCCACAAATCCACACACTAAGCATTTTGAGTGAAAAAGCAATAGCAGTCAGGAGAAGGCTGGAGCTGAATGAGTTAGTTTTCCAAATGAAAATGAAAAGCAGTTAAAATAGAGGTCTAAAAAGATATATATATTTCATTTGATGCTGTCAGTATGAAAGTGAATACAATTAGGTAGTGTGTTGGATGCCTTAGCAAGAAGTCCCATTATTGGATGTTGTTTAAAAAAAGAAATGTAATACAGATATGGATATACTTTTGAATCTGTGGAGTAAACCACACCTGCTGCATCTCACTGGAAGGAGCCTGTTACTCTAGAATGTGCTGTGAACTTGTGACCTACTGGTTACACAGGGTTTCTAGGTACACTGAGCAAAGAGTGTATTGGGGGGAAGGGTGTTAAAGAGACAGAACTTTTTTTTTTAGAGTAAAGGCTAACTTTAATTTCCAACTATGTACTACTATGTAATAAACTGTTGTTCAGTATTTACATTTTAAAAAACTGAAGCTAAATATCAGAGTGGACCCCCGTTGTTTTGTGTGATTATTCTGTGGTCATCGCAAAAAGAGAGACAGGAACTTCGTTTTGAAACAGAGGGAAAGGGTTAACAGATGCTAGCCATTCACAAGTGGAGAGGCACTAGTCTAAAATGAAATACATGATTTTATTTGATGCCTTTCTCATGACCATAGAGTGGAAAATTGAAGAGGTTGCCATTTTATAGTTGGAGCCTTCTATGAGAGTGGTGTACCATTTTTGTGCTTAGTGTTTACAAATCTTAGTGTCAAAACTATCCAGAAAGAGCTAAACCAACAATATAATGTACAAACTCAATTCACTGGTATGTATGTAACTTTTTAATTGTTTTTAAAATGAAGATGTATATGGGAGTTTGATTAAAAAGAGTATCACAGTGATGTGGAAAAAAATATCAGATCTACTGTATCTGGCAGCAGACAATATTTAAATGTCTAAGCATTATATGCAGAATAGATACATCTATATTATTTGCATTCTCTGAGTTGTGGTAGTTTTAGTCACAGTATTAAACAGGAATATCAGGAATATTGTAGTCAGAAATAAAAGATAAGAAAATATGCAGTGTCTGTATATGAATTATAAAGGGGTAATACTTGTTAGGTGTGTATTAAGAAGTGCTTGTCTATGTGGTTTTTAACTTATGTGACCGGTTTGCATAAGCTTAGATGGTGAGATGTGGTTTTTGTGGTTGCAGATAGTTATATGGATGATGAGACTCTTGAGTTTACTTAAAGATGCAGAGACTATATATTTTTAGGAATGATTGCCTAAAGGTGTATATCTATTAGGAAATCACATATATGTTTACAAGGTGATCTATGTTCTTTATGGCTGTTGAAAATTTCATTTATATGGGGAGAGTGGTGTATTTCTTTAAACATGCTATGTTTAAAATTGAGTAGGGTTAATAGTGCAGAATGTCTTTCGAGAGTTCTTAAGCTGGCTTCACTTGGCATATAACATTTCTTTGAGCAATTCTGAATATATGTTTTAAAGACACAAGAAATATTTGTGAAATGATGTAGGTATGCCATTTAGAAAATCTCAGATGTCATGAGTGCTGTAATATGTGAGGTTTTAAGCAGTGCATTGCGGGGGCGCGAGTTATAGTTAGTTCAGCTAACTATAACTGATGAATTTCACTGGTTTTGTTTAAGCCTAACTAGAACGACTCTTTATCTTTGTTTTTTTCAGTGAATATATATATATACTCTATGGTCCAGCAGAAGGATGGGAGCCTAAACGCGTAGACCGTCCTCTACCGTTTAAATCACTTTGGTTTAAATGAAGCACTTTTGGAATTACTTGCCGATTGTGGTGCTGTGATCCTTCACCGAAGCTCCGGGAACTGGGAAGGTGGTTAAAGGAAAAAAAATATATATATATATGAATGGTAAAGGCAAATGCATGTATTAGGTAATTATTAAGAGTTTTTGTGTGTATATTTTATGGCGAGAATCTGCACCCTAATGAAATAAAGAAAGAAGTGGCACATTACCGTGGTCTGTTCCGTTTTTTTCTTCCAAGAACGAGTGACGGTGGTTTGGTGTATATATATATATATATATATATATATATATATATATATATATATATATATATATATATATATATATATATATATATATATATATATATATATATATATACTCGCCATAAAATATACACACGCACACACAAAATCTCTTAATAATTACCTAATACTAACATTTAAAATGCATTTGCCTTTACCATTCATGGATTTACAACAAAATTCATTGGAAAGGCATGCGTGGTAAAGGAATATTCGTTCTAAAACCTGTTGTGGTCTACATAGGCATCCTTATCTAGGCTGTGGTTGCATATTCTATCATGAAATTGTAGGGTTCCATGGGGTTGAGTGTTCTGTTTTTGACAGGTGGTGCTTAGCTGGACCTGGCACAACCGTGGTTGGGTTTCTCTCTCTGCATTAATAAATGTTTACTTACAAGGAGTATCACCCGTTTGCTACACAATCCTGTGTGGTAAAGGCTTGTGTCATAAAGATGCATGTATGATTCAGCCTTCGTTGTTAATTGAGGCTGTTACCCTTACTCAGCACAAGAGAGAAAAAACATGCAGATCGGAAAGACGCAGGAAGAGAAAGATGGCCAAACCATCACAAGAGGAGAAAACAGGAACTTGCAAAGGTGACTAAAGTGACGGGGAGTATCTGTAGTGGAAAAAAGAGGCATGAAGTGGATTTTAAACTAACAGCCTTGGCATTAGGTGCATTAACATTTATTTGCAGAACTTCAGGAACCAGCACTCTGTCTTTCATAAATGAAGCACTGGTTACTCACATCCTTTACCTACCACAGTTCACAATATTAGGGTCTTTCTAATGGCAGAATGTTTAGATGATGCTATGAGCTCACTAGAAATTATTAATCGTGGGATGCCCTTTCCTTCCTCCTACTGAGATATTTCTTAGTAGGGTATAAATGGTAACACCAAATTCGATGCTGCAGCATCTACTCCAGAGAATGGCTGAAAAATATGCAGCTTCTCTCTTCTCGCTAGGCTTTCTGCAGTGTTCTGAACCACAATTTCTACGTTCTCTAAATATCATGTGCTGTTTTAAAGCAATGTAATGAACCTCAGTTTACTGACCTCAAAAGGATGGGAGACTAATTTGACCTACTGGCATTCCAACTTGTGACCTGAAGGTCACCGGTAGGCACCAGCAGCTCTTGCTGGCCACAACCTACTGCCTGCTCCAAGAAGTGAGCTACATGCTCAAGGAAAGAACATACCCATATTCAACTAATGAAAATGCTTGTCTCAGTCACTGGTTTCCTGCGTCACGCGTTTACCGGTAACAAAATATTATTATTTCTCCTTATAACTTTAAACTGAATCATCCCTGGTATGCCAACGAGAAGACCTTTGTTAATATTGGCAAATTATTCTCTCGGGTCAAGCCTGTTTTAGAATTTGATTTACTAGTAGCCCAAACAGGGATCAGTTTAAGTTCCCTTTCTAAGTGAATTCGTAGACGGTACAGGTAAGAATTGTTTTAAATATGTGTTCCAGCTGGTTATCTCACTCTGAAGCACCCATAAGCCGGTTCCAGAGGCATAACAAGAATTCAGCGTTCCTGTGCCTTTATCACGCCACAGGATGCTTTCATGAAAACTTTTATAACCACAAAAGAAGTGGGCGCCTTGCTTATTACTAAGTATACTAAAAGGACCCATGTTGTAAAGGAGTGCAGTATGGAATCTACTAGCTGACAAAATATGCCTAGGTATGTTTTTAAGAAAACATAGAAGGAAAATAATGGAACAAAGCATTTTTTCACTCTTTGCATCTATGAATAAACACAAAATGTTGCTTCTGGTTCACAATGGTTTGCTGGATTGTGTTGGAGAAAAACAAAAAAGGCCTTCAAAATTCTTCAAAAAGAACCACGAAATAACTGCAAAAACCCCACAAAATTCCATAGGGGACCATATTTGCACACAAATATTATCAAAGCGAATGGGTCTGACCTTGCCAAGCCTTGCTGCGGTTGTTTTTTATTCCACTTTTTAGGCAGGCATATGCCACAAAAAGAAAACGAAGAAAAGAAAATATGTCACGCATGAATTGGATAGCCATATGATTGGAATAACATTTTTTTTATTAAATTAAAATCTAACTACTGTATATACCTTCAATTGAACAATATGGGTGCTACCCAGCAGCCGTTTAATGAAACCTATATTATTTCCAGTGGACATAGAAATGGATCAATTGCTTTGAAGTACTGCCATTTGAAGACAATGTTTTAAAAGGCAAAGAGGGCAAACAATGAAAATTAATAAAGAATGGAGAGAAAAGAGGAACTTGGCAAGTGATGCATTTCTTTTTGTGTAGATGTATGCATGCGATCAGGGTAAATCCTTTCGCTCACTGTGTAAGAGAGCCAACCAGTGGCTGAAGTGGGCTTACCCATTCCCAAGTTTATATCCTATGGTGGGTGGAAACTATATTTGAATGACAGTTAAATAGAGCAATGGATGAAGAGTGCTGACTCAAAACCGTTCTACTTAGGTATACATGTACATATTTTTCATGTGTGATTTTTTTAATGAAAGCTATTTATAGGCCAGACCTAAAAAAGCACATTACTGAGCAATAGCTGCTCGAACAAGTAAATCTCTGCTTTATGACAAAGCATCCAATATTTTCTGCTCAATGTACTGGCTTAAAAGGGAGTTGGGTATATGAAGCTTCTCCTCTTTGGTGTTAGATCTTAGGCATAACCACACTGATCTACAGAAGGCTGTTCCTTGGAGACAAGTACAGGAAGATAAAGGGTTGAACAATACTTTCCTGTAAGAAAAGGGATTAGAAAACAATAGCTGACGGTAACAAGCCCAAGAACGACCTCTGGTACCAAATGAATGAGCCCAAAGAGTCTGTGTATAATGGCAGTTTTGGCTAACCCCACTCATGAGCACATTCCTGCAGGAGAGGTGCCAACAAACCCGCATTTGATGGATGTCACCCTCTTCTGACTTCCATTTACCTGCCAGACAAAATGCCTCCAACCTAAATTAGTAGGGCCATCAGCTGCTCAAAGCTAGATCACCTTAAGGCCTGACTTCACCTGCACGTTTGAGTCAAGAGGTTGACCGGTATATTGTGGTAAATAAGTGGTACCTCAAACCAGACTTTCTAGAGCAAAGATGAACACTTACCTGCACCTTTCACAGTGAAACAATGGATCCCCGCATGTCCTACTGCAATGCGACTAGGAAGGCACTGTCTCTTCGTGGTTTTAGTAATGATTACCCCAAAAGCTGCTCCAGCTCATGTGCTGAGCCCACACTACTGACTGTCAAGCAAATGTTTTAAGAAAAAAGCACCCTTCAATTACACCTTCACACATAGTGGTGATCAGAACAAAACAGAGAACGGGCAGCACCCAGCAGAGTAAACTCACATGACTTTTTGTCTGACGTCGGAGTCTCACCTATTTCCTGTCCAAGGCTGAATCCATAAGACACTTAAAGCAAATCTCCACTTCAAACAAGACAGGGTGCAATATTATAATATAAAATATCATAAATCAAAACGAAAAAACCCTTCTCACTTTCTGTGCTATGTACAAGTTGAGCTCTAAGGGCAACTGTTGTTGCTGGAAACAGTCTACTATTCCAAACAACCACTCCCATGAGGCCTGGTCTTTACACCCACCCCACACAAAAATCCAACACAGGCCTCACCGGTCAGGTGGCCCTTCCAATAAAAGAGCAATTTTTCTAGTAACCACATACTCTGTGTCCATCATTTACAAAGTATGTGGGCCTAGAGCCCATGACTTTACATCAACCAGCGCAGAGGCCTCTCGCATTTAGCAACAAAGCATCAAGCGATCACTGGTGACTGGTGCATTGCAAACTGGTTTAGGCATAAGCAATCCCAAATTACAAAAATGAATGATTTATTTCATATCTGCAGAGAGAACGGGGCAGCTTGCCAGAAAGAGACGTCTCAGCCTCACTTTTATAATGAACTTCAAGCTAATACACAGCTAAAAATGCTCCTGCATCAACGTAGTATGCAAATTGGCCCTGTATAATGAAGATATGTTGCAATGATGCTAAGCATAGGCGCTTATGCGTATTAGTGAAAAAGGGGGAAATATATTTTGTGTTTGATTTCTAATTACTGATTTGTTTATTAAATTATAAGGAATCCGTATTTTGGGGAAAATAACATAGTCGTCTTTCTCTGTGATAGGTATAGTTTTTACATTGAAAAGCATTCTAGTTATGCGTTCCAAAGCAATGCCGGCCATCTTGTGTGCAGAAGTCAGTGGCCTGATAGTTCATGGGGAGATGTGAGGTACTCGGATAATGAAAAAAATGGACACAAATACTTTATTAAGTAAAATAATAAGTCATTACACACATTTTTCACCAGCATCTGGCACTACTTTTAAGTATGATATGTGCACCTTGTGGATACAAAATGCTGTGACGCGCAGTGAGAGGAGGCAATTGCCGAAGTGGGCTGAACCACTGTCCTTGTTTTTTGCTGCAGTTGGTAAAAGCACAATGTGAATGACATTGTAACAGACAAATGGGTGAAGGTGTTTGAGATAAAGCTTTTGCATGTATATATAATGCATAATATTCTTCTCCTAAAAAATAGTTTGGCGAGTGAGCTAAAACTGTTTGAAAGAAAGACCAGACCTAAAAAGTAGCAAATGAAAGTAACATTTCTCTGCTTGTGGATTCAGTGTGATTTTGCTGGATTGTTTTCCACCACTAGGTATCAAGCAGGAATGGGGCTGCAGATACATGGATGGTGAACTGGCATTCCTCTTACCCCATATACTCAACAGATGTGCTGCTAGACAACATGGCAAAAACACATTCACATTGACAAGGCCAAAAGCTCGGGCATTTCCAAGATCTATTAACTTTGCCAATGCTTGTTCGGTGTTGACAGGGTCTTGCTGAACAAATGTGGAAGAGGTAATGAGAAACAGTTGAGGCGCTCTGAAGTGAAGCGAGGATGTGACGTAATGGCCAGACCTGCCAACAGGAGAACTGGGGAATCAGGTTGGAATCTCAGGGACGGTGGAACAGTTTGTGACTAGCAAATCACTTACGTTTCCCCCTGCCTAAAACAATGAATGTGTCATTGTGTAATGTAACTGGTGAGCACTAAAAGTGCTCCAATACTATCGGAAGGTGTTAGCACTTTGGCAAGATGGAGAACGGAAAAAGCACTCCATATGCAAAATAAAATTAAAAACATGTGCTTGTCGTGTTTTAACAACTTTTTAAGAAATACATTTATTTATGTACGCAAGCATGCATTTTAGTGGTATGTGTGTATGTGTACAAGGGAGACAGCCAAAACAAAGAATAAAATAGCTCCACTAAAAGGGAGTAGTGTAAGGAGACATGCACTTGTTCCATGCGCTATGGGATGGCAAAATACAAGACAATGGCATGCCACCCGCATGCCATGACGAATGGCATCAAAGAAAAAGAGTGACACTGAAGTAAATGGTAGGAGATGGGCAGCCTGTTACCCCACAGATAAAACACAATACAATTATTCTAGACAGTGCACTGATTATCTAGATACAAAATCAGATGACTGAATGAAAAGCATAAATATACACAACTATTTCTAATGACTCAATCATGAGTGATGTTCCTTTGTTTAAAGGAGACAAAGCATTACTACTGTTACCAGGAGGAATCCACCTGTAAGGTGTAAATAAATATGCACAGAAAATTGGTAACTTATAGTTATTGTAGTTTAATATACATTCAGATTCATGTTGGTTAAAAAATATTACTGTGTTTTAGAACGAACAGTTTATTACCAAGGCTGATTCCCTCACAAGATCATTCATCTCTTAGCAAAGGAAGCAACTTGTATCCCTAATGTGTCACAGACAAAGTGCCAGGGGGCCTCATTATGAAAGGAGATTTGCACCTATAGTATTTTAATTTTTTGGTGGTAATGGCTGCCGCATGTAATCATAGGGCACCGGATTTATCAAATAGTTGAGTAGCGCTTACACCACGCAATGGGGCGCAAGCGCAACACAACTACTAAGTTAGATTTTTCAAGCCACGCAAGGCCACCTTGACTGGCCTTGGGCGGCTTGATAAATCTAGAGTAACACAACGCAGCATAAATCACTGCGCTGTTATACTCTGCCCCAGGGAGGCATTCCATGGGTGGAGTGTGGGGGTTCCCACGCATACACCAATGGATTTTGGTGCAATCCCTGATTTTCCATAAGTAGTAGATCTGGGAATGGATCAAAATATTACGCCTCCCCAGGTGAGGCATAACGAGGAGAAATATGTCCATCTCTCTTTGCCACTTCCTCTTTCTATGTGTGCTTCTGCAGAATACTAGAAAGAGGAAAATACCTGCTTACAATGCAGCCACACTTACACCATGGTGCAAGGGTGCCTGAGTTGGTGCTAGGCACCGCACTGTGTGCCAGGGTAGGGAAAAGACAGGAATGCGCCGTATAATGTTAAATACGACACATTCCGTCCCTTTCGCCGTCACACAGTGCAGCGAGTCACCGTGCTGTGCTGCGGGAGTTTTTGATAAATGTGCTCCAGAGTTTTTTGTCAGTGGTATCAGAACATGTCCAGGGCCGGACTGGGAACCAAAACCGGCCCTGGCAAAGTGCTCGGCTGGCCCCCCTCCCCACTCGGGGGGGGTTGTGGGTGCCGCCGAGCACTTTGCCGGGGCCGGTTTTCGGCCGATTTTGTTGCAGGGCCGATCTTGCAGCTATGCTGCAAAAACGGCCCTGTAACAAAATCGGCCCCCAGGGGCTCAAAACCGGCCACCACCCTTGCGGCGCACCGGGGGATTACCCGGTGCCCGCTATGGCCAGTCCGGGCCTGAACATGTCGGCTTTAAAACCAGTCAGTTTTACTTTAATTTTATGTGCAAATGTTATTTACTTGTAGCACTAAAAAATAAATTACATGCTGCAATATTTTGACACTGTCACACACTGCTCAGTTTGCTCACGAGAAGAAAATTCCACCAACAGCTTTTACTGTGAACACAGGCAAATACTGCGGATACAAACCCGTTATATTGCCTTCTGCTGACATATTCAAACACTGCTGACACAATACTGTTTAAATGGGACTGCCCCAGTTCATAATATACTATGGCTCTGGAAACAGTGGTTCTCAAAGCAGGAAACACCAATTGGATGAAAATGTCCGTCATTATGACCCCTGCAGAATTTCAGAAGATTCTGGGATTTATGCCAGGAGTCATTTAATATTTACAACAAGGGGTGGTGAGGGACAGAGTCTCTGAATTAAGCAGAAAGCTCTCACCCAGTCAAGAGATCAGGGCTAGATCCAACACCGTTTTTAGCTCACTGCACCATCCCAGTTTCAGAACCTGGCTGTATGCAAAATAGTCTGTTCCTGTCCCAGTGCATGATGGGAACAGGGCAAACCAAACTACAGAAGCCAATTCTTACACTGGGAAGGAAACAAGCTCCCGGGGACCGGTTTCTGGCATAACAGCCGTCTTCGGCCCGGTTTGCTTGAATCCTGATGGTGCAATGAGCAAGGGTCTCACATCTGAGTGGTCTGCTTAATTCAGACACTCTGTTCATCACCACCCCCTTTTCTAAAAGGAGTCATTTAAAGCACAGGTGAAGAAGGGGCCAAAATGCCTGTTTACGATTAAATCGCTCTAGTCAGCAGAGCGTGAACACAATTCTACATTTTAGTGCACGAGCCGTAACCACCACAGCATCCATCGCTCCGTGTTTCTCAGCCGCGGTCGCCGCTCAAGCACCAGCTCATAGAATTATCAAGCACAATTTCACTGCAACGGGTCCATGTCCCCACCACAGGATTGCCGCATGACCCCTAGTATCCTATATCATATTACCAAAGACTGACCCAGGAGCAAACCTGGTGATGCATGAAGCACATTCAAGGAGTACTCGATCATAATGGTGAATTTTATTTGCACATGAGCATCTTAACAAAGCTCCACAGAAATCTTTGTGAATCAAAGAAAAATGGCATCAGCATCAAAATGCACATGAATGCAAGAGGATGAAGGGTAGAGGAAAAGGGACTGGGTGAAATCTATAAAGGCATAGTCAATAATGGGTGACAAGGCTGGATTAAACAAGATACTAACTGTAAAGTATCCCACTGAGCTGCTCTTTCAGAATACTGAACAGCCCTGTGATGGTGAAAGAACAGTCTGGGTGAGGGGATAAAAAGGGGTTCATACCTGAGGACCATTGCATCTGGCCCCTGGCGGATTATCTTCTGGCGAAGGCCAATTTAGACAGTTATACTTGAATTTAGGAACCGACTGATTAGAAACAAGAATTGACAATGCCAAAAGGAGTTGGATTGGCAGCCGTCCTTTTGACTCAGCCAATGCTCTCTTTGTTTTGTTGGCAAAACTTTACCGTTGGGTCAGCTGGAAACCTAAAAACAATGGCTAACAGCAAAAATATTTTTTATCTTAATAAGGACACATTTCCACAGCAGTGCCTGGCATTTAATCATACTCCTTTGTGTTTAGATGTGCTGCTTGTGAAAGGGCGGAATGCTGCCACGCATAGAATAGTTAGCCAATGGCTGAAGTGGGCTGACTCTTTGCCCCAGGTTGTATGCTGTAGTGAGTGGAAGAAGAATGTGAATAACACAATAACAGACCAATGGATGAATAAGGCTTGCTAAACATCCCTCATAATTAAGTATATTAAGTATATTACACATATAATTTTTGTAAAGTCAAAAGATCTTGATTAACACAAGACCTAAAAAGAGTAAATATTCAATATATCACAAAATTGCACCAGTTTGAAGGACTATTAGAATTACAGTCTATTCTATTCTGCGAGACTTGTACAGCACATGGCTGACCAGAGGCTTCGCAGCGCTAGAGCTAACACCGCACTAGCCAGGCTTGCAGAGGTAATGGAGGGTGCTAACATGAACAACCAATTTTCGGGGTCTTCCTAAAAGAAAGTTTAAGGTCCAGGTGGTGTAATTCCATCGGTAAAGAGTTCCAGAGTTTGAGGGCAGAGTAGGCAACTGAAAGGCCATAACATCTTGATCTGAGAATCTTTGGAACCGCCAGGAGGTGGGTCAAGGACGATCTAAGTAGCCTACCAGGGGTATAAGGTGAGGTTGAAGAATGAAGCAACGTGGGGCCAATGTAAAGTGCTCCTAGCAAAATGCATAGTGCCTTGAAGTACTCCCGCTGCTCCACTGGAAGCCAATGAAGTTCAACCAATGTCTTTTTGGCAGACTGATTCCTCTGGTTGTTCAAAAGAATGCGAGCAGCTGCATTTTACACGACCTGCAGTCTATTGCATCAATTGTGTTAACTTTTAAGCAATAATATGCTGCTAATGCAGCAGGTTCTCAACAGTGACTTCCATGAACTTCCTCTTTTTGAAACTTTTTAACAAGTAATTATTTAATCGTACATGACTGAAACAGAAGAATAGTAGCAATAGTGATGAAAGTCAGTTCCCATATCATAAAATAACAAATTAGATAAACATGAGACTGCCTTCCAGCCTCTACATTAAGCTTATTTCTGATTGGGGAGCAGCTGGTACTATTGAATCTGACAAAGGCAGCAGAAATGTGCTAATCCTTCTATGGAAGAGTTGAATAGGAATTGACTATATTTACTGCCAATATAAACATGGTATAGCTGCCCCTCTGCCAACCAGCAACTCTTCTCCTGGCTTGTTCTGAGCCACTCCTCAAGCTGCCATAACCTCACCCTTTTAATAAGTGTAAAAAAGCTTCAGTGCCCTTGGCACCTCAGCCTGTGAAACTGAACACGATGTACAGAGCATACCCTTCAAAGGACGCGTATCAAATGACCACCCTCTAATATTCACAGTAGTTACAACTTGGTATTTCCGTCTGTGGTCTGCTTGTGATGTGATATGGCATTAGTACAGCGCATCAAAGCCTGTTGAATGTTGGACAAAAGATTTCCATGGGAACGAATGAAAAGGATTGCATAGTGTTGTTGTGAAAATTCAAGTGAATCAATGCACTCACAGTATATGTGATGTACCTGTGGTAGGGAAAGTCGATGAGCTTTATGTAAATACATGATTGTTGTGCAGGGATGCGAAATAGAAAAACAGCGGATTCCTTGCCAAAAATCCAGCAGAAGTTAAATTACACACTCCCTATAATATGGCCAGTAACTGAACAGGATCAAAGCTTTTTCCAGAGGAAGGACAATTGTACGATACAGGATTTGGACAATCACGCTTAGCGAGAAATTTTCACCCACCTCAAGCTATACAGAAACAATGCAATGTATGTACAGAACAATAAGCAAAATCCAAAATAAAAATACCGACCTATGCTGTGATGGACCAGAAACGTGGAAGACAGAACTTGCACTATTTGAGGTTGGAGAGCTTGCAGCTCAGACTCCTTAGGCAATGGGCAGAATCTCAAATATAAAATTTACTAGGTCTATGTGCAAAGTCATACTCGGATCTAGGGCGGAACCTGCTTCACTTCCATCAGGATGGCTTTGGCTAACTCTACGGGCAATCATTTACTACTTAAAGGCAAAGGATAAAGCCAAAGCAGCATGGACTTGTACTCGAGTTTGCCAAATGTAAGCATCCACCCTTTTCTGCACCTTGTGCCATATGTCAAAATCTCTTCATCAATTATAATTTAATGTGGCAACTTCATGACAAATTGATAGATAGCACAAATACTACCCACAAGATGATGAATGTATAATGGACAAATGAATGATGGCTCATGGAATGGGCTTATGGAGGAAGTGATTCTTAAGGTACATAAAAAACTAAAACCTCAATAGTTTCTGTTTTTCAAGAGCATGTTCTTCATATTTTTACTGGCACTAGTAAGGAGGAGAAACAACTAAACTTGATACCCTACGCTAAACACTAAAACACTGATTCTCAATATTTGTGCAGTGCAAGACATCTGTGGTTGCAAACAGCAGATCACACTTTGCAGAAGGATGTGCAGAATTTTCTAGTCACTGGATCGAATTTATCACGACAGAACAGTTGCCATTTCAGTGAAAATTCTACTGCACTGAGTTAGGAACTAGAGGGAAGTCAGGACCACAGGTTTATTGGGGTTTTTTTTCAGGAGAAGATGAGGATGGTGGACATTGGGAAGATAGTGAACACCTACAAAGCAATAACTATTTTTCATACTCAATTTACACATCTACCCTTATAATCAAGAAAGGCTAACACGAGCATGCAAACTGGGTGTGCAAAATGAAAAACACAACGTATATTTATACTGATGTATCAAATTTCTTTTTATATATTGAAAAAATATTTTTGTGGTCAAGAAAAACAATTTGATATGCAAATGCACATTTCCAACATATTACCTATAAACTAATAATTTGGATAGCTACTCAAATTGTAAGAGAAATTCAATGATGTATACATGTCCTACTTTTTAAAGTAGATTAGTGAATCTACCCACTATTAGAATTTGAGTAAATACTACTATGTGAACTATCGGACCCAAAGGTTCGATGACAGCCCAAAGTGTGTGGAGTGTCACAATGGTCATCTTGTGTAGGATACAAGAGCCTCACTGGCAGTCAATAATACGGATATAAGTAGGTCAATAAGTGCTTTTAGAACATTAGCTTTTGGAGCTCATTGGAGACAATGAAATAGGACAACAGCTGATATAAGCCTCCTGCTCCAACATTCCAATGCTGGTTTTTGTATTTTCCTTTTTAAATGTAGAACAGTCTAGCTTCAGTGAATAGAAGGTTCTAATAGCCCTATAGCCCTTCGAATTTGGGTATACTAGATATTAAAGACCCCTTTCCTCGTTATAGGCATAATCTTGGCACAGAGTTTTTGGCAATTGGTAAATTCCACAGCAGCAGGCTCTAACACTGCATTACACAAGCCTACATTACCTCAAAAAGAAACTTTTTGCTCTCCTTAATGACTATATGAGTGATGGAAAAGTTTTAAGACACAAATTTAAACAAAAATATGTAGGTCCTCTCAGGATGTAGTGAATGAATTAAACTTGTAGAGCGCACTGCTCTGCCAAAGAGTGTCCTTGTTATGTTATGTTATGTTATGTTATGTTATGTTATTTTATTTTATAAAGCGCAACGGATGCCGCAGCCAAGAGGCGTCCCGGCGCTTAGGAGAAGGTAAAAAACACAACACGGAAGCTAGTGACCAGAAAAGACTAAACAGTGGAAAATAAAAAGGTCTTCAAGGCTTTTCTGAACGGGAGCAGATCAGGAATGGAGCGAAGAGAGGCAGGCAGGGAATTCCAGAGAGCTGCTGCCATCACAGCAAAAGAGCGTCCGCCCATCCTTGCTCTTTTAAAACGTGGCACCACAGCAAGGTTAGTCCCTGAGGATCGGAGCGCTCTGGATGGCTCATAATGACAGATTAATTGAGACAAAATAGGGGGAGAAGCCAACTTCAAGATTTTAAAAGTTAGACAAAGGGTTTTAAATTTGATTCTTTGCCCCACAGGCAGCCAGTGAAGATCCTGAATAGTACGACGCACAGAAACAAACTTCGGAAGACCAACCAACATCCTGGCGGCCGCATTTTGCACCCGCTGGAGGCGAACTAGTTCTGCTTGATTAACGCCTAAGAACAAAGAGCTGGCGTAATCTAATCTAGCCAAGACTGTGGCCTGGACAATGATCTGTCTCGTGTCAGCATCAAAAAACTTAAAAATGGGTCGCAAACACCTCAGGGCACCAAAACAAGTTCCGGCAACCCGTTTAGTGTGAGCGGTGAATGAAAGTTTATCATCCAACCACACCCCAAGGTTCCTAACTTCAGCCACAGGGGTGGGAGCAGGGCCTAATTCAGATGGCCACCACTGATCGCCCCAAAGCTCACTTTCCCTACCAAAAATAATAACCTCGGTTTTAGAGGCATTCAGTTGGAGGCGGTTGTTCGCCATCCAGCCCGCCACAGCTTTTAACGCGGTCTGAAAAGAGGCAGCATCCATGTTGGTCTCTCCATTAAGTGCCACCGCCAGCTGCGTGTCATCGGCGTATGACACCATGGAGAGACCAAAACTATGGGCGACCTGAGCCAACGGTTGGACATACAAATTAAATAAGGTAGGGCTTAGGGCCGACCCCTGCAGGACACCCTGCAGGATCGGACGAGGAGCAGAAACAAAAGGGGGAGTGGATACTTTAAAAGTTCGATCAGTGAGAAAAGATCGAAACCACTCGAGTGCTCTCTCTCCAACTCCGGCCTCCTCAAGGCGATGGAGGAGGATCTGATGGGACACCGTGTCAAACGCGGCACTAAGATCCAATAGGATCAGTGCCACCGTTTGACCTTGGTCAAGCATCTTCCTGATGTTCTCCACCACTGCTAGAAGAGCCGTTTCAGTACTGTGACCCGCACGGAACCCATTCTGCGATTTATCCAGTATTTTCGCTTCCTGCAGATGGAGTGACAGGATGCGGTTAGCATGAGATTCTGCTAATTTCGCTAGCCAGGGAAGCAGGGAGATCGGCCGATAATGTTCCGATTTAGTGGGGTCGAGGGCCTGTTTTTTTAGAATGGGAATGATGGTAGCCTGCTTCCAAGCACTAGGCACACAGCCGGTGTTAAAAGACAGCTCAATGAGACTGTGCATGGCCGGGTAGCAGCACTCAGCAATTTCCTGGAATTGAATGGGTCTCATGGGGTCATCAGGTGAGCCGGATTTAACCTTCGTTGTCAAGGCTTTAAATTCCTCTAGCGTAGGGCTGGGAATAGTCAGCAGTGGTATGGAAGCCTTAGGTGTTGTGTTATTCTCCTGGATGATAGACTGGGAGAATGACCTATAAATGGCCTCGACTTTTTCAATGAAGAATGACGCCAGATCCTCACAGTGCTCTAGGGAGGCTGCCAGAGTGGCAGATTGATTTTGTTTACTTGTAAGGTCTTTGCAGACCTTAAAAATTACTTTTGTGGGATTGGAACTATTTTTTATCTCCCGAGAGTAAAAGGCTGCTCTGGCAGAGCAGATGGCCCGATGATAGACTCTCGTGCAGGCCCTATGTGCTGAGAGGACTAGGAGACTAGGCAGAGGGTATCACATTTGCTGAATGGCTAAGGTTTATAACTTTTTATGCAAAAGGTATGAAGTAAGTCTTGCTCCTGTTGGTGGAATATAAGGAATTATACAGTTTAGTAGCAGAGTAAGAGGCGGAGCATCCATCCCCAAAAAGAGCAAATAAACAGCTAGTCAATCATGGTGTTGGAATCAAATTAGCATGTTCAGAGTGTAACTAATCAGGGTTTTGTATTGTGCAGTACTCACCCGTTGGGGTCTCAAGGCGCTGTATAATGTATAAGGAGTGGAGTGGACAATATGGAAGGATTGTACTTCAGGGGTATTTGGGGACAGAGTTTGAAAAACCCATTGAGCCAAGCAAAGTGCTTTGAAGCTAGAGCGTCTACTCACAGGGAGCGTGTGCAGTTGCTTCAGATAGGAGGAGACAGACGGGCGTGAAATCAAGCTCAGAATAAAAGAAGCAGCCTCATTTTACCCACAACAATGTTAGGATCATCCTAATAAAATGTCGTTTTAACCTAGATTAAACATCTACCCTCATTTCTGCCTGCAGGTCAATCACACTATATTAGCTCACTTCTGACATTTTTATGTGTATTTATAAAGTGCACTATCACCAACAAGGGCATCCTGGAACTGAGCAGGTGGGTGTCTCCAGCTCAGCCTATGGTAGATTGGTTAAGTGAAATACCAAGCCTCCAGCTTCTTGGACAATTCAAGAAGAGAGGAGGAGGCTTTGATGTGGAGTGGGTTGTCATTTCACGCTTCAGGAGTGATGTAACAGAACACTCGTCCTGTTTAGTGAGTGGTTGGTGGAAGGAGATGCGAGTGTTCAGGTAGATCTAACGCCTTGAACCTTCTGAGCGTCCCTAGGTTCAGGAAGGCGCGCATTGGAGGTAGATCCTTTGGGACCGTGGCCTCAAAGCTCTGGAATGAGCTGCCCAACTTTCTGCGGCAGATTAAATCTGAGCCCATTTTTAGGAAAGCCTTGAAAACGTGGCTTTTTAGCCTAGATCCTTAGTGACGGGACCACACCTGCCGGTCTAGCGGTCTGCAAACCTGTTTCTTTCTTAGCGCCGGGATACCGCTGCTTGAGGTAACTGTTCGCGCTCTTATAAATGTTATTATTATTATTATTCTTAGGTGGAGCCTGAGTTATGTAGTGCCTTGAATTGTGCATGTAAGGAGTTTGAATTGAGCGCATTTTGTGTATCCAGATTCAGTGTAGTTTCCTCGGTGTGGTGTGATGTGAGTTTTGTGTGGGAGGTTTAGGATGAGTCTGGCTGCTGAGTTCTGGAAGGTTTGTAGTCTTCTTCTAATTAACTGCTTGGTGATCCTAGGATAGAGGGTGTTCCCATAGTCCAACTTGCTGGTGACTAGGGTGAGAGTGATGGCTTTTCTAGTGTTGCTTGTGAGGCATTTGAAGATCTTCCTCAACATCTTTAGGGTAGGATGCACTGACAGCGTTGACTAGTTCAGTCATGTCCAGTCTGCTTTTGATGATTATTCTGTGGTTCCTGGCGTGGGTCAGAGTTTGGTCAGCCACCAGTGGTAGTCCAATGGTGAGGTATTTTTGCCGAAGATCGCTACTTCTGTATTGTTGGTGTTGAGCTTGAGACAATTTCCTTTCCTTTGTAGTAAAAATCGAGGAGAGAACTGTAATACATAGCGCTTTGCGATAGGCACATTAACCCTCTATTTTAAGGGCCAAACCTGCGACCAGAGATTACACACATCTCCAGCAAGCACAATAATCACCTGAGCTTTCATGTCAACATGGCCTATTGATATAGCAGGTTTGTGACGAATTAAGCAATGAAATAAACTTTGCAGTTGTTCTGTATTTTTAACAAATTGGGAGCATATAGTTTTCATATTTCATTTCCAGATTTTCCATTCATATCCCAGAACTATGATGTGCATAGCTAATGACAGTCAGTTTATGACATGACCTGTCACGTATTGATTGTGCAAAATAGGATGATAGAAAATGACAAGGACAAATGTAATCTGCCTTACTTAATTTGTCACAAACCTGCTACATCAGTAGATCATAGTGACAAAATAGCTAGCTCATGCTATTAGTGCACTAGCTGGAGAGATGTGTATAATCTCTGGTCACAGGTTTGACGCTTACAATGGCGTGAAAGCAAATGTAATTACTTACAAAATGTTATATTAAAAATACAATTTTGCAGCATTTACGGTTAAAAATGAAGAATGCTTAATGCAAAAACTTGTAGTAGGCAACCATACATAGAACCTGTAGGTCTGTAACATAGTAGTGAAGCCTGGCTTTTTAAGCTAACATATGTAAAGACACCATGTTTTAACATGAAGGCCTATTAATCTGAAATGCTTGTTTTTTGCTTTAACCGACAATTGTGCAAGTTTGTAATCTCTTTGCTGCAGACCTTGCATTTTCAAAATCTACAGCTTATTAGTTAATGAACAGACATTTGTTGTATTAGACGACTGATACAGAGATCAACACCACAGAACATGTAGGCAACAGGAAGGATGATTCTTTGGAAGATTATATTACAAACGAGAAAGGACACACCTGCAACATTCAAGGACACATGGTTGAAAGACGATTGTGTTCTGGTGAGATGAAAGGGAATATGCCAATTCCCAGGAGTGTGCTGAAAACTTATTGGTCAACATGAAGAAGAAAAAATATTAACCCCTTGCATGCTGATGACGAATCCCAGCCGTCATGCACTACGGTGCTCGTGTGCTGATGACGGCTGGGGTTCGTCATGGCCCGCCCCTGTTCATTTGTTTACAGCACAGGGGCGGAAACGGGCCAGCAGTGAAGGGGTTAATGTTGCAACTTTGAAAATGTGTGTTTATATTAGTGCGTGTTCCTAGACTAGTTAGACAGACTCTTTCTGTAGAGCTCTCAATTTGCAGCAGTTGATGTATGCCCTTGTTCTCTAACTCTCTGAGAGGAAACTCTGTACCAAGTTTTCTGGACATCTCTTTATGAGAATTCTTAATTTATTCCTTGCTCTGCTTTTTTTGTGAGCCGCAAATCCTTTCCAGGGTATTCTGTTAAAGTTATGCTTGATTCTCTCCACAAAACTTTTCATGGGTTTCTGAACTGACACCTTTAATCCATTTCTCCTTGACCTAGGTTCGAATAGGGCTGTTTCTTATTAAAACGCGCTTGTTGCATTTATAGTATTGATGCTTTATTTGGATTCACTGAATTGATTGATCTTATTACTAAATATTGATTGATTGATTGTTAACCTTTAATAATGAATAATACTTTAACTAAAAAAAACAAGATTTAAAATAAAAACATTTTACTCAACTTAGCTCTCTTTATTGACCGAACTAAAGTAGTGATAAGTAATCATGATTTATGTTGAGATTTAACTTTATGTCTCAGTTGACAACAAAAATCCATCAATCTAAGGTACACAGGGTTCTTGGTGAGGAGTAAGTGACCAGGTGAACCCTGTGCTCCAGCAATAGAAGGTTAATGTGCCCATTCCACAGCACTACACGTGACATTATTGTCATAGATTTCTATTGTAAGTAAAACTGCTCATCAGGTTACTGAACTTGTCAGATACCAGATGATGAACCAGATTAAGCTTTAACTGTATCGTATAGTACCTTGCTCATCACATGCTTAAAGTAAGGTTCAATTACAGATGGTATCGAAATAATAAAATATGACATCATTGTTGGCTTACTGGACTCTGTCATCCATCGCAACTTTGCCACCTGTTCCTGAAACACTCTTTATGATATCTCTAGATGATTTATTTACTAGATCTAGTCTGTCGAAAAAATCTCCAATTCCAATGTTATGGATGGTGCTCTTTAAAAAGCTAAGCCACGGATTTGCACTGCCACTTTTAGGCTAGCCTCTGGTTTTACCCATGTTGCAATCTTCATGGCATACAAAAAACATAACATAACTGTGGGACTACCAACAATATCCTCAGGAAGTGGTTTTCTCTCCTGGGAATTAAACATCAGTTGGAATAAGCACAGAGCCCTGCTCCATAGGGCATCACTGAGATACATTTCGACAGAAATGATTTCATCATCTGGAGCAAAGGTTTTTGGCCCAACTTGGCCGCAAATTTTAAAACTGTTACAATCTCTCTAATAAACTGTTGGATTCCAACCTTAATTGTGTTATCTCATTCTAAAGATTTATCCATTGTGATCCCAAGTAATAAAAAGTGGTTACCATACACAACCTAGTCCCTATGCTTGGAGATTTACCGGGACTCAAAAAAGTGCAACAAACTCTGCAATACTAATGCAACTGTATTATCGAACTACCGCAACCAGCCACTCCAGAAGTACCCGATAACAAATACAGACTCATGTGAATTTTGTGGTTATGGGCAGGTGTGCATTACAAGCTTGTATGTATGGTTACGCCCCTCCTTCTGCTGTGTTATCAGAAATGTGGTTTCTTAATAAAAAATATATTTCACCGTAGAGAAAGAAAAAAAAATTGCCTATTCATTAAAACAAGCATAAATGTACATCTGACAAATTTAGGAACTTGAAACTGTTGTGAGCCTTCAATAGCTGCAGCTTCCCAGGAGTACTCTTGTCATTGTTTTGAGTTTTTAAACGCAGTCAAAATGCACTCAAAGCTTGGCCATAACACTTTAGGAATACGTTATAACCTTATTTTGTTAATCTCACCCTCAGTAATTAACTTCCCTAGTTTGTTAACTCTTCGCCTTTTCATCTATTTATTAGCAATACATTTATATTCTTCTTGTTAACATAAACGCCTAATGCATGCCCGGCAAACAAGTTTGTAATTCCAAATACCCGGAACCGAATCAGCTCAGGCCTCAACAAACCATCTTGGAGGAATTACCAAATGCTTCGTAAATGAGTTACACTTGATATAGTTTTGATGCATCAGATCATATTGTGTTCATGTTTTAAGCTTTCTGTTCTATAGATTATGTTATGTGTTTCTATGTCAAGGTTTTTTCTTCAGTGTACAATCTTGTGTACAGCGCTCCGATACTCTTAGAACTTGTTTACGCTTTATGAAATACTTTAACCCCTTCACTGCGGCGGCTATTCCGCCGCAGTGCTAAGAGGCGGGGGGGCTGTGCGGCGCGCCCATGCTGGCGACGAACCGCTCCGTCACCAGCCACGGTTGCACTGTGCTCATGACGGAGCGGTTCCGTCACGGCCCCGCCCGCTCAATAGAAACCTCAGCGCAGGCGCGGAATCCGCGCCGCGCAGGCATGCCGAGCGGGCCGTGACGGAACCGCTCCGTCATCAGCACAGCGCGACAGCAGCTGATGACGGAGTGGTTCCGTCACCAGCAGGGGAGGGGTTAAATAAATAAAATGTTTTTTTAAAAATCACTGTTATTAACTTCAGAGTTCAAATCAGCTGCCACTGCTACTCACCATGCATGGTTACAAACCGACTACAAGAGCTGTACTCCACTCACCATGGTACAGTTTAAAATACCTCTCAAACTCCATTATTAATAAACATTAATAATATACACCGCTGCAAGACTTAATGAATAGAAGCAACAAGCTGTCAAAGCAAGTCGCCCTCCCTGCGCCCTCATAATCCGTGTAATCACAACAACCTAAAACCATTATATGCTCACACCGCTGATGACAGATGTTCAAAGAATGGAACAAAACAAGAAGGTTCCAGTTAGATCAGGTTGGAGTGGATGGCTCAGTGCTTAGAAATGTCAACATATCTCCTAAGATGTAATTTATCCAGCCATAATGTTATATCCCATTCAAAGTTCAGGGTGGTTCAGAAATACACACTTGACGCTTAAACAAAACAACCCTTTGTTGCTGTTGATTTTTTTCTGCACCCGTTGACACACTGCCAGCAAGTGTTGCACAACACAAGGGAACATGTGACCCATAGGAACAAACAGTGAGCTTATAATTGTAGGTATGTAGGATTAACTGCTGAGTGCGTTTTATTTTCTGATTTGTTGATGTATAGAAGTCAGCAAAATACATCAATATAAGACATTCGCACCTGTCTCCTTGATGCGTGTAGCTGTGATTCACTAGTAAAAAAAAAGCCTCAAGATAATATTGTGGCTTGTAGAAATATGGGGCACAGCTCCACACTTAACAGTGGATAGGCTGCTTCAGGAAATTAATTTGTAATACTACTGCTTAATTTGGAAAAGAATGAGTGCCTGTGGCAAAGCTCCACTCAAAAGTCCACAGCCAGTGCAAATAAATGTCAGCGCACCCAATGCCAAGTTTGCATGGTCTCGAATCCTTCTCTGCCTCTTGAATGCACCTCCAGATACTCCCTGCACCTTTACTTCACTTTTGCAGGCTCCTGCTTTCTACCTTGTGACTGTTGTTCTGCCTTTCTAGTGTTTTCTTTTCCCTCTCTTGCTATTGGTCAACAAAAGAATCACCTTCCGCCTCCTCACCCACGCACACAAAGCCCTACACGACCAAGGCCCGAGCTACCTCAACAGCCGAGTCAACTTCTACGCTCCCAAACGCCACCTCCGATCAGCCAACCACGCCCTCGCCGCCGTCCCCCGCATCCGAAGAGCGACTACAGGAGGAAGGTCCTTCTCCTACCTGGCCGCCAAGAACTGGAACTCCCTCCCTCCCGACCTGCGCCTGACCCAAGACCACCTCTCCTTCAGGAAGAAGCTGAAGACCTGGCTGTTCGAGCAGTAGCGGCCCCCCCCCCCCCCCCCCCCCCCAGCGCCTTGAGACCCTACGGGTATGTAGCGCGCTTTATAAGTGTCAATGATTGATTGATTGATTGATCCACCTCTAAAGATCACAGTTTAAAAGAATAGTCACGCTAATGTTTGAAACATGCGGCCTGTTATTCTCGGTGGGCAAGACTATATGCAAACTATAATAATTTGTGTAAATGTATCTTTTACCTCTTTATCTTGTAATTCACCTAATAATTGCAGCTCAACCAAATGTTATGCATTAGATCTGGTATATTACTGGTTTTTAAGGTGAAGTGAGACGGAACTGGTGTTCCGAAGGGTGTGTTGAATACATCGACAGATTGTGAAATTCTATTGCATATTCTGTTTCGCTGTCACGATATGAACTCTATGCATGAGTAGCATAATGATGTTATGCAAGCAATTAGGGAGTTTGGACTTTCTCTTACTAATTAATTTTGTCAAGGTGCAAGATGTAAACATGCTTTTTAAGAAACTATTTTAAAAGGGTGAATGATTGCATTACATTCCTGATTTACTTATTTTCTTCTTAATTGAGAATTAGAGGCTAAAAGATTAAAAGAAAAATAAACGGAGGTTTAGAATCTTAACCCCTCAGTCAGTAGGCTATTGTTGGATTTATGTCTGATTGATCTTTATTTCTTTAAACATCTCATGTTAACTTGAAATGTACCTTCTGAGTGATTACTACATGTTTAGCTTTTATATATATGAAATTGAAACCAAAAAATCATAAATGTTTGCTCAATCCCTCAGGTAAAATCTGTTCCTTTTCGTACCTGGTGTGATTCGCTTCCGGTGTGTGTGCATACATATGGTGTGCATGGGAACCAGTGGTGCCACCGTGCTGTGCCTCTGTGGGCACACTGCATGTCTCCTTCCATTCTAGCTCTCCTACACTAGTACCAGACCCTGGGACTCAGAAACCCTATAGCAATTTGATAGTGAATGCAATCAACTTTCAATCCGGAGACCGGTACTGCAACAGCACTTGGCTAAACATAGTTAGGTTGGCAGTGCAACTCAGTCCCCTCATGTACCCAGTTGAGGATGTTTACCCTGTAACTACACAATACTCATCTTCTTAACAGTCTTTTTCCTAAAGGAAGGCAGTCCCACAAATCACAATAACTTGTATTTCCTCAGTAGATTTAATTTTTAAAAGTATATCAATAAATAAGGAAATTTGTGAGGTAGTCAGCATTGTTAATTCACAGTCTGTTATAAAGTTCTGTGGTTGTACTGAATGAGCAGCTCCCAACATAATTGTCATATGAAATCTCTTTTTATTGTTGTCTTAACTACACTTTCACAACTGCCTTATTAACCTTCTTGCTTTCTTAAATTTGCTTGAAAATGAACAATTGTCCCTCTCTTTTTTCAAAATTTTCTCGGGGGAAATCCTCCCTGAATCTCCCTTATAATGGCCGGGCTTGTGCACTACACGCGGACACCACAGGTCACTCACCCCAAACTTTTATGCCCTACCACTTTCAGATGTCACCAGCCACCCACAATGAGCAGCACTGGAAGCAGGGGGGTGGAAGGTGCCGCAGCAACACCAGAATACATACATTAATTTTATATGGATGATGAGCATTAAATGAACCTTTTTTTGTCATAATATTAATAGAGTAAAAGAGGCAAAGGCCAAGGGTAATTAAATAAGGTAATAAATATTTGATTCAAAGTGCAAAATGAGAAATCAATCGGTCCTCTTCATAAGAGCTATTTTGGAATATGCAAAGTAGCATTACTTTACAAACTCCCAAAAATGTATTTATAAACCACTAGCTGGAGATATCCATGCCCACCTCTCCTATCTTTTCTGTACCGAGATCTCCGTCCCACCAGTGCAGATCACTCCACAGAGCATAGGTAAGTATTAGATCTAGTAGTAAACGTCAGAGGGACAAAGGTGAGTGGTGGGAAAATCGAGAACTACTATACAATGGAGAATTGAAGGAACAGTTTAGGAAGGACATACTAATTCAAATCTCATCCAAGACATCAGCACACATAATACACATTTAAATATCCTAAATTGTATTTCTGACAAAACAGACAAAAATGTACTCCAAGGACCCTTGGAGTAAGTCAAGCACCACACAGTAAGACACTGCTAATGCAAGACACTCCCATTCGAAGCAATGGAGAGTCTAAGGTGTGGGTGTAGATCTAGACATATGA
The DNA here is from genome assembly GCF_964263255.1 of Lissotriton vulgaris. Classification (NCBI taxonomy): domain Eukaryota; kingdom Metazoa; phylum Chordata; class Amphibia; order Caudata; family Salamandridae; genus Lissotriton; species Lissotriton vulgaris. Next base: position 1,614,796,044 of record NC_141694.1, read on the forward strand.
AAATATACACATGCAATTAACTTTGTGAATGGGGCCTTTTATTTAAATGTAAACATTTCTATTACACATTCAGTTTGACAAAACATATACCAAATAAAAGAATGAAGATGTTTTTTCCTCATGATAATAAGGAGAGGGTACCATGTTTACTAACTCCAACGGACAGAAAAAAACAAAGGTGAGACCTAGTGCCATTCAAAGTAGCGATATGATGGGAATATATATGGAACACAGCTGCATCCCAAAAAACTATGCACGTTAATTTTTGTTAGTGTGAGTCAGATAAGGATAATACAATTCAGATTTTTTTTAAATATGTTTTGAGATTAAATTGACCACTGTATTTGCACAAACAAGTGTATTTATCCTATTATAGCCATATCTAATGTAATACCAACAATCATTGTTTTATATGCGATTGTTTTGTGTACGAAAAATGTCCACACTCTTTTCAATTTACACCTTGTTCTTCAAAACAAATTATTTTAAGTATTTGACATCAAGCAAATCTTGGATTAAGTAAAAACAGCACACTTTGCAAAGAACATTTGATATTTGGCAAAAGTTACATAGGTCTTTATTTTTAGGAGTAGAGAAACGTTTGCTATTTCTGGCAGTCAGTTATTGATCCTTGATCCAAGGGTGAATTGATAAGGATCATCCAGAGTGGAATCACTGACCCTGTGATCTCTTTGAGTAAGGTGGACGAGATGGGCTAAGGGAAGCGTAAAGAGGGGTGTTTCAAGGCTATAATGTTGCTCAGAATATCACAGGTTATTTCTTTAAATGAGGATCAGCCGACTTTAGATTTCTGAATTAAGTTTTTAGCTAGAGAGTACCAAATTGATCTTAAAACTTCACCAAAAAGATGTTTCTCTTCCAATGCATTGATGGGAACGTTTGACAATTACACAGTTATTTGACCAGTGTTTAACTTGGGCTATTTCTGACATTATAAACAAGGATTTTGTTGAAAAATGTATGAGTTTTTTGTAAGGACCTCTTCCAGTCTGGAGTTGAGACAAATTTCACGGAGATGTGGGGTGGAAGGTGGGGGTTGAGGTACTGTTAAATGACATTACGTTTAATGGGAATTGGGTCAACAGATTTAAATTCTAGTCAAATACATTCAAGTATCAAGAACTGCTTTTTAGGCATGATTCTGCATTTTATGGAATCTTTTATAATGATTGCTACTCTGCCACCAGCCTTGACAGTTCTAACTGACCCATAGGTCTTCAACCTTTTCTGTAGTGAGAGCTACTTCTTATAGTTCGTTTTTGCAGAGGTCTTCATGAATGAGCACTTCCATTTGGGGTCAAGGACCTCCCCAACACTAGCCTCAATCACCCTGTGGAGGTTGTCACTTTTGTTGTCCACCAGCATGATGGGAATGTTTTGGATGTCCCCCTCGGTCTTGCAATTCTCATCCATGGACTGCTTGCTGTTGATGGAGTAGACAGGGATGAAGGTATGGCCTTTGGAGATAGACATCATCTGCATGGCTAGAAACTGGTGGCTCTCAGCTGTATATGTGATCTAAAGTGTGCAGATGTTTTTATTGCAGCTTATGACCTGCCTGTATGCATCTTCTATTAGGGGGATGTAGGTCTGCCTAAATGTCCCCCTCCAAAAGCGATGTACAAGGGAGCTTTTGCCAACCCCAGCAGCTCCAAAGACCACCACCCAATAAACAGTGATATGCTGCTCTGACATGATGCAGGCCTAAAACGTGCTCACAAAAACAGGAATAAATAAAGATTCCTCAAATTTACATTCCCCGAAATGTAGAAAACTTCGGTTCGCGCGGGCGAAGGACTCGGCCCGCTCTCTAGACACCGCTGGTCACCTGGCCTGCTCTCCGAGAAATGGCTACATGGCTAACATCGAAGCTCGCAATTGAAGAAACATGCTTCATAAAATATTAAGATGCAATCGGTTAATTGAAAGTGGAGAAAAACATTGACTCAAAGTCTCATAGAAATATTGATATCCACTTTAAATTTCTCCCATTTGAAAGAAATGACAATTTTTTCCATTATAAATATGGAACAATGTCTACTGGCCACTGTGAGCAAGAGGCCTGCTGTTTGTAAATGCAACACTTGGAATGAGATAAAAATAAAATAAAGAGTTAACTTAATCATTACATTAACTCTTTATTTTCATTTTCTTCCATACAAATATTGAGAAACATAATTATGTTATCACCACCAATATTCAGTTGAAAAGAACTTTTTTTAAAGATTTTAATACCTCAGTGCTTCTGTTCTTCATCTCTGTGCCCGAGTCATAAATCTGACTCTAGCACCGCTCATTATCAGGCCATGCTATCAGCAGCCTGAAGATAATAATGTAAAATAAACACAGCCTTCCTTAACTTTAAAAATAAAATGTGGAGATGTGCTTTCCCAATTCTGTGAGCTACCTTGAAGGTATATGTGCGCTCGCCACTGGTAGCTCAAGATCCACTTCCTTGAGACACCTGGTCTAGCCAGATTATAGTGTAATCTTGAGAGACAGCAGATGTAGGATTTGTTGAGATGGTTTAGCTGCCATGTTTCAGTTACAAATATCATATTCAGGGTTGATTAGTAAGCATCTCTTTGCTATGTTTCTCTGCAGTTATGCGGGAAACATTTTAGGGAGAAATGCATTGTGGAGGACTTGGCCCCTCAGGTTGGCTTCATTGCTATCAATTTGTCATTGTAAATGTCTTCACTGAGAGAGGTTTGAGTTGTATCACTCTCTCATCACAATAGTGGGGATAGGCATTTCTCTTGAGTGGCTTCATTAGTAATGTTTAAGTCATAGTCTTTAGTAAGTCTTCAATGTTTTTTATTGCTATGTGAGAGATGCCACTCTCATTGCACAGTTTTTTCTACTCAGGAGGTTCGACCGTAAAGGAAGAGCTCTTACGTGGGCATGTTCTAATAATTTGTGGCTGGTAGTTGAACATGTTCACCATGGCAGAGAACTTTTGTAGGCGCTTGAACAGATGTCAGAGTTTCTATTGCCACAATGAGGATTCGGATTCTGCAAATCCATTTCGGAACCTAGGTTTTCGAACAGTTTCGGACACATTTCCGAATGACCGATTACCATGAAAGGAAACCATTTTGGCTGTCAGAATCGGTTCTGAACGGGATTCAGACAACCCGAGTCGTCCAGAGCTGAACTGTACAGCTCTAGGGACACGGTTTTTACATGAGCGAATATGATGACCTATTCGGACAGCCATTCCGAATTGGTCTGCCTGTCGGAATCTGACTTTTGGGGCGCACAACAGGCCCTCCTTCACCCGGAGGCCTCAGGTTGGGCCACATGACGGTACCCATGGGAAACCTCTTTACAACCTTACAACCATGCACAGTGTGACAGGCACCAAGGGGTGCCCATCACAGGGGGCATGGTTTTCCCCAACAACCCCTTTTTTCAATGGGAGCCTGTGTTCTCGTTCGGAACACAGGCTCCGATTGAAGTCAATGGGAGTCTGACCGAACGATGTACGGAAGCATCTTAATTGCTTGGTCGGACTCGCAGAACCTGAGTTGGTTGGAAGCGATACTGAAACCGATGTGTAGGAAAGGTTTCCTAACGACATCGTAATTAGCCCCTTAGACATAATAATGGAAATATTTTTTCCCACAGAAAAAGTTGTACTATCTTATGATATAAATCCGTTGATATAACCTGGAGCCGTTAGTGAAGTCGTTCTGAGAAAGCAGCAGCTGAGATGGAATCCATGCAGGGCTTGTGAAGATTCCTGATCGAGGTACATAAGGGGGATGCGAATTAACATATCTTCACCCAAAACCACTAAGGGGCTTTTTTCTTTTAAACAGAACTATTTGCTAGTACACAGTGTGCACAGTGGGTCGAAGGGTTACTGCCAATCTAAATTAAGCCCCTAGACTCAAGAAGAGTAACTGATTTGACAATACTGATTTATGCTGTATCTAAGCAGCTTTCCCTCTACCACACTCTGGGATGAGCCTTCTCTGCCCATTATCGCTACCTTTGGTGAGTCAAGAGAACAAAGGAAGTAACTTGATTATTGAATAGGAATGAAATGGAATCTTATGCCTCACAATCTCCTTATGCATTTAGACTTCTATTAGGAAAGATCAGGAGTGCTTAGAAGAAGGGATAAAACCTTACATTAATCTTGGCTTCCTCACTTGACCAAACTGTGCAAACCTAGGCAATTGTTTTATTTCTCTTTGCTTTGTTTTTCTTCATTGTCACACATGAGAGCACTCTGAAATATGAGTTCAGGATGTGAGGTGTACAAAATCTCTTGCATTTAATTGAATAAAATATTATGTTACATGTATTAAAATAGCCTAGAGGTGGAAAATGACAACTGACTTGTGTCTTGGCTCACTGATGGCATTATTGTCAGGGCTGTGAAGGTAAGACGGTTTCCAAGTTCATGTTTGAAAACTATCACTTTAAAAAAAATGCCTTTCAATACAGCGATAGTTACTTTTTGAATTGTGAAGAGTCTTCCTCACACTTTCATGTTTAGTGCAAAATGTCTTTAAAATGAAAGTGTTTGTAAAGAATAATGCAGGGCCCCTTCATGCTTCTTTTTCTTTTCATTTTCCTTCAGTTAATGTGTAAACAAAGTGGTTTAAAGCTTTAAGAATGTCACTGCTAGTCAAATAAACAGCAGTACAGGGGGCCGCATGTAAAGGTTAGGAGAGCCGAATGTGGCCCTCAGGCCGTACTTTGAGTATCCCTGCTCTATAGTATAACGGACACGTCTGTATCACAAATTGATATACCCTAGAATGAGTGTTAATTAGGTTCTTAGTTAGAGGTGTGTGATGCATCAGAAAATGCTCTGGTTCCTGCAGGAAAAGTGAAATTGAAATTGAATCCACCAGATAAATTTACTTTGTCGTACTATTCCTAGAGAGGAATAAATTCCTACAGCAGATCTTCCAATACATTTAACAATTCCACCAGAAAATCAGATGACATTTCAAGAAAACCCAACTCAGGTTTTTCTTTCTCAAAACATTTAATTCCTAGTGAGGAAGTGGAACATGAATGTAGACATGACCAAAAGGGACTGTCATTTTAAACAATAATTATTATAGTGACTATCAAATGGCTTCCTATCTTAGAAGACTCACACCAGGGAATATATTATCGTATTTCCCTACACATAACCTGAAACACTAAAATGGCAAAGCATCTCATAGGAACAGAGCACATGAAGAGTTCTGTCTCAGCATGCATATAACTAATTAAGAGGCAAAAACTTTGCACGATAAAAGCTAACTCAAGTACAGGTAAGAAAAACGTGGGTCTCCATTTCACATGCAGATTCACCAATGGACAGGTGGTGGAAATACCATTAGAGTATCTAAGTTAGTTAACACATTATTTTGCAGATTTAAAGGTGGACAGAGATAAGAGGGCTGTTAGTCTTGGCATATTGCAGGCATTCTTTATCATGACCATCAGAGTGCTTAGACAAAAACGGTCATAAATGGCCCTCAAAGTGTGCATGGCTTCACCCACAGATCTTCTGCCCTCCATATTAGACGGGGATGGTCAAGACAGAAGACACTTACCTTTGGAATGAATAAAGGTACATTCTTTTAACATGGACTAACAGCCAAAACGGCATGGAGTTGATTTAATTATGTATAATTCACATTGGCAGGTTGATAACTTTGTTTCCACTATTTTCCTGAGTGTTTATAGAATGTGTACACTTGAAGGGCAGATATAATGTATACCTCTTTTCTTTGTTTAAATGTTGACATATAGTAATGCATGCATGCTTCAGGTCAGGAGGAATCAAAACCAACCATGACAAAAAATGCTCAAACCAGCGCCGCTCCCTTCACCTTTTCGCACTATCTCTCTACTTTCCATCAATATATTTTCGCTCCCTCCTTCTCTCCTCTCTCTCTTTCTGATCACTTTGTCACTTCCTTCCATCTCCCTCCCTCGCTCTCAAACCCTTCCCTTGCCTATAGCAATTCACCTCAGGAATCTGGGGAAAGTGACTGAGGAAACAAGCGCATCCCTGGGCTTTCAAAACCGGCCTTCAAGGTCTCAAGCGCACCGGGAAAATGCCCAGTTGCTTAAGAGACCTGTCCGGCCATGATCATGCTTTTTGCAGGTCAAACATGCTTTGCTACAACTGCAGCAACAGGGTGAAAATTTGATGAGGATAGTGTGGCTGCTTAGAATATTAGATATCTCCCATGTCTCTATGATTCCAGAAAGGACTCCTCAGAGCTCCTGTCTCTATGCGAGAATAAAGGGCGATGTCAATCAAAGGGAACGGCACCAAATGTGCCATTCTTTGCTTCCTTATAAATACAGATGGCATGAATTATTCCACTCATGTCGGGAACTTGCTAAGCTCTCCGTATTCTTCAGTCCTCTTGGCATTTTAGATCTCGCTTCAGACACTGCACAGGGGATCTCCGTTGAGGGTGCAGCATCTGTGTCACCCTTTATCAGAGATAACACCTGCACCTTCTCACGAGGCACAAACAAGTCTATGGTGGCTATTGACATGAAGAGGGCTGCATAATGACATTAATCATTAACTCTACATGGATACAGAAGGGGACGCATGCCCATTCTAACACATTTACATTACATACAGGGCATACAGCACAACTTTAATGAAAATATGCCCACTGTTTCCGTCTGAACATGGGTGCAGAACTGGATCATAATAAGGCCCAGGAATGCTTTAGTAGTGCAACCCTGTACAACAAAGGTAAGTGTAAGAAGTGATACAGTCAAACCTATTGCCCTTGCCAATGCTAGTTTAGTGGGCCTTTGTCAAACAATGTCTCCTATTCAACTTATGCCATACCACCTGCCATTTGTACCACTCCTGATATGTGGTTACCATGGCAACTGCCATTCCCATACCAAGTTTCTCCATCTATGTTCTCCATCAGTGGAGACAGGAACCACCATTATGTCTGTGGCTGAGAAGACTCAATCTTCACAGTTCTCCATCAATACCTTTTGCATTTGTTTTCGTCCACTTCTTGCGAGCATCCGAGGGCTGTGTTTCTGTACACAAGTCCCCTCAAGATTGCGCCTCCATCAGACCCTTCATATATTGCTGAGGAGGCATGGCAGGTATATCAGAGCACTATGTTTATTTTACTATCCAATAAAACTTTGTATCTTTCCTTCACTCACAATGATGCCAGTGCTGCTCAAGGTGTGCGATCTAGGGGTGATGCTGCGAAGCAGATAGGGTTCACAAACACACAGTTGGCATTGCTCGTACAACCCTGTGGTGGTGACTGAACAGCAGCATAACGTGAATTTGTAAAGCTCACGCAACAGATGTTTATTGTTTCCCAACTCAATGGCACTCGTTTTATTGACCTCAGAAGGATAAAAGGCTGAGTGGACCCACCTGGATTTGAACCTGTGACCATGAGGTCGAACACAGGTCCCTACAGTGGACGCATCCATCCACTAAGCACACCAGACCTGGCTTAACACACAGAGGCACAAAACAGAACTTGAAAGATTCTTGAACAGTGCTTTAACAGCAGAAGTAAAGTTGAGCCCTGACTCTGCTATTAGCAAACCTCTCACAGCTTTCAGACCAAAAGCAACTGTGACAAAGAAAAACAGAAGGAGAAAACACAATACAGGAGAGTCAATCTTTCTGTGTCCTAGCTGAGAACAAGGAGTGGAACTTGACATCTATCACTTCAAAAGCCGAAACTATCGGGAAAGGCTTGACGTTTTACTAAATATTAACCGGTTCGCGTCCTCGGGCCGACTCTGCCTGCTTGTGGCTTTGAAGCGCTAGGACGCCTTCCGATAAGAGTGCGCTCTATGTAGGTAGAGCGCAGGGTTACTGCTAACAGCCGTGGGGTCGCCTGAGTCTCTTTCCTTCTCCACGTGCTCTACCATATTCAGTGGCGTAACGAAACTTGAGGGGGCCCCCCTGCAAACTACATGGAGGGGCCCCCCCAATCTCCGTGCCATTCCGGAGCTCTTAGGCCGGCAACCCGCCATACTGCAGGGGATGCGGGCTATTGTTACGCCACTGTCACCAATACAGCCATTATAAGTAACACTGGATGGTGGAGTTAAAGGTTGGGCTTAGTCTGCCAGCAGGCTATCATAGGTGGTGGTTCATTCATTACAGGGTCCCTGCCATCAGTAGGCCGGGGAAGTTTGCCCAATTTTAGGTGGGTTTCCTAATGCAGACTCCTGTCATGATATACATCGGGCCCACTCATCGTTCAGTTTTGACATAAGTGCATCCACTGCTCCTTCTCATTTCCGTTTCAAAACATTAGACAATGCGACAATGCAGTATTTCAAAAGCAGATGTAACTACAAAGAGCACATTTTGATAATACATTTTTATTAGTAGACAATAGCAATCTTAAGAGGCATTGCATAGCTTCATACACACTTTGACCCCAATTCCATCACAGTCTCTCTCTCTCTCTCTCTGTCAGTCGGTCTCTCTCTTTCAGTCAGTCTCTTTCTTTCAGCCAGTCTCTCTCTCTCAGTCAGCCAGTCTCTCTCTCAGTCAGTCAGTCTACCTCTCAGTCAGTCTCTCTCAGTCAGCCTCTCTCAGTCAGTCTCTCTCAGTCAATCAGTCTATCTCGCAGTCAATCAGTCTATCTCTCTCAGTCAGTCAGTCTCTGCCTCTCTCTCTGTCTCTCTCTGTCAGTTAGACTCTCTCTCTGTCAGTCAGTATCTCTCTACCTCAGTCAGTCTCTGTCAGTTAGTCAGTCTCTCTCTGTCAGTCAGTCTCTCTCTCTGTCAGTCAGTCTCACTCTCAATCAGTCTCCCTCTCTCTTTGTCAGTCAGTCAGTCACTCTCTCAGTCAGCCAGTCTCTCTCTCTCTCAGTTTCTCAGCCAGTCAGTCTCTTAGTTAGTCTTTAGTCTCTGAGTCAGTCAGTCAGTCTCTACTCTCCACTCTCTCCCTCAGCTCTGTCCACTCCGTCTCCACTGTCTCTCTCCGCTGTCTCTCTCTACTCTCTCTCCACTCTCCCTCCACTATCTCCCTCCCTCCCTCCACTCTCTCTCTACTCTCTCTCCTCTCTCTCTACACCCTCTCTCCCCCCTCTCTCTCTCTCTCTACTCTCTCCACTGTCTCACTCTCTCTCCACTCTCTCTCCACCCTCTCTCTACTCTCTCTCCACTCTCTCTCTACACCCTCTCTCCCTTCTCTCTCTCTCCAGTCTCTCTCTCTCTCCACTCTCTCTCCAACCTCTCTCCACTCTCTCTCTCTCCACACTCTCTCTCTCCACTGTCTCACTCTCTCTCCACTCAGTGGCCTAACGAAACATGAGGGGGCCCCCGTGCAAACTACATGGAGGGGGCCCCCCTCCCATCCTCCATGCCTGTCTAGAGCTCTCAGGCCAGCGACCCGCCATACTGCAGGGGATGCGGGCGATTGTTACGCCACTGTCACCAATGCAGCCGTTAATAGTAACACTGGATGGTGGAGTTAAAGGTTGGGCTTAGTCTGCCAGCAGGCTGTCATAGGTGGTGGTCCATTCATTACAGGGTCCCTGCCATCAGTAGGCCGGGGAAGTTTGCCCAATTTTAGGTGGGTTTCCTGATGCAGACTCCTGTCATGATATACAACATCGGGCCCACTCATCGTTTAGTTTTGACAAAAGTGCATTCACTGCTCCTTCCCGTTTCCGTTTTAAAACATTGGACAAAGCGACAATGCAGTATTTCAAAAGCAGATATAACTACAAAGAGCACCTTTGATAATACATTTTTATTTGTATTAGACAATAGCAATCTTAAGAGGCATTGCATAGCTTCATACACACTTTGACCCCAATTCCATCACAGTCTCTCTCTCTCTCGGTCAGTCAGTATCTCTCTTTCAGTCAGTCAGTCTATCTCTCTCTGTCATTCAGTCTCTCTTAGTCAGTCACTCTCAGTCAGTCAGTCTCTCTCTCTCTCTCTCTCTCTCTCTCTCTCTCTCTCTCTCTCTCTCTCTCTCTCTCTGTCTCTCTCTGTCAGTCTGTCAGTCAGTCCCTCTCTGTCAGTCAGTCTCTCTCTCTGTCAGTCAGTCTATCACTCTCTGTCATTCAGTCTCTCTCAGTCAGTCTCTCTCAGTCAGTCAGTCAGTCTCTCGCTCTCTATCTGTCTGTCAGTCAGTCTCTCTCTGTCAGTCTCTCTCTGTCAGTCTCTCTCAGTCAGTCTCTCTCAGTCAGTCTCTCTCAGTCAGTCTCTCTCAGTCAGTCTCTCTGTCAGTCAGTCTCTCTCTCTCTGTCAGTCTCAGTCTCTCTCTCTGTCAGTAAGTCTCTCTCTCTCTCAGTCAGTCTCTCTCAATCAGTCTCTCTCAGTCTCTCAGTTTCTCTCTCTTAGTCAGTCTCTCTCTCTGTCAGTCAGTCTCTCTCTCTGTCAGTCAGTCTCTCTCTCTCTCTCTCTGTTAGTCAGTCTCTCTTTCTCTGTCAGTCTCTCAGTCTCTTTCTCTCTCTGTCAGTCTTTGTCAGTCAGTCTCCCTCTCTGTCAGTCAATCTCTTTCTCAGTCAGCCAGTCTCTCTCTCCCAGTCAGTCTGTCTCTCTCCCAGTCAGTCAGTCTCTCTCAGTCAGTCATTCTCTCTTTACCCCAGTCAGTCAGTCTCTCTCTCTCTCTGTGTCAGTCAGTCTCTGTCAGTCAGACTCTCTCACTCAGTCAGTCTCTCTCTCAGTCAGTCTCTCTCTCAGTCAGTCTCTCTCCAAGTCAGTCTCTCTCTGTCAGTCTCTCTCTGTCAGTCAGTCTCTCTCACAGTCAATCAGTCTATCTCTCTGTCAGTCAGTCTCTGCCTCTCTCTCTCAGTCTCTCTTTCTCAGTCAGTTTCTCTCTACCTTAGTCAGTCTCTGTCAGTCAGTCAGTCTCACTCTCAATCAGTCTCTCTCTCTCTGTCAGTCAGTCACTCTCTCTCTCAGTCAGTTTCTCAGTCAGTCAGTCTCTACTCTCTCTCCATTCTCTCTCTCAACTCTGTCCACTCTATCTCTACTGTCTCTCTCTCCACGGTCTCTCCTCTGTCTCTCTCTCCACTTTCTCTCTCCACTCTCTCACTATCTCTCTCTCCACTGTCTCCCTCCACTGTCTCCTTCCACTGTCTCCCTCTACTCCCTCTCTCTCCACCCTCTCCCCCTTCTCTCTCTCTACTTTCTCTCCACTCTCTCTCCACTCTCTCTCCACTCTCTCTCTCCACTCTCTCTCTCCACTCACTCTCTCTCCACTCACTCTCTCTCCACTCACTCTCACTCCACTCACTCTCTCTCCACTCACTCTCTCTCCACTCACTCTCTCTCCACTCACTCTCTCTCCACTCACTCTCTCTCCACTCACTCTCTCTCCACCCACTCTCTGCTGTCTCCCTCCACTGTCTCTCCCTCCACTGTCTCTCCCTCCACTGTCTCTCTCTCCACTGTCTCTCTCTCCACTGTCTCTCCCTCTCCACTGTCTCTCTCTACTCTCCACTCTCTCTCCACTCTCTCACCACTCTCTCTCTCTCTCTCCACTCTCTCTCTCCCTCCACTCTCTCTCTCTCTCCACACTCTCTCTCTCTCTCCACACTCTCTCTCTCTGTCCACACTCTCTCTCTCTCTCTCTCTCCACTCTATCTCTCTCCACTCTCTCTCCCCTCTCTCTCTCTCTCTCTCCACTCGCTCTCTCCACTCGCTCTCTCCACTTGCTCTCTCCACTCGCTCTCTCCACTTGCTCTCTCCGCTCGCTCTCTCCACTCGCTCCCTCCACTCGCTCTCTCCACTCGCTCTCTCCACTGTCTCTCTCCACTGTCTCTCTCTCCATCTCTCTCCACTCTCTCTCTCTCCACTCTATCTTTCTCTCCACTCTCTCTCTCCCCACTCTCTCTCTCCACTCTCTCTCTCTCTCTCCACTCCCTCTTTCTCCACTCTCTCCAGTGTCTCTCCATGCTCTCTCCACTCTCTCTCCACTCTCTTTCTCTCCACTGTCTATCTCCACTCTCTCTCCACTGTCTACTCTCTCTCCACTGTCTCTCTCCACTCTCTCTCTCTCTCTCTAGCCACTCTCTCTCTCCACTGTTTCTCTCCACTGTTTCTCTCCACTGTTTCTCTCCACTCTCTCTCTCTCCACTCTCTCCCACTCTCCCTCACAAAGTAGTGTGCGTTCCATGGGTGTCCGCAGAAATGTTTCCAGGGGGGGCACATTTTTAACTTCATCACCATCCCCCTTGCACCCTTCTCTCCTCTGCCTTGCGCCCTTCTTGCCCTCCCTCTTGCACCTTCCCCCCTCCCCCTTGTATCCTTCTACCCCTCCCCTTGTACCCTAGTCCACCTCCACCTTGAACCCTTTTCTACCTTGCACCATTCTCCCCCTGCCTTGCACGCTTCTCCCCCTCTGCCTTGCACCCTTCTCCCCCTCCACCTTGCACCCTTCTCCCCCTCCGCCTTGCACCCTTCTCTACCTTGCATCCTTTTCCTCTCTGCCTTGCACCCTTCTCCCCCTCCGCCTTGCAACCTTCTCCTCTCTGTCTTGCACCCTTCTCCCCTCTGTCTTGCACCCTTCTCCCCTTTGCCTTGCACCCTTCTCCCCTTCTCCACTTTGCCTTGCACCCTTCTCCCCTTTGCCTTGCACCCTTCTCCCCTCTGCCCTGCACCCTTCTCCCCTGTGCCTTGCACCCTTCTCCCCCTCCGCCTTGCACCCTTCTCCTCTCTTCCTTGCACCCTTCTCCTCTCTTCCTTGCACCCTTCTCCCCTCTGCCATGCACCCTTCTCCCCCTCTACCTTGCACCCTTCTCTACCTTGCACCCTTCTCCTCTCTTCCTTGCACCCTTCTCCTCTCTGCCTTGTACCCTTCTCCCCCCTGCCTTGCACCTTCTCCCCTCTGCCTTGCACCATTCTCCCCTCCGCCTTGCACCCTTCTCCCCTCCGCCTTGCACCCTTCTCCCCTCCGCCTTGCACCCTTCTCCCCTTTGCCTTGCACCCTTCTCCCCTCTGCCTTGCACCCGTCTCCCCTCTGCCATGCACCCTTCTCCCCCTCTACCTTGCACCCTTCTCTACCTTGCACCCTTCTCCTCTCTTCCTTGCACCCTTCTCCTCTCTGCCTTGTACCCTTCTCACCCCTGCCTTGCACCTTCTCCCCTCTGCCTTGCACCATTCTCCCCTCCGCCTTGCACCCTTCTCCCCTCCGCCTTGCACCCTTCTCCCCTCCGCCTTGCACCCTTCTCCCCTTTGCCTTGCACCCTTCTCCCCTCTGCCTTGCACCCGTCTCCCCTCTGCCTTGCACCCGTCTCCCCCTCCGCCTTGCACCCTTCTCTACCTTACACCCTTCTCCTCTCTTCCTTGCACCCTTCTCCCCTCTGCCTTGCACCCTTCTACCCTCTGCCATGCACTCTTCTCCCCCTCCGCCTTGCACCCTTCTCTACCTTGCACCCTTCTCCTCTCTTCCTTGCACCCTTCTCCTCTCTGCCTTGCACCCTTCTCCCCTCTGCCTTGCACCCTTCTCCCCTCTGCCTTGCACCCTTCTCCCCCTCCACCTTGCACCCTTCTCCCCCTCCGCCTTGCACCCTTCTCTACCTTGCACCCTTCTCCTCTCTTCCTTGCACCCTTCTCCTCTCTGCCTTGCACCCTTCTCCCCTCTGCCTTGCACCCTTCTCCCCTTCGCCTTGCACCCTTCTCCCCTCCGCCTTGCACCCTTCTCTTCTCTGCCTTGCACCCTTCTCCCCTCTACCCTGCACCCTTCTCCCCCTCCGCCTTGCACCCTTCTCTACCTTGCACCCTTCCCCTCTCTTCCTTGCACCCTTCTCCTCTTTGCATTGCACCCTTCTCTTCTCTGCCTTGCACACTTCACCCCTCTGCCTTGCACCCTTCTCCCCTCCACCTTGCACCCTTCTCCCCTCTGCCTTGCACCCTTCTCCCCTCTGCCTTACACCCTTCTCCCCTCCACCTTGCACCCTTCTCTACCTTGCATCCTTCTCCCCCTCTGCCTTGCACCCTTTTCCCCTCTGCCTTGCACCCTTCTCGGCCCCCCTCCTCCCCTCCTGCGGATGCCCATGGTGTGTTCTAACAAGAGGGCTTACCTGAGGGCACCATTTTGCTGCCTCGTCCCTTCTCATGTGAGCTTTGCCCTGGAGAATGCTCTCTCTGGGGGCCCCCACTCCCACCCTTGTCAGGGTCCCGAGCACTGCTCTGTGCTGTCTCCTGCTCTTGCTCTCTGAGGCCCCCACCCCATCCTTGTCCCTGTCTCTTCTCTTCTCTTGTGGGGTGGGCTTTGCTTATGGAGAGGAGAGCGTTGGGGCCGGGCTCTCGGAGGGGAAGTGGAGAGTGCAGTCTCTGGGGCCCCCACCCCACCCCATCCTTGTCCCTGTCTCTTCTGTTCTCTTGTGGGATGGGGCCCCCAGCCCATCCTTGTCCCTGTCTCTTCTCGGGTAGGGCCTGTCCCTGTCTCTTCTCTTGTGGGATGGGGCCCCCACCCAATCCTTGTCCCTGTCTCTTCTCTTCTCTTGTGGGGTGGGGCCCCCACCCAATCCTTGTCCCTGTCTCTTCTCAGTGGGGCCTGTCCCTGTCTCTTCTCTTGTGGGATGGGGCCCCCACCCCATCCTTGTCCCTGTCTCTTCTCTTCTCTTGTGGGGTGGGGCCCCCACCCAATCCTTGTCCCTGTCTCTTCTCGGTGGGGGCCAGTCCCTATCTCTTCTCTTGTGGGATGGGGCACCCACCCCATCTTGTCCCTGTCTCTTCTCTTCTCTTGTGGGGTGGGCCGGGCCCCCACCCAATCCTTGTCCTTGTCTCTTCTCTTCTCTTGTGGGGTGGGGCCCCCACCCCCTCCGTGTCCCTGTCTCTCCTCTTGTGGGGTGGGCTTTGCTTATCGAGTGGGGGGCCGGGCTCTGTGCTGCCTCAGAGGAGCAGTGGACTGCTGTCTCTGGGGCCCTGTCCTTGTCCTTCGGCTCTGACTGAAGAGAAACAATGTTGATACTTTGTTTCTCTTTAGTCAGAGGGAGGGGGTGAGGAGAACAGAGCAGGCTGCACCTGCTTCAGACACAGAGGGAGAGAGGCTTGCTTCAGCGCAGGCCTCTCTCACAGCCCTCAGAAGAGCTGAGGGGGCCGGCCCCCTGGGGGCCCCCTTCATTAACTGTAGAGAGTGAGCCCCCCCCCACTGCGGGGGCGTTTGTTACGCCCCTGTTTCCACTCTCTCTACTCTCTCCACTCTCTCTCTCCTCTTGCTCTCCTCTCTCTCTTCACTCTCTCTCTTCTCTCTCTCTCCACTCTCTTTCTTCTCTCTCTCCACTCTCTCTCCACTCTCTCTCTCTTCTCTCTCTCTACTCTCTCTCTCCACTCGCTCTACTCTCTCTCTCTCCACTGTCTCTCCCTCCACTCTCTCTCTCCATTCTCTCCCTCCACTCTCTCCCTCCACTCTCTCTCTCCACTTTCTCTCTCTACTCTCTCTCTCCAATCTCTATCTCCACTCTCTCCACTCTCTCTCTCTCTCCACTCTCTCTCTCTCCTCTCTCTCCACTCTCTCTCTCCCCTCTCTCTCTCTTCTCTCTCTCTTCTCTCTCTCTCCACTCTCTCTCTCCACTCTCTCTCTCTCCACTCTCTCTCTCCACTCTCTCTCGCTCTCCACTCTCTCTCCACTTTCTCTCTACTCTCTCTCTCTCCACTCTCTCTCTGTCTCTCCCCACTGTCTCACTCTCTCTCCACTCTCTCTCCACTTTCTCTCTCTCCACTCTTTCACCACTCTCTCTCTCTCCCCACTCTCGCTCTTCTCTCTCCTCTCTCTCTCTTTTCTCTCTCTCTCCACTGTCTCCCTCCACTCTCTCTCTCCACGGTCTCTCTCCACTGTCTCTGTCCACTGTCTCTGTCTCTCCACACTCTCTCTCTCCACTCTCTCTCTCTCCACTCTCTCTCTCCACTCTCTCTCTCTCCACTCTCTCTCTCTCCACTCTTCACTCTCCCGTTCTCGCTCCCTCCTCTCTCTCTACATTTCCACTTTTGCTGCGTCATCACCTGCTCTCGGGGTCTGTTAGGAGCGCTACTGGAGCAGGGAGGGAGGTGGAGGGGGCTTCCTAAGTACAGCTCTACCCCGAGCGCGGCTCCATTTATCACTGGTGTGGTAAAGGTAGATATTAGCTGCTCTCGGGCTATTATCAGTATTCACCCGCGCTAACCACATTGCCTTTATTTAAGAGAGAGGGGAGACGATTTACGCTCTAATATTTTCAGTGTTAGAGCCGAAGGACTCACTAGCGCGGGGCAGAGAGGGGGCGCTATCTATAAACAGCTGTTCTGCCGGGGCCGGTAATGAGTGGAACATTATCAGACGCAGTGAGCAAGATGAGAGCTCATCTTTCTAAGGTACCAGTGCATGCCAAGCACGCCGGGCCCCACCATGACACCAGACAGTCCAAATTACCAATACCAACCTACCACCGCCACCTAGACTCCACCGGTCCTCACCCCCCCCCCCCCCCCACCCACTCCGCCTGCCTACTAGGCTCTGACCGTCGGATGCAGACTCACTCACCTGACCTGGCTCAGGGCTGGGCCAGGTGAGCCTGGCCTGCAGCTCAGAGTTAGGCACCAGCACCGTGGGACAGGCAGAAGGCAGGGGCTGAGGGCAGCGCAAGGCTAGCCAGGTCGGGCCGGGGGCAATTTAAATTATGGATGAAATGAGACAAGGCCCGGCTGGAGATGGACTTCAGACAGTCCTGAGCTGCTGTGTAGGAGCGTGGCTGGTCTTCTCTTCTTGGCTGCCACAACTAGTCTAACCGGCGTAAGCGCATTTTTAATTACGTGTGTGCTCAATGCACATGTCCTGACAAATGTAATCAGGGCATTCCCCCCGCCCCCACCCTGGAAAATGCGCATATGCGCGGCAACTCTGGCAAGTAAACACCCTGTCCCGGCGCCATTTAATATAAAGAGTGTCTCAGGGGGCCCCGGCCGGGACCCGCGCACCATTTTTAAGAGCCTCAGGGGCCTGCACCATTTATAAGAGCCTCAGGGGCCCGCACCATTTCTGAAGACGAGCCTCAGGGGCCCCGGCAGGGACCCGCGCACCATTTTTGAAGAGCCTGAGCTCCAGGGGCCCAGACCAGGGCCCGTGCAACTATTTATTAAGAGGAGGATCAGTGCTTAGCTAAGCTCCTGAAGCTCGGCAGGGGCCCAGGCATGCATGCCTTGCTTGCGCACCACCATTTAATTTATAAAGAGGCCGAGTGTGCGACGTGCTGTGCGCACAGCGCACCATTAAAATCATAATCGATGCAAGTGTAAGTCAAGTGAGGGGGCTGGCCCGGGGCCCCCTGGAGAGCGTAGCCCCCCGCAACACGGGGGCTGCGGGGGCCTGTGTTACGCCGCTGACCATATTCCAAGTGTTCGTCGTTGCTTTCCACTGCTGCTTTTCCTGCATCTACTCCGACACAAACGAACTGCATACAAGCACGCTTTCCTCAGCTCAGCACCTCAGAAGTAGACGTCTCAGGTGTTTCCAGCATGCCTGCGTTTTAACTCGGTACCCGCTGTTTCGCAGAAAAATACATGAACACATGCTCCTGAAATCTGAATGGAATAGCACAGTCCGCCAATTCTGAATGTTCTTTACCATAAATATTTACTTTTATGGAAATATAGAGAAAAAAATGCATTCTGGCCGAATTCCCATTTCTCCAGTGGTGCTGCCAGCTCTCTACTGCATACCTTGCATGCCCAGACGTGTTGGCACATGTGACGTAGGGTGAAGAAAAGCACTAGGGTTTTAAGGAAAGTGTCATGAGAGATGTCTACATTTTGCTGGCGCTAAATAAATAAAAGTATCCTGCAAGTAAAAGAAAGGGCCCCACATAGAGTGTGGCAGGTGGGTTACTTTGTCACAAATGTGGCAGAAGTGTAGTCAGTGGTGTAACAAAACTCGAGGGGGTCACCCTGCAAAATACATTGAGTGGGCCCCCTCACTCTGGATCCAGTCAGGAGCTCTCCAACCAGGCAGCAGGGCCGGCTTTAGAGCTGGTGGCTCCCGGTGCGATAATCATTTTTGGCGCCCCCAAACCCCATGACTGCCTCCTCAGATTCTCTCACTACCACCAGGCAAAATTGCCCTTCACCTCTCCACTCATAAATTATTGCAACTCACTGCCCCCTCCCCCCCCCCCCCCCGCAGGTGAGTGCCCCGCACCAGTCGCACTGCCCTAAAGCCGGCACTGCCAGGCAGGAGCCTGCCGTCCATGCACAGTGGGGGCCTAGAGTTCTGGGGCCCGACAACACGGGGGCAGGGAGGCTAATGTTACACCACTGTGTGTAGTCTATTGTATTACAAGTGAATTATAGTTAGGGCTCCCGGTTTTCCGTTTAAACAGATTTTTACATATAAATACAGACAGAAAACAAGTTTTTCTTTGTCTCTATTTATATGTAAAAACGGGAAAATACAAGCACATTTTGCGGCGCTGCTTCAACAGAGAGTGGCAAAACAGGATGATATGGTGATTGCTCAAAGAGTATCGCCTCTGGTGTTATCAGGATTTACAACAAAGCCTTGTTATCAAGTGAATGGTCTTTTGAAGACCTGTGAAGTACTCAGTTGCGGCCGAAGCTGGCTCAGCCCGGGCTGACACACACGACCTAGGGGGGAGGTATTGTCAGTGCTTTCAATGGGCGGGCACTTCCAAATTGTTCCACCATGAGTACCGGAACTTCTTCTTGGCCAGGGAGAGTACCGGTACTTTGAGGCAGTAGCCAGGCTTATATTACCAACGTATAGCAATGTTGCTTGGGCAGGCGTTGCTTTTTCCGAATCTGAGACTAGCTACCAAAGGAGCCATGAATATATGCATTAAAAGACAATCCTAGATGGCGGCCAGGGCCGGACTGAGAACCAAAACCGGCCCTGGCAAAGTGCTCGGCCGGCCCCCTGGGGTGCAACCGAGCTCTTTGCCGGGGTCGGTTTTTGGCCGATTTTGTTACAGGGCTGATTTTGCAGCTATGCTGCAAAAACGGCCCTGTGACAAAAACAGCCCCCAGGGCCCAAAACCGGCCCCCACCCTTGCGGCGCACCAGGGGATTGCCCCGTGCCCGCAACGGCCAGTCCGGGTCTGATGGCGGCCAGTACCGATAAGGCCCCAATTGAAACAAAACCTGCTGAGAGATTTTCTATTTACATAACTTCTCTCACTCTTCAGCTGCGTCACCTAGAGATCGGGGTGATTACAGCACAGAACCTCGAGGTGAAACGCCGTCCTGTAGCAGTTTTGCAATCATGGGAAAAGCAGTTTCAGAACATTTGCAAGTGAAACAAAATAATTTATCAAGGAACTTTCTGGCCACCACTCCTTTTACTTTTGGGCAGTCAGCAGGTAACGCTACCCACAAAATCCCATTGTAGCGCTACGGACTAAATCCCAAATTGTTATGAATTTAAGAAAAGTTTGTTCTCCTTTCTCTTGCAGTCTTAATGGGGCTGTATGAAACATGGAAAATTATGACATTGGCGTAATGAGTGCCTGTAGTCAGGCCAAGAGTGGAGGGGGATGCCACTAATCATCAGGGTAAACACATGCACTTTAAGTACAACTTGGATGTTGCATTTGTAAAGATCATTTTTAGCGAAGATGTGCATGTGTAAGTCAGTGTCTGGGTGAGTACTTACGTGTATGTGTGACTGGTGTGCACTATGAACTGCTATGGAAAAAAGTTCTTCTATTCCAGCAGATTATGCTGGTAACTTTTCAGTGCAAAACAGTTCTGTGCTGCATAGGCTGCTTATCAACACATAATGAATATGGCATGCCCAATGGAAATATGAATACTACTTCATATATCGGCACGGTGACGTTATAGTGAGGCTATGCACAGCGCAACATAAAATTTCTACATAAATAAATCAATACCTACCGTGAAAATACAACCTTATATCTTCTATCAACTATGCAGCATATATAGTAATTCTTACAGCTCAAAACTTACATAGTCCTTTAATAAAACAATGTAACTACTTTGGTTTTTTTTAATGCAGATTTTATATAGCGCAAACTCGACCCGAAGGTATGGGAGCGCTACATGAGCACCAGTTACATTACACAAGGATATATTCATTTTTGGTAGGCACTGGGAGATTAGGTGATTTGCCCAGAATCACAGGATGTGGAGTCGAGCCTGAGGCTCGAACCTTAGTTTCCCAGCTCCAAAGTCGACAGTCTAGCCCTGAGATCACATCTCTATTACCAGAGACACCAGGTGTTAAGTGAGGGTGCTTGCATTAGTTCAACTATGCATGTCAGCCCAGAAGGGATGGGTTTGATGGATAGGAGCTACTTCCTAAGAATGCTTCGCTCGCATGCCAACAACCTGTTTATTGCTCACTGAAGGCTGTCTATTAGCGCTGGAGTACATTTACTTATAGAGCAAAATTTGTAGGGTTCCCTGAGCACAAAAAATATATAAACGTATCTGTGAGATTTACAGATAATGTCTATTCAAACAATAACTGTCCATATCTGTGTATCCAAGTTTTGAAAAAGTCCTTATTTTATTTTCTCAATCCAGATGATCACGAAGACTTGTAGGTACAGCAGTACAGTCTTGGTACAGTATACAACAGCCAAACGCCAACACGTGTTTCGTCAAGGGACATCACCCAATGACTTCCTCAGGGCCTGGAACTGTTATCACTTGTAGTTGCAAAACAAACAGGATGATATCTAGGACCTTTGTTAGACAATTCACCTTCAAATGAACTTGCAAATATATTGCTGACTAGTGTCTTCAAAAATATAATCTTCTCGTCTAAAAGCAACAGGCAATATTAATTAGCCTTCGATTCTGGAACCATCAAGTGTGTCTCGGGTTCCCGTACCAAAGCGTGCTACCTATCCTCATTGTCAGCACGCCGTACTAACAATGAGGATCCAGTGGTGTGGAGAGCATGGGACTCACGTCTGAGCATACCCATCCCACTCGGGGTGACAAATGCAAAAAAAACAGTTGATGGACAGAATGCAGAACAATGTCATACATTCACCCCAGTACAGAGATCTGGGCCTAAATTCATCGTTTTTTTTGCACTCTACACTACCCCAGTTCAGACATGGCCATATGCAAATCAGCCTTGACCCTGTGCCTCATGGGAACAGTCCAGCCCGAACTGCCAAGCCATGTCTTTCCTTGACCGGAATCAAGCTTCCTAGGACCGGTTTCTGGCTATCAGCCGTCTTCAGCCAGGATAGCTTGACTCCAGTGGTGTGGAGAGCATGGAAAAATAACAGTTGACGGACAGAATGCGGAACAATGTCATAAATTCACCCCAGTACAGAGATCTGGGTCTGTGAAAAAAAAACGATGGATTTAGGCCCAGATCTCTCTACTGGGGTGAATGTATGACATTGTTCTGCATTCTGTCCATCAACTGTTGTTCTTGCATTTGTCACCCCGAGTGGGATGGGTATGCTCAGACGTGAGTCCCATGCTCTCCACACCACTGGAGTCAAGCTATCCTGGCTGAAGACGGCTGATAGTCCGAAACCGGTCCTAGGATGTTTGATTCCGGTCCAGGAAAGTCATGGCTTGGCAGTTAGGGCTGGACTGTTCCCATGAGGCACAGAGTCAAGGCTGATTTGCATATGGCCATGTCTGAACTAGGGTGGTGTGGAGTATAAAAAAACGATGGATTTAGGCCCAGATCTCTGTACTGGGGTGAATGTATGACATTGTTCTGCATTCTGTCCATCAACTGTTGTTTTTGCATTTGTCACCCCGAGTGGGATGGGTATGCTCAGACGTGAGTCCCATGCTCTCCACACCACTGGAGTCAAGCTATCCTGGCTGAAGCCGGCTGATAGCCAGAAACCGGTCCTAGGATGCTTGATTCCGGTCCAGGGAAGACATGGCTTCGCAGTTCGGGCTGGACTGTTCCCATGAGGCACAGGGTCAAGGCTGATTTGCATATGGCCATGTCTGAACTAGGGTGGTGTGGAGTGCAAACAGACAATGGATTTAGGCCCAGATCTCTGTACTGGGGTGAATGTATGACATTGTTCTGCATTCTGTCCATCAACTGTTGTTTGTGCCTAAATATTGTAAAAGCAGAGAGCCATGTATGAACCAAAATGAGCAGAAGACATTTCAAGAACAAATTAGTAACTCGGTTAGTGGTAGGAATTGTGATCTACCTCTTAAATGCAACCTTGGGCATCCTGCACGCATCTTCGGATCACCAGTAGGAGTA
The DNA here is from genome assembly GCF_964263255.1 of Lissotriton vulgaris. Lineage (NCBI taxonomy): Eukaryota > Metazoa > Chordata > Amphibia > Caudata > Salamandridae > Lissotriton > Lissotriton vulgaris. The sequence goes on from NC_141694.1 coordinate 1,614,818,230, forward strand.
AATACAGAATGTTGCGCAGTCAATGGAATATGCGGTTGTAGTCGGCGCCCTGCACTCTATGGCAATGCACTACACTACTTCTTCTATTATGAGTATTCCACAATCTGCTTCTGGTGAATTACTGTAATGCAATGTTTTTACAAATCCACCACAAACCCATACTCCAAGGCTTCAAACTGCATCTTCAACAGTATGATACATGCTGTTGCAGTACAACTTCTCTCAAACTCAAGTACCTTCCACTCTCATCGAGGATATGTTCACATCATTGAAAGCTGGGATAATTGAAATATAACAAGAGATAAAACTAAATTCAAAGTGAAATTAAAAAGTACAACAAACAAAGACGTAGCTGGGGAAGTCAGTGCTCACAACTTAAACAGTATAAAAAGTAACTATATGTATAAATCCATTTTGTCAATGCCCATTTATCATTTTGTGCTCTGGGGGAGGAAACGCCACTTGATCTTCCTCAATCAGAAAGAAACTTTTCCAAATCAGTTTTAAGAGATTACTTGGAACACTCAAAAGTATTTCAGGTGTCGAGGCCGTGGTATCTACTGTTCTTTACTTAACTATTTAAAAATAAATTGCCACCACGCGTTTTGTCTTAAGCTGTGGTCATGACAGCAGACTTCATCAGGGCATGTTAAATATAGTTTTGCGTTTTATTGCTATCGAATCTTACACAAATTAAGCTGAAGGTTGAGCTACGTGCAAACACCTGGTTTAGAACCGTATGAAAAGTACGACATAAAAAAAGATAGAGGTAAACAAAAAGTTGTAAAACTGAATAAATCATTTCAACAGTAACTAGCCATCACGCGAATATGTTCAAGCAGTATAGCCAGACGTGCCTGAGGTATAAAATGCACAATTCCAGAAACTCCTAAATTCATTACTATTTTCAGGAGAGCCTTACAAATCTGGTTAATCTACAGAATTACAGTTCGTAAACTCTGCTAATGCCAAATGTTTTGCAACTCAAATAAATAACAAAAATAAATCAGGAAACTACCATTGTGCCCACTACAAAAACATGACTTGTTTCTAAAAACAGGATGTCTTCTGCCAAACAACGGGATGAGCTTTCCTTTGAACTAGTTTTGACATTAAACTCCGTGGACGCTAAATCAAATGATCACGCAACGCTGTGACAGGGAAGTAGCAACACTTTTTAGAAAGAAAATTGTAACACCTAATCCTTGGCTAGACATTAGCATGTGAGACTTCAAACAGCCACCGCATAGGTCTGTTCTTAATGAGCACTTAAATGGTTCTTTGGATGGAGATAGCTAAAATAATAGAAACATCGCCTCTTTTTTCTCACCAAGAAAACATGCCATTGACATTTACCAGTGTTATGGTAGTCTTTATAAGTATTCTCAAAAATCGCAGCTGGCATTAGTCCCAAAGGAGGGTGACTAGTGCACCCATTTTCAGCATTTTTCAGGTATAATCAGATAACGGTCACTCTGGAAATAGAGTTGTAGGTATGTGTAATGCATAGGGTAGAGACATCAGAATAAAAAATAAAGGATACATTTGTCCCACCTACTTACAAAACATAATGTGGTTTCAGATTGCATGTATGCTTGGCAGCCTTATGTTTCAGAATGTATCTCTTTCTGGTGAATACTTCTAACCACAGATTTCACAACTTTCCAATTCTTCCTGGCTGGATCCAGAACTTTTCATAGCAACTGCTCTCACAATCCAACGGGTAGTTTCATTGGACTCCGTGGTGACCTCACTGTCTCCTGAAGTGACGGCATGGAGCCATATACATGTGCCACTGTTGAGTGCTGCTGTCAGTTCCTTTATTTTCATGGCCTTCAGTGTGGATCCAATGTTGCACACCCAACTTTTTTTGCAAAAAAAAAAAAATCTTGACTCTCCTGAAGACCACAGGTTTCAAACTGTACCATGACTGCATGATGCAGATGTTGACCATTGATCCAAACTACATCGGTTAGTGGTCTATAAAGTCTTAGAACAAACCAAATGTCATCAGGAAGCAGAAGGCAAAACTGTCACCTAAAATATGAAATTGGACTGGTAATAAACAGCAGACCCCTCCTGCGCCACATTTTGGGCCCAATTCAAGCCACTGTCTTCAGGTAAGTCAAAGACAAAGGCGAGAATCAAGTCTTGCCATAAACTCAAGAAGTAAGAGAGGGAATCATCTTTGTCTTTTCAATCCAGCTCGGACAGGAATTTACGTGGTCGGCACTTGAAGGAACCAACTCAGCTCCTGTGTTCCAACTCACAGCCTGTTTCGAGGCTGGCCCCGGTGCGCTCTGAATTTTCCAGGCTGCTGTCGACCCCGCAACAGATAAAGGCATTCAGAAAGGGTACGACGCACCTTTTCTGGATGATACAGGCTCCATCTGGAGCTACAGAGGGCCCCACTGGTGGGGCCTGTCTCATCACTGACTCACCGCTCCTGTGCTGGAGACTTTGTTGGTTGAAACTGCTCAAGCCCCATCTTCAACTCAAATGGTGCTCATTTTGGATCTGACCACCATCCATATTTCCTACCTGGAGCTGACCCCTGGCCTATGTTTTGTTACGAGAATACCACGGTACAATTCCCAGTACTTGATGAACCCCAACCTCTCCCTCAATGCAGGTGCTACCGTAGTCTGAAAGCCTTGTTCGGATCAGATTTCTCTGCTATTCAAGACTTTCAAAATGTTTTGCATGACAAGGATGAGGATAATAAGGCAGTACACTGATGCTGGCCTATATTTAGATTTTCAGACTTGCCACTGGCCTCAATACTTCCCTTAATACAGAGCTGAACTCCTCACCAGGGACCCTCCATAGGATAGTGACTCTTTTTATACGGAGAGTAGCAGAAGTGCTGAACCTTCAGCTACCTACGATAGACACTAAGGTATATCTACTGACTGAAACCTTGCAACCTGTTCTTGTAGAGCCCAGGTGGGCCTTCAACAAGGCTTTGTCAGAATAATTATTTTTCTTGACCCAGTACCCAACTCCTGAGAACCTGGTGGTCAAGCTTCCACCAGCAAAGTGAATCTCAGGCATTCTCTCCTGTGCAACCAGACAGGGAATTGAGGTGCATTGATGCATTCAGGAAAATAGTATATTTCCCTAGCAGTTACTCTTGAAGATCTCTGACAGTCATCTGCCTGCTAGGATGCTACACACATGCACTTTGTAATATGGCGAGCAATTTAGTCCCACTCCTGATAGATTCAAGAAAGGTTTTGCTCAAATGATCCGAGATGGACAGGATGCGGCTAAGTATGCATTGAGGGTTGGCATGGACATGATGGGCTGTGTGGGCCTCATCATAGGCACCAGTGCAATGATCAGGCATCATCCCTGGATGTACACTACAGGATTTTCTGAGGATGCGTAAGCATCCATTTATATATATGCCCTTTGATGGTTCCAGGCTCTATGTTGACAAAGCTGACTCTACGTTGGAGCACTTCAAGGACAGCCTGTTTTAGTCAGCTCTTTGAGTTTGCTATCTCTGCTCAGCAATTCCAAAAGCAAATCTGAAAGTTTAGAGGATACTCTTGGTGTGTCTCACTTGTCACTAGAAGCAACCTTCGTAACCCATGCATAGGGGACGCAGTGGTAGAAGAGGCTGTGGCCACACCATGAAAGGAATCTTCCTCCTCAGCTAATGTGACTACTACTAAGTCACTTTGATTGCCTCTCCAAAAGCCATGCATGTCCAGTAAGAGGCAGAATTCGCTTTTACTTACCCAGCTGGTAAGTGATTACGTTAGAGTAGTGAGAGCTGCAAGTTGTTCAATATGGTTACGCATTCTCCTTTGCACCCAACCTCCCACATGTCCTACTAGTATTTTTTCAGACTTCCGCAGATCTTGTCTCTAATTTCACCCAAGAAGTTCAGTGTCTGCCAGCCAAGGGGTCATAAAGAGGGCCCCAGAGACAGGGAAGAACAGGGGCTATGCCTCCAAATATTTTTGGGTGCCTAAAAAGGCCAAGGACTCAGACCAAAATTCGACTTCGGAAAGCTGAACAATTTCTTTCAGAGGGACAAGTCATGATGTTGTCTTTGGCCCAGGAGCCATCCACCCTTGATCCAGTGGACTTGCAGGATGTGTACTTTCATCCGACTTACATTCGAAAGTCAGGGATGCATGTGCTTCTGTATCTCTATGACTGGCTGTTGAAGGTGGGCTTTAGTAAGCAGCAAGCCACCCAGAGATAACTGCCACCCTTCTGCCATCCCTGAGACTTTCCATCAATGAACCAAAATCCCGCCTATGGAGACTCCCTTCATAGGTGTCGTACTCCAAAAAGAAAGCCTTCCGACGAATCCAGGACATTCAGGCTATGATCTCTCTGTTCCACGCTCACTCATGGGGCCCTGCAAGGCCGGTTCTTAAGCTTCTTAGCCGCATGCATCTTGATGGCGTCAAATGCCTATTGGCATATGAGGGCCCTGCAGTGAAACCTCCACCTGCAGAGGACACAGCACTGGGGTTATCTCGCAGATAACTTTATTTCAGAAGAGGAAGCCCAGCACCTTCTGTGCCGGCTGTTAGACAATAACCTGACCTGTAGCAGGCTATTCTTCCTCCACTAATCAAAGGTCACAAACATCAATGACAGATGTTTTTTCTCTGGGTTTGGTTGGTTATCTAGGAGAGGTGGCAATCATGGGCTTTTGATTCCCCCGGAGAAGAAGCACCACATCGATATCCTGGAACTCTGCACCATTTGTTTGGCTCTGACGGCCTTGCTCCCAACCATAGAAGGAAACTTGGTGCAAGTCTTGATGGACATAACAACCGCCAACTGGTAAAGCAACAAGGCAGTGTGGGGCCGTGGTCATGGGTCAGGATTTACTGTGACTCTGGAGGTGGCTATGATCCAGGGGAAACCTCTGACATCTGATCATTGGGCAGGCTCACTAAATGCTATGGCAGACAAGCTCAGCAGACATCACCTGGTGGACCACAAATGGCATCTTTATCCAAAAGTGGTTGAAAAACCTCTTTCACGTAGTGTGGCATGTCTTGGCTGGATCTTTTTGCCACCGCTGAGAACTCGTACAATTGTGATTACTGGTCCCTGGAGTCTCCGGCTCGAGGCTCCCTGGGAGATAGATTCCCTCTTCTACCACGGAGAATTCCAACCTTAGACATTTCTATCCTGAATGATAAGATCAGGAAAGACCAGGCTCAGATCATTCTCACAACCACGGATTGGGCCAGGAGTGTGTGGCACTCTGATCTACTGAGCCTGTGCATTTGTCCTCTGGTACCTTTATCTCCCTGAGAGAGTCTTCTGTTTCAGCAACAGGGCAGGCCCTCCACTCGGGTCACCAAAGGGTACACCTTGATATAGGCAGATTAAGTGGCAACAAATGAGGAACCCTCATTTTTTAAGTCATCAATTCTGCTGCAAATGGGGGCACATGCAGGCAATAGCAGCGGGACAGAGGAAAGAGCGACAACTTCAATATGAACCGGTCGAAAGAGAACTCGCCAACCTGAAAGCAGCACTTGGGAAACCGGAAGAGGTAGACCGACAAACTAATCATCTACTCCGCCTAAAGCAACCGGAGCTGCGCAACATAGCAGAAGGAAAGGGTATGGACTACGCCGTAGTATCTCGGAGGAGACTATATGAAATAGGGGATAACGCCACCAAGCTCATGGCCTGGCTAGAAAAAAGGGACAAAGAAAGAAACTGGGTACTAAAAATATATTACCCTGATGGGGCAACCTGTGAAACAGGTGATAACATAGCCGCAGCCATTGCACGGTATCAGGAGCAGTTATACCAACCCTCCTCAACAAGAACTAAATTGGAATGCACTGCATTCCTTAGATTCAAACCTCCCAGAACGATCACAAGAAGATAGAGATGATCTAGATGATGAGTCCACTGCAGAAGAAATAAGCAGTGCAATTAGGGCTCTATAGATAGGCAAGGCGGCAAGCCCCAATGGCATACCGATCGAACTCTATAAGGGGATTGCAACCCTGGTAACCCCTTACATGTTAGATATGTTCAAGGAATCACTGGACCTGGAAGAACTTCCGGAAGACCAAAGACTTGCCACGATAGTAGTGATTCCGAAACAAGGCAAACCGCCGGAGGACTGTTTCTCCTGTTGGCCGATCTCCTTCTTAAATGTGGCGGCAAAGGTACTGGCCAAGGTCCTAGCAACCAGACTCACCAAGGTAATAACTGCCTTAGTCCACCCTAACCAACCTGGCGTGATGCCACATCGAAGTACCCGACTGAACCTGCGGCGACTGTACAGAGTCCTACAGGCATCTAAAAACGATCCGAAGCTCAACGTCCTGCTGATGTCCCTACACACCCATATGACGTTTGATAGTATAGAGAGGGAATATCTTTTTGTGGCACTGGAGCGGTTTGGCTTTGGCCCTAGATTCTGCGCCTGGGTGAAATTACTCTACACGAGACCGCTGGCCAGAGTGGGGGTGAATGGAGTGGTTTCTGGGCAAGTTGTGCTGAAAAAGGGTACGAGGCAGAGATGTCCACTCTTGCTCATCGTATTAGAACTGGAACCCCTAGCAGAATAGATAAGAAGGGATCCGCTGGTATGAGGCATACCAATGGGGGGAGAGTGGGAAGAAAAAATCTCACAGAGGGTCACACCAGACTTGGTGGTGTGCCACTCGGTAGCCTCCCTGCCTACTCGAACTTCGCTACTAAAAATTGGAAATTGCCTGAAAAACTTGCTCTTTTAAAATTGTGTTTTTACTGTGTCACGAAATCCCTGATCCTTACCTCCCCGTTCCCTCACTTCCGGTCTCCGGGTCTTCCCTGGTCTAGTGGTTCATTCAGGACAGCGGCTGCACAGCAGGGCTGAATGGTGGGTGGGAGGAGCTACGGGGTTAAGAGACGGGTTGGAGTGGGCGCGCTGTGGCAGAGGGTCACACCAGACTTGGTGGTGTGCCACTCGGTAGCCTCGCTGCCTACTCGAACTTCGCTACTAAAAATTGGAAATTGCCTGAAAAACTTGCTATTTTAAAATTGTGTTTTTACTCGGTTTCACGAAATCCCCGATCCTTACCTCCCCGTTCCCTCACTTCCGGTCTCCGGGTCTTCCCCGGTCTAGTGGTTCATTCAGGACAGCCGTTGCACAGCAGGGCTGAGTGGTGGGTGGGAGGAGCTACAGGGTTAAGAGACGGGTTGGAGCGGGCGCGCTGTGGCAGAGGGTCACACCAGACTTGGTGTTGTGCCACTCGGTAGCCTCGCTGCCTACTCGAACTTCACTACTAAAAATTGGAAATTGCCTGAAAAACTTGCTCTTTTAAAATTGTGTTTTTACTCTGTGTCACGAAATCCCTGATCCTTACCTCCCCGTTCCCTCACTTCCGGTCTCCGGGTCTTCCCCGGTCTAGTGGTTCATTCAGGACAGCCGCTGCACAGCAGGGCTGAGTGGTGGGTGGGAGGAGCTACGGGGTCAAGAGCCAGGCTGGAGCAAGCACGCAGCGCGAGCCGCGGGCGCGCCGAAGGCCCGCCTAAGGCAACCCCGTATGCACCCATCCGTGCCTGGCCGGGACCAGGGGCCAAAATCCCTGGCCCAGGGCCCTGGTACTCCAGGGAAGCCTTGCTTGCGCTAAATAATACAATTCTGCAGATCTGCAGACAGTGGAGGGTCTCCGGCGGGAGGGGCTGCTAAAACATACAGCTAAGCCATTTATTAGCAAGGCGAGTCCAAGGAAGGAAAGGCAAAAGGTAACATCACAGAGCGTTGCCCTGCTGAACACACGCTCCCTCCAAAAACACAATTTGGAGGTTTTTTCCTGCTTCAAGAAGGCGACCTGGATGTGTTGGGGGTTATGAAAACATGGCTAGAAGATTCCTCCACCCCGGACCTTGTGGCAGCACTTCCACCTAATTTCGGCGCCATTAATTACAATAGGAAAGACGGTAGGAAAGGGGGGGGGGAGTTGCCTTCCTTTATAATAGCTCCTTTAAAACCGAAACCATCTGTGCAGAAAGTTTGGAGGGTGCAGATATTCTGGGAGTTAAGTTTTGTTCTGCCACCAACTGTCTGGTGATACTCCTAGTCTACAGCCCCCCAAGGACTCCTCCGGGCTTTATCGAGCCTTTCTTGGTACTGGTCCACGACCTGCGGTCAAGGTATGAGGGTTTCGTGGATATGGGAGATTTCAATCTCCATTGGGAGGAATCCCCCAAAGACGCAATGTCAAAGCAGCTAGAAGAGGCCATGACCTTGCTAGATTTAATTCAGAGGATGACTGGCCCGACACATAAAAAAGGCCACACACTGGATCTGATCTGGGCATCGGTCCCGATGCTGAGCTCAATTACCATCTCGCCCTGTATATGGTCAGACCATCACCTGCTGCAGGGGAGAATGGCATTTCCAGGTCAAAGTTTATCCTCTCCTGCCGAGTGGCAGGTCGTGAGAAGTTGGAATAAAATTAGCACAGACATACTGGTCTCCACTCTAGGGAAACAACCCTCCCACCTTAATAGGCTACCAGAGGATGATATTGAGGCGGCCAACCTCAAGCAGTCACAAAAACTCAAAAGCGCCATTGAAGTAGTGGCGCCAGCCCCGAGGGTAAAAATCGTGGATAAGGGTAAAGGTGCGCCGTGGTTCAATGACGCACTGAGGCTACTGAAACGCTCCCTACGCCGGAGTGAGAGAGCCTGGCGTAAGGGGTATGATCTCAGCACTCGGGCTGTATATGCAAAGGAGTTTGCCACCTACAAACAAGCAATCAGGGCTAGGAAACAGAGTTTTATGAGGATAGAATTATGGCAGCAATCAATCCCCAGAAATAAATTTTCAAGATCCTGTCAGAGTTAGGGAAAAAGAAAGAACAGACCCCCTCCTTTTCACAAGAAGACTGTCAAAAATTTCAGTCGTTCTTCACCACCAAGATAGCTGAACTCCTGACGGAAATTGAGATCACCCCTAGACTAGGCTGCCTGGGAGGCATCACAAGAACTATCCCAGTAATCACTCAGCCCCTAACCACTTTGCCCCTATTCACCAAGGAGACGTTGAGAGTAGTGATGGGTCGAGTCAAAACGGGCTCACCGGCTGATCCATGTCCTCCGAGGATCTTTAAACAAGCCTGGCCGGGGCTGGAGGATGACGTATTATCGCTCCTGAATAGCTCATTGACAACTGGACAGGTCCCTACCAACCTCAAGGAAGCCCGGCTGATCCCTCTCTTAAAGAAGTCAGGGGCAGATACTAAGATTTTGAAAACGTTTAGGCCCATCTCACAACTGCCATTCTTGGCAAAAATAATGGAGCAACATGTGCTGCCCACACTCTCACACCACCTCGAAAACAACCTCTTGTTGGAACCTAACCAGGCCGGTTTCAGGGCCCATCACAGCACGGAATTGGTCATGCTTTCCGTGCTGGATGACCTGAGACTCAGAGCAGATAAAAAAACCCTGTGTGCCCTGGTGCTGTTGGACCTCTCTGCAGGATTTGATACGGTCAATCATGACCTACTGTTGTCGCGGATGTGGGACCTCGGCATCCAGGGCACTGCTCATGCCTGGCTGACATCTTTCCTTGGTGACCGGGTTCAGAGAGTGCAATTAGCTGACCTGTGTCGGAGGCAGTGTTGCGTGCTTATCTAGGTTCCTGATCGATACTGTGACCTTATGCCCCTATTCGGCTATAAAGCCCTTTATTCCCTATATTGGCATAACCGTTCAAGTGCGATTTTCTGTAAAGTCATCTCTGGCCTCACACGAACAGAGCCACATTCCAGCATGACTCTCTGCTACTTCCTTTGCGACCAATTAGTGCAATGACAGAGCAGCAGTCACTATCTGATATTCCTAGATAACACTCCGAGTTCTTCAACAAGATAAAAACTTAGCAAACCTGGAAATCCCCGCTTGCTATGTTTTGATTAGTAATGGAACTCTAATGAGCAACTGATAACTGTCACTTCCTAGTGACATCTTTAATTGACGTCTTATGTCCAGCAAACTTGCGTCAAACCCGGCACCTGTCAGGTATAAATATTACCAACGTTGCCTTAAGCAATAGAGCGAACCTGTTGCTGATGCCAGCTGCCTGCATGACCCCGTGTTGGTAACAACTAGCACTCTGTCGCTGCAGCCTGCTATCCTGTGGTGGTGAAGCTACTGATTACCATTATCGCCGCTACAGCGCGAACTGTGGTTCAGTACGCTTGAGGAGCCGTGCAGCCGTCCTCTGCGAAGACATCCAGCCCAGCTGCCCGCGGACGCTGTCACCCCTCCTTCCTCGACGCGCTGAGAGAAGCCGCTGCATTTCTCGTGCAGAGAAATCCAGTCCCGGCGCTTCCGGTTTACCCTCGCGGGTGACTGGGATATCGAGAGAGACCCCTGAAGGAGATACCAATCCTCCATCATTCTATTCAGAGGTATGGTGTTGACTAAACCCTTAGACGAGAATTCTTGAAACAAACCTTGGCAAAACCAACTTAACTTAAGCTACTTACTTACTCCCCTTCTCACGTGTTAGGCTTAGGTCAGGCACACTGGGGTAGGCTTAGTTAGAAGCACCAGTTGAGTATGTTAGCCTAATGTATATATGACTGTATATATGTTTTATTACTTTTAAACCATTGTATGGCTAAGAAACCATATCAATGCTTTTACAGTTCTATTTCGCAATACTTATCTTACTGTACGTACTTTTTATAATAACAGTTATTGCAATTGTGGCAATACATTTCTCTTGTACGAGAAGAAAGACTGTTCAATAAATGTTAACCCTTTATTGATACACGCCCGTCTCTCTATTCTCTACATACTGTGAAAGTAAACTGCACTAGACTGACTGAGTGAAATCTGTGTCTATTGTTTCACACGACCCTAGAGATCGACTCTTGATCTGAAGAGCAAAGTTGTCATGTTGCACGGTTGTTGGAAAGCTGAATCCCTTCTTGTCTGTGCCAAGGAAGCTGATCACTTCCTATGCAGAGAAGAAAGTTTCCAGTGACCTCTGAGCTAGTTGGTAACACAACCCAATTAAGTTTAGCATAGTCAGTGGAGGCCTGGAATATAAGCAGTTCCACGTCGATACAACTGTTTATGTTATTCCAATGCGCAGGGCCTAGTGGGAAACTAGGAACTACACTACATGGCGCCCAAACGTTTGGTAAGGCGATAAACTAACGTAAGACTTGTAGAGTAACTCAGTCGTGCATATTTCACACCCCTTTCTCCCGTAAATACTCCAATAGACGTCTGGAGTGGGTGAAAGGTTAAAATCCGCCCGACCTTAGTAGGAAGAGATTCCTATGTAAAGCTCTGGTTTATTCAACGTTGAAGGATACAGTGTTCCAAAATATTGTGCATCTAATCTTTGTCTCCTTGGAGACCTACTCTGCAAACCTCGCATTTTTTACAATGCCAGGAGAAAACGGAACCACTGGGGCCGCAGCAGATGCGACTCAGCAAGGTCCCGAATACACAGACCCGGGTGCTATTATCATCCCGGTCCACTTAAGAAGATCTATAACTTTAAAACTTATAGAGAACGGACTGACACCACAAGGTGGTACAGTAATTTTCGTGATAGAGGCTCACGAGTATCGGCAGACAGAGGTATTCTATTCATGGATAAACTTTCCAGCGGTAAACGCTATAACACAAGAGTTTCACTATTACAAAATAGAGGAACCTCCGGATGAGTACGCCCCTTTCGAGGAGGTTGAAATTCCACTTAAATTTCAAGAGCACCTGCTCTGGTTTAATGGCGCCCTAAAACATAATGATCACATAACTAGGCTCGGTCCACTAGGTAGACCAGGAGCCACGTGGCCGGTTCTAGCCAGCTACACACCACATCCTGACATTATAAAAATGTCTAGAGAAGAGCTGTTAGCACAGCTAAACACATTAATAAAAATACATAGGCAATTAGTCCAATATGTAATACGGACTGCAACAGTCCAGCCAGCTGTTAATGTACCACAGCTGACCCCTCATCAGGGGAACACAAATAAAATTACACCACAGAACATACAGTCATGTCTTGGTAAAACACCCGTAAAACGGGAACAAATTCCTTTCTGGTTAGCCCAGAAAGTCACTCAAATAGAGGCAGTATTTCCAGATACTACCCCTATTGAGAAACACAGAATCTTGACCATCTGCCTTCCTATGGGAATCGCACCACATGTGGAGGACTGTGACACTTGGGGTACAGTCTTTGCTTCCATTTACACAAAAACACACGGTGTTCCGTCTATGGCGGTAATACCAGACGTGCTAAAACAGATTCAAAATGAATTCGGTCCAGAGCCCGCTTTAAATCTAGGTATGAAATTACTGAAAGACTTCAAGCAGGTCACGGCTATATTATTAGCCAACGTAAAGGGAGAAGCAGCATCTGTGGCGATCCGCCAGAAGTTGAAGGAAACAGATATAAAAGATCCTGTTGAGCTTGCAAAAATCATAGAAAAATGCTATGAAGAATTAGGTAGAGACAGCTTGGGTGGGAAACCAGTTAAGCCCCAACTGCTCGAAAATCCTGAAAAATTATTTATTAAAAAAAATTTAAACACTCCTAAAAAGAGCTGGGATGGAAATAAACAATCCACTCCCAAGGAAAAAGTTTTCCAGTCCAGAGGAAGGTCTCCTCGACGGAGGGAAAGAACTCCGACTCGAGAACGCCAGTCTCCCCAACGGGAGCCCTCTGAGAAAAGATATAACCTTAGAAATAGGGATAATATAAAAAAACCTGATAGATATCAAAGTACTGATACACGTCCCTCTCGATCTTTTCCACAGAATTCGGAAAGAAGAGGACGGTCAGACCCAGGAGAGCACACCAAGTCCAAAGACAAGGAACCTGCTCAAAATAAGAAATCTCAATTTCAGAAAAAGAAGGTAGCCAGTATTAGAGTAATCAACCATGCCGAGAATACTGAGGACACAGTTGAAAAACGGGGAGTGGGCATTGACAATGTTGAACAGTGCAGCAGAAATCAGTATAGCGCGCAAGAACTTGATGAGTCATCTGGAGACAGTGGACACGAATGAATACATTCAGGTTGAAACTGCCGACGCCAGACTTAGCGAGCCCCATAAAATATACGAAATAACATTGCGTATGGAGGGTGATAAGACTAGGAAAATTAAGGGTCTATTTTGGGATAAGCTCTCAAAAGGCTATGATATTCTGTTAGCTGAAAAAGATTGGCCCCCGGAGTTTGTCAGGGAGTGCCCTCGTGGCGAAGAAGTGATTATGCCTGCCTTCTCGAATCACATTCCGATTCATAAGAAATACACATATGCAAGGAAAAGGGCAGTGGCCCAGGCACCTGCATTGTATAAAAATCATGTAGGATGGGATGAGGATTCACCGCCTCACAAAATCCAATTAAAAAGTGAACCAACTGCCCAACGGCAGTATCCCATAAAGCAAGAAGCTAAAAAACAAGTCAGGGAGATCTTAGATCAACTTGAGTACCAGGGGGTGATTGAAACATGCACCTCTCAAATGAACAATACCTTTGTTTCCTGTCTCCAAGCCAGACAATTCATATCGTCTAGTTTTGGACTACAGACATCTTAATACATGTTGCAAAACTTTTGCAGTACAAAACTCGCATAGTGCAGCCCTAATGAATAACATAGTTAGGAAAAAATATAAAACGACATTAGACATTTCTAATGGTTTCTTTTGTCAAAACATTGCACCAGAAAGCAGATATTTGACCGCTTTCTCCGCATTTGGGTCACAGAAAAAATTCTGTCGACTCCCACAGGGGTTCAAGAACAGCCCAGGACTATTCTCAGCTAGGGTAACAGAGTTACTACAAATCTATGATGATGAAGCATTGTCTTACGTAGATGATATTTATCTCACAGACGACGACTTGGATACTCACTTGAAAAGAGTGAACACCATTATACTTGGGTTCGCAGCAGAGGGTTACAAATTCAACTTTAAAAAGTCCCGAATTGCCCATCTGACAGTACTATTTTTAGGGTACGAATTATCAAGTGAAGGGAAAAGCCTAGCGGACAACTTCTTAGAGAAGTGCGCTGTACTCCAAGCTCCAAAAACGCTGAAGAATTTACAATCAATACTAGGTTTTCTGAATTTCGGAAGAACTTGCATTCTAAATTACGCAGAAAGGGTTAAACCTCTCTACGAACTAATAAAACCTGATTTAAAACAAATCAATTGGACTCAAAAACACACAGAAATTTTGAGATCACTGCAAACAGACATGTTAGCAAAAACAAAATTAGATACACGTGACAACACGATCGATCTTGTAATCCGAGTCATCTCAGGAAGATGCGGATTCACGTACCTAACCTCTAATGAGGGAGAAAAGGTACCAATTTCAATTAAATCTCACTTGTACACACAAGCAGAAAAAACATTCAGTCACACAGAAAGAACTGTGAACGCAGTGCAAATCGCATTAGCAAATGAACGAGAACTAGCACACGGCAAACGGATTAATATCCTTACAGCGGAATCCGCCTTCGAAGCGCTATTCAGCACAGTAAACCTGCCTACAGTGTCACTGGATCCGAAATGGATACAGTGCATAGATTCTCTAGGAGCGGAAGACGTGAAATACTATTTCGCCCCGCAATACGAAGAACTGAATGATTTAGAATATGAAGAAGAATATCCTCTGCCAATCGAAATCCTGCCTCTCCCACAATACGCCTGTATAATCTATACAGATAGCTTTGTACAGCATTTTAATGTAGAGAGCAAATCCTACAATGCAGCATGTGCGATCATTAAAGGTCGTTGGCTGTGCGGTAAATTCAGACCGAAGGTAACAAAAACTGAATCTGTAAGAAACTGTTCGGTTCAGAGAACTGAAATCAGATCTTTAAAGATGGCGCTCGAAAATGCAGAATGCGAATTCCCCACACTTATCGTGTGCGATTCTCATTTTTGCGTCAACTCTTACAACAATAAACTGCAGAGTTGGATCGAAAACGACTACAAAGATGACACAGGTGCCACAATAAAGCATAAATTGCTCTGGAACGAGGTAGCTCTTTTAAGTAAAGAACTACAAAAGACTCACGTGATTCACGCACAGAGTCTTCAGCGTGATGGCGTTCACGTTGCAAGGAATTCATTGGCTAATACAGCCACCGCGGAAGCAACTAACACGGCTTCCGTAGCCACAAAAAAGCGTACAGATAAGTACATAGACGGGGAAACCATGCTGGCAGTAAAAACGACCGTAAAAGGCGACTGTGCAGCACTACCCGTAAACTATCCACTCAATTATGCATACGTAATCGATGCAAACTCCGTTCCTTTTGCTCGAATCCCTGGAGTGGGGGATAGAGTAATTCCAAACATGAACAGGAGAATATTTTTAATAGCAGACGCACACATGGGTTTGGGTCTAAGGCACAGAGAGATCAAGGAATCACTGACTGAATTACAATCAGTATTCTGGTGGCCGGGAATGAGTGTAGAACACCAAATATATGCAAACAACTGTGAAAACTGTAATAGGGATCGCAGTAGCGAACCCTGCTACCGGCTACCAGTCAGAAAGAGCGTAACGCTGCCTACACCCCATCCTGCGTCCTATTAACAGTTAAGATGAAAAGCACTTAAAAAATGAGGCCACCAGCGCTAGGCTGACGCTAGAACGGTTATAAAAGATTTGCGAGTCCATATCGGCACATACGCAATTACCACGTTCCATTCTGACCAGGGTCCTGCTTTCAGCTCTCGAGCTTATGGGGGGGCCATGGCCAGCATGGGAATTGGGTTGCGGTATTCTTGTCCGTCGCACAAGTGTGGTAGAAAGAAAAAACCGGGACATAAAGCAATCTATAACAGCGAAGGTATTAGGTTCAGGCGCTGGGTGGGTCAAACATTTAATAAGTGTCCAGAGTAGTCTTAACAACATGCCAAGAAATTCTCTAAAAGGTTTCAGCCCATACGAACTATTGTTCGGAATTAGAATGAACGTTCAGGACCTCGATAGTCAGATGTCAGTGGTACAAGAAGAAACAAAGCAGTTTGAAGTAAAAGACCGTTTGGCTGTTTTACAGGAACTGAATGAAACAAGAAAATCATTAAGCAACATAAAGTTAAAGCAACAGCCAAATACCACTGACGAGGCACCACCCGCAACAGCCCCAGCAAGGCCTGTCTGGATTCCAAAGATTGGGGATCTAGTCAGAGAAAAGATCGCGGTGAAGAAGGAATTTGGGCCTTCTTAGCAGTCACCGGAACAAGATCAGTTGTGCTACCGCCCCTTGCTGGTAAAAAGGAGAACAGAGTCGTGTCTATCGATCTGGTAAAACCACAAGCATGTGGCCTATAATCAACAGTAGGCCCAGTGGACTCCCAAGAAACAACAGAATACCCAAACTTGCAACAATCCAAGAGGTTCAAACTGAAAGACTCATCACATTCGATCAGCCTGCAGTGCACAATGAAGGACTATGCAATACAGCCATGGAACTCGTGCCTCTTGAGACACAGATTGAAACAGTTCGTCAAGAAACAACACCAGTCTACACTAATGTGGCATCAGAAAGTGCTACCGAGAGACAGATTGAAAGAACAATCCCATCAATTGACAGAACTGCCTCTGGTTATTTCATCAACTTCGACAACTTCTCTGAAGATTTAAATGAGCCCGAAGTGATGCCAGAAACAAAAAAGTCTTTTAAAGGAAAAACAACGGAACTCTTTCATCAACAGAAGGAAATCTACCTAATTTCCCCCTGGCTAGAGTTCTGGTTCGGTCTAGGTGTATTTTTCCTCCTGCTTTGGCTCATCATGGTACTGTGTTTGGGAAAATTCATTGAGGGAAAATATATTACAATGGACACAGCAAGTCAGAACATCAACCTAGTCCTGAAACCACACAGATCATCCCACGTGAAGAAAAGAGAACTGTCAACTGTAAATGTCACATCAATTCCAATACCTGGTGGGGTAGTATGGGAAAAAACAGACTATGAGATCTATGGTCCGGTCGAAATCCTGAAGTATCCTCATCAACTAAAGGTTTCCTTAAGTGACTTTGTGACACCAAGTACATTCTCTGATGATTGGGACTTTAACAGTATTAATGACATGATGTCTGATTTAGTAATGTCAGCTAGATTCACAGATCATGGTTATTTACAAGGTTCATCTAGTTATGAGCAGTTATTCTGTTATACCCACTATGGGGATCATTACTTGCATAAATCTGCACAGCCTAGAAATGTTTTTATGTATAATCAATGGGAACATTGTTCTACACCACCTAAAAGCAGTTCTAAAGCATTTTTTGAGAAATTCAAATATTTTTCAGGGTTTAACACCAGTGATGCAGAAACGTTTTATTACAAACTGTTAGATAAAACAGGAATGAAAACGATGCTGACAAATTCTAAATTGATATATTCAGAAGCATTTTATGATAAAATGATGACATTTGGTTTTGATTATTGGAAAAATAATATTGAAACAAAAACAATTTGGGGTACAAAAGATTGGCAGGTGCAAGGCATAGAAGCACTGTTTAGAACCTGCATGATATCAGAACAAATGTTATTTTTAAATGACACTGTACACCAAACATCTTGTCTTGGCCTAGCCAAGAACAAAGAAATGAAAACACCGTCTATACCAAAGCCAATACCTGAAAATACAACAGCTGATATTGAGTTAGACGTGTCAAACATTTTACATTTCAACAGAACACATCCTGATTGGAAAAAGTGGTTAATCTGGCCTACAGACACAAATAGCTGTCAAGATAGGTTCCTGAATAAAACACAGGGGTTAAAATTGACCAGATTAGACCCTAGATATTCCCAGAGACAACATCCAGGAATTATAACAACATACAGTGTAGGGAAACTCTGCCTAGAATGGCTAACTACATCCACACTGGCTGAAATTAAGCAACACTTGTCTTTGTTAAAAGATGGTGCTGATTTGCGCGACTTCATTCTTGGACCACGCAAACAGCGTCAAAAGCGTTTCATAGCGACCAGTATCTATGCAGCTTACAACGAGGCTTGGAAAGTAAAGCAAATTGAAACTGCTGAAAAGATACGAGAAATTGATCGTATTAATTTGGAGAAATCACTTTCTGTGGTAGACAATGGGTTAATGACTCTGTCTTCCAGAATATATTCTTTGGACAATATTGTATCCTCTGCCTTTGATGTGATAGACAAAGATTTGCTAATGTTACAACATGGCCAGTCTCAATTACGCTCTATTATAGAACTAGGCTGGACGCTGCAAAATCTTCGTTCAGGCTATGTGCCTTGGCGTTTAATCAACACAACGTCATTATTTTCCATTTTTAACCTTACTGATAAACAGATCAGTTTGGCACAGAAAGGAGCAGACTATACAATCTTGAGCATCGAGAAACTCGAGAGATTACCATTGACAATGTCAGAGAGTCCTGTCATTGAATGGATAATACACGGAATTATCACTATTCCGATAACAACTTTCCGATTTCATAAATGCCTTGAGTACATACCTGCTGGCCAATATGAACAATTGGGTAAGGGATATGTAAAATCTATATGGAAATTACCATACACTCATTCTTGCTATAGTGACAGCGACAAAAATGTATTTCTTAGTGGTGACAACTGTAAACACTCACTAAGCGGTATACTTTTGTGTCAGGGTATTAATTTACACGGAGCATGTGATGGAAATTCAAACAACCTTTCATGCCACCAGCTAGTCACACCTGCAACTCAGATAGAGCCCTTCTTTATGCAACTCGCAAACGGGAGTTACATTCTTAGAACGGATCACAGGTGCTGTGGCCTCGCGCCAGGGAAAAGTTATCTAGTACAAGTAACGTCCATGGTCAAATGTTGTATGCAAGCATTGTTCCCGAGCGGGCCTCCAGACATAGTGACTCCCCTCTGGCCTCGTCTGAATCTCTATTCTATACGAATTGATACATTAAGCAAAATGAAATCTGTGCTTTTACAGACAACAGTGCCTATAACGTCATCTAAAGAGACGTATGATCTTCTAGTCGCAAGGACGGCTACTGAGGTCCATGACCTTTTATCAACAAATTGCCCGGTGCATTTCGTAGAAATGTTTAGCCAACTCCTTAACATGTCTAGTGCAACAAGCATCCCAGGCATATTTAAGACAGTCTTTACGGGACTGCTAACACCCTTCCAGGCAATTTTGGGAATCTTTCCTAACGCGCTGAGAGAAGCCGCTGCATTTCTCGTGCAGAGAAATCCAGTCCCGGCGCTTCCGGTTTACCCTCGCGGGTGACTGGGATATCGAGAGAGACCCCTGAAGGAGATACCAATCCTCCGTCATTCTATTCAGAGGTATGGTGTTGACTAAACCCTTAGACGAGAATTCTTGAAACAAACCTTGGCAAAACCAACTTAACTTAAGCTACTTACTTACTCCCCTTCTCACGTGTTAGGCTTAGGTCAGGCACACTGGGGTAGGCTTAGTTAGAAGCACCAGTTGAGTATGTTAGCCTAATGTATATATGACTGTATATTTGTTTTATTACTTTTAAACCATTGTATGGCTAAGAAACCATATCAATGCTTTTACAGTTCTATTTCGCAATACTTATCTTACTGTACGTACTTTTTATAATAACAGTTATTGCAATTGTGGCAATACATTTCTCTTGTACGAGAAGAAAGACTGTTCAATAAATGTTAACCCTTTATTGATACACGCCCGTCTCTCTATTCTCTACATACTGTGAAAGTAAACTGCACTAGACTGACTGAGTGAAATCTGTGTCTATTGTTTCACACGACCCTAGAGATCGACTCTTGATCTGAGGAGCAAAGTT
This sequence comes from Lissotriton vulgaris, assembly GCF_964263255.1. Classification (NCBI taxonomy): domain Eukaryota; kingdom Metazoa; phylum Chordata; class Amphibia; order Caudata; family Salamandridae; genus Lissotriton; species Lissotriton vulgaris. Next base: position 1,614,838,050 of record NC_141694.1, read on the forward strand.
GTCATGTTGCACGGTTGTTGGAAAGCTGAATCCCTTCTTGTCTGTGCCAAGGAAGCTGATCACTTCCTATGTAGAGAAGAAAGTTTCCAGTGACCTCTGAGCTAGTTGGTAACACAACCCAATTAAGTTTAGCATAGTCAGTGGAGGCCTGGAATATAAGCAGTTCCACGTCGATACTACTGTTTATGTTATTCCAATGCGCAGGGCCTAGTGGGAAACTAGGAACTACACTACAGCAGTGGGTCTCACATGTGGAGTTCCACAGGGCTCAGCCTTGTCACCCCTATTGTTCAACGCCTACCTGCAGCCCCTGATTTCAGCACTAAACCAGATGGACTGCAGGATCTATAACTACGCCGATGACACTCAGATCATCATCCAAATAGACAATTCTCCAACGGCATATCAGAGAATGCAAAACATTCTAAAATTTATTGTCAATTGGATGACGGCCAACTCGTTAAAAATAAATCCAGACAAGACTGAGGTGCTTGCAATTACGACGGCATCCAGTCCTTGGAATGATCTCTTGTGGCCCACTGAACTAGGGCCCTCCCCAGTACCAGCAGAGGCCATGAAAAGCCTAGGCCTGTATATAGATACCAAACTCACTATGTCAGCCCAGGTCTCAGCCGTAGTGGGTACCTGTGTGGGCCTACTGAGACTACTGCGTAAGCGTTCCCCCCATTCTGACTGTGGACACACTCAGACGAGCGGTGTCAGCTCTGATACTGGCATGGCTGGACTACGGCAACGTCCTGTATGCCGGCATCTCTCAACAACTGCTGGCCAGACTACAAATAGTCATGAACAACGCTGACAGATTAATTTTTAACAAACCAAGAAGGACCCATGCCACTCCACTCCTTCTCAAGCTTTATTGGCTGCCAGTAAGGCAGTGGGCGAAGTTCAAGGGCCTTTGCATTACGCATAAAGCCTTGTACGGGCAAGCCCCAAAATACATTAGATAACGTCTAGTCCCGTACGTCCCCAGCAGGAATTTATGTTCAGCAGATGCCGCACTTCTGGCCTGCCCTCGGTTCAAACTATCTTCTCTAGGAGGGCGCGCATTCTCCTACACAATCCCCATAGTTTGGAATAATCTACCAGAGAGCTTGCGTAAGGAAACGAGCTTACTACTCTTTAGGAAAAAGCTGAAAACTGTGTTGTTTCAGGAGGCATGGGACATTGCCTTATTGGCCCTCCAACTGGGACTGTGTGCACCCTCTGACAAGCGCTTATAGACCCCTGGGTGATAAGGCGCTCTGTAAATCCAAATCCAAATACAAATACAAATACTGTATGCTGACGGTATAATATTATATGCCACATAACCCAGATCAACTATTCACCATACTCTTCATATATTTCAGTTGTTTGTGAGCTATTCCGGCTACCTATGGATCTGCAAATGTAATAAAAAGGATTTTTTTTTTTAAATGCTGCCACAAATCATAAAGGGTGTTCACATAATTGTCTCACCCAAATCTTTTATTATACCTCAATGAGACTTTAATTTCGTCCTCACATTTTTTAAACACACGCCTTTTGAGCCCACTACTGCTCACTGAGATTGCTGACCATTAGAAGGGTTATTCCTCCTTGCAATTACTTTTTCACGCCATGTCAATGAACTAAAGGTGCGGTTATTGCAACCTGCATACACCACTTTCTCCTCAGACAAATTGGTGAGTAAACTCAGGTTTCTCTTTTGCCAAATGTGTTGTTGGCATTCCTAATGGAACAGTCTATCACTCCCTGTCTTTTTCACTCCACCTCACTCTTTTAAGAAGGAAGAGAATCTTCACAATTTGGAGTCAAAGAAAGCTCTTAACTTTTATATCAAGTGTATGGATGAGTACTGGGTGAATGGTGAGCTTTCTATTGACTCTGCCAGTTCTAAAAATGAAAAGGCAGTCTAGAAGGGTACAGGTGAGTTGTCGTCTGATGAAAGACGTGCTATGCCCTATCCAAAAAGGAGCCTTCAGAGAGAATTTTTACTCCCCCCCCCTCCTCCCCACCAGAAACAAGGCTGTCACAGCAATGTTCAGAACTGATGTTCCAGTACTGAACATCTGCCAGTCTTCTACATAGACATTCCTACATACCTTAACCAGGCAGTACTGTCTTCAAAATCAAGTCTACAAGGAGGACCAGTTCTCCCACCTGGTCCTGAAGGTGTAAGTCCACTTTTGGCAGATACTCCTTTGGTATCTGTTAAAAAGGTGAGGAATCTGGGGCACAGATAATTACAAGTCACTTACCTTTTGTAATGCTCTGTCTGCAGATTCCTCACCACCCTTACCCCTCCCCATTCTGTGGATAGAACTTTTGAAATTCTAAACAAGCCTCAACTTAGATTTTGCACACTGCCATATTTGCTATCTATTATGGCTGATCCATGTGTGAGGGTGTGTAACACTTCTAAAGAAAACGGATGTCAGCATGCAGGAGTGAAGCCTATACATAGCTGTGTGACATCACTTCTGTAGTTGGTGAACTCAACACATTGCAGGTTGTGCCACCTGTCAGCATGCAGGAGCAATTGCTACGAAAAGTTTCAAATCCAGTCTGGCAGCTGGAGGAATTTAAAAGGTGAGGAATTTTGAGTTAAATACAACACTCACCAGAGAGTCACCGATGGTAAGTAACTTATTTTTTTATATAAAATATAACATGAAATTTGCTTTGTAACTTTTGTTTGGAAAACACTAAAAAAAACAACGCGTATTAGTAAATTAGGCTGCAATTATCAGCCTTGGAGTTGGATTTAAATGTCTTGATCACAAGTATAGTAGGTATGAAATATGAATTGTTATTTGTCTGGGATCAGTTGCAGTGTAATCAATTTTGTTTTGAATTACACTGACGTCACACTCCTTGATAATCCTGTTCTTCAATTTCCACTTCAAAAGCAACACCTAGGATGGAACGGAGAAGACTCCTCTGGCTTGCCCACTCGGATATTTGGCACGGAACAAAAACAGAAGCAAGATCCTTCATTCAGAAGGGAGTTCAAGGAGACAGAGCGGAGCATTCCTTAAAGAAGACCTGGGTCATCTGTTGGCTGAAGGAAAGATATTTCCTTTAAAGCTCAGGGGTCAGACTTACAGGGTGGACGGTGAAGTTGGGAATAAGGCGATAGATCTGCACAGCTGATACAAGAAGTCAACGTTTTTGATGCATGGAACTCTGGGATAATTCTAAAGACATAGACAGAGAATGTTTGAAGGAGAAGTAACATATCATGTTGATGATAAACTGGTAGTATGAGACCTGATAAATGTATTAAAATTGACCATACTCTACCACGCACTACTAACGTATATACCCTTTAAATCAAATAAATCTGCCTGCTGCACTGAAGAATTTCAGCTTGATCACTGAAGAGAAGTGTCTCCAACTTTTGTATGCACTTGTGCCCACTGAATATATTTTCCCCAAAGAAGCATTTAGTCCCATGCTAAAAACTTTTAGGAGTACCAACCTCAATCAGACTCCATTCACTTATGTGTCAGTAACAGAAGGTGCGCAGTTCTTAGCCCATTGCATGGAGGATGTTTTTTAGGTATAGATAAAGGGCTTTGGGTCAGACCTCTTTACACATTGGTCTGTTCAACTGTTATTCACATTTTGTAACCACCCACTACAGCAAACAGCTTGCGGGACGGGATTCACCTACTTCAGCCATTGGCCTTTTGCCTCCTTCACAAGCGCATATCAACACAAAAAGAACCACACTTCAGAGGCAGGGCAGATGGGGTAATCATTCACTTTGCCAATACCTTTCTCTTTCTATTTCTTATCCTTTTTAGGTTTTGTTTAGTGATCCTCATGTTTTAAAACTATGAGACTTATGTAGAGTTTGGCACAGTAAGACACCTGCCAGAAAGAACATGGTGTCCCATCTGCCATTTGAGAGTATCAGTGGCATCAGAGTGAATTATATTACCCTGTCATGTGTGTTAAAAAGGAAAACCGTTTCTATACCTCTATTTAGTACAATTACCTACTAGGAAATACTGTTCTGATAAAATTATATAAAGTGATAAGTTTATTTCTAAATTTCCTTTTTTTATTGCAAGTACATGGCTGCAACGTTTACACGTCGACATGTTTTAGCCTTCTTTTTATTTTTCATGCATTTCTTTTTTTAGATTAACAATGGCATATACTAGCTTCGCCAAGCTTGTCTCAGGTTTCTGTACTTCACACAGGATAAAATACATTTTCAATTGATTTTGTATTTGGAACTGTTAGAAACGATGGTCTCTAGTTGGCAGAGGCAGGTACCTTTGACCAATTAGGGACCCTTGTTTCTAGTCAGGGTACAGGGGATACACACTTTAGATAACCTCTGCTCACCCCTTTGGTAGCTTGGCACAAGCAAGCAGGCTTATCCCAAAGGCAATGTGTAAAGAATTTGTACCAACACTCACAGTAACACAGTGACACCACACCAGTTTAGAAAAATAAAAAATCTTTATCTAAACTAAACAAGACCAAAACAATAAAAATCCACAAACAGATACTCAGTAGAATGTCTTTAACCCCTTCGGTGCTCAGGACGTCCCCGGCCGTCAGGCGTCACGGTGGGCATGTGCTAACGACAGCCAGGGGCCGTCCGAACTCTGCCCACTCTCTATTTCGGCCGCACAGCACGAAAATTCAGCCAGCGCGCATGGGGTTAAAAGGTTGTTGTAAAAATAAGCTTGTTGATGGTAAATGTGACACTTTACACTCAAAGTACCTTGGATGCGTAACGCAGAACAAACACATGGGTCACAGAGACAGCGATGCGTCGATTCTTCCTGCGCTCCGGTTGCAATGTGAAAACATGGCGCCTCGATACGTTGGGACGATACGGTGCTAAGCGACAAAATGGCGTCTTTGGTATGATGCGACAACCTGGAGGCGATGCATGCACACCCAGCGGCCGTCGGTGAAATCGGTGGTTTCCTGAGCTGCGACAGGCCCTGTGACACACTTCTCCAGTGATGCGACAGCAATCAGTGGCGCCGGCAGCACGCTTCCGCAGCGATGCGATGGGCCCTGTGACATGCTTCTCCGGTGATGCAGCGTCAAACAGCAGCGGCACGCTTCCTCTGTGATGCGCCAGTGGCTGCTGCTGTGGCGACATGCTTCTTAATCGTTGCGTCTCCCTTCCAGCTCCCAACAGCAAGGGCCTCACACACAGTTACAGGCAAGGAAGTTCAGGGAAGCTGGGGATGAAGTTCTTTTGTCCCTGTGACTTCAAAAACAGGAGGCCAGCTCTTCTCAGGCCCTTGGAGACTTTTCTTCAGATGGACACAGAACACAGCAAAGTCCTTCTGCAAGCAGGGGACACAGCAAAGTCCTTTTGTGCTCTTCTTAGTAGAAACAGCAAACTGCAGGCCAACCCTAGACACACAGCAAAGGCAGTACTTCTCCTCAGTCTCTTCGGCTGTCCTCTTTGGCAACAGGTTCCTCTTGATCACAAAGTGGTCTGATTACAGGGGTTTCAGCTCTTACTTTTATACCTCAAAAGTCTTTGTTCTCTATGTGTTAGGGGTCATAGACCCAGTTCAGACCAGTTCTGGGTGCACTACTTCTTCCTTTGTGAATGTGGGCCAGGGTCTTCAGACGCATCGAAGGAGGTGAAGCCAGCATTGTGGAAGGCAGGCACAGCTCTATTCAGGCCCAGGTGCTACTCCTCCCACCACTCCAAATGCAGATAGGTCTATTCACCCCAGTGCTGACAAACCCAGACTCCTGGAGCCACCCCAGCCCCTGTCACTCTTAAACCAGACAGTCTATCCACAAACAGGCAGAGGCACACAGAAAGGTTGAACAAGAAAATAGCCACGTTATAAAAGTGCTATTTTCAAACACCGAATTTAAAAACAATCTTTACTAAAAGAGGTGTCATTAAATTCTGAGTACAGGGATAGCAGATTCCAATTTTCTATCTCACTCCTATGGAAAGATATGCAGGTAAACATGTTACACAGCATTCCCCATTCTGTCCTATGGGCAAGAAAGCCTTTCAATAGTGAAAAACGAAATTGGCAGTATTTCACTATCAGGACATGTTATTATTATTATTATTATTATTATTATTATTATTATTATTAATAATAATAATTAGCATTTATTGAGAGCATGGCTACCGTGAGGCATCCCAGCGCTAACGGCAAAACAGATCAAGGTAGATGGCTAGCAATTACTTTTCCGGAAAAGCCAAGTAACTTTTAAGGCACTTCCGGAAGGTAAGGTGGGAAGTTTCAAGCTGCAGAGTGAGAGGGAGGGTATTCCACAATCTGGCTATGTTGTATGAGAAGGAGCGACCTCCGCTATGCATCCTATATATTTTAGGGATGTTGGCTAAATTTAAATTCGCAGAGCGGAGGGACTTCTTAGGAAGATATGCGGTGATCAGAGACTGGTTGATGCGAGGGCCTGTGCCTATGAGAGTCTTGTGAGCAGTGCATAAGGTACATGTCCTACCTTTTACATACACTGCACCCTGCCCACTGTACCTTGGGCCTACCATAGGGGTGTCCTATGTGTAAGAGAAGGGAAGGGTAAGGCCTGGAAAGTGAATACACTGGCCAGGGCGACATGGCAGTTAACAAACTGCGCACAGGCACTGCAGTGGCAGGCCTACAAACTCCTTTCAGGGCTACTCATGTGGGTGGCACAATCAGTGCTGCAAGTCCATTAGTAGCATTTGAATTACCAGCCCTGGCACACTCAGTGCACTTTACTAGGGACCTACTGGTAAGACAAATATGCAAATCATGGATAACCAATCACCATAACAATTTACACAGAGAGCATATGCACTTTAGCACTGATCAGCAGTGCCCAGAGTCCTATAGCCAACAACCACAGGTCAGGAAAAAACAAAGGAGGAAGAAGCAAAACATTTGGGGATAACTCTGCAAAAAGGGCCATTTCCAAAAGGAACATAAAGTTTTCCTCAGAATGTCCGAATCTTACATCCGATGTTCTTCATTTTTTGGGGTCATTTCAGTTATTCTGTTTTGTGTTAGTTAAATATCCCTGTTTGAACAGTGTAAGTTTTTTTATTTTTTGCACAGCACACCGTCTGCACCTTTATTTACATACATCAAGCATTTTCTCTGTGGAAGGCCTTACTGTTTGAGTCTGGTTACCCAGAGCGTACAATGGATTGGTAATAAGAAGCAGTTTGTTTTTGTGTGTCAGATTGTTTGAGAGCCTCAGTCTCATGTCACTTCAAGACATTGTTCTCTACCCTACCACCCATTTCTACATGGTGTTATTTTCTTTGGCATCTAGCACTAGATTTAATTACAACCCTGATATGTTGAACAGCTGTTAAATTTCCAAAACAGGCTCACATTGCCATCTATTGTTTGCCTGGTTAGGAAAACATGTTTTCTCTCAGGTGAGGCCATTTAACGTTTCTCTAAACATCAATAACATGTAAATAATAGCTAGGGAACAGGAAAGGTAAAGATTGGCAATCATTACTGGCCTTAAAAGGATGTATTGTAACCCCGAGTTCATGATTTCATATAGTTCAAAGATTGAAATATAAGCTGGCTGAGCAATATTATGCAACCTCCGTAATGTATCTGTGTCACTTACTGTTTTCTCTTTACAATAACGTTGCCACTAGATTTAGATTTCTTCATGTGTACTTTAGACAAAACCAGAAGAAGTCAATCTAATCTTTAGAAGAACATTAGCATTCATTTCAGGAACACCTTGATTTGCAATCTGTCAGCCCGCCACAAGCCACTATAAATGCATTGTACACATGACGTTCCAAGACGTTTGTTTACACTTTCCTGCACTTTCAGGATGTAAATCAGTCTATATCTAGGATAGGTGATCCTGGTTTGTGCAATGAACGTTGTTTCATTTTACATAACTTAAAGGGGGCATGGACTTTGCTCCTTACTATTCAGGGGCGGCCTTAGGCATGTGCAAGCTGTGCACCTGCACAGGGCCGCCAAACCCCAGGGGCCGCCACGCCAATATATATCCTTAATATAATAATCCTCTGAGGATGGATACATATTTGCGTGGCGGCACCTGGCAGGGTTTTGGCGGCCTCCGGCTCTGTTCCACTTCCAAACACCCCTCCCTCTTCCGGGGCCCCGCCCGGACCCCCTCTTCCGGGGCCCCCTACCTACGGTCCCTGCCCAGGGCCGTCATGAGCCTAGAGCCGCATGTGTACTATTAATTGCTCTTCTTGGGACTCACCAATGCTGCCAGTCAGTTTCACGGTCTTGACCTCATCAGCCATCCATGGCCCCATGTGTACATTGAGTTCCATATAGCTTGGCTTCATATGTCACAACTAGCACTGCCATGTTAACACCTTAAGTGCTGCGCCTATTCCAACGGCCAACGGCACCACTACCTCGGGAGTGCTGCCGTCGGACGTTCCAATTGCACCTGCGCAATGGAACGTCCAGCACTGGAGTTGGACGTTCCATAGCTGCTAAGGTGTTAAATACATGCTGGGGTAGCAGTGGCCACTATGAGAACCACGTAACAGCAGCCCCATGAGCATTAGGCCTCACACCATCCTTGACATATTATAAACTGAGATGGCATCATAAAAGAAACATGAGACATCCAATGAGCCATCCACTCCAGTTTAGGCAGACAGTCATCAAAGGAGCTAGTCTTCTAACTCACTCATTGACTGGCAGCTAGAGGTGTGCAGAATTCACGTAATTTACTTTTAGTGTTGGGAAAATTACCACACATGAAGGATAATAATATAAAAGACAAATCCAGCTTTAGGAGCTATATAATACAGTGAAATATGTCCCTTCATCAGTTTTTAGACACAAGGATGCATTTTGCTGTAATAAAAAAAATAGTACGAAAAGCACATCTGGAGCAAGCACTGCTACTCACATTCTGGCCAGTCACATTATTCCCACAAACACGCAATAAAAATCTGCTGCACACGGCACGTAATTACCCAACGTGCCATAATGGTGTAATTTATGAAATTTCACATAAAAAGTGCAACATGACAATTCCAAAATTATGTGAATTGCGCTGGCATAATTTCAATTTTACTTTAGCCTACTGGCAGAAGTGAGAATCGCATGTGTTTTTCTCGCTCACGTTATTTGCAGCTGGCCTTTGCTCTTTTATGGTTATTTTGCTATTCATTATCATTTTGGCATGCTTTCGTGTAATTTCTTCCACATGTCTTCTGATGACTCTACAGTATGCAGTGTGCTATTCTCAAAGAGCTTCCATTTCAATGAGTTGAATTCAGACAGGACATCTGATCAAGACGTCTATCAGAACTGGAATTATTAATTTGAAAGAGGGTTTATTCCTACTAACTCAATAAACCCACATTGCTTAGGCTAAAACACAATTCTGAGAGAATCTCTTCGCATCTCCTGGTTGTTATGTTACATGCAGCAGAGCCGGACTGGGAACGAAAACCAGCCCTGGCAAAGGGCTCGACCGCCCCCTCAGCTTTTTGTACGATTTTGTTGCAGGGCCTCCGCGCTCCGCCCCGCCCGGACCCCCTCTTCCGGGGCCCCCTACCTATGCTCCCTGCCCAGGGCCACCATGAGCCTAGAGCCGCCCCTGGACCATGATTGAGTAGGGATCGGATACACCAAGCCTGTTGTCCCAGCCAAATATTTTACCTTCAGTCTTTGCCTCCAACTGCTAAGAAAGCTTCTTTTGGTCACCTTTGTAGCCCCTAGCTCCTAAGGGCAGGTGTTTAGGCAGCAATTCTCTCCAGCCAGGTCTCAAACGAGGTCTAGTCAGTATTTAGTCAGCTGGGCCCTCCTGGAGTTGTTAGGAGTACTTCTGCTTTTTGTGACCCAAAAGCAGGTTAACTGGAGATCGACCACTTAGCCCTTAGTGAGTAGTTACAGGCCCCAGTTACCTTCTGCCAGTAGGAGCCAGGAGTCAGACATCAGAGTTCTTCTAGCAGGAGCTTCTGCTTCATATAGAGTCTTCCTAGTTCCAGGAATGTTTTGAGGAGGGTACAGAGGAAGTGCCAGATCTATTCTCTGCACTAGCCAGTGACTGGAGAAAGTTTACCACCCAATCATAACTATTTAGATGTAGCACCTCACCCCCACATTTTGCTGCACTTCCTCATTGCCTTACTGGAAAATAATACAGAATCCACGTTTTCTAAGTGACAGGTCCCAGCTCCCACCCAGCAGGCCCGTCACCAGCTTCATGGTCAGCCCCTTGCCTCACAGGGTTAAAACTGGTTTTCCTTCCTATTATGGCTAGGGCCTGTCTAGGAGGGTCCTGGGGTGAATAGAAGAAGCTGTCCTTGATACCTCCAAGCTAAAACAGGTAGTGCAGAAGCTGCTCTTCATTCTGCCAACTGTTTATGCCACTCTCACATAGCTAATCCCTGCTAAGCAGTTAACACGCATTGGCCTTTCCTGGGTCCAGCGGCGAGCCATTGTTCTGAGTCAGGGTCATCAAATCTGCCAGGCAAAGATGTGTTAACAGCTCTGGAAGTGTGAAAAGTAGCAGAACAGGTTTCAACATAGTTCTGGCTCAGGTAGTCTAAAGTAAATTTTTTCAAAGTTACTTTTCTGCCTATTGTAATCATAAATATGATTTCACCAACAAATCTGATTTAAAAAACTAAAGAGAGAATAACTTTGAAGCATTTTTCTAACTCTTACCTGAGCGGAGGTGGAAAATAACCCCATCTAAGCCTATAAGAGGAAGGTCTGGCTAGGCCTACTGAATGAAATAGATATTGGTTTTTATTTCATTGACCGGCACACTAACACCAATATGTAATGTGCCCTATTTTTATACATAAACACCCTACCTTGTGGGCTAACAAAACTCACTTTTAAGAGTGAGTTATGAATATATAGAAATAGGCTTTTCCTACATAGCAAAGAGATTTACTCCAGCCATGTGTCACTGCAGTGCATTTAAACTGCAGCCTCACCTTGTTCTTTGCAGAAATATATTTTTGTCATATATGAGCTTGGTGCAAATAGTAGCGGTGGGTGAAATATTCCATCCTGCTGGCAGAAAGCCCTTGGAACGTGAAGTTCTGGCGGAGATTTTTCTTGCAAGCGGCTGGTCAACGTTAATTTGATGAGCGCGAGTGAGAATTTGCGTCCCAATGCGCGATTTTCAGGCGCTAGACCACCACCCAGCAGGATTTCTCAATGTGGGCGGTCGCTACAGTCCACAAACGTTTGCACTGAGAAAGCTGCTGCCGGAGTCGAAAATCTACTCGAGCGACAGAAAGAAGCAGCACCCTCTGGCGAGCCGTGTGGTGCTGTCCACACTGATTTTCAGCATCACACAAGCCCCCAGTGCTAAAAATCAGTCCAGGTAGTGTGACCTGCCAAATTTCGCCTGCTTGCGGAACTCTGCTGAATCTTGCGGAGTTTTTATGCAACTCTGCAAATTCTGCCTACCCCTTGTAAATACACGCTGCAGCCCCCATATGACATTTGCCTTTCTGAACCAAAGGTGCACTTATGGCACAATTTACAAGACAAAAGATATAGCAGGAAACCTACCAGGTACCATGCACTGTTGACTGGTTTTTATCCAAAAACCCTTATTTGAAATCAATGAACAAAGCCTAACGAATGTATATTCTGTCATTGTATTCAATTTGTACAGAAATACATCAATGCATGTCAAATAATTACGTTCATAATGTAAAACAAAGTTTCGCTAGAAACGGATGAAGAGTTGAATAACCACATTTTCGTGTCATTGAATACTGACAATGGAGTTGTGTACAACATTAAGAATCAATATTGTTATGCACCTTTAAGTTTTGAAACGTTGTTTTACATTATGAACGCAATTATTTGACATGCATTGATGTATTTCTGTACAAATTGAATACAATGACCGAATATACATTTGTTTAGCCTTGTTCATTGATTTCAAATAAGTTTTTTTGGGATAAAAACCAGTGAACAGTGCATGGTACCTAGTAGGTCTTCCTGCTATCTCTATTGTCTTCACTAATTAGTCACCCGTCTTGACAGCGGATGCAGTACCGTAGCACCAATTATTTAATATTATAAAAGATCAATAAGCAGTAGATTTATTTTGGAGTGCACCTTCAACCCAATTATTTTCTACAATTTATAAGAGACTTACAGTGGTAAAGTGCACACAGCCGTAAAGCGAGCAAAAACAAAATTCAGAAAAAGGTGCAAAATCGCAGAGGTGACCATGCAGAAAAAGGCATATTTACTACACAGTTCAATTCAACTGGTCTGATAATTCTTGTCCTCATAACATTTCTGTGTCTCTGTCTTCACCACATACATTCATGTTGTGCTGCGTTGTATTAATGCCACTTCTCACTAACCTTGAAGACTGTCGTCTTTGGCAAAGACTTAACACTATATTCTTTGTTTTAGTGAGTGGTAAAGAAGTGATGGGATCATTTTCTGTTGTGTTCCTGAGTCGAGGATCCTGACAATTGTATTGTGAAATGCTTTCCAGCCCTAAAACAGAAACTGTCCTATTAGGAATAGAGGACGCAGAGTCTACAGATTCATTCCAGCCATCAAGGTGCAATTTAAAGGTTTCATTTTCATTCTAGTGGAAAGCAAAAGAAAACACCAGCTTTGAACTCTGGACCTCTGCATGTTCAATAGATCTGAACATTGTACTTTCTGTTCACCTCTATGGCCAATGCCTCATTTAACTGTTGAAGGTGGTTCACAAAATAGAGGCCAGCAGAAGTAAAAAAAAAAAATGCACGCGAAAATTAAAACAACACTCATAGAAAGAGATTTGACGGGTACCTCCAACAGAAATTCACTCTCAAGAATATTTTATAAATATTTTGGCCAATTTACACAAGTATTTTTGGCTGCCACAAATGACTCGTATATGTCCGCCAGGAAATCACTACGGGATTCCAGGCAAGAGAAAAGGTATTTACTACTGAAACTGTCTCCACCGAGATTATAAAGAAATCTGCAGATGTAAATCCCACGTGAGGGGTGGGGAATGGATGTTCCAAGGTGTGGTTTGCTTTGGAGGTTTGAGAACGCCCGAAAACAAGCATTTTTGTGAGTGTTCCAAATCTTTGATACTACCCCTAATCCACCCTTTAAGTAGTCAGAGATTGACTTCGGTCGAGGACTGAAGTTACTCCCCTTTTAGGGCAGGAAAGCCAAAAGAACACCCCCGAATTTACTGGGAGAGAGGTAGCCTGGTGGGATCTTTATATGGCATTCCAAGTATTACGCCTGGAAATCCATGCCTGGTGCAGCTTGCCAGGTACCTTCCTGAGAATGTGCGCAAATTCCAAGAAAAAGTAAAAGTACTTTCGGAAAGAAGTATGAATCTCCACCAGCACTCATACGTTATTATTAGTGAACTGAGCCCATTATCTTTTAGAAAAAGGTGACTGTCCCTTTAAGTAATTGAGACGAAAGGAACACCAAGAACCATGTTCAGAAATTGAAAATCTGCTTCCACAGGAATACTCCTACCAGAAGGACTTCGGGAAATCTATGTTAGTCTGAGTCATACAGTTTCTAGAGTATTGCAATGAGCTTCTTCCAGGTGGTATTTTGCCCACACGTTAATGTGACTCAAATGTGCTTTCACATGTGTACATTTCATTTTGTATCATCATGGGGAAGATATTTTTCCCTATGGCAAATCCCTTACCTCTTCTACTCACTCCATCCCTTTGAAAATTGGGACGACCCCCTCCTACGCCCTCCTAGGAAATTCAGTTAATCATGCTAATGTCAAGAGCAAATTTGTGTGATGGGAAATTACCTGTAAAATCTCTGTGAATCCCATAAACGTATACGTTTGTCGGCGTTGATCTAGTTTTGCAACATACCAGGCTCACCCTAACTTAGATAATCTGACACTATGCCACTGACAAGAAATTTCCACATTCGTAAGTGAAATAGTAAAATATACATTTCTACCAATTCACAATGGGAACAGGTTTTTGTTCACCTCCGCTGTACTCTGATGCACTATATGCCCCTGGATCAGGCCCAGAGTGTTCCACCGACCTGGAGCTGCAAGCCTCAGCTCCATAATTTCCAAACACCCGGTGGGTGGCGGGAGCGCTGGTATTCACGGGATGTTGTGATTGCTGCCTGGAGAGAAGGGTCAGCGCCTCAGAGTGGTAATTGCAGTTGGCCGCTTGGAACGGCTTATCAATATTAGGAAGGGGCTTTGTGTTGGTTCGCGGCGGCATTCTTGGCACAAAGCGCCACGCGTGCAGGTTGATTCATTTGATTGAGTGCATTTTATGAATTTGTATAGCACTCAGGAAAGGGTATGAGCATTCATCAACAAAAAGAACTGTCTACATTACATCCCCCCACCAGCGATACTCCAAACGTGGTTCTTATCATCGAAACAATACAATAAAAGAGATAGGTCGAAGGCACACAATAGACTTAGATAATACCATAAAAGTGGTTCTGTGATTGCACTTGGCTACAGGTTGCAGTATATGTGCAAATTGCGATACACTTTTAAGATACATTGTCCATTGCTACAATATAGTGATTGCATACAAATTACAGGGATAACTCAAGAAAAATAAGCATCTGCAAAACAAATGTCTTCCTTTTAGCTGGAAGGGAACCCAATGACCATCAACTCCGGCTTCCATTACCTCAAGTGGAACAAAAAAAACGCCAAGGATGTGGCAAAGCTCCCGAGGAGGGAGGGGGGGGGGGTCTATAGCAGGGACAGAGAGAGACAAGAAGAGGGGGAGGGAAGTGATTGCACAGCTCTGCAATAAGGCCACCACCGACTGACAATGTGCCCGCCTGCTCGACAAGGCCTGCGTTTGTGCTGCAACAGAAAACTGGCACTTCCCGCTGGCCAAAGCTGCCGCCACTATTCAAATGTTAACATTCTGGATGACACAACTGCCAAAAAACGGTCAATGTCAGCAAATTGGAACAAGCAGCTATCTATGTCGAGTTGCCGAGCAACGAGAGGAGAAGAGGACGGGGATTAAAGACGAACCGGGCCAAAATCTGAGACATCACTGGGTGTCTCCTCAAATGAAGCATACATTACCTGTAGATGACGCCATGTTGGTGCAGAAACATGAGTGCGGAAGTGACCTCGGCTGCGTAGAACCGGGAGCGAGGTTCGTCAAACTTCCGCGAGCGCTGGATTTGGAACATTAGGTCCCCTCCGTTCACATACTCCATGACGAAGAAAAGGCGGTCCTGAAATAAATGGAAACAGTGCCATTTAGCAAACGTCGTTCAACTTTACAAAAAAGCGGTGTCAAAGCACGTACTGGGAGACGCGAGAGATTCGCGTCAAGAAAGTGAACCAACAAAGCAACAATTCTTGTCAAGAAAAGCAGAGTCCTGAAAAGAGTGAAAAATTAACATGCAATGCCACTTTTCCCCCCACCACATTGCAAACGGTACAATTTCTCGCACATAAGGCATGACGCAATTCATGTATTTGTTACTGGGAAAAGTTAATGCCCATTCATTCACATTTGGAAAGATGCGGAGCACAGTGAATACAACTGAAGCTACAACTGTGTTGAGTATTAAAAAGCATGCACAAGTAAACGCTCGTGCATAAAGAACTGACTGAAGAATCCATTCCCTGATTTCAGAGCTCATTTCAGTCTCCGAGTCCAAATTAAGACCCACGTTGTTTTGAAGTATTCCTTTGACAAAATTTAACCATTCGTGTTCCAATCCAGAAGCTAATGCGAAGTTCGAAGAGGTCGATGAAAAAAAAGAAATATTTTGCATGTGTGACGATTTATATGGCTTTAAAACAACAGAACAGTCCACAGATTACGATTTTTACAGGAACAATGCTTTTTTTCTATATGGATGGCACTAGAAGGTGCACTCATTGTAACAATAATTCAGTGGAAGAATGTATTAAACATTGTGCCATCTTTGATAAATACACTTGGAGAAATAAAAAAAATTGAAAATCTACCACATATATAGTTTAACTTCACAAGACAGAGGTGGTTATAACACGTCCATATCGGCATTTGCATAGCACATACCTCCCATTTATAAGTAGCTTCCTATATGACCGCAAGCTTCCTCAATGATGGAGACACAGCCATGATGACAACGACAGAAATACACACAAACCAGTCCTGTGGATCTACCGCCAACAAATCATCACCACCAATCACATTTCAATCACCAAACAGAAGGAAAAAAACTACATGCAAAGGAAATCTTCGCCCATAGTAAAAAATTCACATCCCAGCCACAAGCTTCATGACCATGTTATGTTATGTTATGTTACTTTATTTCTTCTATAGCGCACGGCTACTCCAGGGAGCATCCCGGCGCTTTGACGAAGAATATCGGCAAGTAAGACAACAACATAACAACTAAAATGCAGGCAGATAAGAAAGGGAAAAAAATTATTTAGTAAAAAGCCACTTTTTCAGATCTTTTCTAAAAGCAAGGAGACTGGGAGCCATCACAGGAGGATCTCTCAATATTTCAGCACCAAATTCACCACCAAGTAGAACTTTGCAACTCAAGAGTACGTTGCCATGCTAGCTTCCCTCCATTCTGACGAGAAGAACACTCAAGTAACCCCACTAACATGCTACCCAACCATCACTCCTCAGTGCACACCACCTACTCAGGAGCCCAATTGGACCAATGCCCTCATTTCTCACCTTCAGGAAGCACCTCAAGACCTGGCTTTTCGAGCAGTTACAGCACCCTCCCCTCCCTTCAGCGCCTTTACACCCTCACGGGTGAGTAGCGCGCTCTACAAATGGATTGATTGATTGATTGATTTCATCTTCCTCAGAGGACTTGACCCATCTGCACCACCCTCACACTGATCCACTCACTCACCACAGCCACCTTCACTGATACATGGAAACACACCACCATCTTACCCCTCCTAAAAGAAAACATTCAGCAGGCCCGAAGACTCTGATAAACTACAGGCCCATCTCCCTCCTCCCCTACCCAGCAAAATTCTTGGAAAAACTCATCAACAAGTCACTGGCTGACCATCTCCATGACAACCACTTCCTGGTATCCTCTCCATGAGGATTCCAACTGAGCCTCAGCACTGAGACCGCTTCCTTGCTACCACTAATGACATCATCCTACTCAACCTCTTGCCTGCAGTCAACACCTTCTCTACCCAATTCTCATCCAATGCCTCCACAGCATTGGAATACAAGGATCCGCCCTCTGCTGGATCAGCTCCTTCCTCACGGGTCACACCCAATCTATTACCGTGGCCGCATACTCATACTCTGCCTCCAACCTGATCTGTGGCGTTCCTCAAGGCTAATAACACAGTTGATGATATTATTGTACTGTGTATGTTCTTCATAGTGGCATTAGCACATTTTTTTCCCTATAGTGTGTTTTCTATTAGAGTGTGATGAATATCTTTTGCTAGTCCAATCAGACCTGCCAACACAGTATCTGGTGTTTAAATTAGGACATGTTGTAATTTTCTGTTATATTTCCACTTGTCCCAGATAGGATAAGTACGGGGACCTCCCTTTCTTTTCGTGGTTAATTACACAGTTGAACACTATTCAACATATACATGGCCCCACTTGCCTAAATTGTCTGAATCTTCAGATTCAACATTATATCCTATGCAGACAATACCCAGCTCATCCCCTCTCTCTCTCTCACAACAGCTCCAACACCCAGATAAAGTTCAGCAGCATGTCTGAAGTAGCAAACTGGGGAAGAACCAAATGCCAGAAGCTCACATCTGAAAAGAACAAGGTGGTCCTCTTCGTGAAAGACACCCCCCTCTGGTCCATAGCACAGTTGCCCACATAATTAGGACTAACACCTACCCTGTTAAACTCTGCAAGGAAGCTAAGGTGAATGATCAACAATCATATCCCGATGTCTACGAACGTCAACACGATTACCTTAATCTGCTTAAAAAACCCTCAAACTCTTCAAGAAAGTCTTCAGATGGCTCCTGCTAAGCACCCGGAGATCGGTCACTCAAAGCACTGATCACCAGCCAAAATGTAAATGTAATGTAAATGTAAATGTATTGCGATTTATATAGCGCACGTATCACCCGAAGGCATCAAGGCGCTTGCCTTGGGAACCCGTCCTGGTATTCCCCTGTGAGATAACCCCAGCAGGGTATCCACAAGGTGAAAGCCAGGCATCCCGCCGCGAGGGGCCGTAGTGGAGATTAAGCAAGCTATTGCCCAGAGTCGCAGAGTGTGAACCCATGAGTCAAGTAGGCACCGGAACGAGAATTATCGAGTCCGTGGAATTTTGAGCCCAAGACCCGCCAAGGCGGGGAATTGAACCCTGGTCCAGGACCGATCTTAGCTTCCGGGTCTGCCGCCTCTAACCCCTGAGCCACACTTCTCCTCCAGGGTCATCCAGAACGCAACAGCCAGACTCACTCTTAGTCTGTAACACCACACATACATATCCAGACACTAAAGTGATCTCGACTGGCTCCCCATACACAAATGCACCCTGTTCAAACTCCACGCTCTCACCTACAGATCATTACACAAGTCCTGCCCCACACATGCCAACCCTTGCATCAAATTCCACACCCCGGCCAGACACCTCTGCTCCACCAACCTCCTGCTCATCTATGTCCCTGACATCCGAAAAAGCCAGAGGTCATATTTTCTTCTGATCTGGTTCCGAAAGCCACATCAGATCTGTCACCTGCATCTTAGAATTTTGCAAGAAACTGAAAACCTGACTCTTCCAATGGGTTCCCAGTAAGGGCAGCTCCTGCCTTTCTTTGGCACGAGGATACGCCAGGGAGATATGCTCATTCTACAAAACTTCATAACAGAGCAATACATAACGTAGCATACCACAGCGCTGCACAGCATAACACAACACAACATAAAGGAGACTTGGTAGCGAGGATTCTTTGTATATGATCTGGGTAGCAATGGGTCTGTTCTGCAATGAGTTTAAGGGTGGCTCTTATCGGTTTCATGTGTGTCCCATTCTGTCTGACTTTGTATAGAATTTTGGAAATGTGTTTGGTGACTCTGTGAATAAGCCAAAGTACACTGCGGTTTCTATCGTTCCGTGAGGGAGAATACCTGTCGTCTATTTTCACCTGCATAAAAATTTATGAAAAAATAAGAGCGTTGGTAAACCTATCAAGAAAAGGGAAACCTTAGTTTTATTTCAGATCACAATGGCTTTTATTGATTTTCACATAATGCAGTTATGCAAAAAATCATATAATTCCTAACAAATCTTTGCATTGGCATTGACAAACTTTTGGCTTATTTTCCAAATCATGGCATGATATAATGTTTTGTACATTACGCTGTGCTATTTTCATTTAGGCGCTCGATCATGTGACACTTGTGCTGGTGCCAAGCGTTGGCCAAGAACCAGGGTGATGACGATATTATGTAGGGTTGTCGTTATTCCTTCTTTTCCGGGTTGCATGAAAAGACCTACAAATAGACATATAGAATCAACAAAGCCACGTGGTTCATTCCTGGAAATCCAGGCCTCCGTATCATCATGCTGGTCGGTTCTGCTCTAGACCGCTCAAACTGGTAAACAGGAAGCAGGAAATCAACCCCACACCAACCTTCAACTGAGGATCACCCCACAGTTCCCATGGCTCAGGACCTCAGGGAAAACAAAGTTACTCTTTTATAATAAACAGAAAATTATAAGATTACAAAAACTCACATCTTCTCTTCCTGTTTTAATCCAAACACAGAGTACTTGTGAGAACGGCGCAGAGTGTATTTATCAGAACAAGCTAACCAAACTGAAATGTTTTCAAAGCATTTCATAATGGAAAGTGAACTAAACTTTTTTTCCCAAGGGTCGCCTGTATAGTAGGATGGGGAATGGGGAGGAGGATGTGTGAGAAAAGTGCAACTCCTCAGCTGCAAGAAGCACAGTCTGCTCCCTGTTCATTAAAGCAAGCAAGCCAAAGCAAGCAAGCCATGTACAATTGCAGCTCAGAGTTTAAGGGCGCAAATGTACATGCTCAGTTCTAGAAGTTGTGTGTCCATACTCACAAGACGTGGCCAGGCCCAGGGGCGGCCTTAGGCATGTGCAAGCTGTGCACCTGCACAGGACCACCAAACCCCAGGGGCCACCACGCCACTATATATCCTTAATATATTAATCCTCTGAGGATGGATAAATATTTGCGTGGCGGTCCCTGGCAGGGATTTTGCGGCCTCTGGCTCTGTTACACTTCCAAACACCCTGTCCCCCGCCCCCGCCCCCCCCACCCCCCATCCCCCTCTTCACTGGCCTCCGCGCTCCGCCCCGTCCGGACCCCCTCTTCCGGGGCCTCCTACCTACGCTCCCTGCCCATGGCCACCATGAGCCTAGAGCCGCCCCTGCCAGGCCAGTCACACAGATGCCGCAGGGCATTTTTGGACTAGCTCTCAATGAAGAGTAGTACAGCTGCAACATTCCAGCTGCTTTACCTTTTATAAGCTCCCACTCTTAGAGTCTGATAAGTCCAGGTAGAAAAGGGCACTACATTGGGCGGAATCAGAAATCCAAGTTTAGCACCAGTCTGGGACAAAAGTAAGAGCAGCCTTGCCCTAAACCCTCATCATGATAATAAATCTATAGCTTGAAATATACATAGTTCATGAATATTTCCCTGCATAGGCCACTCAAGCTCCATGATGCACCTAGGTGGCGGGGTAGGGGCTTACTGAAATTAGCAGCCCCTATCACACCCGAGATGTAGCTTGTGAAAACAAATCAATTCTAAAGCATTACTCGTGTATTCACCAGAGGCTGCTGGCCGGGTCTTGTTTCCGCAAGCAAGTCCCTTTGAGAGCAGGGAACTATGTCCTCTAAGAACACAGCTTGTGAGTGGCATTCAGGGGCGTAGCTATGATGAGTGTAAAATGTGCAATGGCACTAAGAGCGCACAGTATGCAACCAGGATCTGCTCCAGTTTTCTTGCATTACAGCCCAACGCGCCTTGTGAATCGAGCCCTCAATTGGCTTGGTTGTGCAAGCGCTGTCAATTCAATCACCACTCTGTACGTCATGGACTCCCAACTGCAGTGGTATAATCAAACATTCAATGAAATATCCCAATGACCTGGCCATACCTCATAGAACAATTAAATCACCAATACAACTCTTGTCAAGATGACTTGTTTTCGGGATATTTTCTTTACATACAACAAACCTGTGAGGCCCCATGTTTTCATCTGAAAAAAACAAGATATCCTGGCAACCAGGGGCGGACTGGCCGTAGCGGGAACCAGGCGTTTCCCCAGTGGGCCGCCAGGGTGGCACAAAGCTTTCCGCTAGCAGAGTCTCCCCCCCCCCCACACACTCCCCACCCCGCCCCAGGTACGGCGAGCTATTTGCTAGGGATGGTTTCGGTTCCCAGTCCGGCCCTGCTGGCAAATCCTTAATTAAATAAACTTTAGGGAATAACAAACAATCAACGTTCTAAGCTAACCCCCTCTGGCACTTGCTATACAAATTCCTGGACATGTAAATAAATGGATTTTCTGAAGTAAAGCATTGTTTTCCTCTTGGGATTCACATCATCCAAATGTTGCCTATGGGACTGCCAGATCCTAGAGTATCTTTGTAGCAATCATCCAGCCTGTGGTCATACTCCACATGCAGTCACAAATTCCACTCACAAGACATATCCATGCAATTTTTTAATTATTAGCAATAATGTTCACACCGGTATGAAAACCTACTTTTGAAAAAAAACACTTGTTAGGACTGAAGTTTCTGGTTGGCAAAGGTATGCGCTCTGTCCAAGCAGGAACCACCACTCTAGCTCGGGTTAAGCTAGATACACACTATGATATAACCTGTGCTCAGCCTCTAGTAGTTTGGCGCAGAGCAGTCAAGCTTATCTGAAGAGGCTTTGTGTAAAGTAGTTGTGCAACACATACATACAGTAACACAATGAACATACCACAAAAAATATTCCACACAGGTTTAGAAAAATACATAATAATTTTAGGAGTAAAACAAGACCAAAATGACAAACATCCAATAGGTAAACCCGGAGTTATGAATTTTTAAAGATTAACTCAAAAGCAGTGTTTAGAAGATAATAGAGCTTAGGGATTACTTGAGCTTGTGCTGAATGGGGGTAAATCCAAAGTTCAGGCTTACCACGATGGAGGGCAGGCCGGCTACGGGGCTCACGAAGATCCCTCTGAAAAAGTACCTTGGATAGTGGAAACTTAGACATCAAAGGCTCGATGCATTGGTACCGATCTGCACATACAATGAAGGCTTCATCGATGAATTCCTTTACGATGCAGGCGCTGCATCGTCATCGAGCTGTGCTGTCTGTCAGCATCAAGCTATGCATTCAGTCAAAGCAATGTCGATCAGCTCCTGCGCCAGTGTCAAAGGGCAATGCGTCCGTTCCGATCGGCACAAAGTCGTCACTACATCAATTTTGATGGTTCTGTACAGCAGAGCTCACTTTTATGGGCACAGGACCGGATTGGCATCACTTGGGAGGGCAGGACTCACAGATGGCAGAGTCCAGGTGCGGTTACAAGGTTGAAGGAAGTCTTTGATGACCCTGAGACTTCAGAATAGGGGCAAGCCAGCAATCCCCTTGGAGTCATTCTGGGTTCAAGTGAGATGGGTCCACTCCTTGTCCTCAGCAGGGCGGATATAAGCAGGCTGCAGGGCAGCAGGGCAGCAGTGCAGCACAGCAAATCAGAAAAGCAGTCCTTCCAAAGCAGCAGTCATGAGTGGCAATCCTTGTAGCACAGCAGTCTTAACTACTGGCAGAGTTCTTCACAGGTCTAGTTCTGTACTGTCTTGGTAGGGTCAGAGGCCCATTACTTATACCCAGTTTGCCTTTTAAGTGAAGGCCTTTGAAGTGCACACGTTCCCCCTTCCTTCCCAAGCTCCAGACTATCAGTAGGGGGTAATCAGCCCTTTGTGTGGGAAACAGGATGCTGCCTATTCAGATGTGTCAGTTCCTACCTCCCTTCCTGCCCAGGAAAAGCTATCAGAATACAGATTAACCCCTCCCCTGCTGATGACGGAACCGCTCCGTCATCAGCTACGGTTGGGCTGTGCTGATGACGGAGCGGTTCCGTCATGGCCCGGCCGCCGCGCCTGCGCGGTGCTGATTTTGCGCCTGCGCGGCGCGTTCTAGTAGGCGGGCGGGGCCTTGACGGAACCGCTCCGTCACGAGCACAGCTCAACCGCGGCTGGTGACGGAGCGGTTTTGTCACCAGCATGCGGCCGCCGCGCGGCCGCCCGCCCCATTAGCGCTGCGGCGGAATAGCCGCCGCAGCGAAAGGGTTAATTCACTGTTGCACCAACCTTACCTGTATTTGTGCTGTCTAGAGGGAATACACAAAATGTGGCTGTCAGCAACCCCAGATGTGTATTTGAGACAGGCGACAAGGCACACAGCGCAGTAAGAGACGATAAATGTTCACTTTCTAAAAGTTGCATTTCTAAAACAGTAATGTTAAATCCCACTTTACCAGTAAAGAGGATTTATCATTACCATTCCAAAGATAAGAAACAGGATGCAGCTGCTCCTTTCTAATCAGGAATTAAAAGTGTATTAAGGAATTCCTAATGCTAGCCTATGGAAGTAGTAGTGAAAAACGACTTTGGGTGATTGTCACTACAATGCAAAACTTAAAAGTACATGTCCTACCATTTAATTACACTGCACTCTGCCCTTCGGTCTACCTAGGGTCAACATTAGGGGTGACTTGTGTAATTAAAGGGGAGTTTAAGACTTGGCAAGTAGTTTTAAATACCAAGCCGAAGTGCCATTAAACCCACACACAGGCACAGCAATGTCAGGCCTGTGGCAGGTTTGAAAGGCTATCGGTGTGGCAGGCACAATCAGTGGTGCAGCCCTACTAGCAGCATTTAATTTACAGACCCTGGGTATGTGGTATACCACTTTACAAGGGCTTACAAGTAATCTAAATATGCCAATCATGTATACACAAATGTCACCATGTTTAGGAGAGAAGCACATGCACGTTAGCACTGGTCAGCAGTGTTAAAGTGCTCAGAGTCCCAAGGCAAACAAAAAGAAGATCAGAAATAACATAGACTGCTTAAATTCTATACTTTCACAGCCCTCAGCAATGAAAGTCAACCAATCAATCAACCCTTTACTTTATTCAGCACATAAATAGCGATAAAAGATACATTCATCAATAAATCATCTATAAAACATATACAAGGTATTTAACAAAAAATAGCAAATTATGAATGCAACGACCCCCACGATTATCCCAGAGCGCCCCCAATCATAGCATCTTCCATAGCTAATAACATCAGTCCATTTACCAAACCCCCAAAGATAAAATCTGGTGCTCTGCTTAGCACTCCATCATTCTCCTGGATCTCACCACATCTTTTAGAAAAGCACAGATATCACAGCAAACATCATGAGTACTTAGAAGTTGGAGTTAAACACAATGTATCCGTACATTTCGTACACCCCAAATGTTTTAAAATTGGTTTAATAAGTAATTTAAAATAGGATGTGAAAAAGTGAAAAAAAAACAAAGGGCCTC
Source organism: Lissotriton vulgaris (assembly GCF_964263255.1). Lineage (NCBI taxonomy): Eukaryota > Metazoa > Chordata > Amphibia > Caudata > Salamandridae > Lissotriton > Lissotriton vulgaris. The sequence continues at coordinate 1,614,862,576 of NC_141694.1, forward strand.
ACTGGCTGCTTTGACAAACTGCTGTAGGAGGACAGGAGCAAAGTACCTCTGGCATCCAAGTTTGAATGCTCTTTCCAGGAAAATTCAAAAGCCAACCCATGGTGCCAGCCCTGAAGCTCCAAGCGTGAGAGGTGTTTTGCAAGATACAGAACAAAGTGCTCAGGTACCAAAAACATGAGATACTCTTTAACAGACTTTTTGCTTATTTCATTAACTAGTCTCTGGGAATGGCAAAATTCGGAAAATTGTAATTTTACAATCTTCTTTTCGGATTTATAGTAAGCGGTGTATCAACATATTTGTTAAATTCAAAGCTCCACAAGTTATGTGTACATTGACCAACTAGGGGATTGACAGGCCTATGTCTAAATTAAAAAATGCAAAATGATTTCCCTGTTCATGTTTGGTTCGGTATTGGACCACACGCTAACCAATGAAAGAAGAGGTGCAAGTTTGGTCATGTCTGTAATGTACCTAAGACTAAGCTCTGCATGCAAGACAAAATGGGAGGTTGTGGTAGGTAAGAGCAGGATCCACCTACTAATATGGATTTCTTCAATCAGCAGGCTATTAGTATTGAAATATCCCCAAACCCCCGTACTATGGAGAGCCACCGAAGCACAATCGGCATTATAAATATTCAGAATGGGAGATACTGTGCCCCTTCCAGCAGCTTGAGGCATATTAAATAAAGCACCGGCTGCTCTACTAAGCTTTAAGCAAGAGTTTCTGATCTGTGACTTCCAAGACCCCATGCTCCTGAAGGAGATCTCCAAGCCATTAAAATCATTCGCAGTTCCCAGGGGGGTCCCTCAAGACATTGGTTTAGTCATATGTTTCTTGCCTGGTCCACATGCCATAATATATAAATTTATATAGTTTGTGACCCAGTTCAGTTTGCTCATGAAGGAAATGAAGGAGTCCACCAATAATGGAAGTGCCGAAGTGCCCATGAGGTCCATGCCATAAGTATTGCATCATCTGCATAAAGCAAAATTGGCACAGAAGCTCGCATAATCAACGGAATATCTGTAGCAAATTTAGTCAGGGATGGGCACAGATTATTGATATAGATAACAAGAAGAAGTGGGGCCAGGATGTAACCTTGAGGCACCCCTGAGCAAGAGAAAATATATCAGACAATTCACCTGTCATGCCATACTGGACCCTCGCTACCCGATTTCAAGCAAGGAATACAGCAAAATCAGTCTGTCACTTCCGCCCCTAAATCCAGCAACATCAACCAGAGCTTTGTTCTGTTGACAAATCCATAAAGACCAGGTACAGTGGACAGCGCTTTACGATGGTATATTTGCCAATGATCAAATCCAAGTCCCAGCACTGTTCCACTGTACCCAGCCCCAGGCGAAACCCAAATTGATAAGTACTCAAGATGTTGCTAGAGTATGCAAATGATTTTAGAAGATTAAATATCACCCGCCCAATGATCTTTACAGAGTTGTCTACAGGAGAGATGGGGGTAGCATTTAGGTGAGTTGTGATCTCTTTTTTGAAAAACGGCACTACGTGACAAGGACTCCGGGACCTTGCTGCATAATGAGTTGTTAAAAACATTTGGACCAGGGGCTTTGCCATTGGGATTTTGTCTGATAGCAAGGGTAAGTAACTTCCTGTGAAGTAATTGTCATGGGTGACGAATTGAAGAGTTTTGCCCCTAGCTGCTCCTTTAAGTTCTCGTCTTACCCTAGGTAATAAATGCTTTAGTAATATGAGACCCATTCAGGGCTGAGGACATTACAACTTAAAGGGGGATTTGGCAGGGCTTTCCTATGTTTGATCCTATTTACCATTTCCCAGAATGTCTTACTATTCTTAAGGATGATGCATTTTCCAATAGTTCCCAGTCCCTACTGTTCAAGCCCTTTTCCTTTGATTTAAGGTTATGTTTATATGCTTTGTGGGGCTCCTGCACCGCGATGTGATCTTTGAGATTAGAATAAAAAGGCCTAATGTAACCTACGGTTGACTAGGAAGCAATGGCTATCAAATCAGCCGGGCATCACCTTCCCGCACCTTACCGGCTACAATAGTAATTGCCTGATGATCAGTTTAAAGAAGTTAAAATAATTAATCATTTCATCACCCTGCACGTCAGACAGACAAACCATAAAGGTCACAAGATAGGAATTCAACAAAGTGGCCAGTGTTGCCCCTAGATATTTCGGATGCCACACAAGTCTTTGATCATGCTTGTATACTGATTTATGGGGATCGCTACCTCACGAGTGGTCGTTTCATGAACCGGAAAGTATCCTTCCAGATACAGAGCATTGTGATAGCAAGAATTACACCCTGTGAAAACCATGTTTAAATATTGCGTGTTGCAAACATATAATCTATAACTGAGGCACGTCCATGCACCCTAGAAAGGGGCAACAGCAGAGATCAACTCTACCAGGTTCACAAGATTGGGTTCAGCCAGATACCTTCTCAGTTCCCTCCTCTCTACTATCTAATATCCCCTGCTGGGGTAGCCAAATGTCCAAACCCTGAATCTTGTGATTGTTCTCCAGTTTTGTGTTAAAATCCCAGAAGAGAAGATAATTAGGTTGTTTCAGTTTGCTAGGTCTGATTGGCTTTAGATCAGCTAAAAAAGCAAATAGATATTCAAAATGACTACACAGCTTTGTGCACACAAACACACCTTGTTGGGGGTCAAGAGGACTAAAGAGAGCAGACTGATAAAGAAATGCTACTCACGACTGCATGTCCTGCAACCACCCTGTCCCAACTAAATCACGAGCTGTCTGGACAGCCGGCCTAAACATGCATCAGGCCCAACCAACTAAAGAGCGGCAATTCCACAAGGAGAAGGAAGGAAAAATAAAAAATATAAAAATGAAAAGGAACACACACAACCCAGACTTTGGGTCATCGTCTCCTGAAGGAGACATAAAAAACAGGTAGGGCCCTCATGGGTAAGGTGTCTTATTCATCTGAAAGCTATAGGGCCAAAGTTAAAGAATTGGAAGACGGTCTGAATCCCTTGGGTGGAAAAGGGAAAGCAGTTCCCTTCCTAATTATTAACAAGCATTTGCAATGCAATAGGTCTCACCTTTGGGACCTTATATGTATTTAGCTCTGCAGCAAATTAGCCTGGGTGCTGAATCATCTACGTCCTTTAACATGGAGGGAAAGTAAGCACCAAACTGCGGAACACACCAGGTATGAGAACACATGGAGAGAAATACTGCCTTTTAACAGAAAATGGTATAGTCCAAAGCTCTGTTTTTAATATAAAATCAGGGCCTTCGGTGGTCAAATCACTGAAAATACAAGATTTGAAAAAAATATTATTGTCTTCGAGTGCTTGTGGAAGACAAGTTTCTATGGCCTGGAATCTAGGGAATGCTAAAGTGATTCTGGAATTTTACTGAACTCTGCTGTATAAATTCAAAAGGTGGGTTCGAGGATGGACCTGCGAGGAACCATTGGGGTGGGTTGATGTTACTGGTTGGACGGGTTGCTGACCAGAAAGGAAGAAAGGAAGGAGGGGAACCAGTTTAGTAGTATTAGAATGATACTCATTACAAGAAAATCGGCTCTTACTTGGGGGGGGGGGGGGGGGGGGGGGGGGGGGGGAGTCCAGTTCTATCCAAGTAATTAGTCCCAAAATCCTATAAGGTCAACCATAGTTTCAATAATTCAAACCTGAGCTCAGCCCTGGAAGCTGTGGCACAGAGCAAACAGGCTTAACTTAGTAAAATGTGCAAAGTATTTAACAACACTAAAACAGCCAAAAAGTAAAAAAAAACTTCATTAAAATAACACAACCAATTTCTAGAGCATAAGAAAAACTTATTAAGAAAAATGATAGCAAAATGGCAACAACCTAATAGGGGGGACCAGATAAGTGATTTTTAAATAAGTTTTAAGACAAAACACATCAAGAAAAGGTAAAGCCCCAACCAGAAATCTTTGTTCTCGGTTGACCGGGACCTAGGCCTAATATCAAGCTGACTGTGATGGAGCACAAGTTGGACACACCAAGAGGGTCACCCTGTCAAAGTCTTTACCCTCTGACTCAGTCTTTTTTATGGATGTTGAAATCCTACAGTAGAGCAAGGTTGCAGGCTGTATCCGCCGAATTGCTCTTGAAGCTGGATAGTCGAAACATAGGGGAATTACTGCTATTATAACACCCCAATCACTAAGGATAAAATGTTCTAAATTAAAAGGGAGACATCAAAAGTCAAACATTGGAATATTGGAGAAGATGGACTATGACAGTCATCAACGACCTCTGCCACTTCACTGTCTTCAGTGTTGTTCTCAACATGTTAAACACCCATCCCTTCACAAACAGTTCAAGAATGCACTGCCATTTTCACATGCACACAAAGTTGCATTTGTCATTTTACTGAAAGGTAATTATTCACAGCAAGTGTGGGCTTTTCTCGGGCTCCCCACATAATGCATGTATGCAATTTATGGCCTTCACTGTAGCTAGATTCCTTTACAGTATATATGCAGCTTTCAAACCCCTGTTTATACTCTCTCTCCCTCTGTATACCCTACTTCAGATGCATGCCGGTCTTGCTGCCTGGGTTTCTTTCGCTTCGTGTTATTTGCTTTACCAAACACACACTCACTCCATATCACAACCAACAGCACATCCAGTAGCATGCTAAGCAGATTCCACCTCGCAAAGTTGCATGTGTTCTGCTGCTGGTGAAACCTGTCATGGGGGCATCTTAAGATTTTACAGCTGGTTATTGGCCACGCATAAAGGATGCACAAGCAAGCCTCTGCACCGACATCTCACATGCTAGCCAGCCAAAAGCAGCAAAAAGCTTCTCTGGGAGCCCATCGTTAACACATTGCAACATCTCTGTACCGTAGATGGTGAACTTACACATTCTCAGTAAATAAATCACAACCTCCACAGAATCTCATTTTAGGCTGTGTGAACACAGAGTCCAAGGTCTCTGCTGCCCCTCTTATGACCAACAGAGTGGTATAATTCAGTAAATTAATCCGACTCCCGGGGTCCCTGGAGCACGGGAGGAGGGGGTTGGTGAGGCGGGGGCTCGGGGAGGGGGCTCGGTGGGCCCAGGTACACAGATAGGGTGAAAGAGATGGAGTGAGGGAGGGACAGCAGTGAAGCAAAAGAAGGATGGGGAAGCACCAAGGAGTAAGGAATATAACTCAAGCAAGAAGGAGCAAAGTGCGCGGGTTTAAAGGAGGATAGGAGAAAAGATGATGTAAGACAAGAGTAGAAATCTAAAGGGGACTTAAGAGAAAATGGGGGAAGGGGAGATTATTAAAGATAGAATAAAACGCAATGGTGCTCGTGGAAAACAGTAAACCAAGGCCGCAAGGAAAGGACAGAATTAAAAGGAATGGTACACAGGAGAAAAATGTGGAAGAGATAAGGAGAGGAACAGGTATAGTACTGATCAAGGGGAACGAGGAGTAAACAGAACAGGAAAAAAGCTAATAATGATATGAGGAGAAGAGACAGAGGCAATGGGAGAAGCGTGAAGGGCTTGATCACTATCAATAAGATGGGGGTGTCAGGGCTCCAGTGCCCCTGCTGGACTGGACAGTCTGTGCTCCCCTTCTTGGCAGGGGTACCCTGAGCTCCTCTAGCGACCTGGCGGCTGGAGGCAAGCATGGCTTCCCATCCCTGACACGATTTTAGTACGGAATACAGAGACAGCCTCTAAGCTCTCATGCAGAGGTAGCCAGACTTACCCCGGTCCAGGGGAAGCAGCTGCAGCAGTGTAGCCATGTCCGCAGCTAAAAGAATCGTGACGAGGCTCCCAGGCTCCCGGTCAGCAGCGATGCTTGCAGGAAAATATTTGCAATGCCATAGGTCTCGCATTGCAAAGAAGTGGCCACCATTGTCCCGGCTGCTTGAAAAGAGGAAATGCGCATGGTGCGCTGAATGTAAGCAATGCGTGTCGAGCCTTAAAAAAAACTCTATAAAGAAAATAGTGCTTACAGCCTAAATAACACGTACTGTCTAACAATTGAAGTAAAAGGGCCAGTCGTCATTGGAGGTTACAAATAAAGACAAGGAGGTACTAAGTAGGGACTAACAAGCCTATTTACGAATCAGAAGCCAGCATTTACGAAGGACAATGACACAAGCAAATGACAAATATGGGCGGATACTGGACGGAACTTCTATTCCATACTCCAGTACAACAAGTCTCGCAGAGCAGCGCATGTGCGCTGACTCTAGGCTCGACTTAAAAAAGGGTTATTTGTCTTGTGTGAGAAGCCATTTGTGCATAAGGGCTGGAACAAGGAAGTCAGTCAGGCTGGCAAAGGATATCATGGCCATAGTAGAAAGGCTGGCTCTAAAAAGTATCCCCTAATCTTCTATTTATGAATGTTTTGTGTATGTGTGTATGGTATAGTCAGTCCAAATGGTACACAAATATAATTAAGGCTGAGAAGCACATTTGTGCAGAACTATGAAATACATATTTCAATCATAAGAAAGGACAATAACTGAGGATGAAATAATTCTAAAACAGACTGGACAAGATAATAGTTACTTTGTGGACATGGTTCATTAAAATAGCACGTTGTTGTTTATGCAAAATTTTATCAATCTGGCAGCAGGGCAAACATATAACAAAAAGAAAAAATGTATCTGTAATTTCCAGGTTTGTGGCACTCATTTCCTGTCTTTACAGACTGAATGCAGCCATCAGGAAGACACGCCTTCACCTTCAACAGTCTGCTTGAAGGCTTAGAGCACAACATGTTCTTGCCAATCAGTTGTCTGCTGATATACAAATATCCACAATGTGGCTGTTTATATGTTGAAAGAGCTCATCTTTGGCAACATATGTCAGACCTCGAAGCCTTCAAACAACACTTGGGACAGCCTTTGATGTACTGTTTGCTGTCTGTAGAAGATAACAGGCCACTGCAAACTTTTCCATGGTCTTTCTTCATAACAACTTTTATAGGGGCAACCGTTATTTGACTTCACATGTTTTGCAAATAGCGCGTTAATACAAAACTATGCCTGAGCAGGTTGGTAGCTGTCAGACAAGCTATTTACTACCATTGTTGAATGTAGGGAGGGGCCGTGACTAAAGAGAGGAGAAACCAAGTGTAAGTCAGGATGCCCCACCCTCAACAATGGTACTAAATTGTATATTATAATCTCAGTGCATCTGCACACATGGTTTATGATATGACATTTTTTCACGTGTATTTACTTTAACAAAAGTTATTTAATTAAAACTAGGATAAACAAGGGGTTACATTTGTGCAGCAAGATAACATCACACTGAAGAGATATGTGACCATATGAACATTTGTTTTCCTGTTTAAAGTAAGTGTTATATGTAATCTTCTCGGAGGCAAGAGAATGTGTTTTTTATATTGAATGAATGAATGGCGTTATTTCGATATAAAAATATCATAAAAGCAGGTACAACAATTTTAAGATCATATAAAAACAAATGCATTCAATTTACACCGATAAAATCGTATTAGCCAAAACAGATAAAACAAGCATTAAATAGTCACAGAAAGCCTATTCAGATGACTTAACCATGCCCAGTTTAGAAACTTGGACACACAACATGCAAACAGGGTACAGGTGTCAGATTTTAAAATACGCAGCGCCTCTCTGCACTGCCGGGTACCTAACTGCCTGCACAGGGGTTTAAGCCATCTCCGCCTTGGCCGTGCATATGCGGGACATTAAAAAAAAATGTGAGCGACCGACTCTACACGTGATGGACAGGTCGCACAGGAGGAGGAGCGGGGGTAGGCAAGATTTCAACGGGAGGTAAAATCACCTACAGGTAGCGTCCCTACTCTAAATTTTAAATACAAAGCTCTGTCAATAGGATTGGAAATAGTGTCGAGGTAGGGTCCATAGGCCACCACTTCCTTCATCTTCAGAAATTCTTCCGTTTTTTATATTACTTTAGCTGTACAGTGATAATACATTCAAATTTGACCTTTGCAGTGAGGTAATCTTGTGTGACTGAATATTTTTTAGTTCAGTTGATCTAACGTGTTATTGGGTCACATTTATTTTCACTGCCATGTTACGTATATATCCACCCATGTATCCATTGGGTATATATGTGCATGGAATGTTATTATGATCATTATGGTGACAATTTTCATGTTAAGCCCATTCGGCTTTGATAACATTACATATTTAGAGATAAACAGGTATATCCAAACGTTTGAAATTAATTCTGTTGGAGATAGGAGTTAGTAAAATGGCAGTGGCATGGGATGGAGAGCATCTAGATTACGGTTCAAATCCCATGTCTGACATACCATTGTAATATATATATATGATGTATATGTGATCAAGCCTGTGGACACAGGCGAAACGCGTCATGGCAGACATGCTGGGCGTTAAGATGCACGAATAAAGCACCTTTGTTTGGCACCAGATTGGGTTTCAGTTCATCGTCATTTCAACCAGCAGCAAGGTGGTAGCGCTTGTGGCGAGGATATATATATATATATATATATCCCATTTACCAGGAAAAAGAGACAGCACTCGCGGGATGCTTGACAAAGCAGTGTTCTTTATTTCACTGACAGACACGTTTCGGTAATTCCCTTCTTCTGTGTCTACGCGTAACACACATCGCGGCGCCATTTGTAACTCCCAGATTATGGAAACAAACATAGGACTTTAAGCGACCCACAAGATTGTGAGCGCCATCTTGGAACGTTATCCAATTCATTCTTTGTATATTACTTTTGTTTACACAGATATATGGCTTACATTCAACAACATATATATAAGTGCCATTTACATTTATCAAGTGTGTTCAAACCGTCAGTTTGACAGATGTGATCTTGCCGTGGATTGGCAATGGCAACCATCATGGTTGCCTACATGTCCTGTTGTTTTCTTCTTACAAACGAGTTCCATTTCTTGTGTACTATACCAAACATTATGACTACCTATATCTCGGTTGTCCTAATTCAATGACATATATGTCCCATCTCAGACAAAAAAGGAAATTCAAACACTTAGGAAACTAACATACACAATATGAAATTCTATTACTCTTCAAAGTACAAGAGTGACAGGAACATGTTACAATATTTCTGCCTAGACTGTGTACCTGAAAATGCTAGGGGTGGGGACAGACTGCAAAGGCTGCGCGGTTTAGAGTCCAGATAAATTGTGGATTTGCAAACAAAAAGCCCGGAGGGCCTCAACGGTGGGGAAGAATCTTCTAAAATTTGCAGAAGGAAATGGTTCACAGAATTCTTCCAGTAAATTAATATTTCCCAGAATGACACGTGATAAAGTGAGGGCAGCATTGTCTACATCGACTCTGCACTAGTGAACTCTGGAGACAAACATCCCTAAGCATCTCTTCGCCTGGCTCTCAATTATAGAAGAGTTCTGTAGGCTCTGGTTATGCAACCCTGGCACAAAACCATGAAGGATTATGCTGTCAATGATTCATGATACTTTCACTGCCTGATGCTGTTATGAGCCACTTCAAACAATCGTACCATTGCGCTTCTGCATATTTGAACCAGTCATATGTGCAGAAGAGTTTATGAGAAGGCCCGTGGCAACATTCTGAGACAGACTGACAGACAGAAGTTCTGCAATGCAGCGCTTACTTTTCCTTATGCACATTTCTGGCTGGGTCTGGTTTTAGGGCTAATTTGTCAAAAATAATGATTTATCAGGAAACCGAGATACCGAGATATCCAACGATAGGTGAGTAAAAGTAGTGTCTGAGCACGTTATATGGCTATATTTGCATACATGTAAAGTATGCGTGTGAAGGCATGTAGTGTGGTTTTGCATTGTTTTCAGTCTTACTTGTCACAAGTGCAACCAAGGGCAACATTTGGCTCTTCTAGCAACTCACCTTCAGAAACCTCTGCCATCGTGCACTGCATCGACCACTCCACCGAAGTTATTCTCAGCCAGGATGACCTCTCTGCAACCAACCATCCATCCATGCACACATTCACCTTCCACTGCCAAAGGAAGGCTGATCGAATCGAGCTTCATTGTTACCATCTGGCATGTTGAGAAAGTAACGTGCTTGAATAACAGAAAGGCCAACTCAGCATTTCATCCTTCCTAGGTTGATGAACTGAGTAGCATCACTTTGACTAATTTGTTGTTGTGAAACCAACAGATGAGGAAATTGTATTCTGACCTGGCACTAGCATACATATCTATTATAATGCATCTTTTTATTATGTACATGACCCTGGTTCATGTGGTTGTTCTCAGAAGATGAAGGGCAGAAGTGGCCGGCACAGGTAAACGCAGCGGGGCAGTTTGGGAGGGTGGAAGTCGACAGACGACGAAATAGGTATAATTAAATAAATAAATAATGAATATTCCGTCATCTGTCGTCCCCTCCCCCCCTCCTGCACCCTGTCCCACACCACCGCGCTTAATGAAGGGATTTAAAATCGTTCTACTTTTCTTCAAAGTGGGGCTAAAATTCTAAAGATTGCTACAACAGAACAAGTAATTTTTTGATGAAACCTTAATCCTAAAAAGCCTGCATCTTGGAAGGAAGTTTCTACCTCAGTCTCTGCACAGCCTACATTACTTTTCCAGATCGATCAAAAATAACAGTCTAGAGGTTAAGAAAAACAGAGTTCGAAAATAATGTAATACAATATACATTTATCCTGTTTATTGTAATGAAATATAAATACATTGGCACCGAAAAAGTATTTGCAAACACCTGAGGGAGTAAAAAGAAATTCAATGCCTTAATGAAATTCGCTGGCTTCATGACAGAGGGTAAAAGAAGGTTTACAGTGATTTGCCCTAATGTAGGTAAGTAGGCATTTCCTTAACTTCATGTGAAAGATGCAAAATAATAATTATATGTCCCTTATTCCGATTCCACTTATCACGTGGCTTCAGAGGACAGCCTTGTATTAAGCCTTTGAAATAGTGCTGAAGTTCATGGTCGGATTTTTGAACTGTCATATCAAGAATCCAATGATCAAACTTGTCCAAGTCATGCAAGTCAATGCCTCTGCAGCTGCTATTATGTGGCAGAGCTGTGATGCAGGGGTCTGATACTGGTTCAAAAGTTGATAGTTCTCAACACTGTCCTTTAGTAAACAATGCACTACACCCAAGATGCCATAGAAGTGTGGGTGTAGGGCATGCACTAAACCACTCATCTTCTTGACAACCTTTAGCAAGATGAACATGACCAGCTCAGCCATGTGAGCCCCCTTTTTGACAAAGTTCAGGTAGATCAGCCACCAGCTACTGCCAACGCTGAGGCGAGCTATATGTACAGGTACAGTTACATGTAATCACCTGCATCACAACATGCAGCAGGCCCTCTTTAATACAGAATCCTTCTTTTAAAATATGTTTTGTCCCATTTAATACCAAGCCTATGAAATATCCTGTGGGAAGCTCTTGCGGGGTCAGTTAGGTTTGATGAATGATATTAAATTGAGTAAGCCTGAATCTAGTATTGGAGCTAATCTGTTTAACTCCTTCAAATACATTTTTCCATTCAGTCAGTCAAGGGCTCATCTAATACAGCATCCCACTTGGTTTGAACCGGAAGCGGGCGTACTCAAGGTCCTCTCTCAATGCCCTATAAATATTGGATACCAGTCGACGGCCGCTGGTCAGGGTCACAAGGGCCTGAAGGGTGGCAGTAATAGGCAGTTCCTCCGGCAACATCGGCCATATGTCTCGTGCCACCGCCGAGATCTTCACATACTGTAGGTACTGACCTCTACCCAAATCAAACGTGGATTCTGTTTCCTCCCTCGTTATAAACCGCTGCCCCATATACAACAGTTTGAAATCATAATGTGGCACATGGGTGTTTTCTATATTTCAACTTCAAAAAACAAGGGTCGCGAAGCATGGCAATATCTTTGAATTCATCACAGACCTGTTGGGCCTTGGCATGCTGCTGTAGGCTGGATGTTGGCTCCATGATCAAAGTCTCCGCTTCGGTGAGCATATCACAGATAGACTTTACTTCTAGGGCTGACATCTTTCAAGACTGCCAGGAGGATGGGTTATCTCAACTGAATCGTGATTAATGACTTTTTCAATAGGAATTTCCAGAAACAATTCTGTTTCAGCATATTCCAGTCTTTACAAAACGTGAAAGATGCCGTTCTAAGGTGGCCACCATCGTAACAAAGTCTCGGCAGGAGGCTCAACATCCCCTGATTCTTAAGAAAAGAAAAATATGTGGCGAAGAGTTTGATTTTGATATGTCGGAGCGAGTGAAAAGATTAGCACCTCATGTGAAGTGAACTATAATAACAAAAAAAGTAGTTCCCAAAGCAGTTCCTAACATGGGAGCAGTGGATGGATAGTAGTAATTTGTACATGCTCTTGGGGAGGGCTCAACACAGGAAGTGGCATGACGCATGCATGTCATCGACAAATGGGGAGAAAGAATAGGAGAGCAACGATGGAGCAAGCAAGTGTGAAGCCTGTGGGCAGGCTGAAGCCCACAAAGTATATACACCATGTCTCTTTGAGACAGCACATGCACTGTCTAGTTGAGACCAAAAAACACCTGTTCCCTCCCCTAATCCTACATCAACAACAATGGAAAATCTGTCATACTGTTGGATTTTCTGCATTCGACTTTAGGGTTAGAAGATTCTTTAAATCCCGAACATCAGGATTTGGGACCTTCAATTCAAAGCCCAACTTTTATTACTGTGACAATAAATGTTTTGTAAACATATTACTATTATCATCACTATGAAAAAAGGTAAAAAGGGATAGAAGGTGAAGAATTATTATTACAGCTGGGTAGCTGCAAATAATGAGGATGTTTTTCAATCAGAGGTTAAAAGTGACATCAAATAGACAATGAGAGCAAAACTCAAGTTTTCTCAGATATCACTCAGAACCCAGAGGTGAAAAACATTTACTTTAATTCACAGTTACCTATCTTTAATTGAATATTTCATGTGGTGCCTCCTTTTCATCTCCCTCTGCTCTTATCGACTGCGTTGAGGAAGTCAGAGGGAAGCCATACACCCCATGGCCTCATTACCCCCATCCAGAATTAAACCATAGTTCCTGCCAACAATCACTCTCTGGCATCCCTTTCCTCTACCACCCAAATTTAAAAAATGATGCCTGGTATCCTACCACCATTCCACACTACACTCAGCATTATCTTTTCTTTTTTTTTTTTTTGGTGTAAGACATTTATTATTCAAAAAAGAGACATAAGAGTACACTGCGTCACGCCAACAACCCGGAGGCAGGCCGCTATGAAATATACATTGCATACGGTACAACAATGTCAGCAATGGGAACATAGCTCATCGGGCCGCAGAGTCACCAGAAAAATACACCGTATAGTACGGACATGCATGTGGGCGGTGTAATCTTAGCGCGTAAATGGTCTTACTTTTTGTCAGCGCCATAGACTAGCAAATGTACCGGGAGCTAACAAGGCTGCCTCGGAGCAAGCAGCAGGTCACAGCCTGCTGAATCGGCAGATTGAAAGGATGCGTCTAGTAGCACTGTTTTCACCCAACAGCTCCCAACAAACAGAACGGGAGCGAGAACAACAAACAGCGGTGCAAGCACTCAAAATCAGCCACACAGCATCCCTCGCATACATGGGGCTGCGCGGTACAGCGCTGGGCAATAGTCAACTGATGACTAGTAGTGGCGCGGGCAGGGGCGCAGCGGGCTCCAGGTCTCCACTATGAAGGTGGAAGGGGCGTGGGGGGACAAGGGGGGGGAAGGAGGACAGCAAAGCAGGGCAAACTACCGGGGCCTATGGCCGCAAGGGAGCCGGAGGAGGCCAGGACCCGCAGCATTCGCAAAGTCAATAGGACAGCGGGGTCAGGGCGTATCCTAGCTTAGGGCAAGTCCGCGCCAGCGCAGTATAGCAGTGTCTCAAAAACATGACCACTCTTCCAAATCAGCCAACCCATATCATCTGAAACGCCCACATCAGGCGAGGTGTCGGAGGCGTCCGAGCCCGCACGCTCTCTGGTCCATTGTAGGAATGGTTCCCAAATATCATTAGGCCTAGAAGCAGTGGGCATCGTCTCCCAGTAGTGAGTTAATTGTGCATGCCCATACGTCACATCCCTTACCCACTCTGTGAACGAGGGAAGAGCTCTCCTGCCCCAGTGTAGTGAAATCTGTCGCTTGGCATAGAGGAGGAGTAGCGCGTGTAGTTTTCTGTCGCAAGGTTCGGTATCCTTTACATAGCCACAAGCCCAGAAGCGGTGATGGTGTATCATTTCTATGCATGATCTGATTAATGGCTGTGAAGACGTCCGACCAGTACTCGTCTAGCTTGGGGCAGTTCCATGCCACATGCATAAAGGACGCGTCCACCCCCCCACATTTCCAGCAGGATGCATCCGTGTGGATGCCCATGCGGTGCAACAGCACTGGTGTCCGATAATACCGGTGTAAAAATTTGAAGTGGATGAGTCGCAGGCGGTAGTTTGGAGACAGTGCCGTGAGCTGCTTACAGCAGTATTCCCACATTTCGTCCGTCAGAGAACCATCCAAGTCAGCAGCCCAAGCTATCTTGGCCGTGGACACAGTTATTGGGGCCTGTTCTTGCATGCAGTTGTATAGTCTCGACACCAGTTTTTTGGGGGAGGGTCTCGAAAGCAGGTTCTGAAGGGCATCCAGAGCCTGCGGCTCTTCCGGGAAGTGGGGCCCTAGCTTCTTGCAGGATTCCCTAAGGGAATGGTACAGTAGCGTGTCCGCAAACAGTTCAGGTTGGTCGCCGACATCCGCACCCAATTCCACAAAAGTACCGTCAGGATATATATCAGCGAAGGTGTGCAGCCTCTTCCCACGAAGCATGAGGGCGTCACCTCTGGTACTTAAGCAAGGTAACAACGGGTTGCCCCGTAGTGGGATGGCCGGTGCGTAAAGCAATGAGAGTCCCGCTCTCTTTTGTAGTTCGCGCCAGGCCCAGCGAACCATCTCCACAGTGTCAACCTCTCTTGAAGGACGCAAGACTTTCCCGTAGAGCGCCACTCGCAGCGGCAGCGGGGCGACCGCGGCCAGCTCCACCGCCACATGTGGCTGGAAGGGAGTGGGGAAGGCCCAGAAGTGCAGAAATTGCGCCTGCGTGCAAAGGGAGTAAAGCTTCAAATCTGGAGCTCCAAGGCCCCCTTGTCGGAGCGGAAGCGTTAGCAGGTCCCAGGAGACCCTCGCCTGGCCTCCGGCCCACACCAATTGCAACAGCAAAGAGCGGACACGCGCATGAAAGTGCGCCGTCATGGGTAGTGGGACATTCACGAACAGGTACAGGAATTTGGGGAGAACCACCATTTTCGCTAATGCTATCCTAGCCACCAGGGACAGAGGCAGTTTGTTCCAGACCTCGATTTTGCCTTCCAGCCAGTCCACCGCTCTACCGAAGTTGAGTGACCATAGCTCCTGTATATCCCGACTGACCCATATCCCCAGGTATTTAACAGCGTCAGCCTCCCAACGCAGGGGGTAGTCTGGAGCTGGCCGACTGGTCTCATCTGTAAGAGGGAATGCAACAGACTTAGACCAATTAATGGATACTCCTGCCAGGCCCTCAAATCGCACGAATTCTCGGAGCACCGGGTTCATGTTATCCTTGGGGTTGACGACGTACAAGGTTACATCGTCGGCATATAACGAAATCAGTAAGCTCCGGGAGCTGAACCCGATGCCCCTTGCAGTGTGGTGTTGCCGTATCCGAGCCGCAAGCGGCTCCATGGCAATGGCAAAAAGAAGGGGGGATAATGGGCACCCTTGTCTAGTCCCCCTAGAGATAGCAAAGGGTTCGGAAACGAGGCCGTTCACACTCACCCTGGCTCTGGGTTCGGTGTACAGTAGTTTGATCAGAGTCATAAAATTACGACTGAACCCCATTCTTCCCAAAATTTTAAACAGATATGGCCACTCCAAAGAGTCGAACGCTTTGGTGGCGTCCAGGAACACCACCGCTGCCTGTACAGATGGATGCAGGTAATGGAGGACAGAGAAAATGGTTCTGAGGTTGTGTGATGTGGCACGGCCAGGGATAAATCCGGACTGGTCAGGAAGTGCGATGATCGGCAACATAGGCTGTAGTCTGTCCGCAATCACCTACGCATAGATCTTAGCATCCACATTTATCAGGGAGAGGGGTCTATAGGAGTCCAGGTACAGCTCGTCCTTGTCAGGTTTCAAGAGTGTAATTATTAAGGCTTCGCGCATGGAGTCTGGCAGGGAGTTAAGTTCAAGGGCCTCTACGAACACAGAGTGTAATTTCGGCGCCAGCTCTTCCGCATAAGTTTTGTAGAAGGACGTCGTCAAGCCGTCAGGGCCAGGGGCCTTGTTGGCCGGCATGCTTTTAATCACCTGAGCGATATCTTGGACGGTTACGGGTAGGTCCATGTATTGTCTGTGGTTATTATTAAACCAAACTAAGGCAATTGAGTCGAGAAAACTTTCCAAAGAGGCTGGGACCGTGGGTTGCTTGGAGGTATATAGGGACGCATAGAAGTCTGTGAAGGCGCGTAACACAGCCTCCTGGCCAACGGCAAGGGATCCCTCCTTGTCATGTATGGTGTGAATGTAGTGAGACTGTGTGCGAGGGGCTATCAACCTAGCTAGGGTCCTGCTGGGCCTGTCTCCCTCCCCGTACCTGCGGGCCTCGGCCTGTTTCCCCAGGAATCTCACTTCGCGCTCCGCTTCCTCATGAAAGGCAAGCAGCTTGGATTTGAGGTCACCAGCTATCTCTAAGGACGGGTCGAGACTAAAGGCTTCATCTAGACCTCTCAATTCTCCCTCTAACTTGGCCAGTGTGTCACGGATGGCGCGTAGTACTCCTGCCTGACGCGCTATGCACTGCCCCCTAATCACTGCCTTAAAAGCGTCCCATTCGACGGCTTCTGAGGAGACGGAGCCCGCGTTTTCTGCAAAGTATTTGATGATATCCCCCCTGATTTCCTCAACAAATACTGGGTCTGTGAGTGCGTGTGGGGGTAGGCGCCACGTGAACGCCCTGTGGATAGTGTCGGGCAGTCGTAACTCCAGCATACAGGGGGCATGGTCTGACAACGATCTAGCTTGAATGGCAACCCCAGACACCCATGTCGCAACTTCAGGCGACACTAGCCAGAAGTCCAATCTGGACCAAGCGGACTTGTGGCATGTGTAACAGGTCCCCACTCTCATATCCGGATGCCGAACTCTCCACACATCAGAAAGCAACCCCTCATTCATTACGTCAATGATGGCCTGGCGTGCTCTAGCATGCGTCGGTCTACTCACACCCCTCCGATCCATGTCATCATCCAGCACAACATTGAAATCACCTCCTATCACAACTGACTGGCAGTCAAGCAATGCGATTTGCGCCCAGATACCTCTAAAGAAGTCAGGGTCGTCCACATTTGGACCGTATACGGCAGCCAACACAATAGACCGCCCCTGCAGGGAACCATGCAATATGACGTATCTCCCATCAGCATCTAGTATGTGGGTAAGCTCCCGCCAATCCAGCCCCCTGCGTACAAGTATAGCCACCCCCCTTGCATAGTTGGAGTAAATGGCAGAATACACAGTAGACCATCTGGAAGTCTTCAATCTAGGTGAAGGGGTCGCATTAATATGAGTCTCTTGTAAAAAGCAAATGTCAACATTGTGCCTGGTCAGTGTGCCATGCATTAAACGGGCTTTCTTGTAATCTCCAATGCCCCTAATGTTCCAGGTCCATAGCTTAATCCCCCCCATGTCCAAAGTACTGTAGAATCAATTCCGACCCCAGCTGAGTCCACCCCCCAGAGACGCAGGGTCCCGCCCACATTTCAAGCAACAACCCCTCGCGCAAAAAGGAAGTCAGGATAAAGATCGCATTGCACCATACCAAAACTGAAAACAACAACTCTACAAACCCCCCCCCCCTTCCCCACCACCCTCAGCAACCCCCCAATCAGGTCGTGACATACCCCCTAGAAAGGCACGCAAGGTGTGACATAAAACCAACATCCATAACAGTGGGAGGCACCCCATGGGGTGTGGTGTGCCCAGCGTACAACCCCGTGCAAACGGGGTGGCTACATTCAGAGATAAGGTTTCTTGGTCCCAACGGTACCCCCGCCCCAGGGCCAGCAAATCTCAATGTAGGCAATAGGCACACAGGCAACAGGGCACCAGTAGGCACATCCGGGCATCCGGGGATATGGCAGTTCCTTACCCCTCGCAGCCGCAGTCTGAGCGCAACAGCAGGGAGCGCAAGGAGCACTCGTATATTCACTTAAGTCGTATAGGAGGCGGAACAATAGTGCCTCAAGTTTCACAGCCGCAGTCTAGTTAGTCATTATCACTAAGTTGTTCCGCAGTGTCTTCCAGTCTGGGCGACTTTCTTCTGGCTCCCGCACTGTTAACATGTTTGGCAAACTTGAGCGCAGATTTCGCATCAGTAAAGAAGTGTGTAGTGTTGTCATGGAGTACTTTCAGTTTCGCTGGGTACAACAGAGAGTATGGCACACCAGCTTGCAGCAGTAGTTTCTTCGCCGGCAAAAATTCTTTACGGGCCGCTTGCACCAGGGGGGTGAAGTCTGGATAAAAGGAGATGTTGTTTCCTTTATGTGTAATCCTGCCTTTCTCCCTCGCCAGTCTCAATATGAGGTCCCTGTCCTGATAATTGAGCAATTTAGCAAGAATTGGACGAGGTGGGGTTCCCAGTGGCGGCTTTTTCCCAAGCGATCTGTGTGCCCTCTCGACCGTGAAGACAGATGACAGGTTAGGGTCGAAGATTTCATGTAGCAGGTCCGACACATATGTCTCCATCTTGCCAATGTTTGTCGTCTCCGGAATCCCCGTAATGCGAATATTAGACCTACGGGAACGTGCTTCCAAATCATCTGACTTGGCACGTAGGTTGTCCAGCTCTCGCTCTAGAGACGTGATATGCTGCTTGGCTTGTTGTTGAAATTCACAGCATTCAGTTTGCCTATTTTCTAAGCAATCTAGCCTAGTTTCATGGGCATCAACCTTGGTTTTTACAGACTCTAGCTGTGAGGACATGGCGTCCAGTTTAGTATCAATGCTTTTCAAGCTGGATCTCACCTCCATAATGAGCGCCCCAAAGTCTATGTCCGTTGGTGTCCCCTGCGACGACGATTCGCCACTGTCCGGCTCTGTAGTTGGGTGCTTCGAAGGACGTTTGTTATCAAAACTGATCTTGGTCTGCCTAGCTTCGTTTTTCCCCATCGTGGTGGTAAGGACGTATCAGCAATTACCCCAGAGTAGCAGCGTCTTCCTGCAGATCGTGTTTGCGCCGGTCGGTGTGGTGCCAAAGCAGTGCAAGCAATGCTGGGGAGTGGAGACGTAAAGGTCGGTCTCCTAGGCCTCCACGGTGTAGCTGCACAGAGCCTGCGCTACCAGCAAAGCGCGGGCCAGGGTTTTCACAAGTCTCAAGATGGCGGGCTCAGGAGACCCGCCCGTTGATACACACAGGCTCAAACAGATCACCAAAGTCGGGGGCCGGGGCGCAGATGCCAGAGACGTCGCCCCCCTCGGGTCGCAGAGGCCCGGGCAATGGTCTGGTCGCGGTTCTAGATGGCAGCAGCACCACTTTGGCAGAATGGCGCGGTTTTGGTGCGTGACGGTGATTTCCTGCCCCACCGGTAGCCTCTCACCTCAGCACTCACGTCGTGGCCGGCAGTCACATAAGGTGGGACCCAGTCTCCGAATGGGGTGCGGGAGTCTCGCTCAGCCCGCGTCAGCTCTGGGAGTCCCGCCGACCCGTCCCCTGCGCCGCGGCAGGAGCCGTCTCCAAGGAGGGGGTCAATCGTTTTCCACGCTCCGCCGGCCCGCAGCAATCCGGGCCACCCACCAGGCACAGCAGGGACTCACCGATTGCCGCCGAGGCGACGGTTACGTTACAGGCAGGATTGCGCGCCGTCTTCCGCCGGATCTGCAGAGGCCTCCTCAGCCGCGGACTGTAGTGTCTCACGGCGTCCAGGGTCAAGCACTTCCGCCGAGGATCAGAGCGGGCGCTCGGGTCGGCAGATCTGCAAATGGTTCAGCACCTCGATTCCGCCAGCTGCGTGCACCAAACCTCGGCAAGAGGATCACTCGGGTGCCCGCCTTCGATCCCTGGGTTATCGGGTGTCCGCAAGGACCCAGAAAAGGATAATCACAGGATTAATGAACGTAGCCGGCGGAGCTCACTCAGAGAGCGGCCATCTCGCTGCTCGGCTAGCCACGCCCCCCAGCAGCATTATCTTTTCTTTCCCTCCACAAAAAATAAACTTGGTGTCCTGCCCCCCACCCAAAGCACCATCTCGTCTATTCTTCAACCAGCAGATCCCCTCACCAAATCTACAATAAAATAGTAATGCTGCATTGACATGCTCTCTGAAAGCCAAGTCACTGCAGCATTCAATGCCCTGTCAGTTTGGGTAGGGACTATGGCAGGTGGCGAAGGATGGGTGCTGCCTGTATTCTCCTGACTTCCCCAAATCTTTGAAAACCCAACAAGAGGTGGAAGAAAGTGGGTGAGAGAGCAAGCTGCATTCTGCGACTTTGCTTGCATCTCTTGAGACTTGGGCAAGACCCGGGGCACAGTGGAAGCAATTGCATGCGCTAGTGACATCATAGCCGTGAATAACTGGAAACAGAATCTGCACTCATACTAATGGTTCCCACTGAGAGCTATTCATTATGATTATTATGATGATGATTATTGTCATTATCAGAGAGAAACCCACTTACATTTAATACGTGCAGCACTGTCGCAATATGTCAAAGCACACTTGGCCCACAAAGACAAGAACCCCCCACACATGACCTAGTCAAAACCCTTTACTACATGGGAAGAGTTAGACACCTCATTAAGTGGCTGTATGTGGGGATACGTTCTCATACACAGGTTGACCTGACCCCACTACAGAATGCATGGGAGGGAGACATAGGTCAGGCCCTAGAAGATAAGGAATGGGAGATGATCGTGGAACACCCCAAAACAATATCGGGAAATGCGAAGTTTAAGTATATAAAAACCATTATCCTACACAGGGCTTATCTTACCCCACACAAAATAGACAAGATATTCCCACAGACGTGACACCACTGCCCCAGATGCCGAATGGAAGGAGCTGACCTAGTGCACATGATATGGTCATGCCCATGTATTAGAGAGTTCTGGGAATCGGTCAGATGCCACACGGCAGAGATCACACATCAGGAGGTACATAATACTATTGAGGACTTTATCTCGGGCTTAAGGAAAAAAGCAGCCAAATACAAGGTACAATACATATTTGTAAATCTGGCGCTTCTTTTGGCATTAAGGGCCATCACCATGCGGTGGAAATCGAAAATACCACCCGCTGCATATGCATGGCACAGCGAATGGCTACAATGGGGTGGGCGGAGAGTGCCATAATAAGGCGGGAGGAGGCAAGGGGACTGCGGAAGACTCCAATAGCACTAGAATGGGATACCATGTTGGAGACCTGTAGATCACTGGACATAGACTTTGATAATGCCGCTGTCAGCATACAATAGGACACACTGGGCTGAGATTCTAACCCGAGCGTTCTAGGGTGCGACTTAAGCACATAGGAGGTATGGTATGGTGACGCAGCAGGGCTAGGCCCCAGAATCTGACATTTTAAATGCGTCTAGGAGCTGTGGGTGGGGGGGGGGGGGGATACTTATTGTTATGGGATGGTTTGTAATTTATTCTTGCGAGACAACGGTATGGTTTATGCACAGGAATTTAAGTAAGATATAAATTACAGCAACGGAACCGAATGTGTAACGGAATGCGACGATAGCAGGCACGATTTGTAACAACCGGTGTGTCAACTACACGGTAATGTATTGAATGCTTACTTGAATGTGGGCGAGCTAGGCTTGTCTCATTAATATCTACAAAAATGTAAAAAGCATAAGGTTCAGATGCTGGGATGTCCAGCTGATTTGTAGAAAACATGAAACTTAATACAAATTTGTTCAAAAAAAGGATTATTGTCATTATGATGAAAAACAACATTATCACGATGATGACAATGACGATGATGATAAAAATAATTGTGACTGACCTGAGCTTGAGAATACGGTGCACCAGAGGAAGAATTGACTACATACCCCTGCAGCGTACATGTTTGGCAGAGCTGCCTTCCTGAACTCTGGGGCAGAAGTGAACACTGATAAATTACAAAATAAAACTCTGGCAGCCCTTCTTTTGCACAGTACGTGGAAGGCTGATGGAAACCACGGCATGACTGAAGATCGGGTAGTGTTTCTGCTATTTATTTGTACGAGAGTAGTTTATAATAACGGTAATTGCCCGGCAGTTCATTGTTACCCAGAGATACAGATCTTGTAGTGTTTATTCACTGATAAAGCTACTGTGAGGACCCGTGAAACAACAGACAAGTTTAGCTTTGGAATTCAAGACTAGGAACTTTACTTCTTAAAGCAAACGTGCACAAAGGCTCTGGCGATCAAACCTTGACCTGAAACAGATGATGGAGCAGGATTTCACGAAAGAAACCTGCTCAATCGAGTACCCCTATAATATGAACTAATAATAAGAAGTGATAGAAGTACTAATGTGCACAAACATTACACGTGGTATACTTGCTTCAAATTTATGCATGAACTAACCCGAATTAATGTGTAAATAACCGTAAATGTAAAAATGATGTGATGTGAACATATTTTGATGGTCTGCATGGCAGGGCCGCATGCGAATCCTGTAAAATGCATGGTGTATTTTGGCTTGCTTGAATCTAGTGGCAAAGTGAGCAAGGGACTCTCGTCTGAGCATACTCTGCCAACTTATGGCGAACAAAGCGGTACAAAAGGGGGTGGTGATGGACGGAGCATCTGAACCAATCAAACACTCACACCCAGTCAACAGATCTGGATTTAATCCAGCACCGTTCTTTAGCCCACTCTGCCACCCCAGTTCAGACATGGCCATATGCAAATCAGTCTGACCCTGTGCCTCATGGTAACAGTCCAGCCCAAACTGCCAAGCCATGCCTTCCCTGCACCAGAAACAAGCTTCCTAGGACCAGTTTCTGGCATTACAGGCGTCTTCAGCCAGGCTCGCTTGAATCCAGTGGCAAAGTGAGCAAGGGACTCACGTCTGAGCATACCCTGCCAACTTATGGCAAACAAAGCGGTACAAAAGGGGGTGGTGATGGACAGAGCATCGGAACCAATCAAACACTCACACCCACTCAACAGATCTGGGTTTAATTCATCACCGTTCTTTATCCCACTCTGCCACCCCAGTTCAGACATGGCCATATGCAAATCAGTCTGACTCTGTGCCTAATGGGAACAGTCCAGCCCAAACTGCCAAGCCATGCCTTCCCTGGACCGGAAACAAGCTTCCTAGGACCGGTTTCTGGCATTACAGCCATCTTCATCCAGGCTTGCTTGAATCCAGTGGCAAAGTGAGCAAGGGACTCACGTCTGAGCAAAGCCAAAAGATGTGCAGCCAATGCCAGATCTATTGTCTTTGCGAATTTTTGCTTAAAGAATCACATGAAAGGGAACCCACTGGTATATGGCGCTACATGAAATCAAGAGAGTGCACCAGAACCCTGGCTTTGTGAGACTTAACGATTTTCAAGGATAGGATATCTTTGTGACAGGATTTCTGTATACCCTATAAATATTCAAATATTTTATCTCATGAACATTAAAAGATAAAATCCAGAATTTTCGGCTGAAGTTGAGTAATTTTAGTGACTATCCATCCAGTTGCAAGTGTGGGGCAAAAATGTGTCTGATTAAAGGATGTGGAAATTATTCAAACATAACAACGGCATTGCACAAGGTACTAATTATCCATCACAATAGACCACTGATCACTTGTGACTCTTGAAAAACACCACGTTCAAAATCAAATGTATTACAGTTAAAATAGCCATCACAAGTTCTTCAGTTAGCCACTGATGTAAAAACTGGAGGACATTTTCCCACCACTTCAATAACTCCTTCAGTTGATGAGATAGCAAGTGAAAGGTGATTTTATAACAGTCTTTGATCTCAATGTATTCCTCTAAATTGATGTGAAAGTGGAAATATTTAACAGATTTAACATTAAAGACAATCCTCTTCTGTAGACAGTATAAGAATCTAGCACAAAAACTTCTCAAAAACTTAATGATAAGTTGAGAATAAGCCTAAATGTTACCATGTACCTTCTTTAATAAGCACATTGACATTACATTAAAGCTTAGGTACACATGTCTGGTAACAACCTGACTAAATGTCACATGGAGACTGATTTCTGTCCTGGGCCTCAGTTGTGCCTAAGAATGCATTCTGGATGCTTTCGTTTTGCTTTTCGTCCATTGACTACATTTAGACATCTGCAAAAAAGTATCCACAGCCAAAAAGGCAAGGACTTTACATTCTCAGTGGCCCAATAAAAATAATAGACACTTCCACAAGGTGCATATACTTAAAAGTATATTTTTGTTACTCAGTCAACAAATCTAATCATATTATGAGCAACAAAAAAGCGCAACATCCATTGTCATTCCAAGATGGCCACCAATGCAGACACCTGAATTCGTGTGCATCGTGGTAGGTGAAAGCGTTACATTGTAATGTAGGCATTTCAATTTACCATTCTAATATGGCAGATGTAAAAAAAAACATAACAAACATGTAAGCAAGTTGCCCAGCAGCCCTTTACAGCTTCCGGGTCATCATAAAAAAAAATCACGGGTAGCAGTGTAGAAATTGGCGAGAAGCATCAGGGAGGGGGAAATGAAAGAGGGGCACAGAGAAAATGGAAAAAATGGAACAGAAATGCACCTAAGCAATCGAAAAACAGACTGTAGCACTTAGCAGTTTCCGGATTCCAGTACGAAGAAATAAATGCATAAATTAACAAATAAAGAAAATTGTAGGGATAGGCATAGGGAGCATCAGGAATGAAACAACTACAAGGGAAAAAAGAATAACCTTCGCACTTGCCCCCACCACCCTTCTTTGCATCCATAACCATCATACTGCGCTCCCTTCATGCCAACCCCATATTAACCACAGACACATATTCTCTCTTGTTGTGGTCATTTGTTGGCCGCAGTTTTATTTTTATGGGATACAAACAGTAAAAATTTTAGACATCATTTCGGTGTTTACTTGTTTCAGTCTCTTCGACCCTTGGGGGTCGTTCATTTGCTTGCCTTTGGTTGGATTTGTGTTCCCCTTGAAAGGGGGAGAGGGGTAGCGTCAGTCCCCGGAGTTAGGCCCTAACTCGCTACCTTCTGGTTCCGATTGTGCCCTGCCGTCCGGCAGGGGCTGGGCTGCGAGCGCCGTCTCCGTTTTGCTACCCCCCTTTTCCGGTAAGCCACCTCACCCAGCCGTGCGGCATCTGAAGGTGAGTGTTCTTACCCTCTGACCCTTCGAGCCAGATCTCCCAGCCGTGAGGCATCCCAAGGTTAGTGTTCTTTTCCTGGCACACCGCCCTCCGGTGTGCATGATTACCAACCCTAATCCGCGTAGTTCTCCGCCACGCTTATCCCTATGCTACAGCCTGCGACAATGCTGTCCCTTTGGTGTGGGTGGGTGGGAATTTCCGGTCTGCTGCTGCTCCCCCGCTCAGCCGTGGACATGACGCTGACCTGGGGGAGCAGCCTTATATCCCCCTTTCGTCCCCATGTCCCTCAAGGTGCCTCATCCTATTGGGGGATTCAAAACGCGCTACCCCCTCCTATTGGCCTGCTGACCCTCCTCTCCTACTGCTTGGCACAAGGGGGGGGGGGAGGTGACTACCTGGGGGGTTCCCGCCCTGTGTTGGTAGCGTGCCCAAATTTGGCGCGCTACTTGCCTTGCCTTTGTGGGGTGAGAGGGCATGGCGACCGTTATGGCGCCGGCTCTTGAGCCCCCCCTTCGTGGGGACAGCCTCTGCTCTAACCTTCGCACTTGCCCCCACCGCCCTTCTTTGCATCCATAACCATCATACTGCGCTCCCTTCATGCCAACCCCATATTAACCACAGACACATATTCTCTCTTGTTGTGGTCATTTGTTGGCCGCAGTTTTATTTTTATGGGATACAAACAGTAAAAATTTTAGACATCATTTCGGTGTTTACTTGTTTCAGTCTCTTCGACCCTTGGGGGTCGTTCATTTGCTTGCCTTTGGTTGGATTTGTGTTCCCCTTGAAAGGGGGAGAGGGGTAGCGTCAGTCCCCGGAGTTAGGCCCTAACTCGCTACCTTCTGGTTCCGATTGTGCCCTGCCGTCCGGCAGGGGCTGGGCTGCGAGCGCCGTCTCCGTTTTGCTACCCCCCTTTTCCGGTAAGCCACCTCACCCAGCCGTGCGGCATCTGAAGGTGAGTGTTCCTACCCTCTGACCCTTCGAGCCAGATCTCCCAGCCATGAGGCATCCCAAGGTTAGTGTTCTTTTCCTGGCACACCGCCCTCCGGTGTGCATGATTACCAACCCTAATCCGCGTAGTTCTCCGCCACGCCGAATGGGAGGCTCCCGTCTCCCTTCGGCTCCCCCTTCGACTACGCCGTGAACTCTCTACTTGCACCCGGCTAGCACCATCGCTCCCCAGAGATTACTCCAAAACAGGCCCATTCCCTCGCCCGACAGGTGTACGCCGTCTTTGGTGAATAGCTCGGGGCGGCCGGTGTGAATGAGCCCATGCCTGACGAACGCCAGGCCGTTTATCCTGCAAAATTTACTCACTGCCATGTTCAATTTCTTGCGGGAGTTGTCTACCGCTTTCTGTGACTCTGCCCCGCGCCAGACTTGCCGGCCGATCACCTCCGACCACACGATTGTTGATCCCCGGAATGCCCTGGCTACCTCTGTCAGGTCTCTCTGCACACTGTGGAGGAGTGCCCGCCTCCCTAGCTGTGCCAAGTCGTTGCCTCCCAGGTGTATTATCAGGACGTCCGGGTGCCAGGCCGCGTCGGCCCTGAGCCCCTCGAGCGCCGCCATGAGCTGTTCCCATCTCATTCCCGGCCTGCCGAACCACCGGATGCACGTGTCCGCCGGTGCCCCTTTCGCCTTGCATCCCCCGTCCCGCCACCAGTCCTGCATCCGGGAGATGAATGAGTGCCCCACCACCCATACCAGGCGCGGTCTCCGTCCTGCCAAAGGAAGGAAACAGTGTCACTCGTTGTGCGGCCCGGGCAAGGTCGCTTGTCCCTGGTCATAGCAACTGTGGCCTCACATATGTCCTGTAGGCCCGTGACCTCCATCGCCCTACTTCCTTGATGCCTGCTTCGGGCATCCCAAGCATTGCCGCTGTTGTGGCTGCCCCTATCCGGAATGAGTGGGACCCGAAGGCCGCCGGGCGCAGCCCTGCTTTGCCCAGTGCCTTGCGCATGACAGACGTGAATTGGAACCTACTTAGCTGCGTGCCGTCCCTGTGCCTGAATAAGGGGCCTCCCCCTGCCGGGCGTACTGCCATAAAAGCCATCAAGCAGCAAACTGCGCAGCAACCCTGGTCCTTGATGCACTGTAATTTAATCTTGGTACCTTTGCCCGTTTGGTCGGTCTTTGACCATCTTAGCACGATCTCCACCCCGTTATCTGTGGGCGTTACATCCCTTGCCTGTATGCATCTGTCTGCTATCCCCCACTTCGTGGGGGCCACTATCTCGCTGATGCGGAAGGCCCCAAAGAAAGCGGTGGCGAAGGCCGCCTGGAACAGCACCAGCTCGAATTGGTCGGAGACTTCCCCCCCCAGGGCCCCCAACAGTACTCGCAATCGTGTAAAGTCAATGGAGTGCCTCGCGTCCTTCCTCGGGCTTTCCTTCCTCTTCCACCCCTTCATAGCTGCCTTGATGTAATGGGACGCCACGGGGTTCTGGCCCGTCTCTATCCTTGCGAAATGTGCCACCGCCGCTAAGTGCGCCTGAGCCCATGACCTAGATTTTCCCACCCGGAATGCCCATTGGATGAAGTGTTCCGCTGCCTTGCGTGTTGCGCCCCCGTCCTCTAGGGATGTGATCTCACCCACGCGCATGACTGTTTCCAAGTACCTCTTGTATCTCTTGGCCGCTGTGGGAGTGAGTGCCTGCTGTACCAATTCCCTCAGGTCCGCCCTGCCAGTTTCCAAAGGTGCTCTGGAAACGGGGTCATGTGCTGCTCCGCCCCGGGTGCCAGCTGCCTGAAACGCGCTGTCTGCTGTCTGGATAGCGCGTCTGCCACTTCGTTCTCCACCCCTGCTATGTGGCGTGCCCGCACCTCCATGTTTCTTTCTAGCTGTAATGCAACCAACCGGACCACAGTGTTAGTTTCAAGTTCTGGAGCTGTTCGGCCCATACTGTCATGGCCACTATTATGGGGAATAGCTCGAGGAATGTGATGTTCTTGGTGATGCCCTGTTTGTGCCAACTGCTAGGCCATGCTTTGGCGCACCACTTGCCCCCCAGGATGGCCCCAAAGCCTGTGCTTCCTGATGCGTCCGTGTATAACTCTATCTGCTGGTTGTCTAGCCATCCCTCGCGCCAAATGAGCGTGCCGTTGAAGTCCCTCAGGAAGGAGTCCCACATGCTCAAGTCCTTCCGGACTTCAGTGCTCAACCTGACGTGGTGGTGCTTTTTGGTGAGTCCCCGTGTTAACTGCGTCAATCGCCTAGCGAATACTTTGCCCGCAGGTATAACTCTGGTTGCGAAATTCAGCTTGCCTATCAGGCCCTGGAGCTCCCTCAGTGTTGCCTTCCCTCTGCCGCATAGCTCTCTGATGTCCTTTCTGAAATCTGCTACCTTGTCAGCCGGGAGCCTGGAGGTTCCCGCCATGGAATCCAACTCTATCCCTAAAAAGGTGATGGTGGTGGTTGGCCCCTCAGTTTTTTCTTTTGATAGGGGGATCCCTAACTCCTCTGCTAGACCCATGAATGCCGCCAAAGTGCTCGCGCACTCGGTAGATTCTGCTGGGCCCGTAAATAGAAAGTCGTCTAAATAGTGGATCTTGCCCCCCGCCGGGTGTCTATCGTGCAATGCCCACTCCACAAAGGTGCTGAAGATTTCAAAGTAAGCGCAGGATATCGAGCATCCCATGGGCATGGCTTTGTCCACGTAGATGTTCCCGTCCCACCTGAAACCTAGGAGGTGGAAGCTTTCTGGGTGCACTGGCAATAAGCGGAAAGCGGACTCAATGTCCGCTTTCGCCATCAAGGTCCCCCTCCCGGTTGCCCTCACTAGATCTATGGTGTCATCCACTGTGGCGTAACTAACTGAGCAAATGTCTGAGCTGATGCCATTGTTCACCGAAGATCCCTCCGGGAAGGAGAGGTGGTGGATGAGGCGGTACTGTCCCTCCTCCTTCTTGGGCACTATCCCTAGCGGGGAGATGACTAGCCCTTCAGTCAGCTCTGGAGGTAGAGGGCCCTCTATCCTCCCTAATTTCTTCTCCTTCTCAATCTGACTACCCCAGGCTGCATTGTTGTGGATTTCAGGTTTGTTTTGCTGCCTGTTGGGAGGGGGCCTTGGAAAGGTATGGGGAAGCCTTCGCTAAATCCATGCACTAGTGTCGCTGCGTCTGCCTTCCTGTGGTACCTGTTAGCCAGTCTGGTCAGTTCCATTGTCCTGATGGGGGACCTTGCTAATGAGCAATTCTGAAGGCCCAGTGTGTCCCCCGGGGCCCCTGTGCTCCTCTCCTCACTTCTTTTTGTCCTTTCTGTCACCTTTCTGTTCCTTTCGTTGTCGGCAGGCCGACGCTGGGTGGCCTCCACCGCATGTCGTGCATGCGTGTTGGAATCTGCATGCTGCCCCATATGTGCATTCGTTTGTTTCAAATTTCCAGCAAATTGCGGTTGACCCGGTGTGTTGTGATGTTTTACCTGTGCCGTATTGCCTATGCCTCTGAAATGGTTTGCCCCTCCCCTTCTGGGCGTGCCCGCGAAAGGACTGCTCGCCTCTGCCATACCATGTCTTGGCTTCTTTAGCAACCATCATTTTATGTATGAACCCTGACACGTCTTCTTCATTCCACTCCATTTCTGGGTGGGTCTGCATTTTTAGCCTAAAACCTTTGTCATACTCCAACCATGCCTCGCCCGGGAACTGCCTTTGCGCGTTATGTATGCTTGACTTGTATAGCCACAGGTCTGCCGCGCAGCGCGGGAATTTCTCCACAGTTATGCATGCCATAATTCTAAATGCGTCCAGCCAGTTGTCGAAGGTCCTCTCCTTCCTTTCCCTGCGCCTTTCTTTCCTGTCCTCCTCCTTCTTGTCGCATGTGGTCAGATCCAACCCCTCTAACTGTATCTCCAATAGCGAGAATATATCTATGAATTCTTTTCTCCATATTCTCTCTTTGACTGCGATGGGTATTAGGCTGGCCAGCCCTGTGGCTCTAGTGGTTAGCGGGGCGGGCCCTGGGGATGGGCGCGCATACCCTCCTGCGGCCGGGGCGGGCTGGTTGCAGTTGCCCCCTGCCCCCCATGCCGCCATTGGTGACTCTCCTACTGCCCCATCTCGTGGGGGGCCGTGGCCTTGTAAAGCCGCTATGCGTGCCCACCCCGGGTCGGTTAGGTGCCATGGTAATCCTGTCGCATCTTCCTCCTCATCCGTGACCTCCCCTACCTCTGTCTCCCTTGAATGTGTCTGTCCACACCCTGCCGCAGCGCCCCGCGAGTTTGCATTTATAAACATTGGTGTCATTGCCTTAATACATTCCGCAACTATCGCACTCCAATGCTCACCCGCTGCCGGTGCGTCCACGACATTCCTGTCTGCTCCAGCCGCCGCCGTGGTAGGTCTAGGGGGCCGGGCCGTCTTTGAAGCTGCTGCTGGTGTGTCCACAACCCTCTTATCAGGTCCCGCCACCGCCGTGTGAGGTCTGGGTGGCCGGGCCGTCTTTTTGGGTGCTGTCCTATGCGCCGCCCCTTCTGCGAGCTTGGCTGGGAGCTTCCTCTGCCTTTTGCCTGGTGGTGGCTGGCTGCTGGGCCCTTCGCCCCCGATCTCCGATAGGTGTGGTTCCAGCCAGCTCCTCCCGTGGACCGCCGATGCCTCCCTGACTCGTCGCAGGAGATCGTCAAGGTCCTCCTGCTGCCGCTTTCTTCTACCCCTTTTTGCCATGTTGATTCCTTTTTCGAATCTCCCTGTTTGCGGCTGCTCGGTCCTGCCTGGGCTTGATTCCTTTCCTTAGGGCGTTGGGCAGGTGTCCCCTTTCAGCTCCTCATTGCCCGTTGCCTGCCCTGCGTGTGCCTGGACGCCCTCTGTGTATGGGGTGTGCCGCGGAGGGCTGTCGCTGCTCCTTTCCCCCACGCCGAACCCCGCAGACAGGTGCTGCCGCCGAGCGCCGCCACCAGGCAGCTTCGTGCCCGTATAGTTTTAGCGCTGCGTGCGCGCCGTCCCACTGTTGATGGCCTGGGTGTTGGGGAGTGTGCCGGCTGACTGCGTTCGGTTGCAGCCCCGACCGGCACAAACTTTCTGGGCGCGTCGCCTCCAATTGCGCACCCGGGCCGCAGCCTTATATCCCCCTTTCGTCCCCATGTCCCTCAAGGTGCCTCATCCTATTGGGGGATTCAAAATGCGCTACCCCCTCCTATTGGCCTGCTGACCCTCCTCTCCTACTGCTTGGCACAAGGGGGGGGGGAGGTGACTACCTGGGGGGTTCCCGCCCTGTGTTGGTAGCGCGCCCAAATTTGGCGCGCTACTTGCCTTGCCTTTGTGGGGTGAGAGGGCATGGCGACCGTTATGGCGCCGGCTCTTGAGCCCCCCCTTCGTGGGGACAGCCTCTGCTCAAACTAGGCAAAGAGAGCAAGCAAAGACAGAAACTACCAAAGAGACTGAAATGCTCCTAGGTAGGGCAAACACAAGAATACAGTGGTAATGCATTGGATCAAGAGTACAAAACTGAGATAGACAACATCACCATCCAATTATGAGCAAGAGTTTGACCCACAGCCACTCTAAGAGTATGTTAACCCGTTGACTGCGGCGCGAATTCCGTTGCAGGTGAAATAATGGGTGGGCGTGGTTCGGACGGCCCCCGTCCGTCCTCCACACACACCAAACGAGACGCTGGACGGCCGGGGTCATCCGATGCACCGAAAGGATTAAGGATTTTAAAGAACAGGGCTGTCTACAGACAATTAAAGCTCTATGTAGCTAAGACCTAATGCCAAGGTATATGTTCTTGCATCACTCTTTGCCAGGGTTGTATTATAAAGTTCTAATATGCAGGCTTTGAGTGAACTCTCATTCATGAACCAAGTGGTAAGCCTTTATTGTTTGATGTCATTCCCTGACATGTTTCTAAAGCACTTCCATGGATACAAACTGAGAGACTAAAGGTTCAACACAATTCTAAGTATTGGGTCTCTAGATGTAGCCTGGAGGATAGAGGAACAGGAAAATCAGTATTAGGGGCTAGAGCGGCAGCCCTTCATCACATTGATCCAGAGCTGCAGAATTCCTTACAATTCCACTAAAGGATTCAGCAGTATAATAAAAGAGGTTTCTCCATCTAGGCCTGCACGTCTCATTGTTATGGTAGGAATTAAATATATATTTTGCAACTTTCCTTTCTTGTTGACCTAATGACACTTCAAGAAAGAAAGAAAGAAGTTTTGGTTTTCGGCAAAGTATCTCTTATGCACAACCATTTGGTTACTGTAATATACACAACACAATTCGTTTCAAAATTCATGATTTTCAAGTGAACTGGGGAAATATAAATTTGGGATTCTGGATAGTTTTCCCTAACTCTTTACACATATTTCAATACTTAACACCTCCATAAATAAGAGCTGCGTTGAAGGAAATTATGAGGAAATGTTGATCACACAAGCAACTGCAATGACCATAATGCAACGGGACATATGAATTTGGGCTACTCACTCCAGTCATTATTTCAGTAGAACAGACGACCTTTGAAATAGGTCACATACAGGAGACCATAACTCACCATGAACACAATGATATTGATTTAGTGGAAACACAAATCATTTTTTAAATTCAGTTTCTTATTGTGCTGCAGGCTCATATGCATGCGTGCAAACAGCTGTTCACTGAAGCGAAGGCAGTCTATCTACTTATCATCAGCTTCAATACCTCTCTACGAGGGCTCACGCTTTTATTTTCTGTGACGTATAACACTTGTAGGGACCTGGCTTGACAGTATTCAGAGCTACCATTTCTAGGAAATCTCTTTAAATAGCCTGGAACACAAGTGTTGGAGGGCAAAGAATCCGCTGTCAGCATAAGCAATACGGTCAACAACATTTCCTACAAAGACCAACAGCTCACGTGCAAATCAATGGCTGTGGGAACTCGATGTTTTAAATATGTGTGTACATATTCATCTACATATATTTATCTGGTCAAAGATACTATTCTTCAATGAAACAAGCAGAGCAGACATTTGCCAAAGGGAGGGATGAAACAGCTGCTGGCAAACCCTTTTTTATGTCAAGCCTTCTAGATAGCGCACGCGCTGTAAGATATATTGTGGGCTTACCAAGAACATGCAATGGCTTAGAACCTGCCCATTGCTTACCATTGGTTGATTTTCCTGTCACTCTCATTTACTTGCTTCATATTTGATGGCTTGTCTAGTCAATCTTGTGTCTGCCCTTCCTCCAGAGTATTGGCTGTTTACTTGTGTACTTCCACTGCTGACTTTTAGGGATCTACTTTTTTCTTTTGGGTTAAGCGCTCCATAAAAGTGAATGTGTTTTCCAGCTATCTTCCTTGGGTACTTTTCTTGAACCTCCCCCCTCCAATTGCTGTGTTGCTCTTGCTCACCTGTGCTTCTCATCCACCGGTTTGCAGTTTTTTTCTCTGCCAGTTTGCTCCCTCCTGTGGTCCATGTTGCTCTCTTACCCATTGCTTCTCCTTCCACCCAGCCCTGTGTTGCTTCCCCCACCTGCACCCTCCTTCTCCCTGCCATGCTGGTTAATCCCCTGTCCTCCATTTTACTCTCCCCCTCCTACCGCCACCACAGCTTAACTTCTTCTAAAAATCACTTGCGTCATTTGGTAGGCGCTGGCGCATTCGAGTTCTGCGCGCCAACAAAATAATGCAAATGCCACATCATAGTTCTTTAAAAAAAAAAACATTTTACGTTTTTTGCCTTTAGCCATGCTGCACAGCATCGTGAGTGCAATA
Source organism: Lissotriton vulgaris (assembly GCF_964263255.1). Classification (NCBI taxonomy): domain Eukaryota; kingdom Metazoa; phylum Chordata; class Amphibia; order Caudata; family Salamandridae; genus Lissotriton; species Lissotriton vulgaris. Next base: position 1,614,896,621 of record NC_141694.1, read on the forward strand.
CAGCATGGCTAAAAATAATTGGTAAAGGCAATAGGTCCCAAAGGCATGAATTACTTGCTTTGCTTATACTTGTTTATACTACATCACATGAATTATATTTAAAAGCACCCAAACTTTACTTGTGGGTCCACAAATTGGAGTGTATTAAACTTCTAGCAGATGCTTTAGTGTGGCATTTCAATTTTCAAAACGGATTCAATAAATCACAGGGCATTCGTCTGTCCTCACTTCATAAGAATGTTTAACAAATAGGCACCCTCGAAAGAACTGGTTTAGTGTGTCCTTGCCAATATAAAGATGTCCCCAGCAGCGAGCAGCTCTCCCCTCTACTATGCAAAGTGTTTCAGCAATGTTCCCACGTACTTCTAAACAAAGGTCAGCCAGTGACAACAGTTGCCTGTAGCTCGGCGGCGCAGCATGGAACTACTCTCTGCTGAACACCAGAATGGAAAATGCATAAATATACTGCGGTATCAGGTCGTAGGCTGCATGCCACTTGCAAAATAAATATCCCATTTTCACAGTTTATTTCATCAAAACGTGCGCCTCGGACCAAAACTACTGAATTAGCATAGAGAGCTGGGACTCCTTCTTCAGTAAAGCAATTCAATTAAAATGGCGCTTGACGCTACACCACCTCTGTCAGCCTGAAACATGACACAACTCTTTGCATGCAGAAGTTAAGTGAACTGTAAAGCATGCAAATGTCTACTTTATATCGGTTAACTCCAGGGCCGCCGCACGGTGTGGGCAGCTGCCCAGGGCCTCGCACTCAGCCTACCAGCATAGGGCCCCGCACAAGTGTAACACACCACCGGTCCCCATGTGCCCCTGCCGATCCAATTGAAAGATAGGTGCCTCAATTGGGCCCATGGGAGGAGGGCCCCCAACCTGGGCCACTCAGGGATGGTGTGGGAAGGCCCAGGGGAGGGGGACACTTCCTCTTGTCCCAGTTGCAAAAAAAATCATTTTGCAGGTTTGTCCTGCAATTAGGCATCCTGCCCGGCTGCCCATTCGGAGACACTGCGGGATGCCCACTGTCCAGCACTTTAGCGGCCCAACTGTTTTAACACTCGGCCCACAAACAATTCTCACACCTCAGCCCGATAGGAGCTGTGAAAGAGGTGCTTGTCGGAGGCTGAGAGGAGGAACTACGGCCCAGGAGGAGTCTGCACAAAGCAGCTTCCAGAGCACTGAGGTGTCACTTATGTAAATTAGAGGGACCTCCCACAATCCCCTTCACCCAGGGCCCCAAAAATCCTAGAACCGACCCTGCTTAACTCTATAAATGCAGGGTTCAGTTTACCACAGAATTTGCACAGATCACTTTTTACCCTTAATAGGAGTTTACCAGTCAGTGGTGTAAAAAAGAGCTCTAGGCCCTACTGCAAGACAGGAAACCCAGCCCTCTGCTCGACATGCCATTGGCCAAACTGTAGAACAGTGGTTCTTAACCTTTCAACTTCTGTGGACCTCCACTGAGTCATTATTAGAAGCAAGTTCTATGATTTCAACCTCCAAACAATAAACAGAAAAATACAAAAACAAGTATACATCATACAAATGCTCAAATATTTCAATATTATGTTTAATTCACCATCAAATATAGAAAAAGTTTTCACATATTAAATGTTGCTTCTTTATTTGTAGATACTTTGTTAATTTTAAATTATTAATGTTCATATTATTTAATTGAGTAATATAGTAATAGGGACTCCTTGAGAAGGCCTCGTGGATCCCAGGGGTCCTTGGACCACAGGTCAAGAGGCACTGCTGTAGAACGTTCTGAGCCAATTGTCCTTCCCATGGAGGCCCCAATTTCCTGCACACAATCCCTGAGAAAAGGAGCAAAATGAAAGAGTTCAAATCCCACCACCTCAGATGCTTCCAGAAAGACGAAACTCACCAGAAGAACCAAGCCAATGCAAACAGGGCTCTTTGTTGCTACTGAAAGCCAATGAACCCGCAAGGGATGAGTGTAGCGGCCAGCTCAGGACGGACACTGCAAGTGCGAGTAAAATGAAATCAAATCTATCTGGCTCCTTATAATCCTGTGTGGGAAAACGTATCCCCACAAACAAAAGACACCAATCACTCTTTGGGCTCACATGGAGAAAGGACCTTCAACTGTAAACTTTATGTGCAGCAGTGAAGAGGCGTTGTCACAAGTTAAAAGGACCATTCATGGTTGAGGTTCTCATTTTCCCAATACTAAATGACAACGTGTGTCTTGGTAGTTAAACTACTTGGTACTGTTGATACATATGCTGCTGACCAGAACAAAACAAGTCAGTAGAAGTGGTAATACATCTTTATTCGATTATGTATTATAATCATAACATATAAAAAAAATAAGATCCACGTAAATACATTAAAAACATTAAAATATGCATTCCACCATAATACGCTCACATTTCACCATTCAGAATAACCCCACTATTCGGTTCCCACATAAAGTATGGCTTACTTTTCTTTCACAAAATGTCCCCTAGTATCAGTTACAACAAGAAACTAGCATTGGGCCACTGAGCAAACATAGGAGCCTGGTTCCATTTTACAGCAAGCGCACTGAAGCAGCTATAGCACTGTAGAATGTATCAGTATTATTCAGATAGGTACAACGCTGCGTGTTTATTTTGTACATCTACACCGCAGTGCACTAGGCATAAATCACTTATGTGCACATAAAACATATGTGTGCTTAGACAAGTTATCTCATCCCATCCAAAGTTCACCTCCCTACTCCTTCATAGCTACATATATAAAAAAACTCCACTGTGCAAATAGGGGCATTGATTGCTATTAAAAGAAGTGCATGCACTTAGCAATGCTTTGTTCAATGTGGTTAATAGATCTGTGTTTGTCAAGCAATATGCAAAGTGCATAACATGCGTGGTGAAATCTGACCCCCTGTGCAGGGGTCCGGCCAAGGACAATAATAACAGCAATGCCTTTGCACACAACACACACAGTAATAAGACCGTATTTTCAGTAGTAGCTGTATCATGGAACACGGCGAGCCGGGAATCATAGGAGGAGGGATACTAAATACGAAATACTTTTGGAGAATCGCGCCACACACGCGTAAAACAGTCTTGAAGATTTAATCCCCTCCCGGCTACAGCCTCCACCGAATACTCCTAAAGCACCACAGCGCTTGCTCTGAGAGACCCGGTCTCTAATAATCTGACACTTGGATCGTGAACATATATTTTTAAGGAACCTTACAGTAAGAGTCAACATACTGGACGCAACTTACCGGATCTTTTGCTATCAAGAGCTTCCTTTTACCACAACACGTACCCGGCTGGGACGTATAGGATCACCTATGAAAAGTTGACCGTGAACTTTCCCAATATTCAGACCTATAGACTGTTAGGTCTTCTAAACAGCCGAGGAGTCGCAGTGATTTTGTTCCCACGCGACGAAACACGTGTCGGCTGGTTGTGGAACCAATAAACCTACAGCGATTTCTGTTACACCTGAATTGAATCTGATTGTCTTACTTACTGGCTCCTTCCACAAACTGTTTTGACTACTGAAAATACTGTCAAAAAATACTGTCTTATTACTGTGTGTGTTGTGTGCAAAGGCATTGCTGTTATTATTGTTATGTAAGTTAGTTTACTAACTTAGTTTGAGCGGTAAGGGGGGTCTTTTCCGTTCGCCTGCTTGCACCACATTGAACCTGAGAACTAGCATACACTAGCGTCCACATTAGGTAGAGCGCCCTTCAATTTTCTGAAGTACTAAAAACCCCATGCCTGTTTTTTAAGTCAGTGCAAGGACAGTACAAGAGCAATTCCTGTACTAACCCTATATAAGACCACAAGAAGTGGCTATACAAGCCTCGACTCCCCTCTAACACCTAGCCTGCTACCTTAAATCAAATGGCTTCAGGCAGACTGGACTGCGTTATGGGGCGTGACCATTGACCTGACGTGGACTTGAAGAAAAAAAACACATAACGTTGAGCAGCTGAGTCTTACTCCTACCTTAAGTGTATATTGCTCTTAAATTTCACGGTCTGATTTAGAAGATGTTTCCTGTAAACTGTTACACACTGTAAACTGAAGTGTAAAATATATGTTAACTTTCCGGAGTAAAAAAAACTTTCCTTTTTTTTTCTTTTAAATGTAAGTGAGCATGTCTTACGTGTGTAAAACACATGCACGAGTGGCACATACATCTATCTGGTCGAATATTTAACTAAATGCTTTGTGAATCAGGCTGGAAATGAACGGTAATTCACACCTAAGAGAGGAATAACACACCTCCGGTCATAGAGAAAGTGGCATCTATTGAGCTCTCTGTGAATAGTTATGTCTTACTCCTGCCATAGGCGTGAAATACCGATTCATTTGAATGTTTTGCATTTATTCGTAATTTTTTCAAAAGAATTGCTACAACCATTTGCTAAGTACAATAGTTCAATTTGCCAAAGCATTTCAATTGAAATTAAGTCTAATTCTAATACACATAATGCACCTAATAATTGAAATTCTTGAATTCTATAGTACTCGTAAACTTTGTAATCTAATTTCAAGGAGCCAATGATTTTTAATCACATTCTAGCATTTTAGCAATTAAAATTAAGCCGTCGGCCACCATCACTTGTCAGACCTTAAACAATTTAAAAACAATCAGAAGCTGTAATTATGAAATTATTTTATGTCAATGATTACACAGTACAACACCTTCAAAAGGCAAACGTAAGAGGTGCTGCAGGATGATTTAACAGGGCAGTATTAATGTTTGGATAACAACAAATCCGCTAGGATCTGCCCTTAGATTGGTACTAATAGAGAAATGCATACATGAAACAGGAAGAGCAACAAACGTTCTCCAATGAAAATGAAGACTGCTAGCAGTACTGGAGAATCTATATGCAATAAGAAAACCAAAAGAACGCTCAAGAAGTTCTAATGTTATTCTGGTTACAGAAATTAAAACATATATATAATATGTATAATACTTGCTTTAAAAGGTTGCAATTCTTATAACAAAACCTGCAGAATTAATGTAGGAACGTGAAATAAGTGTTATAGTTTGTTAAAAATGCCAAACTAATTTTTTTGAGTCTTTAAAAATCGCTTTTAAAGTGTTCAAAATTAATACAACCATTCAGAAGTTTTGGAAACAAAGCACTACAATCTTTTTAAATAGTTAAATACGGTGTACCTTTTATGAATCAAATCAAACTTATTGAAAAGTCAACAAGTCAACAGATGTAGAACATTTTACATATCTATTCGATTTCTATAACAAGTGTAAATCCACATGTAACCAATTTGGTAATTTGAAAACAATAACTGAAATGTTGTTTTGACAAATTCAAAGTTTAAAAAACATTCTAAAGCAAGTCTAGCACTGGGTGACTACAAAATATTAAATACATTTCCCAAATTTGTACCTAAAAAATGTCAATCTTTGGGAAATCTTAAAGCCTTCCAGAATAGCTTAGACATTTTGCTCCACATTAAACAAATGTTATTATTAATTCAATTTCTTTAATAATTCAAAAGTTATTTCAAAATATTTTAACTAACAATTTCAACATTTGAAAACTCCTAGAATGCTTTTCACCCAATGATTTGTAATAGGTAAAATCAAAAAGTACATATACTAATATTTAAATAGTTTCCATGTTTTTAAACTACTACCTGTTGGGATCTGCTTGGAATGTGCCTTGAGCTCGAGTGTGAGCTTGTGCAGCTTTGTGGGGTTCCACTCTAGAATGCAGTGTACCACTGGTGGCAGTTGCTGCTGGGGCCTGGAGGACGCTGGACCAAATAAACATAGCTCCTACCTTCAACGCTGTGTAGTCTTTTCCCTACCAAGTCTATTTTTCCCACAAAACCTGATGTTTGTCGGATTTTCAACCCTTTTTTGCAAAGGCTTTGCCATCTTCAAAAGTGTGACATATTTGACAATTTCACTCACTTTCTGCAGAAACGAACTTTTACGGCATGACAAAAAGCTTGTCTTTCATTGTCACAGCAGATTCATAAGTTCGCCCTGAAAAATGCCTTTTTGTTGAAAATGCACTGCAGGTAATTAGCCTCATGGCTAGAGCAGTCGAAATCGAAGCTGGGGAAACGGGTTCGAGTATCGGCAACAATGCTAAACATCCTGTGATTCTGGGCAAATCCCTTAATCTCCCATTGCATAACAAAAATTAATGTGTCCATTTGTAACAAAACTGGTGCTCATGTAAAGCCCTCTAATACCAGATGTCTCGAGTCTAGTTCACGCTATATAAACCGGTGGAAGCCTCTTGTGTACTCAATTGTCTTTGCACTAACGATGACAATTGGCTTCAAAGACCACATTTAATCCTATTTTTCGCAAGTACAGACACCTGACCTCCCCCTTTCATTCTGTATGCTCTTTATTTTAAAAGTGGGAGATCTCCTTCTGGGAGCGGGAAACATGGTGGCCAGCCTGATCAGCCAGCTGGAGGCGGTTATCCACAGAATGCATAAACCAAGTTTAGTTATTCTCCCCTTCCAGATATTTTGGGTTAAATCAGGATGGAAATCAGATAGAAAAATTAAAACTAGCAAAGAGGACTCCGATGTGTTTATTTAGCTTACCTGGCTTTACACACACAGTTATCACTGGACTTGGGCGGTGCCGAAGCTGAAGTACAACAGGCAGGCAGTAGCACATATACTCCTTTGAAGTGTTCGGTCAGAGTCAGTACAGTCACGCTTTCCATGCAGGGACTGACAAATCTTGGTGCGAACAAACAAAGGCGGATGTCAGAGCGAGCAGAGGAGGCTTAAGTGGAGTAAAGGACTACCCGAATTAACTGCATAGAGGCGCACAACTTCCAGGAGGCAGACAGGTTTGCATGCTAGGTACTGAGCCTGCCTTAAAACTTTTATTTCTTCCATCGAGAACCAATTAAAAGATTCCAGAGTTGAGGTGATGTTTTCAGATCTTCTGGTACCAGTGATTAGCTGAGTGCTATTGTTGAGGGCAACTATTAACAGGACTAAGTGAATGATCGGGATTCAAACCTGTACAGAGTTGAGCGACTTCTCTAAGCCCCATACAGACTAAAAAGATCTATTGGATCTATCAATTCCTAGTCATACACTGCTCCACCTCCCTGCAGAAGCTGCGAGGGGACTGGGAGACAAATGTGGGCGCGTTGGAGGAGGATGACTGGAGGGAGGCATTGGCAGCTCCCAAGGGAGCGGCTATAGCTATGCGCCTTCGCTTTATCCAGAGTAAATATGTTCACAGGGTCTACTTTACCCGGGCTCTACTGTACCATGTGGGATTGATTGCCTCCCCGGAGTGCCTTAGATGTGGCCTGGAGGAGGGTACTTTTATACATACTACTTGGCACTGTCTTTCTCTGGATCGGTTTTGGTGCGGGTGTTTTCATGCCTCTCAGAGGTCCTGGGGAGGAAGCTCCCGCGGACACCACAGCTGGCTCTGCTTCACGTCATGGAGGGCATAGGCTTAACACTGGCAAAGCGAGATATCGCTAGAGCATGGAAGGCGCAGCGGGCCCAATCAGTGACCGCATGGAAGAACGGCTTAGATTTTTGTATGGGACTGGAACAGTCTATTTTTGTTGCCAGGAGCTGCCTAAGAAAGCACTTCAAGATATGGAAAAGATGAGCGGATTACCAGGGGTTGTGGTTGGAGCTGCAAATAGCTGTGGAAGCTCGTCCCCTAGAATAAGTCCGAATGCATGCGGTGATGTGGGGGGGGTAGGGGGGACCAGGGGAGGTGTGGGTTATTGTGCCAAAGATTTATTGCTATATATCGAGGCTGTGGCAAGGACTATGCGGACATTGTGCAACTTCGGGGGGACGGGAGAGGGTGGGGGGAGTTGGGGGGGGTTTGGTTGTACTGTACGATCCATTCTTATTTCATCTCTGGATGAAAACTACAAAAGTCAGTTGCTCCTGTGATAATGTATGGTATGATCCAGCAGATGACTCTGGTGTGCAGAGCTCTGCGATGTGTTTGCAATTGACAAATAAAATATGTTTTAAAAAAAAACCTGTACAAAGTTGCTATGATGAAGCTTAGAAAGGGCTTGCACTTGTCCTTTGGTTTTAAAGTTCTTTGTTGGCATAGGAATTTTATTTCCATGAGGAGCCTAACCTGGTATCATGCTTTGCTAGCTATGTCATTTATGTTGGTCTGCAGGCTAGATGTTTTGACAAGGATGAAGCTCAGTGATTCAGTCCCATCACGCTGGAGCATCAGATCACTAACGTTAGCTCAACGATTTATTTGTTGAGTTGGCCCATCATACTTCACGATTTAGCTGCATAATGGGCACCTGCCCAGCATTAGTTATGAAGAGGAAGGATCGCTTGTGATTATGATTTGAAATTAGGAGAAATAATATGGTATTCAATATAGAGGAATTTTTTTATGACCCTTCAGAACTCGGGTTTGCCCTGTAAAATGTGTCTGCTGTAAAGTGAAGGGGAATGCGCGATCTGTTATTGTTAACCATGAATATAATGTACTGTCAAATAATGTGATTCAGGAAGATAATTAAATTGCTGAAAACATCATTTGAAATCTTGGGATTTCTACATCAACATACATATACGTTTTTTAAGGTATTAAGAAATGTAAAAGGTAACACAAGCAGGTATTTGCCATCTTTGTGGGACCAGCAACCTAACTATTCTTTATTAGTTTAAATGAATACTGTCAGAAATGGGGTTATTAATGTTGGAGATGGGAACCCCTGCTACCAACTCAGAAAACCCTCTCTGGTTAGGTCAAAACACATTTCTAAGAGAATGTCTGCTCAAAACCTGGTAATTATGGCACAAGCAGCAGGTAATTCCCAGAGAAGTGTGTGCTAAGTTAAGCAATACCAACAATTCTAAAGTAACAAACAAATACAATTCCCAAGTCAATTTAGAAAAATAGAGGAAACCTTAATGAGCAAAAAGACACCAAGATCATCACATTAGGTTAAGGATAAAAAGGGAAATGCTTTTTAAGCAAAAAAGCACCCCAAAAAAATGGAAAAAACAGATTGCGGTAGACCAGGCCTCAGGTGCAATTTCAGGCCAAATTCGATGGTGCTGATGTCAACTACATCAACTGGGTTGCCTCGGCCAAATGTTTTACTTTCAGGTTTTGTCTACAACTTCTGTGAAAGCTTTTTCTATTCAATCCTGTGGCCCATACCTCATGAGGGCAGGCCTTTGGGTGCCAAGCCTCTCTGCAGCCAGGTCCTATCCAGGGTATAGTCCCCTTTAGGCAGCTGGGCCATCTTGGAGTAAGAAGTCATTTTGCTTTTTGTGCCCCTGAAGCACATTAGCTGGAAACTGACCACTTGACCCTTGCAGAGCAGTTACAGTCCCTGGGTACCAGCTGGATTCAGAGGTCCATGAGTCATTGTGTGAGTCCTTTCAGCAAGAACCATGAGTAGGAAGCAAGAATTCTTCAGGTGGAGTCGTCGCAAGTCCAACAATCCTCTGAGGAAGTGCTGGTAGAGGTACTAGATTATGCACTAGCACCCAATAGAATTTATCCAATTTCACAGTCCTCCCTCCTTTTGCAGCACTTTCTCTTTGCCTTACTGTAACGTTACATAGGATCCCCTAATTCAACATGACAGGACCTAGCAGCCACCAAACAAGTCTGTCTTCAGCTTCTTGTCTACCCCTCCTCATAAGGTCAAAACTGGTGTTAGATCCGACTATGGCTGGAGCCCGACTGCTTAAGAGCATCCTGGAGATGAAGGGGGCATCTCCAAATCAAAAGAGGCAGTGCTAAAGCTGCACTTTGTTCTGCCAACTGCTCCTGTCCACTTTCAGATACTTAATCCCTTCCAAATCGTCAGCAGTTAACACCTTTCCTGGGCTCTGAGGAAAGTCAGTGCCCTCTGAATCAGAGTCGTTAATCCCCTCAGTCAAGCATGGTCATCGCAGCCCTGGAGGTGTGATGAGTGGTAAAACTGTCTTAGGCCAGTTCTGATTCAGGTGGGCTAACCAACATTTTAACAGAAAATTGTAAATAACGATTTTAATCCTATCTATGCCTATTTAAAGATATTTAATCCCACCTATGCCTATTTAGAAATATGTCAAGCCAGGCCTAAAGAGTGAATTAGCTTTATATTTTTATTTCACTGTGAAGGTACGCTAACCCCAATACATAGTGTGCCCTCATTTTCTATATTAGCACAATGTCCTGTGGGTGTACGGGGCACATTTTTCCCTGCTATGTGTAATTACAGTGCATTTAAACTGTAGCCCACCCAGAGAACAGTGGTGTTTCTGGCAGACACATATTTCTGTCTTATATGTGGGTGGTGTAAATACAAATTGCAACCCACATATGGCATTTAATTTTCCATGCCTTAAGTGCACTTAAAAGAGAACGAAAGGAAAAAAGACCTTATGTTTAAACTTATTCAATTTAAGAATTACAAAATGACCAAAGACATTCATTTGTTGATCAGATACATTAATTCATTCACTTTTTTCAAAAGTTATTTCATTTACTACATATTTTCTTTATTAAAAAAACATTCGAATTACAGCTCCATACAAAGAGAAAGTGCAACATTTGACACAGACAGTAAAATGGTACACAAAACTCGCATTTTTATATATACAATGCATAACCTCCTGTGTTTCGAGGCCCATTCCCCTTTTTCCTTCTGGGATAGGGTTTACCATTGGTGCACTTTAGGTGCCATTTACAACGAGCTTATAAGGAAATTAAATAGGCCAAATAGGGAGGACCAATGTACACCGCATGTTATAGAAAAGGGAGCACCGACACTTTACTACACCTTAGCTGTTGTGAAGTGCACAGAGTCCTAAAGGCAAGCAAAGGTGTAAAAAGGCCTAAAAAGCAAGCAAAGGTCTATAAAGGCAAAAAAAACTGAAGGAACCATGCAGAAAAGGTGGGTTTGCTACAGATAATTTGAAGTCAAGCAGCTCTGTAGCATCCAGCCACTATTGCACCAGTACAAAGCAAAAGAGTTCTGTCAAGAGAACTGCCTATAATGAGAAAATAATTGACAGGAGTCAAAGGGCAATTACAATCTACTAGGCAGCAATGAAGGAAAAGGCCTTCTGTTTCCAGTTTCATCAGGAATCCTCTAGTCACCCATAATGTCAAGCGACTAGCTCCAACTGCTTATATTGTAGCTTTATCAAAATCTAGCTGCCCTGGCTGCTGCACGGTGGCCTGCTCCCTAGCAGCCATGTTCTTTAGCTGCCTGCATTTTACCCAGAAGCATAACATATAATGCCCCAGTTACTCCACTACAACAACATTTTGTTCTGAACTTTCTTGGAAATGTTGTGCTTAGTTATGAGGAAGGGAACAAAGTCGCATTGCTCAAACAGGCACAACGTACGTCATCTTGCAATTTAGCTGTCGACATCACAAAAACAAACAGCCTTCAGTGCTTTCGAGGCACATAATGGATTGTGTCCAAGGGCAAGCTTCCCTAGAGGGCAGATGCAATCAGCAGTGGTGAGGTAGTACCTGCACAAAAAGGTTAAAGGGCAAATAGTGGAAGAGATGCTAAAGTGAAAACAAGTATTACAAAAACACAGGGGCTTAATTTTAAACTGGACAAAGCAGAAAACGAAGAGGAACCATAGGTTCTTCATCCTGCTCAATAAAGACTACCTTAAGTGTAATGTCGTTTCGTTTGAAAAACTTTATTCGATTCTTGTGAATCATAAAAGTACATGGTTACAATAATAACACTGTGCTTAAAATTAATCCATACTACATTTTACACATACTAAATATAACCAAACAACATATAAGTTTTCATAGCAGGGTTTTCTATAAACAACCATTTTCTTTTTATCAATCCAAGGGTGTGAGAATAAATAAATGAGTAAAAATTGCTTGAGGCCCTGTTTCCCAATATCCCTATCACATTTCATATCTTTTCCTGATTCGCAAAACAGTTCTAATAAAATTTAACACAGCACAACATGTGACGGTATTGGACAAAGAACGTAAATAATTAAAACCATCCTGATATGAACAAGAGGCAATTTCCTTCAGGATGGGCCTAATAAAACAAGCTCTTACATCTTTATATTTATTGCAAAACAGCACAAGGTGCATTGTGCTTTGTTCGGCTGAGCTATTACAAGGACAGTCAGTCTCTCACATCAACTCGCCTGATTGGGAAAAGCCTCAAGAAAGTGCAATGTGCAGAGACGAAACCTCGTCAGAAGGAAGCAGGAATGTGTATAAGTACTAACAGATAAATAAAATTCTTCATGATTTAGAGACCCATGGGATGGGGTCTCATCCTCCAGGTTAGATGAGAGTAACTCATTATAGTAGGCATTTTTAATAATTGTTTCTTTGTTGGATACTATGCCATCAGGATTTTCAAAACAAATTCCTAGGCCAATCTTACTCAAAGCATTTTTTTAACATAACAAAGCCAGGGAATAGACAATGAATTTTCTAAGCTTAAACAGTAACTTATGATTGCTCTAGTAAATGATAATTCTTCCGATGACCACACTTTCCTCCATAAGATCAGAGGCGCGATCTTAATTCTATCTTCAACAAAATCCAATTCCAGCTCAGAGTGACACCATTTGGTGGGAGAGCTAATGGGAACCATCAGCAATCTTTTTATAAATTTGTTTTCCAAAATTTGTAATTGGCTGTTTTTTTGACTTCCCCATACTCACGCCCCATAAGTTGTAACTGACAGGCATTTTGATTTATATAAAATAAGTATTTCTACCACTGGCTTATGTCCTAATTAGTACGCAAAGCGAAACAGGCCCTCTGTAATTCTACTGGTGTGTTGGGCCCTAGTCGCAATCGTGTTGTCCCAGTTCAGTTTATTGTTAAAAACATTCCCTAAATATGTAAAAGAAGGGATCTTTTCAATTGTTCTACAATTTACCACAAATGTTCTTGTTTTTGTATTTTTAGGACCACAGACCATAATAAAAGATTTATTATAATTAACCTTAAGATCCAAATCCGTCATAAAATCAGTAAAAGGGATCGGAGCTTTTTGAAGGCTATTAGCCGTTAAGGCCAGCAGTACGGTGTCGTCCGCATATGATAACAGGGGAACCGAGTTACAGCCTACAGTCGGATAGTCCAAGTGATACTCTATTAGGAATTTCTCCACCCCGTTCGTATATAAAAGAAAGAAAAAGGGGGCCAAGATGCATCCCTGTCGTACGCCCTCTGTGGGTCCGATATTTATTAGTGTTTCACCAAGGTTGGCGCAGAAGACTGCATTTCCCAAAATGCCGAGGGCGGACCTTGCCTGAGAGATCAGCGGTGTGCTCCCACATCCTGTTGTCTATTTAAGGTGCTGAAAGGGCCCCTTCCAGTATGGGTAAGCATGGAGGCTGCGGGGGCCTTTGTAACACCCCTGATTGCACTATCTGGCAATGCTTTTATGGCTGGTAGCTGTTTTGCCCACAGAGATGTCCCTCAAATTATCATCGTTATTTATGTGTTTTTTAAATGTAATTAAACTGCACTAGGAATGAAGAGTTCTTAACACCCTATAATCATGATATCTTTGTGTATTACTGAAATCTTCCTCTTATTATACCACCTTGGGTCTGATATAAATGGATCTAGGGAGCATTTTAACATGTTACAGGCTTGGTTCCATCTTCAACGTTTGTGACTTGACTTATGTTGCAGAGGGTTTTAACTCTACACAATTATAGCGACTGTTTTTTGGTACAATCCTCTTTTTACTTTTTATCATAGCAATCTTATTTAAATGCTCTTAACATGGCAGGTGAGTGGAGCGCTGAGAGCATGTCGACCAGAACACTGCCGGATAAGACCGGTGTCCTTTATATCAGGGCTAGAATCTTTTGACGAATGTGGTCCATTTTAAGGACATTTAGGCGGTGACTGCACTTACGTCACATATCAAAAGAGAAAAACAATGATATACCATCAAGGGACAGGTTTATCCCCCCTTTTAAATGCATCTTACCAGTTTTCTGTTTAGTTTCTATTAATTTCACTGTTAGTTTGGGGCATGGACTGTTTTTCTCATATTAATTATCTGCATGAATATCAACCACATATACTGTATATGGCACAACATGTTAGGGTTGTAATAATGATGGCAAGAGCCCTAAAACAGGTGCCAATCATTACATTTTAGGAATGAAATATTTTTGGGCTGCATCTAGAGCTTAAAGATTACCTGCTCTTCATTACATTTTACAACATAAAACTCATGAGGTATTGCTCACTTTATTATGTTAAGAGAAATTAGAGTTTTATCCGGACTACATTTTGACACTGATTGGTACTACTGTATGGGTCATAGTTTTCATCATAATAAATGACTGACCTTGTAAAGTTCATATTGTGGGGAAATGCTGCAATGATATAATATAATTGACAGATACTTATTTATCAATTGTAACTTTAGGTATTGAAATTCCAAAAGGCTCATGGGTATGAATGCAGCATATTGAATACTTTTGTGCCACAACAATGAATGATTAGAATTTGTAACGTTTGGTTGCCTTCTTTAATACCCACTATACAGACAATTCGTCTTAATGCAGTCAGGTTGGAATTTTCATCTATTTTTTGATCTAATGTTCAATGTTACTGATGATCATTTAATTGGGATATGACTAATGAGTTTCAGCATTAGATATGCTGAGTAATTATTAATCATTATATAGATGTCAGTTGGTTCTATGTTTAAAAAAGTTGTGGTGCTCGATGAAGCTTCATCATTTTATTTACCAGCATTACTGCTGATAATAAAAGTGGTTATTTTAACTTGTATTCACTGAAAAAAACAAAGGTTTCAGGGCGTTATAGTTAGCTGGACATGTCACTCGTACAAAACCATAGAAGTTCCACTGTTATAGTTAGTTCAGATAACTGTAAGTCACGCCCCCGCAATGCACTGCTCATGACGTCACATATTACATCATTCATGGCATGGTCAGTGACCATGAACATGTGGAACGCACAGGATGGATTTAAGCAGTCACGGTTGCCGGTGAACATTCAGAGTTTTAATTGCAGAAATCAGTGCAACCATCTGAGGTTTTGATTATGAACTTTACCTCCCAGCAGCCAACGTGAACTCTTATTCAAGATGTCCTATCAGGACTCACAATAGCATTTAAGCGCATGGGAAGGTGTGGCGTTACTGCGCTCTGTCCTACAATCACCCTCTGAAGAAGAAAAAAATCGGAATGCATCAGGGTGCGGACCGCTGCTTTTAATTACTGGCTTTACGTGACTGCTGCACCAAATAAAAGCTTATGGGGAAAGCTCCTGGCGTCTGAGTGCTGCCTAACCTGTTGGACAACCCCCACTGAGAGATATATATATATATATATATATATATATATATATATATATATATATATATATATATATATATATATATATATATATATATATATATATATATATATATATATATATATATATATATATATATATATATATATATATATATATATATATATATATATATATATATATATATATATATATATATATATATATATATATATATATATATATATATATATATATATATATATATATATATATATATATATATATATATATATATATATATATATATATATATATATATATATATATAAGAATTCACGATCCTGAAGCGCCGAAGACACCAAACGGACACAGCCAGGTACAGACCACAGACCAAGGATTTCAGAAGAAAATAATGTGCTTTATTCCATCAATGGGGATGGCGGCATGACGCGTTTCGTCCGGGGAACCCGGACGTGATCACATGACAAGACCCAGAGACATGAGTGGTTAAGTACTGGTACAATAACGGAACTCCTCCCACATAATAATAGACATGGAAGAAATATCTTCCAGAATATAAAGTGGACCATCCAAATAATATATATATATATCTCAAGAGCCGCTTTGAGGAAGTCAGATGCCGCGTGTTATCTCCAGCAAGCACCGAAAAGCAGACACGAGCCCAGATTAAGTGCAAGCAGTAGCGTTTATTTTCTCAGTAGTCCGCCATAACGCGTTTCACCACCGGAGTGGCTTGATCACATGACAACGTTCAAACATTGAATGGACCATTAAGACAGCTAGCACCCTATGCACGTGACTGTGAATGTGATAAACATAAAGAAAAGGTGAAATGCAACATATTATCTTTCTTTTGAAAAAAAGACTTGCTATATACAAAGTGAAGTTATTGCAAGCAAAATATTTACATCAACCGATTTGCAGGAGTCTTTTGGAAACGAAAATGCATATAATGACCAAAATTGTTAACCAGCGAGATTTTACAGAAAAAAACGAAACTCATAGCTTAAATGCATAAATAACAGTATAAATACATAGACCATTGCACCCCCTGGAGTTTCGAAGGGAAAATTAATCAAGTGCAAGTAGAAATATATGAATACATCTTATAAAAATAGTTGTTTCCATACAAAAATAAATTTGATAAAAAAATATATTTTTCCATTTCATATATTTACACAAATATGTTGGCTCGGTGATTACGGTTTGTAGGTCATGATATAATATTGGCATAAATGCTTAATTTTAGTATATCTAAGTATACCATGTTGTAAGAACCCTCATGGGTGTAACAAGACTCATAATCCTAAACAGTTGGTGCATTATGGAAAATATAAAATAAGGTGCCATAGGTGCCAAAAGTGAATGAAGTGCAAATGAATAAAAAACAACCCCAATATGAGGGTTGTGGTTTGTGAGAAGCAAATGGTAGCCACTAGGGGCAAATTGTCAAAGAATAATTTTACAAGTATTAGCATGCCATCTGACGAAAAGATCTAGCTAGATCGTGAAACATGAGTCACGAAGAAAACAAGAGGAAAAGGACACAGGGGGTAGGTTACCAAAATGTCAAGGGAGAGAAAAAGAAAGGTCACTTCCGGGGGGGGCTCAATCAAGTAAAAAGGATCATAGACAGGTATGTAAATCTTCAGTGTTATTTAAACCTCCAGGGCTTTTGCTGTTGAAATTCAAGATATATCTTGTCTCCAACTTGCGCATTTTATGTTCACGGTCACCTCCCTGCTTGGTTTTTGGGATCGTGTCGATGACATAGTATTTGAGATCCATTAAGTTATTATTGTGGACCTCCCGAAAATGTCTCGCCACTGGGTAGGTGGGGTCAGAGTTGGTAATAGCCCTGATATGTTGCAATATCCTTCCATTAGCTGGTAATTTGGTACTTCCCACGTACCGTAAGGGACATGTACATTCCAAGATGTAAATGGCGTACTCAGTTTTGCAGTGGAGGGATTTTGAGATTTGAATTTCTTTACTACTGAAGGCTGTACGGTAACTGGTTTTATTGATACCGTAAGTACAAGCTTTACAAGAATGACATTTAGTGAACCCCCGTGAGGTTTTCAGCCAGTCGTTGGACGGAGTGACTTCAGGGCAGTTGGATACCAAGCTGTTGTGAAGAGAAGTAGCTCTCTTGTACGTAATACTAGGCTTGGCTGGCATGGTGTGGCCTATTACAGGGTCAGAGCGAATGAGTGCCCAATTTTGGTTGATGATTTTGTTTATCGCACCTTTTTGGGCACTATAGGGCACAATGAGTCTTACCGTGCTGGACTCTGGTGATTCAATAGATTCAGGTTCAGGTGTGGGTGGGTTTCTGATAGTTTTGGGAACAAGGAGGGGAATTCTGTCCAGTTCCGAAGTTTTGTTAATGGCTGTTTGAATAATATGGATAGGGTATCCTCTAGCAAGGAATCTTTCCTTACATTCATTTTGTGCCATCATCAAATCGGTTGGATTGCTGCAGATCCTTTTTATTCGCAAAATTTCCCCGTAGGGGATGCTGCGAATAAGGTGTTTGGGATGGAAACTGGTATAATGTAAGCTGGAATTTCCAGCGGTCTCCTTTCTGTAGAGCTTGGTTTCCAATACATTGTTAAAAATGTATAGTTCTATGTCTAGAAAATGAATGCTGGTGTGGCTCATGGTGCAGGTGAAATTCAAATTAATGTTATTGGTGTTTAAGAGGTAAACCCACTCCTGGGCCTCCTCCTTGGTGCCATTCCAGACAAAGATAAGGTCATCAATGTACCTATAATACATTTTAACATGTTTGTAATACCATTCACCTAGTGTACCCTTTAAGACCAGCTCCTCCCACCAGCCCATGAAGATACAGGCATAGCTGGGGGAGAAGCTGGCCCCCATTGCCACCCCCCTCATTTGTTGGTAGAAAGTTTGGTTAAAGGTGAACATATTATGATGTAAACAAAAAGTCACCATATCTAACAACATGTTACTGTGCTCAGGGGAGGTGGGTCTGTTCTTGGTGAGAAAGTAATCCAAAGCTCTTATACCATCCTTATGATCTATGCAGGTATAGAGGGATGATACATCCAAAGTAAGTAAGAGAAACCCAGGGTCCCAAACAAAGTCCTTGATTTTATCAAGAAAATCACTAGTGTCTCTCAGGTAAAAGGCCAATCCGGTTACACAGTCCTGTAAAAAAAAAATCAATGTAGTTTGAAGTGTGTTCCAACAAACTATTCCTACCGGAAATGATGGGCCTTCCGGGAGGGTGCAGAGGATCTTTATGAACTTTGGGAATAAAGTAAATGTTGGGGATGGTAGGATAATCATTTTTCATGTACAGGTATTCATCTTTGTAATCAGGCCAGCACTTTTCCAAGCTAGGAGCTTCAAATAGAATGAATTAGAGGTCTCTTTGACTGCCAAAGCGCTGCTGATTTTATAACATTTGCGGTCGTTCAATTGGGACATGGCTTCAGTCATATATTGTTTTTTATCCCACAATACCACATTGCCTCCTTTATCCGAATTTCGGATGACAATCTGATTGTTTTGTTGTATTTTAGCCACCAGGTTGTCATACGTTCAATTGCGTCCAGATATTTTGTTTTTCATAGCGCAGGTTTTATAGTTCAATTTATTCAGTTCATTAATCACATTTTCATTATAAATGTCGATTCCATCCCGTGGCATGATTGGATTGAACTTGGATTTGTTCTTGAAAGGAGTTACAGCGGTTGTTTTAGTGGGTTGGCTGGAGATTTGACTGTCTAAAGATGATTGCGAAAATTCAGTGCGGTTTTGAGCATGAAGATCCGTTAGAACAGTGAGCAAAGTTGAAGGTAACCCTGTACAGGGTGGAGTCCCAATAGGTATTTGGCTTCCCATTTGAACAGTAGTGTCCTTGTCTGATTTTTTCGATTGGTTGATGGTGTGAAATTTACGCAATTTGAGTTTGCGGATAAATTGATACACATCCAGTGGTGGCATAATCGAAGTTGGATTCTTTGCAGAAAGAGAGTCCTAAAGATAAGATTTGAATTTCTGCTTTTGTTAGGACTGTCTCAGTTAGATTGATGACCGTTTTTTCTGAAGAATTATTAAGATTTTTGAAATTTTCTTCCATATTGCGGTCCGTGAGAGCTGTCGAATTGCAATTTTTGTATGAGCCATTACTGGCGGTTCCAGCGACCTTTCCCCTTGCCCCTGTAGTTGTTGTTTGCCGGCGCGTTTCCTTGCTTTCCGCCTTTGGCCACGTTTGAAGTTTCTCCGTTTGCGGCTTGTGTCTGCCGGTTTCTGGGCCGCAGAGTTGACAGTCGATCCATGGATAAAAAAACGATTTCATCCCCTGGAGACGGAATTGCCTTGGGGTCAGCCGGTGCTGTTCTGGTGGTGTTGCCTTCATTGTCACTTTCAGCGGCAGAGCTGAAGTCGGAGAGTGTAGATTAGTTTGAGGCATAAGATGTGCCTGCTTGCGCTTTGCCTTTACTTCTCCCCATAGGTTTGCCACTTTTGATGGATTCGAATTTGCGGGCAAAGGTGAAAATACGTCCGCATTCATAATCCGCAAGATCGCGCTGAAATTTAAAAGCTTTGCGCGCCTTAATTTTCTCTTCTTCTTTTTTAAGGCGTGTGGTAATTTCTGCATTAAGCTTATTTATTTCTTCAGGTGTCCCCATTTGCGCGATTTCATCTGTTAAGGCTACCACCTTTTTTTGCAATTCGATACGGTCAATTTCTGCATACTTGACAAGTAGGATTACCAGTTCTCTAGATGAGTAGAGGTTTTTTTGTGCCCACTCTCTCATTAACTCGGGGTTGGGCTGTTCGTAACTGGGAGCCAGTAAAATTCGTAATCCCCTCGGTACTCTGCCAGCGTCCAAGTAGCTCTGCAGTGACCTATGCTCCCACCATTTTGCCTGCTCTCCCCGCATCAACTTTTCTAAAGTTTTCATTTTATTTTTCAAAGTGTCGTCAGGCTTGGCATTATTTTGTCCTAAAGGTTCAGAGCGGTCGCGAACCTGGGCAATGTTGACGAAAAGTCCCTGCGCTGCCGCTTCTCGGTCCTTTAACGTGTCGGCCGACATGTTAATTGGGTTGAGAAAAAGAAACGCCGGTTTCACTTGAAAGTCTAGCTCGGACTGAAGGGTATTAATCACCTTCTGTTTCCCGAGTGCTTTCGCACACCAAACACCCCACAGTACTTGAGAGGTCCTACCTTTCACCTCCTGGTTGTAGTCCCGAGCACCCTCCGGTGCAGCGAGGAAAAGCGAGCGTTCCAGGTGCCTCGTTGTCTCTGGTGGGGGGGTAAGCCGGTATAATCCTCCCGGATTGAAAAGAAGGCTCTGTGCCGTGGCTCGAAGACAGGCTTCCGTTTACCAGCTGCCACAGTGAGTTTGTATATATATTCCTCAACGCACTTTCACCAGTCGTTGCTCCACTTCGTTACGGGTGCTTCCTCGGCGCGTGGTGAGACGCGCAGTTACACTCTCAACTCTGGTCTGTGATTTACGGCAAACCAATTCACTCGAGTGCACTCTAAAAAGCCATTATTCGGGGTTAAGTTCAAGCAGTTTCAAATTGTTTATTGCGCGCTTCTGCAGCCAGTTTGACAAACGCGTTTCAGCGTTTCCGCCTTCGTCAGTGTCAACTGTAACTTCACTCTTGCCAGTTTAAATAAACAAACAAACAATTACCATGTTAATCAACATAGAAAATGTCTTGTGCATTATTTACAATTCAATAGCTAAGGTTATGGCCTTGTTACATGTCCCTGCGGCAAACGCTATGTGGGGAGTTCAATCCACCCTGCCAAAAAGCGCATACTGGAACACCAAAGAGCGATCACAAATAAAGATCAAGTTATTGGTTAAATCAGAACGAGGAGGTGATAACATCAAGAAACTCCGTACACTGGAGTCCAAGTATATTATAAAGCTGCAGACAAAGACCCCTATGGGTCTGAATAATGAAGAAGAAATGTGGGTTCATGTGGACCGTTAAGAACCATAACTACCCTCAGCAACCTCCCCTGATCTTTAAACTTAAAATTCCTTAGCTAACTGTTCTCCGATTAAAAAAGTGCTAAACCTCTGTCAAACCTGGGTTCCCTAGCCCATTCAGGGCCCTATCTCTCCAAACAGTGGAATAGGTTCATTTTTGAGTTTAAAAAACGTCACCTTTATTCGCTCTTTCGATATAAATTCTATCAAAAGTAGCGAACTCTTTCATCAAACAGGAGGCCTCACATTGAATTGTATATAAATTAATTGTGCCCTGATACACGGTGAATGTACATTTATATAAATGTCAATTTGATCAATTGTCAGGCACTAGAGGGTAAGAATACCTCCAAGATGGCCGCCGCTTTGTGAATTTATGGCTTGTCCACTGTTTATTTTTATGTTTTCACCTGTAAATAATGCACGAGACATTTTCTATGTTGATTAACATGGTAATTGTTCGTTTGTTTATTTAAACTGGCAAGAGTAAAGTTACAGTTGAAACTGACGAAGGCGAAACGCTGAAACGCGTTTGTCAAACTGGCTGCAGAAGCGCGCAACCGAACTCACTAAGGCTGAGTGGCGAAACGCGTCGGTAGGGAGCTGCCGATTTTGTGCCTTAAATAAATACATTTTGAAGCATCCAAAGGCAGCCTGTGCCGTTCTTCTGAGTGGGGGAATTCTGTTCATGAAATTAAGGGTGTCCGGCACCCACACAGGCTCGCCGTGCTACGAGACGAGGAATAGCCGGGAGTGGTTGTTGGAATATATATATATAAATATATATATAATGATTCTTAGTCCTCCACCAAAGAATCAACTCGAGCCCAATTCCTTGAAGCGTGTGCATTTATTCAAACATGCAGCAAGTACAACGCCCAACGAGTTTCGGTGCAGCCGCACCTTGCTCACCGGTTGAGGAACTGTTTGCAAGTTTACAATACATATAGTGCAAAACTCATAAATGTAAAGGTAGGACTACTTGTCTCTACATTCAGTTTGGCAGCCATTTTGTAATGGTGTTTGTTACATTGTGACCAGCATCAATTTGATATAAATAAAGTGTCATGATTGAAGCCTTTTATACATACACAGTTGTGTAGTAGTGTACTGCCCTCGAATACACTCTATTTTCAACTTAGTATTGAACATTTACCACCGTAAATAAACGTGATATAAAGTGAAAGAAAATAAAATAATCATCACAGTGATAATATATAAACTTTTTCCGACACCTACACAAGGAACCAACATTTCCATTTTAGGTAAAATAAATATCCAAATATTCTGCCCTAGTGAGCTGATGACACTAATAGTACCCGTTCAGTCCGGCTCCACCTTTGCCGGCGAATCACATATCCACCATAATGATCAACCTCAAAAGGCATTTGGCCCAGATAAAAGTCATAATATTAGGACATTTATTTGTTTCTATAAATTCTGTTGCCCTGAAAAGTTCTAAGGGGATTAAATGCATTGGCTTTCCATTGTGGATATTCTCTTTGACTACAACCAAATTGGCTTTATAAGAAGAATGAGAAAATAAAGAATTCACTATGAACTGCATCCAGGATCATCTCTTGATTTCTTCAAATAATATGAAGGGTGAACATTGATCTATACTGTGTGGTCTTCAATGCACTGTGGTTACTTTTACCCATCTTGAGTGCTGAGTAATACTTCCTTTTTTTGTAAGATGAAAATTATGTGTCCAGTCAGCAACTAGCAAAAATAGAAAATAGCTAATACCTTTTGGAGAAACCAGTTAGTCGAATTCCAGTCTCCTTGGGAGTGTAGATTTTTACTTTGAGCTGTCCATGGCAGACTCATCAATTTTTCCTCCATGAGTCAGTCAAGCTATTTTCAGCATCGATTCATTTACCAACACTGATTTCGATTTTGTCTTCTTAGTCGTACTCAAGGGTGTTCACCTTTTTCGGTCTGGCGTTATTCAAGACCTTTTGATTTTACTAAAATATATATATTATACTTACACATGGGGGCTTTCAGCCACCTCTCTTCATCCAATGGTCTGGTGTTGTGTCATTCACATTTTGCTTCCACCCTCTACAGCATATAGCATGGGCAGTGGGTCAGCCTCCTTAAGCCACTGGTTAACTTCACTTTGAATGACTGCATTTTGCTCTCTCAAATGGAGCACATCCACACACAAGGTGGTTCCCTTCAGTGCCACTGTTTTGATTTTACTTTAGAATTACTTTAGTGTTGCCTTTGTGTTTAGAGCCTAATGTGACGGTAGAACGACGATTCTGATGCACATTCCTTCTTTATCAGATCCCATCTCTTTCCAATGCTGTTGTAGATTTCTTATGGGGTGTTGTGCTTTCTAACAGATGCTTTTTCAGAGCATACATTATCAGATTGTACCCATCCGAAACTTTATCCTCTTTTACCTTTTTTCTTCCTTTCCTTTTTTCTCTCCTAATTTCTTTCTTTCTTGTTTTCTTTCTTTCTTCTCCTTTCTTTACTTTGTTCTTTTCTTTCTTTGACTTTCATTCTTATTCTGTTTCCTTTCTCTCTTTACTTTCCTTTTTCTTTCCTTCCTTCTTGCTTGCTTTCTATTTCTTTTACTCTTGCCTTCTTTTTTTTCCCTTCCCTCTTTTCTCTTTCATTCTCTCTTTCCTTCTTTGTGTCTTTCTTTCTCTCTTTTTCTTTCTGGTTCCTTCTTTTTTCTTTATGATTTCTTCTTGCCTGCTTTCACATTCCTTTATTCTTTGTTTTTCATTTGCTTTCTTTACTTCAATTCCTTATTACTTTCACTTTTTCTTTCTTTCCTTCAATCATTCTTTTCACCTATCCTTTTTTACTTCTTACTTTCTTTTACCTTCACTAATTCTTACCTTCTTTCTCTCCTTCCATTTCCTTTTCTTTCCTTCTCATTCCTTCTGCCTTACCTTTCTTCCCTTCTGTATTCTCTTCTCTTCTCTTCTCTTTCCTTCTTTTCTTGTCTTTCTTTGTCTGTTTCTTTCTTTTTCGTCTTTCTTTCTTTTATTCCTTCATTCCTTCCCTAACGTTCTCTTTCCTTCTTTCTATTTCTTTCATTCCTTCTTTACTTCTCTCTTTCTATCTTTCATTCTCTGTTCTTCTCTTTAATTCTCCTTTCTATCTTTCTTCTCTTTGCTTCTCTCTTTTACCTTCTTTCATTCTTGCCTTCTTTCATTCCTTCTTTCTTTTTCTCTTTTATTCCTTCTTTACTTCTCTGTCTTTTCTTCTTTTCTTCTCCTTCCTGCTCTCATGCTCTCTTCTTCTCTTTCATTCCTTCTCTAGTTTCTTCCCTATTTCCTTCCTTCTTTCTTTCTTTGCTTCCTCCTTTTGTCTCTTTTTCTTTCTTGCCTTCTTTGTTTGTTTCTTTCTTTTTCTCAATGGCAGAAGTGCTAGACTGATTGACTTTTTTGATCGGTGTTAGCAAAGACCTTTTGATTTTACTAAAAGTATGTGGATAACATAGTTACTTAGAGGTGTTTCAGCCAAACTTCATCTATTAGTCTGTGGCTGGTGTCATTCACATATATTTACCAACCACTTCAGCATGCATTAGAGGGCAATGTATCAGCCCACATAAACCATTAGCTGACTTCACTACAAGTTATGGCATGCCTTTATTTCACACAGAACACATCCACACACAGAGCAGTTTCCTGCAGTGCCAGGGAGTATTATGATAATGTGAGTGGGGGCAAGGGGGGGTTGTTGAGACCCCAAAAAGTTTTTGCCTGTAGCATTTTTTTTTTTGGTTTTTGTTTATATTGCTGAGGGTCCAGCATGTATCCAAACAATAACATTTTGCAAAATCATGAGAAAATAAAACATGAATTGCTAGAAGGCTGGTGGTCAATGCCAGGCCTATTGACTTTGCCAATGCTTGTTCTTTGATTGTTTTCTGTTTGTGGGATGCAGCAGCGGAAACGAGATATGCAGCAGCTCACTAGGGGTCAGATGTAGGTAAGTATATTTTACCGATTCATAAATACCGAATTTTACCGATTCGGTATTTATGAATCGGTAAAATAGAAGGGGGGAGATGTAGGTGAATTCGGTAATTGAATTACCGATTCTGTAACAATCGGTATTTACCGAATCGGTAAATACCGATTCGGTAATGCCCATTGATTCCTATGGGCATTGAAGCCCATAGGAATCAATGGGCATTACCGAATCGGTATTTACCGATTCGGTAAATACCGATTCCAGCAAGGGTGCAGGGGGTGTCACTTTGACACCCTCTAGCACCCCAAATACTGGCATGTGTGCCATGTGGCACACAGACATGCCCTAAGGGCATGTCTGTCTGTCACATGGCATAGGTGTGCATGCACACATGTGCATGCACACCTGGATTTTACCACCCAATTGGATTGGGTGGTAAAATACCGAATCTGTAGGCCCATTGGGACTCAGAAGAGTCCCACCTACATCAGGAAGTTACCGAATCGGTAAAAATACCGATTCGGTATTTTACCGATTCGGTAAATTTACCGAATCAGTAAAATATGCCCCCTACATGCCAATTTCTAAATACCGGTCGGTAACGGCCGAAATCGGCCGTTACAGACCGGTATTTAGGCTCCTACATCTGGCCCTAGGTGCTCACTCCCCTTACTTGATCAATTCAGCAAAAGACATTTTGATGACATTTTTGACATATTACCAATAAAGTGAGAACTAAATTGCTTAATGAGCAACTATTTAAAAAGTTTCCAAGTTTCAATTAAACACTCGATTAATTTTGGAGCCGTTTGACGAACCTTCATGCAACTTGTGTAGTCCTGTTTACAGGATTACCTATCTTTGAAATCTTTTTATTAAGAAGTACAGATGTCCTCTCAAGGCTGTTGTGAGATGATAAGTACATTTCTTCACTATCTCAGGATGCGATCCCACTCAAAATATTTTAAATAGGTTGTTTATTGCTTGGATTGGTTGCCTCGCTGATCTGGTTCTCCCAGTTTAATATCTCATTTGTTGTTTGCAGTGTATTGTCAACGTGAAATGTGGTGTTTGTATGAGAAAGGATAAGTGGGCTGCTTCTTTGAGGCAGGACACTAGTCTGTTGTCTACCTCATCAATCCTCAAGGGTAAAAGTCTCCCACAAAGAGATCGTCCCAGAGTTAAATTTAAAAATGTCTGGTTAGGGTGTGAAGGTCCTGCAGTATTGTAGCAGGTTTTGGACACCACGCTGACATAATGACCGAAATACTGACACTTAACAAACAACATATACACAGGTATTTTGCTAGCTCAAAAGTATATGCTTGCGTTTTTGGTACACAAGACAGATTCTTGGTATACTCTTAATAATTCCACCATCGTTGAATTGCTTCTGCATCATCTTAAATTATGCAATTAGACACGATGCACAACAAGCAGTAGTCAAGCAAATATGTGTTACCTGTGACACGGGCATGCAGACCTACTAGATATGCAGATGCTTGTTTTTGTCATCATTTATATAAAAACATTAGAAGATGGCTGCTATTCAAGCGCACACATGGATGGCTGCCATCAAGCAATAGTTTTGCATAAAGCATATGTAAAACCGGAACAAACTGACAACTGTGCAAGCACAAGCACATGGCACACATCGGAATAGTTTGGAAAACACGACAACATGGCCCTCCGTCACTATATCAACATCAGGCAGTGGACGGCAGCATTGATGATGCAAGCAGAAGTGGGGCGAAATAGGAACATTAAACGAACACTGGCAATGCCTTGGCAAACTGTTGCAATTTTTACCTTTTACTTAAATATTTTACTTCAAGCATATGCAACAAAAAGAAAAAAGAACATGCTGCCATCTAATCTTGCCAGCCATGTGCCTGCATGAAAAATGTTAAATGAAAAAAATTTAGTCATCACATAAGAATTGTAATACTACACTGCAGGTGCAATCTAGAAGGCAGGCGCACTCAGAACAGGTATAAAACCCATTTACTTTTGATGGACATCACAGGAAGCTTTGTTTCTTATTGGCACAACCAGAGGGTATTATTGATACTGAATTATTGTATCCTGAAAACGTAGTTTACAAACACAAGCATAAATAATAAAGATAAAGAATGTCCCATACGTTTATACATCATCAAGTAAAATGCCATCACTCACAATGCAAGAGAGCTATGGTGGGTGAAAGCAAAATGTGAATGACAGTTTAACAGACGGGTAGGTTAAGAGAGCTGACTGGAAAACCGTTTATATGTACATATATGTATTTCCATATATGCATTTTTAGGTCTCATCTAGGCAGCGCTTGTGCTCTCTCTTCGAGACATGCTGTATTGAGGTATGGACTTGAAGCTCCGCCCACACTTGTGTCATTGTCCTTTGTAAATGTTGACTTCTGATTTGATAATATGCTTATTAGTCCCTTCTTAGTACCTCCCTGTCTTCTGTTGTTACCACCCATGAGGACGGGCCCTTTTACATGTCTTTACTCTGTAGCTTTCATTAGCACTTCAGCGAACTATTTACTTAATTAATGTACACGGCATGCACTGGACACCGGCTTCAGTAATGGTGGCTGCTTCTTCCCATTTGTATTTCTTTTAAACACACTCCTTTCATTTAAATCTGCTTGGATGCTTCCTCCTTTGTTCCCCTCCTTCCCCCATCTACGCCCTTCATGTGCCTTTTATTTTTTTTAACCAGAGCGCTGGGCTATCAATTTTAAATACTCTCCATCTGCCCCCCACACCGCTGCATGAACGAACGCACAAGTTACTACTTGTGTAACAATATATCTGTGAGAGACATTAGTTAGTGATAGATTCCTTACCTTAGAATATCCCCAGGCGTCAGACTGGATCCGGAAAGTTTTACTTAGCAGTACCCTTGCGCGTCAGTAGGTGGCATCCTGCGGCTCCGCGTCCGTCACTGGCGTCATCAGCACCGAGATGATGTCACAGAGAGTACTTAGGACCCACCCACGAGCGCTGACGTCAGTTCTATACACGACTTTACCCACCATGAATGCAGAGCCATGCAAGAAACTGACTACTGGTGCATAAAACTAGGGCCCTAAAAGGGGATGACCTTAACCCTAGTAATCAGTTCGCAGAACGGGGAGGACATTAGTTAGTGATAGATTCCTTACCTTACAATAGATACCCCAGCAATACCAACCCCGGTGGTGGGTCTGCGAACAAAATTACACCAGGAAGTCACGGAGAACAGAACGGCCAAAGAAGCTGTCTCTCCGGACTTGACTGTCTTTTAAAAATTATTTTTTTATTATTTATTGTTCCACAGTATCTTGACAAAAACAATTAATATATTCATTTATATCACTTCAAACATGCATATGCTCAGCAAACAATTCCCATATACCAATACCAATTTTACGTTTCTTCACCCCTTTAACTGAATATAAGCTAAACTCAAGATTAAATAAATTATACATCTTTGTCCTCCAACGTTCAAAAGATGGAGGATTAGGTTGAAGTCAATCTGCCGCAATACACAACCGTGCTACAGTCATGGCAATGAAAATCAAATATCGATGTTTAAATAAGGGGGCGCCCTTAGCTAATGGAGGCCCCAAATCCAAAAGCATAATTGTGGAAGTTATAACAATCGGCATCCCAATAATTCTACTTAAAAAAATTTCTATATTGACAATAAACTGCGTCAGGTGGCCACAACTGAAAAAAATATTTAACATATCGGCGTTATCCCCCCACATCGAAAACATTTACCATCTTGTCCTGTTCTCCATTTAGACATACGTACCGGCGTGTAGTACAAATTAAAAAACGTTTTATAACATTGCACACGCAGATTAGCAGAAAGTAAAGATTCCCTTGACATTAAAATAGCATCTTTCAAGGAAATATTATCGACCCCCAAAACTGCGGACCATTTACCATCATGGTTCTCTAAATCATCTTTTCTATGCGATAACAATAGCTGATAGGCCTCCCCAATTTTATCTTGTCGTGAATGGCCGCAACAACTATATTGGGAACCAAAGTAATTCTTTTCCGGGTAATGAAGTCGCAAATTTGCAGGTATTTAAAAAATTGTAACTTAGGCAAGTTGTACAATCTAGACATATCGACAAAAGAAGTTAAAGAACCATACATATCAACAAAATCTCCCAGTTGAACAATGCCTCTAACCCACCACCCCACAGTAACACCATCCCAGAAAATAGGAGGTAGGAGTCTTATAGCATTAGTAGGGGTATAAGAAGATAATTTCTCAATTTGGCATAACTTACGTATTTTTTTCCAAACATTGAAAACCGATATTAACACCTTAAACCTTGTCCGTTTAAAATAACTTCCATCTATGTCTTTAAATAAGCATTGTCGTGCTTAAGGTCCTAGCAACATCTGAAAGATTGAGGGGGCCTCCGCATCATTGCCTATATCTTCTCCAGTCAATAAGATCCGCATTTTTAACAAAAAACATGTATAAAAATAAAACTTAAAATCAGGAATTGCTAATCCCCAGCGTTCAATTGGGAGAGTCAGGAATCGTATAGCCCTTCTCGGTTTGCCAGGTGCCCACACAAATTTAAAACAAATAGGCTGCAAATGTTGTAGTTGGGATGTGTTAAATTCTAATGGTACCACTCTGAACAAATATAATACCATGGCTAATACGTTCATCTTAATAACATTGCTTCTAACAATTAGTGTGAGGTGAAGTCGTGACCACTTATCTAATGATTCCTGAATATTACGTAATAACGTGACCCAATTGACGTCTACTAATTCCTGCAAAGATGATTGAATTTTAATGCCCAAGTATGTCACTTCTCTTTCAATTTGAACATCATCCAGAATAACCGTTTAATTTGTATCCTGATACTTGACCGAATACTGTGGCAAGCCTGTCTATCTCTTGAAGTGCCAAGTAGGGATCCGAAGTAGTTACTGCAACATCATCTGCATATGCAAATACAGAATATGGGATATTATGTACCATAAAGGGTTTAATCCGGGCATTATTACCTAACTGTTCACTAAATGGATTGATATATAATGCGAACAATAATGGTGAACAGGGGCACTCCTGTCCAGTACCCCTAGTAATGTTCACTGTCTCTGATAATAATCCCATAGAGGCAATTTTGGCGAACGGTGAAGTGTACACAACCTGAAGGGCAGTAAGAAACTGCTGACCAAAACCCAAATGCTGCATTAGTTTCCACAGGTATGCCCACTCCACAAGGTCAAACGCCCTTTCTGCGTCCAATAGGATTGAGCCCAGATCCCACTTTTCCACATGGGCGACATCAAACAATGTCACCACCTTATTAATGTGTGTAGTTGTGTTACGTCCTGTAATAAATCCATGTTGGGTCCGTGATACCAAAGAGCTAATGACTGTAGACATACAAGTGACCAATATCTTAGAATAAATTTTACTGTCACAGTTCAATAATGAAATTGGACGATATGAGCCAACCAGTTCAGGGTCTTTACCCTTTTTACTGAACACAACTATAGTAGCCTCAGCCCAAGATTTCGGGGCACATCCCTCATGTGCAGCCCTAAATGTATTCAACATGTCAATTTTGATTAAGTTCAGAAAAAGTTTATAGATCTCTGTAGGCAATCTATGGGGTCCAGCAGCCTTTCCCATGGCTAAGTCATTGACCGCAATTTCTACCTCTTCCATTGAAATGGGCTCATCCAACATTGCTATATCGCTGGAGTCTAAACGTGCCATAACCCCATCCAGTAAATTAGTAAAATGACTGTCATCCGATTCTGGTCGGGTGTATAGATCTGAATAGAAGTGATGCAAAATGGATAAAATCCCTTTAGGTTCCTGACAGACAACCCCAGGCTTATCTTTCAGGGCCTTAATCAGCCCCATAGATTCCTCTCTACGTAACCGCCATGCCAGGCAGCGACCCACGGCTTCCCCATATTCATGCATTTGTTTTTTATTTGCCAAGTATTTGCGGTCATTTTCCATATTCCAAATCCCTTGTATTTTAGCCTTTGCCTGTTCAGTGGCCTCTTCTAACTCTGAGATATTGGCCGCCCTTGATCTAACCCCCTGGATTAAATTACCCTCAGCATTCTTAAGCATTGCATACAGCTCCTGTATCTCTGCTTTTTTCTTCCGATTTTGTCGAAAAGCAAAACTCAGTACTTTGCCTCTGAAGCATGCCTTAAATGAGTCCCATACTATAGCATAATGGGCCGAATGTCTATTGTTAGTAAAAAAACTCGCTAATCCACCTAGACATATGTTCTTTAAAAATCTCATTTAGACAAAGTTTCTGATCAAATGAAAATGTCCTTATAGGCGTATACTAAGTAACAACAATAAATGTCAATGTAATCGGGGAATGATCAGACGTGATCCTCTGTAAAATCTGGATTGCAACACCACCTATTGAAAAAGCAGACAAAAAAAAATCCAGGCGTGCAAACTTTTTATGGGGATAAGAATAATAGGTAAACCCCGGGTCTGCCGGCTTTAAATTACTCCATACGTCAATCAAACCATGATCAATTAAAAGATTATATAGGGCTTTAAAAACCTGTGGTTTCCGCCCATGATACCCTGTGGTCCTTTCTGCAGATCTAAAGATGTTACATTGATATTCATGTTCCTAATAATAAGATCAGCGGTCACCCCCATAGGGCTAATTCGATATTTAACTCTTCAAAAATTGAAGCATCGTCTAAATTGGATCCATATATAACACAATTTGTTTATTTAGTTCCTCCAATACAACTTTCTGCAATAACCCATCTATAACCATTATCCGCTAGACAACGACCCCTTATAACCCTATTATCCTTAACTAGTATTGCCACTCCTCTGATCATAGAGGATTGTTGTAAAGCCACTACCAATGTATATCCCAAAGTTGTTTTTAAACTGTCCGTTGTGCCCAAGGTATGTGTGTCTCTTGGAGACCGACCACATCAGGCTGAATATGGCGTAATTGTGCTGTAACTCGATTTCTCTTACTCCAATTATTTAAACCTGAGACATTCCAGGTACCTATCTTTACCCCCTTAGCTGCCATAATAATAATCAATTAGCCTTTCTGTCAACAATGCCATATAATACAAGATAACACTATACATTTCCCAATGTTCCTGAGCTTGCCAAATATTCTCTTTATTTATTTCTCGAATAACTGTGGAATTTGTACCCTTTTTTCCCCACCCTAGTGACCCACCCCATCACCCCCCCTCTCACCCCAAAAGAACCCCCTCACCCCCCCTGAAACAAGGCTTTAGGACTCATCGTCCTGTAGATGCAGGCGAGCGTATACCCCCATGCCTACCCCCACAACGCTGCCCATTTTCATATTCATGTGTACCTATTCAGACTTCAAAAGGAAAAAAAAACTAAAATATACCAGTGTACACATACCCCTGTGTCACACAACAATATACCCTGTTGCAAACATAAACATTACATAAGCCCCCCATATTAGATAGAATCCAGAAACTCTTTAGCAGACCCCTCATTGGTAAAAAAAATGTGTACGATCTTTAAAGATCACTTTCAAATTTGCTGGATTCAACAAATAAGATTGAGCTCCTTTGCCCTGAAATCAAGCAATCAATTCACGTAACTGCCACCGGAGCTCAACTGTAAATCTACAAAAATCAGGTTGCACAAAGAATTCAAAATCGCCCCCAGATCTTTTTCTATAAGGGCGTGCTAGCTGAAAAACCTCTTCGCGTGCCAGAAAACTATTAAGTGAAATAAGAAAAGCTCTAGGTTTTTCATTTAACGGCTCAGTACCAAAATGACTACGTCTGATAAAAGGGAAGCAGTGAACCCTTTCAATTTCACTGTCCCAATCCCATTTAGAAAGTTCCGTAAAGGGCTTTTTAAATAGTTCCACAATATAGCATTGGGGATCCTGCCCTTCCTTCCCCTCTGGAATCTGAAGGATACGTAGATTATTCCTTCGTGCCCGATTTTCAATATCCGCCAATTTCCAGGCTGTATCATCCCTGGCTGATTGAAAAGAAGCAGTTACAGTTTTTTGCTGGGCTAAATCATCCTCCAAATTAGTAATTCGGGCTTCAGCCGCATTAAACCGAGAAATAAAGTCCGCATGAGATTTTGACATCCTCTGAACTCAATTCTGTAGCTTTCTACAAATATTTTGCACTCTCTGGCTCTCTTCCCTCGTTTCGGTGCGGTGAGACATGATAGATTGGTAAATTAGTAAAAAGGAAATATCTTCTTCTGCAAGTTGGTGCGGTGGTATTTGTATTTGACCAGAACATTTTGCACCCCCCCCCCCCAATCAACCAGCGTCAGCTCTAACTTCTTGCGGACCGTGCCCAACTTTCCTTCACTCTGCTCTCCTGACTCCTCCAACAGTAGACTACTGTGGCCGCTGCCCTCATTAACACTCATTTGTGCCGCATACTGGTGCACAAGGTCTTCACAGGATGACATTGATTTATCAGAAAGTGAGTAATAGTTCCACGACTCAGCATCATGCGTCTGTGACTGACCCCCAGTTATTAATATTAGCCACACACCTTTCTTTAGACGAGTTTTGTCTAAAGAAATGTCTGCGGACCAGATTAAAGTGAAACCGGGTCAGGGGACGCTTTAACCAAAAAAAGCATTTGTGTGTCAACTTGACAAACAAATGCTTTTTTGGGTAAAAACGCACCATACCACGCTTTCACTTTAATTGTGGCCACAACCCTTTCTTTAGATGCTGCTTGTCTAAACAAAGGGAAGAAGCCTCCAATAATGAAAAAGTGCTGCATGGGGCGCCTGTAAACAAAACATATTTGCAATGCAATAGGTGTTGGATTTGCAAAAAGTTAAGCTCTTGTCATTTAGAATGTCAGTAGCTCAAACTCTTGTAAATACGAGACCCAATGCATTTCAAATGCTTGTTTTTATTACACGAGGCAAACATACCAGCTAAAAGCGGTCTCTGGTCAGATCTAATAATGAGCAAGTTAGTTAGGAAGGCAGGGTAATTAACAACATAAAGAAGAGAACCAGCAACATAAAGGACAGGGAGAGTAAATAGTCCCTCATGCAGTGAAAGGCACTGATATCAACAGTGGAAGCATACAACCACTCAGCCAACCAAAGCACAGTGAGATGGACATGCTAAGATTATATAGGGCTTTAAAAACCTGTGGTTTCCGCCCATGATACCCTGTGGTCCTTTCTGCAGATCTAAAGATGTTACATTGATATTCATGTTCCTAATAATAAGATCAGCGGTCACCCCCATAGGGCTAATTCGATATTTAACTCTTCAAAAATTGAAGCATCGTCTAAATTGGATCCATATATTACACAATTTGTTTATTTAGTTCCTCCAATACAACTTTCTGCAATAACCCATCTATAACCATTATCCGCTAGACAACGACCCCTTATAACCCTATTATCCTTAACTAGTATTGCCACTCCTCTGATCATAGAGGATTGTTGTAAAGCCACTACCAATGTATATCCCAAAGTTTTTTTTAAACTGTCCGTTGTGCCCAAGGTATGTGTGTCTCTTGGAGACCGACCACATCAGGCTGAATATGGCGTAATTGTGCTGTAACTCGATTTCTCTTACTCCAATTATTTAAACCTGAGACATTCCAGGTACCTATCTTTACCCCCTTAGCTGCCATAATAATAATCAATTAGCCTTTCTGTCAACAATGCCATATAATACAAGATAACACTATACATTTCCCAATGTTCCTGAGCTTGCCAAATATTCTCTTTATTTATTTCTCGAATAACTGTGGAATTTGTACCCTTTTTTCCCCACCCTAGTGACCCACCCCATCACCCCCCCTCTCACCCCAAAAGAACCCCCTCACCCCCCCCCTGAAACAAGGCTTTAGGACTCATCGTCCTGTAGATGCAGGCGAGCGTATACCCCCATGCCTACCCCCACAACGCTGCCCATTTTCATATTCATGTGTACCTATTCAGACTTCAAAAGGAAAAAAAACCTAAAATATACCAGTGTACACATACCCCTGTGTCACACAACAATATACCCTGTTGCAAACATAAACATTACATAAGCCCCCCATATTAGATAGAATCCAGAAACTCTTTAGCAGACCCCTCATTGGTAAAAAAAATGTGTACGATCTTTAAAGATCACTTTCAAATTTGCTGGATTCAACAAATAAGATTGAGCTCCTTTGGCCTGAAATCAAGCAATCAATTCACGTAACTGCCACCGGAGCTCAACTGTAAATCTACAAAAATCAGGTTGCACAAAGAATTCAAAATCGCCCCCAGATCTTTTTCTATAAGGGCGTGCTAGCTGAAAAACCTCTTCGCGTGCCAGAAAACTATTAAGTGAAATAAGAAAAGCTCTAGGTTTTTCATTTAACGGCTCAGTACCAAAATGACTACGTCTGATAAAAGGGAAGCAGTGAACCCTTTCAATTTCACTGTCCCAATCCCATTTAGAAAGTTCCGTAAAGGGCTTTTTAAATAGTTCCACAATATAGCATTGGGGATCCTGCCCTTCCTTCCCCTCTGGAATCTGAAGGATACGTAGATTATTCCTTCGTGCCCGATTTTCAATATCCGCCAATTTCCAGGCTGTATCATCCCTGGCTGATTGAAAAGAAGCAGTTACAGTTTTTTGCTGGGCTAAATCATCCTCCAAATTAGTAATTCGGGCTTCAGCCGCATTAAACCGAGAAATAAAGTCCGCATGAGATTTTGACATCCTCTGAACTCAATTCTGTAGCTTTCTACAAATATTTTGCACTCTCTGGCTCTCTTCCCTCGTTTCGGTGCGGTGAGACATGATAGATTGGTAAATTAGTAAAAAGGAAATATCTTCTTCTGCAAGTTGGTGCGGTGGTATTTGTATTTGACCAGAACATTTTGCACCCCCCCCCCCCCCAATCAACCAGCGTCAGCTCTAACTTCTTGCGGACCGTGCCCAACTTTCCTTCACTCTGCTCTCCTGACTCCTCCAACAGTAGACTACTGTGGCCGCTGCCCTCATTAACACTCATTTGTGCCGCATACTGGTGCACAAGGTCTTCACAGGATGACATTGATTTATCAGAAAGTGAGTAATAGTTCCACGACTCAGCATCATGCGTCTGTGACTGACCCCCAGTTATTAATATTAGCCACACACCTTTCTTTAGACGAGTTTTGTCTAAAGAAATGTCTGCGGACCAGATTAAAGTGAAACCGGGTCAGGGGACGCTTTAACCAAAAAAAGCATTTGTTTGTCAACTTGACAAACAAATGCTTTTTTGGGTAAAAACGCACCATACCACGCTTTCACTTTAATTGTGGCCACAACCCTTTCTTTAGATGCTGCTTGTCTAAACAAAGGGAAGAAGCCTCCAATAATGAAAAAGTGCTGCATGGGGCGCCTGTAAACAAAACATATTTGCAATGCAATAGGTGTTGGATTTGCAAAAAGTTAAGCTCTTGTCATTTAGAATGTCAGTAGCTCAAACTCTTGTAAATACGAGACCCAATGCATTTCAAATGCTTGTTTTTATTACACGAGGCAAACATACCAGCTGAAAGCGGTCTCTGGTCAGATCTAATAATGAGCAAGTTAGTTAGGAAGGCAGGGTAATTAACAACATAAAGAAGAGAACCAGCAACATAAAGGACAGGGAGAGTAAATAGTCCCTCATGCAGTGAAAGGCACTGATATCAACAGTGGAAGCATACAACCACTCAGCCAACCAAAGCACAGTGAGATGGACATGCTATTCTGAGTGGGACAAAGACAAGAATAGGGAGGCAAGCCTTCCAATAAATAGCAGGAAACTTAGATAGACAAGAAAGCCATTGTATTATGAGCAAGTCGCTGACAAAAATCAATTTCTACGTATTATATTGTTAACAATAGGTACTCAACAAAAAAGGCTACAGCTGTCTTTATGGTAGACCTACAAAAAAAGATGACCAAGAACAGCCAAGTTCCAACTCAGGTTTTTGTGAGATTTTGAAACAATTCTCAAAAGAAAGGCGTTATGATTACACTATGAGCATTCTCCCATTGCCAGGCTATCCAATGTACATCTTGCCACACTTTAGGCTGCCATGTATGCAGTAGCCCGTCTTGTGTAAAGAGCCACAGATGAACCACACTACCCTATTCTTGCCACCCTGCAATGCGGACCACTGACTCCAGTTGCACCTACAAAACATCCTGCTTGGTTCATAAAATCATGCAAAACCATGCCTTTCTATCTGGAATGCAAATTGAACATCCAAGAAGCTCTTAAATAGATGTTTGGTTTAAAGAAGCACTTTATGTTATACCTATTCTAAACCCTGCACTAAAATCAGAATCACTCCTTTCAGAAAGGGAAAGATTTGAAACTCTGGAAGATTGGGCAATGGCAATTACGGAATTAGATTAGATGACTATCTACTGTGTTGGTGGGAACTTCCTATATCATGTATCAACTTCTAGCTCACTAGTGGTAGAGAGTATTTAACCACACTACAAACAAGCCTCCTTGCCTGCCAAAGATGTGTAGGTGTAATGGCTCTCTACTCCTGTTTAGCTGGTCTACTGAGCCCTACTTTATCGCACCTTTTTTCCCATTCTCAATATCTGTTGTAAAGTGCCTTTTTTGGAAGGTCACCCTTCATATTTTGCAGTTGTATGGTGTGGTAATTGATCTGAAAGTATGCTGGGACCTGCTAACCGAGCCTCAAACTGTGAATTGGTACACCCAATTGGCAAGTGCTTTTACACCCCTGTGATGCCCTAGGCAGGGATGTAAAAGGGACACCAGAGCTGCAGCACTTATTGTGCCACCCTGAGTGTTCCAAATGAAACCAAAGGCTGCAGGTCTGACATTTCAGCCCTGTACGAGCAGCTTGCCTGCTCAAGTTCGACCCTGCACACACCATGTGTGACAGGGTCACCACACTGCATTTAATATATGTCAGTCACCCCTAAGGTAGGCCTCTTATAGCCCAGGAGGCATGGTGCATTATATTATATGTGTGGAAAAATATTCACAAGCATATGTTTCCCTGTGGTAGAATTCTAAATGTAATTCTACTGAGTGACCGACCCTCCATGGCGGTGAGCCTCAAAGGCTTCACCAGCACCATGGGGCAAAGGAACTTGTACCCCACTCTAGAACAAAGCCTCCCACTGCCCCAGGCACTGTTTTTTACGGGGTGGGGGTCAAATTAGCTATGCAGGAGGCATTTCCCTTTACAAGGCTTGCCACACATCTAGGGTGTCATAGGTGAGGTGGACAGTCGGGATGTATTTAGGCATCTTGAATTTAGGCTAAAAAGAAGGTTCTGACGAGTTTTAGTGACATACTCACACCGGATATGGTCACTACAGGGGCGGATTAGCCACTACTGGTCCTGACACCCACTAACATCCCCTTAATCCAGGGTTTAAGTGGATCCCAGAAACCAGAACCTTAGATTCAACGTGATAGCAAGAAGAGACCTGTTTCCATGACAAGGCAGGAATGCACGAGGAAAGGCTCTAAGCTCTGCACCTGTGGCAGCTATACTGCACCCGCTAGATTGCAACTGGACCAAGGCAAGAGGCCGGTTCCAAAAGGAAGGTAAACCCCTCTGCAAACTCCAGACTTCACAAGAACTCCCTTGGGCTGGAGGAACTAGTTCTGTGCAGTCGGCAGGCACAAACCATGACCTTGAAGCACTGTCCACCGAGCCGAGCGGCTGCTCAAAGTTACAGGGCTGGTGGCCTCTTGGAACCATAGTCCCGTCCCTCAGTGAGCCTCCGCTTTCTACATTCCATTGGTCCTCTGAAAGAAGATTTCCTTAACAACAGGGCTGACAGGTACCAAGGCTTGCTGGGGGTCAATATGACTACTACCTGCTTTACTCAAAGCTCCAAGAGGAGTGATACAACTGCACGAATAACCAACCACCTTGGTGGCGTCATCATGAAGACCCTGCATTTGTTTTTACCCTCTCTTGGCATGCCTGTCAGAACCGCTGGCCTCTGGATCTATTCATCACCACGGATAGCCAAGAGCACCTCTGCACCCGAGTCTGTCAAGCCAGGTAGAGTAGATCTGCCTGGAGACTCCTGGTCCAGGGCCAGCTCCTTGCCTAAGTTCTAAAGCTTCTTGCTCAACATGACCCACAAGTACCTTTTTGCTAAGGTAGTCATTTAAAGATTACACGCCTGACTGACAGCTCTGTCTGACAGCTACAGTGCACCTCTGCACCCTGCTCCTCTCAGCCAAGTAAATTGTGCTAGCAGTTGTGAACTGGTCTATGGACAAGACCTTAACCTCAGGTGATTTTACCAATTGACCACAACGTTAATGTTTTTCTACACTGCAAACTACTGATTTATTTAATGCTTTAAAATTGATAACTCTGATTATCCTGTTTGTATCGCTTTTGTTTTGGTGCTTAACATATATAAAAATCAGAGCTATTTTTATAAATTTATGTTAGATTTCTCTTCAGTTGTGTCAATTAGTTATCATCCACGTTGGTGATGTGAAATGCTTAACACATGTTCCTCTAAGTAGTCGGTCTGCTCTTTGCCACTCTACCAGGACTGAGAGAAGGTGTGCGAGCGAGCACCTGGGGTCCGTCTTTGTGTATTGTGCTAGTATTACATAGAAGGGAACCCCTGCCATACCACATAAAACCTTTACCTTGCAACAGTATTCTGCCAATTATTCCTTTCCTATAAGCTCCTCTGGCTTGTTCTTGCCGTTTGTGTGTATACTGGCTATTAGCATCAGTCTGCTGCTGTTTATTGACCTCCGTCTCCTGGGCATCTTGAGGATCAGAGCTGGTATCCTGGTCGCAATCTGGTCTCATTAGCATTTCCTCGAACCTGAATACAAGTAAGAATTTCAAACCCCTTCTGGGTAATGCCTCACTTAACTAGAAATATATTGGTTGTATCTCTCCATTGACCTTTTCATAATTCTTGTGCTTATGCAACATTTACTTTGCTTGAGAGTGAGTCAACATACCAGTCCTCACTCAGACGCCAGTCCATCCCAGGTTTTATCACTGCTGACTTAGGACACCAAGTGCATTCTCATATTCCATCTCTCTCTTGTATTTTGTCCATTCTTTCCCTAGTGAGCAATTAGAGTCACTGCTATCTCCAGAGAGACGCAGGGAAAGCTGGGAGTCTCAGCGGCTCTATGTTTTCGGCTGAAGGTTGGCATTTTATCAAGCTGTGCAACAAGAACTTGGACCTGCCTCTTTTCTGAACTCTGGGTATTGACTTCAAAGCACAGTTAAAAAAAATCTGACACATCACCTCTTTGAGAGAGATCTCTCATCTGATGCTCTTAAAGACTTACCTTCATGCTCTGTGATGTGATGGGGTCTGCTTTCTTAGCTTGTGTTCTACTCGTGAAGTTTCACTTACTGCCATAAGTTATCGGCTTTTATTATTAATTCAAGGTATACTCTCCATCTGTAGACTGTAACTATGTAATGTACATATCACTCTTTGGCACAGTAGTTAAATATATTACCATCTGACCTCTATAAAGTGCTCACCCCAAATAAAACTACAAATTAAAAGAACATAAAATCATGTTCAACTATGGCACAAGAAGTCTTTGGATTTCATTATGGAACTTTCAAATGGCCATGGGTAAAAGAGAATTCTGTTAATCATTAAACGCACGATCTAATGCATAATTTTATTACAATGCAACAGCTGCTTCACGCAATGCTAACCATATTCATTTCCAGTAGAGAACCGCGATTGATTTAACAGTTTTGGTCTACTCATGGTACAACTTTGGGGGTGGAGCGGTACAGAGTTCGAGGTGGGATCAGGCCACTGTGATTATGTATGTATGCCGCCATCGCATTAAACCACTTGAGACAATCTTGTTGCTTGTTTCCCTAGATGATAGTCTGACCCCTGGTGTAGCAGGACTTTTGATAAGATGTCCCACCAGCGCCACAAGACAATGACATTCCATCTTCTTCACCTGAATGGTTATGTACCCTGAGCGGAATTCCAGAATGTTGCACAGTTCTGTATTGATGAGTAGGCAACGAGCAAAATGTCAAGCGTTTCTCTCACAAAGATAACCATATGCTTTGGATTCATTTGACCCATTGAGCCAAAAGACAGAAAAAATATAACTGTCTGCACTGATCAAGCGCTCCTCTCAAGTTGTCCGGATCCGATGGTTACCACCTTCTGCCTCTGCCTTCAGCTGATGGGGGCTGTAACTAGGCTAGCACAGCTGTCCATTCACTGGCGAGTTCCTGCCATGGGCTAATGTTTGCAAGCTTTTGAGACATCCCGTGGTAAGAAGCCTCACACCCTCAGTGATGTTTCTCACAAAGCACTGTGCATACCCCAAAAGATCCAGCAATGATCTCCAGAAAATCTTTGCACAATTATACGGCCACTGGTGGCCAACGCATGGCCTCTCTCCCCTTTGCAAAGAGATTCAGTTCACAAATGCTTTGTGAATGCGAGTGGCAAAAGCGCATCAGAGAAATGCAACACACATTTCTAGATTTGATCCAATGCATGTTTTCCGAAACTGGGACCAATGATGGAACTTGAGTCTTCGCTAAGATCCTGTGATCAAATCATTGTCGGACTACAGCTGTGGCACCCCCAGCACCGGTGTTGTTGCCCCCGTCTCCCCAGACTGACCGTGGCATGCGCAATCTACAAACTGCTTGGGCCACACTCTCCCATCTGCAAACAGCACATGTGGCCTGTCACGTAGTCCCCTGAGCTAGCTTTGTCTGCCCCTGGTTACAGCTGCCCAGGGCTTTTTTTCACCCCACCTCTCCAAACTCTTCCTAGCCAGACGGTGGCTGAGTTTTTTCCTGGCAACTGCTGACAGAGGCCTCGCAGAATTACAGATTCAGGAGATTGCTCACAGACTCTAGAAAATCCTCATCTCTTTCAGGTTGTGGAAAATGTTTAGAGGAGAAACTTGTACCCCTAGTTAGCACATCCTCGAACGATAGACTTCTTCCCAAAGGCATAAATGGGTTAAAAAATCTCATTTGCCTGCCCTTCTAAACAACTGTACCCTTTTAGCCACTGGAGAAATTCAAAGAAATGAAAGAGATTAAGTATCAGCTGATGAGGATATCTGGAAAGGGCAGGCACAACAATGGTGCTCCATGCCAGAAGCTGGAAGCTTGATGTGATGAGAACTTGCACCCTGCCAAGTCCCACCGAGTGCCAACTGCTACAAACTCCAAATTACTGGGAGGCCCACACAAAGTGGATGCTCGTTTATTTAATTATTGATTTTAATCTCAATACTTTCTTGTGGCGATTAGAAAGCCACTGCAATGTTTATGCAATAAATCATTGTACTCAGAATCAAACATTTAAAGCACTGTTTTTACCTTATTTGTGCAAACACACAAGATATTCCAGATGGTGCTCAGTGCCAATGCCAAAGAGACATAGACCCCCCTCCCCACCTCCCATTGCCCAAATTCAAACGCGCAAGACCTCTTGCTGGGAGCAGAACAGAGGAATGCCAACCCCACGCTCTGAATTGACCGCTTTCGCTACCAAAGATTGTTGTGTGAGGGATAAGACGAGGAAAGTTAGGTCTGGACTATGTAGACACTGTTGTGCACAGGTGAAACTGTTCCTAGTGGTAATAAAAATGGAGCACAAATGGAGTTTTCAGAAACACTGATTGGTAGGAAACGTATTAAGACTGCCATTCACCGGCACTGAGTCTCCTGCAGGAAACGTATAGGCTACCAAGACACATTCACACACAGAAACACCCACACACATATATTCTCACTATTACTGCCTGATTGTTTATAGTCCATGGTAAATAGTACGCGACCAATCACTTAACAAGCACATAAGGTTCAAAGCCAGCACGTTGCTAAGAAACCTTTATAACTTTTATAGATTATATAACTGAACAGACAAGCTTCTTGCCACATTCCATACACATGTGTCAATGCAGGTTGAGAATGTGTGAGTGAATCCTTCTCCTTGTTGAAAATAAAGAAAGCTTTTACATTTCTGGTGATGATTTCTAATTTGCTTTTATTCCTTCTTTTGGAGTTTTCATTGCATTTCCAAAGTATTACAATATTCAATTTGAAACATTTCAGCAGCCGACACGTGTTTCGCCCTTACATGATCATCTGGACCAGGGCTTTCTCAAGGTTAATTTTTGTCTATATAGCAACTTCGTCCTGGGGATAATCCTGATCTGCAACCTAGGAATAAACAGTTTCTGTTGCAGGCAGCATAACAGTGTCTACAAAAGCAAACTCCATTATACGCACTTAATAAGCATTGATTTAAGGACCACTCTCTTAAGATATTTCCATCAGCAAACTACCACCCAGACTTTAATATAATAAGCACTGGGAAAACCAATACATCTCGTCTGTGCAAGAACTATTGGCTTTGCCAATGTGTTTTAGTCATGTTGTATATCTGTGTGGCTGCTGTTCCACATGGCACAATGTTAGTAGCATAGAGGAGAGTGGTGTGGAATGGAATGGAGCGGCAGAGTGGAGTGGCTTAGAGTGGAGTGACATGGAGTGGCATAGAGTGTCACTGAGTGGCAAAGAGTGTCGTAGAGTGGAGTGCTGTTGAGTGGAGTGTTGCGTCTTGCAGTGTTGTGGAGTGGCATGGACTAGAGTTGTGTAAAGTGGAGTGGTGAAGATTGTTGTAGAGTGGCGAAGAGTGTCCTAAAGTGTAATGGAGGGAAGGGCGTAGAGTGGAGGCCTAGCGTGTAGTACAATAATGTACGGTAAAATGGAATTGAGTGGTGTAGAGTGTCATAGCATAGTGTGACATGGAGTGCCACTGAGTGACGTAGAGTAGTGTGGCGTGTATAAGAGTATAGTGGAGTGGAGTGGAGTAGAGTAGAGTGGAGTGCCGACAAGTGAAATAGAGCATCAGAGAGTGCATTGAGTGCCATGGAGTGGCATAGAGTGAAG
Organism: Lissotriton vulgaris; assembly: GCF_964263255.1. NCBI lineage: Eukaryota > Metazoa > Chordata > Amphibia > Caudata > Salamandridae > Lissotriton > Lissotriton vulgaris. The sequence continues at coordinate 1,614,940,837 of NC_141694.1, forward strand.
TAGAGTAGAGTGAAATGCAGTGAAGTGAAATGTTGTGTAATGGCATACAGTGGAGTGGCGTGGAGTGTTGTGGAGGGAGTGGAGTGGAGTAGAGTAGTGAGGAATGGCACAGAATGGAGTGGTACAGAGTCTCGTAGAGTGGAAAAGAGTGTAGTTAAGTAGAGTGGCACAGAGAGGAATGGAGTCGAGCGCAGTGAAGTGTCAGAGTAGAGTGGAGTGCCATAGCATGTGGTGGAGGGAGTAGAGTGTTATAGAGTGGAGTAGAGTAAAGGGGCATGGAGTGTAGTAGAGTGGCGTAGTGTGACGTAAAGCGGCATGGAGTGGTGTGGAGGGAGTTGCATAGAGTGTAGTAGAGTGTTGTACAATAAAGTGGTGTAGTGTGAAGTAGATTGTCATAGAGTGGAATAGCATGTTGTGGAGTGTCAGAGTAGAGTGTTGTAAATGGAGTGTCGAGGAGTGTCATAGTGAAGAAGAGTGGAGTTGCATAGAGTGGAGTACAGTGTTGTGGAATAGATGGGTGTTGAGTGATGGGAGTCAGGTAGAGTGTTGTAGAGTGGCTTAAAGTGGAACAGAGAGTTGTAGAGTGGAGAGGCATTGAGTGGAGTAGAGTGTAGAATAGAGTGTAGAAGAGTGGAGGGGTGTAGAGTGCATTAGAGTGTCAGAGTGCAGTAGAGTGGAGTGGCATAGAGCGAAGTGGCATAGGTAAAGTGTTGTAGAGTTGAGTGGAGTTGCGTAATGGATCATAGAATTTAGTGTCTTGGATTGTTGTGTCATTGAGTGTTGTTTCAGAGTGTCATGGTGTACAGTGGAGGGGCATGACGCAGAGGGGCATAGAGAGGAGTGACGTGGAGTGGCATGACCTACAGCGGAGCGGAGTGCCTTAGAGTATAATTGCCTAGAGTGGAGTGGCTTGTCATACAGTAGAGTGGAGTGGTGTGTTTTAGATTGGAGGGGAGTAGAGTTGAATGGCGTACAGCGGAGCAGCACATCACAGAGCAGAGTGGAGTGGTGTGTCGTAGAGTGGAGTGACGTGTCTTAGAGTGGCGTAGAGCTGAGTGAAGTGACGTAGAGTGGAGTGACATGGATTGAAGTGGTATACAGTCGGGTGGCACAGAGTGGATAAAATAGACTGATGTAGGTTCCCCTATAATGCAGTGATATTTCGCAGAGTGGCATATAGTGGTGGGGCACCGAGTGGAGTAGAGCGTTGTAGAGTCGAGTGGCGTGGTGTAGTGTGGAGTATGCAGACGGTGGTAGCAGACTACCATTACAGATAACAGTTTTTCAATTTAAATGGCCATTACATTTGCAGAAATATACAGTTTTACTGATAAAAGTATACAGTGCTCAAAAGAGAATATGTGGAAATGTCATCACCTAGTGTATTGAATTATTTTGATCGTATTAAAGTATTGGTTTCCACCACACTTCAGACTTAAAAAAAAAAAATTTTTACGTCTGCTTTCTTAAGTATGATATATTCTGAAATATCTGCACAGATCAAATTTTGTTGTAAGCTAGAAAAAAGTATTTGCTTTCATAGCAAGATTGCCATATAAATCCTCTCACTTTGAAGTTAGGAAAAGAAAAGTAAGCACTAAGTTCCTTCTGAGGATAGAGCCTGCCATTTGACCACTCTCTTTGAACGCACCACAAAAGTGATAAGCTAGGGACAAGATTTAAAGGCCTGTTTATAGAAAGCGAGCACTAGTGGAAGAATACAGTAAATACACACTGCTCTACGGGAGGGATAAACTCAAGCTGGACAGCCTCAAAAAACATAAAGCCAGCAAACAGAAACCAAGCAAAGGTGGGTTACAAACCACAAAACCAATGGTAAGCAATGGGCGAAACGCATTCCCAGGGAAGCTTTGGGTTTGCCCCCAAAATGTAATTGGCAAATCAGACTACTGTGCAATCTGGGAGGCTCCGACCCAAAAAGCTTCTCTGTAGTGCACTATACTCTAATATGTTGACTGGCAAGCATCTATCAAGGCTAGTGTGAAATGCCAGAAGGGTGCAGACTTCCACATAAGCCCAAATGACACAAGCTAGTTGGGAGGGCACTCATCAGACTTTCTTTCAATTCATGGATAGTCCACCAATAATCAATTGATCAAATGCATGTTTGATTAATTGATCAGACTCCCTTTCAATACATAGTTCAGGCTCTCATTCAATTCATTGTTAGGACACATGATTCTTTGATCAGGCACCTTTTAAATCATTGATTAGTCAAGCTTGCAATTGTTTAGGCATTGATTCAAACTACTTGATTCAGGGGTAAAATAGTCATTAGATTCAGCGATCATGCTTCCTTTTGATGGAATCCTTGACCTGTCTGGAGGGGACTTCGAACAAGACTGGAAGAGAATGCCTTCTAGAACTGGATTATGCTTTCATAGATGGGAAAACAAATCCATTTAAGATTGATTACGGCCACCTTACTAATTTTCACACAATCCAAAAAGCTTCATTTTGCCAGGTAATAATGCCACAACACCCTTATGTAGCATACACTTCTCATTTCCCATTACACATCTGTAGTGTTCAGTATAAGAAGAAACACACATCCGAAAAGCAATGATAAAAGGGGTAGAAGACATGGAGCAGAACGCATGTGGAAGAAATCATGCAAAATACCAATCTTAAGTCGTTAAAGAGTAAGAGCACATTTCACTTATTAAGTGACTTTGCCTGAACATTGCTGTCGGTCAGGCACTTGGCAGTGCTGATGGAAATCAGTAACCCTGCGAGGCAGCAGGCCTACAGGGAAATGGGACAGGGTTTCCTAGAACACTGATGACGAGCATCACGGGCACAAAGAACAGCCTTGAAATAGAACAAATGCCCATGTGTTATTTAAGATGCATGCTGGCTGAAAGCTACACATGATGTGAAATTCTGTGGGTGAAATATAAATGTATTTGCTATAGAGTTTAGTTTGTGGGCAATAGAGCATTCCTAACACTTCTTCAGAGCCTCAAAATTAGGAGTAGAGCAAGTCAAGCATGAGCAACAAACCTTCACTCTTCATTGGAAATCGATACTTTGGAAATGTTAAATATTTTTGCATTGATTCGTGTATAAGATACCATAAGTCTATTCTGGATGTATTTCCAATTCTCATATATAGAGCTGATACATTTCCATAGTAAGCCTTCTCAGCAACAATTCCTGTGCCTCTTGCTGCAGTCCGGACAGCCACCACCAATACCACTGCCATTAGTCAACATCAGTGATTTACACTGACGAAATACGAAACGCCACTCCAGCCGGCAACACGCGTTTAGACTCAGATAGCCGGCACTCTATCCTTTATCCCCACAATTGGACGAGCACGGACCCGAGCTGTGCACATAACTCATCCACACCCGGACTGCTCGACATAGTGAATCAGATAATCAGCATCTTTATTCCTTGTGACAACGCTTTGACAATCACGGGTCCTAGCGCTACGGACATCTTATTAACAGCTGTGATCTTTGCGAAGTAAACCGAGCACCTTCAACGCGGCCCTATATACACCCCCACCCAAAAACATCCTGCTTCGACGTTCTTAAACTAAAGAGCGAATGCTCTATGAACAAACAAATGGATTTCTCTGCACTTCAGCAAATAAAGATGCGCTTACCATTATCGGCTTAGCGTGTCAATGCGCCGATATTAAATTTTAACCTAAGGAGTGGCTTGATCATCATTTAGCAGTATTCCAGACACAAAGGTTCTGCCGTTAAAATTTGACCAGACTTATTATTACCCCCCTGAGGCCCCTCTTTCTACAATATTTAAAAACTCAAGTATTGAAAAATGATGGTTGTGTCCTGAGGAGGACACATTTCAACGTGTCGAAGCGCGTAGACGGAAACCATCTCCTTTCTGTATCATTGGAAACATTATCAATATATACTACACATACTAATGATATATCTATTGAAAGAAATATTTTTATTGTGTGTTTTTAATCCATTATATCAATGAATTTTTTCATGATAATTTTATCAAATTTATTAAATTGAATTTTCTATGTTATTCTAGTGCCTTATCATTATTTATTATTGTCTTGTTTCTTGAACTTTGCCAGCACTTGTGGGTTGCCTGGGTTGTTTATTTGCCATATATTAGTCAACATCAGTACCAGTGTCCCTTGTCACAATTTGTAACAATATACTTGTCACCATATGCACTAATGCCACTAGGTATGGCACACTAAGTTATCATAGAATGGCTGCTTTTAGCCACTCTAAGCCAATTCTTGTAGAGTCCCTAGGTTATTATTAGTGCTAGTGCCACTGGGCACCAACAGTACCAGTTCCCTTATGTGCTATATGTACCAGCTCCCTGTTCCCCTTGTTAGTATTAATGTCTGTGCTCCTATTTTACATCAGTGTATGTACCCCTGGTCACTGATGGTGCCGGGCTACTCACCATCTGGGAGAACCTCTAGTATCATCAAGGCCAGTGCGCGTGCTTCTGACTTTATTAATGTCATTGCCAGACACCATCATTAGTGCATATGGCTCCAATTGGCATAACTGGTATTGTTGTTTCCTCAGTCATAACTAGTGACCATAAATGCAGTCACCCATAGAGCCAGTGCAACAAGTTAGCTTCAGAGCCAAAGCCTCTAGTGCATGTTCATACGTCAATTGGCAAACCAAGGGTATCTATGCTCTACATGTGGTCAATCAAAAATAACTATGGTTTACTTTGCTTATGACCACATTATTACCCCAATCACCCCTAGTGTATAGACCCACACCCAGCACCAGTGGCAGGCCTCCCAGTCAGCGTTAGCAATGGAGAATTCAGTCACCACCAGTGCCAGTGTCTACAGTGAAAGTCAGTGATAGTGAATCATTCACCATCGGTGCCAGGGCCCAGAGTAGGACCCAGGGTTGCACTCAGGTACAATCAGTGCCTATGCCCCTAAATACCATCGGTGCATCCTGTGCTTTTCCCTGTCTGAGAAGCACACTCTCACTCACTGTCATCCTTCTTCCAAAAACCCCTTCTTTTCCCCTTTCACTTTAAATCACTTCCCCACCAACAGGGTTTGAGTACTCGCTCCTGCTTCGCAACAATCATGAGTATGCCTGCAGTGCATGAGATGTCTAGAATCGACACTATCTGGGCATTCCAGCTCTGCCTCTCATGCCGGAGTGTCCCACTGCATAGCCCCACAGGCTGCTTCCTAGCATTTCCACTTACAGACTTAGAGTGTAGCCAGAACTATTAATATGCTCACATACATAGGACAAAACTTCCAAGAATGCCAATGTATGTGCATAAGGGGCTACTCCCAATGGTTATGTTGCTCACTCAGTGTCATCTCCTTCACAATGACACACTCCAGTAAGGGATCTTAATATTGTTCCTCCATACAAATGAGTCCACCCACAATTCTGCCCCCACCAGCGAGAACTCCAATCTCATTTATTTCCCTAATCGCTAAGGCTCGTCTACTGCATTAGTGTCTCTGCCTATGTATTGGAAGCTTAGTTCACAGATAATTTCCCTGCAACATCTGCTATCACAGTGGCCTGCTTCTGGGGTTCACAATATAGCTTCAACAATATTTCCTACTGCTATTTCATTAAGGAGGGTATTTGTGGAGTTGAGAATAGTAAGCCTATACTAACCTTAATATACTTAACTTGAAGATATAGTGTTGGTTGATATGGTCAATGCCATGTTTTTGCAGGTCGATATTTCAACTGCATTATTGTGACCTACAACCTTGCTTCCTTATGTTCTTGATGCTTTAATAGTTACAGAGTCTCATCCCTTGATTTGTTGCAGTTTGTTCTGCAGAAGTCTTTGCAGGACAGCTGGTGACATACCACCATGATTTTTAGTGCTTAATCTCTAACATGCGTAACCATTACTTATATGTGTGCGCATGTTATTTTACACTTCAATCTAGTGAAATGACTGATTTACATGTTTACTGTTAACTATAGTTAGAATATGTGCATCTTAACATTGACATCAGGCGATATGGGCCTAGGTACCCAACTCCATATTGAATATATAATTTTGCTTTTCTGCTACTGTGGATAACTTGTTTTTGTTTCAGGCACCAGTGTCACCATGTTTCAATTAAATGTCTTATTTCCTGTTTGCTTGCTGTGTGAAGGACATGTTTGTTGCAATCAATTGGCCAGACAATGATTCTCAGCACCTCCACAGGATAAGAGACTGAAGAGGTGAATACTCCTTTGTGAGATATTGTGAGAGCCGTGATTAGGATATATGTGCTGACAATAGCTGCTTAAAATTCAGGATTTACCCAGAACCTTAGCTTAGCATTAGGGAGTTTCCCTTCAAGGGAATATAATTTTATCCCACTTTGCACATGCTCTCCTTAATCACGTGTTCTTGCATTTGCTTATTGACTTGCCTAGACTATATTCACATACACTGTACTCAGATGATTATCTGATTAATGCTTCCTGATTTGATTTGAGATTGTAAATTTACGGATTTGGTAATAAATCTTCATGGTTTTCAAAATGACCCTAGTCTGTCATTCCTGTGGGGCAAATTCTGCTTCACTGTCACAGATATATTGTTAAATGTATGATTTTTAAATCAGTTTGAAATAAAGGTCCATCCAAGAGGACTTAGTGGAGATCACAGTTTGCGCAGTGCAAACACTATAGTATCTCTCGCACTTTCACACCTTTGTAGACTGGTATTGATATTCCTACAAAGGATAACCCCTCTCTGCGGATACTACGTGAATATCAGCACTTGCTCCTGTTTGGTTGCACACAACTGTGTAAACGATTTTAGCCAGGAGACTTAACTTTACATGGAGTCACACACAAAATCTTCTCTCATTCCGCTCGCTTATCACAAGAGAGGAGACTGACACGGAGGTTACTGGTATAACGACAGAAACAGAGCCAAATTTTTCCAGTCTCGGACACTCTGACCATGGTGCAGAGCTTATGCCCACAGGCAACAGGGCTGCCAGTGGCCCAATATGTTATTAGCTGGAACTCCTCTAGGTAGTAATACTTTGCATCAGTGTGTGTGCCTCTAGTCCTCATAATCAGTTGGTGCTGGTAACCCTTTGTGCCCATCAAGCACCTCTCACCATAGGTGTGCAAGTTCCAAGTCATGTTCGTTAGCCTGAGACACACATAATGGAAAACCAAACACCGACACTCTGCACCAACATTTTCAGTAAAACACGCAGATCAAGGGCCTGGTTTAAAGATTGGTGGACAGATTGCTCCTTCACAAATGTAGTTGCAATACAAAAGGCGGTAGTAGTGTCTAAGGAGACGCACCTCAGAAAAGTATGCAATTAGACTGGGCAATCGCGAATATGGTTAACTCTCCTCATACCTCTAAGCAATAGAACAAATAATTACGGTGCCACTGAGGATAAGAAGTGTACCCTACTACCTTGGTTGCACAAATACACAGGTACTGCCAACAGTCACTGTGCGTTACAATGCAACATAGATATACCCCGGCACTCTAAAAGTCATATTCCTTCTAATGTGGAACCTTAATACGTTGACTTCACAAAAATATATCACCAATATGCCTCAGGCAAACAATAGAGATGAGTTTGTACAAAATACTTTCTTTTCTTTAATGTATGCAGATATCTTGAAACATAACAATTTCAGTCAAGACTGTGAAAACCCCTGTTTCAAAAAACATACAAATTCGTATTCCGCGAAGAAAGGCCTTTCTTTGCGGAATACAAGTTTGGAAGCCCACGCTGTCCAATAGCTCGAGCAACTATGAGGGGCCTATTATAGCCCGATCCGGAATTCTGAATACCGATGCAGTTTCACAAACAAAATTTGGAGGATACACGTACCTTTTAGTTCTGAACATAGGAAATACAACAAGCGCACAGGGACAAACATACTTTGGAATTTGTCTTTAGGCTTCCAATTATCAACCCGCTCTGGACAACTGTTATATACGTTGTATCCTGCTATCAGATGCATTTAGGATCTACCATATAAGTATTTGAGACAACTAATTAGGTTGTTCTCTGGAACTACAGCTTGTGAAACAGGTCGAAGTTTCTTTGGGAAATATACGAAAAACACTGTTGGGTCTCACACTATAGTAGCACCCTGCAAAGTCCATGAAGAAGCAGGGTTGGCCACTACCACGAGTACTAAATCTTTTCTAGAAAGCCTTGAGGAAGTCACTGGATGTGACTAAACACGTTTACGGTGTTGTCGCGCATCTTGATCAAGACTGTGTGTGTAGCATTGAATTCTTTGTATAATATCTCCCCATTTGTATGTTTTTTGAAACAGGGCTTTTCACAGTCTTGACTGAAATTGATTGTCCAGGCGACCATTCTGTCTAGGCTTGATTATGCTAACTTGCTTTTTTGGGGGGCAAATAAAGACGAGATCATGTGCCTACAAAGGGTCCAAAATGCGGCGGCTAGAGCCCTGTTAGGGCTTCCAAGAAGACGCCCCACTTCAGGCGCAATTCCGGCACCTTCATTGTCTGCCTGTAGCCAGGCGTATAGAATTTAAAGCTCTTTGCCTGGCTTTCAAAATCTTGAAACTCTCCTCCCCATGTATTCTGACCAATGTGCTGGTACCATACACACCTACGCACCACAAGTGCTCTCTGGGGTCATGCCTTGCTGCTGTTCCGCGGGTAAAACGCATGCATGCTGGGCGACGTTCCTTCCGCTGTTTGGCGGCCAAACTGTGGAATTCCCTCCCCATGCACATTCGCAGCCTGGAGAATTATTTGACATTTAGGAAGGCTATAAAAACTCATCTTTTCCCTGCGGTTTAGGCTCTAGTATCTTGGTCTGCCTGTAGTAAGCGCCGGGACGCCTCTTTGCTGAGGCAGTTGTTGCGCTATACAAGTCGGTCTAACATAACATAACAAGGAATATAACTTTTAGAGTGCCGGGGTATAACTATGTTCCTTCACAAATGTGATGGATATCTCACCGGCCTTATTACATATATATTATATGCTATGGCACTTGTAATAAGGTCAATGGGGTGCTCATCGCATTTCCGTCGGGGTACCTGCCTGCCAAAATCAGTCATCAAGTCTCTAGTCCCGGTTGTAGTGTCTTGTTAGTAAAGAAACACTGGAACTCTTTGGGTTCCCTCTGTACACCATAGGCCTGTGACGTAAGTGTGGGAGGGATGAATTGAAGACAGGCTTAGAATGTTGAGTTTTGAGTTTGAGTTTGAGTTTTAAAAGTTTTATATAGCGCTCTTTCACCAGCGGTTTCATGGCGCTGTAACTGGCAGATCTCCACAAGGGACAAAGGGTGGAGGACAGGGGAAAGGGAACTACATAAAGATTTTACTGAAAAAATAAGCTTTAAGTTTCTTACGAAACTGGGAATATGAGGTAAGGGATCTAAGCTCCATGGGTAATGAATTCCAGAGAGCTGGGGCAAGGGTCGCAAATTTTGACCCCCCCCACTTTTTCCAACGAAACCGGGGAACTGTCAGCAGAAATTTGGAAGAAGATTGGAGCTCCCTGTCTGGAAGGTAGGGGACAATCTCCGAGGAAATGAAGGCAGGGGCCGTGCCCAGTCGAGCCTGGTAGGTGATGGTCGCAAGCTTGAACTGGACACGTTCCCGAACCGGGAGCCAGTGTAAGGTTTTCAGGAGGGGAGTGACATGTGAGGATTTGGGAAGGTTAAAGACCAACCGAGCCGCCTGGTTTTGAATCATCTGCAACCGCCTGAGACTATATGCAGGTATGCCTGCATATAGGGCGTTGCCATAATCCAGGCGGGAGATGACCATCGCCAGGACGATCAGCTTCAAGGCCTCGAAGGTGAAAAATCGAGAGACCTTGCGGATGGTACGGAGAGAAAGAAAGGAAGAAGAAACCACAGAGCTAACCTGGGAGTGAAGGGTGAGGTGAGAGTTGAGTTTGATGCCTAAAGTTTTGACCGAGGTAGAGGGGACCGGAGGGAGACCAAGGGAAGGGGGCCAAAAAAGTGAAGACCAGGGACTGGAGCAACCACCCGTCAACACCAACTCGGTCTTGTCGGGGTTGAGTTTCAGGTGGTTGAAATCCATCCAGTCCCGGATAAAAATCATAGTAGACTGGAAATTAGAAATAGAGGCAGAAGATGAAGAGAGGTTGAAAACAAGTTGGAGATCATCCGCATAGTTATATACGGTGACCTCCATTTGTTCTAAAGAAAAAATAAGGGGAGAAATGTAAAGGTTAAACAGAAGAGGTGAGAGGGAGGAACCTTGGGGGACCCCGCACTGAACCTTCCGGAAGTCCGCAGAGAAGCCACCCAGGCGAACCGCCTGGGTGCGGTCCCTCAGGAAGGAGGACAACCATACCAGGGCCATACCCCCAATCCCCGCCGCCCCGACACGGGAGAGTAAGATGGTGTGATCCACCGTGTCAAAGGCGGCAGAGAGATCGAGGAGGACTAATGCCTGGAATTGATTGGTGTCCCTCCCCTCCCTGAGGTTGTCAAGGACCGAAAGGGCTACGGACTCCGTAGAGTGTGCGGGGCGAAAGCCAGCCTGACGGGAAGCCAATACCCCATTCTCTTCAACGAAGGTGCTCAGAGACCTGGTGACATGGCGCTCGAGCACCTTAGCCAAGAATGGTAGGAGAGAGAAGGGGCGATAGTTGGCAGGGATCGAGGGGTCCGCGCCAGGCTTCTTTAAGATAGGTAAAATAATAGCAGATTTCAAAGGGTTGGGAACAACTCCCTGAGAAAGGGAGCTGTTAAGAAAGTGAAGGGGGGGGTCAGGGCAGGTGGTGTAAATGTGACGAAGTATGTGAGCGGGACAAGTATCAAGAGGAGAGCCAGATTTTACAAGGGGGATTAGTGATGTAAAGGTTTCCTTAGTCAGGGGGGGAAGAGTATTTAATTGTCCTTGCGGGGGAGGGCACTGAGGGTCAACAAAAGACGGTGAAGGTGGCGGGATGTTGGCTTTGATGGTGGCGATCTTATCAATAAAGAAACTGTTCAAAGAGTGACAAAGGGCCTCGGAGGGGGAGGGCTTAAGGGAGGTGCGATCTGAAAAGGCTAGGTTCTGAACAATCGAGAAAATTTCCCTAGATTGGTTCTCGGCTGTGAGGATCTTGGAGGAGAAATAGGCTGTTTTAGCGGCCAAAATAGCATTCTTATATTGGGCTAATAGAGTGGTGAAATCAGCTCTTAAGATGGGACAGTAGTTTCTCCTCCAGGCCCTCTCAGCACGGCGTACCGATAGTTTGATGGATTTCAGGTCATCGGTAAACCACCGATTGGCATCGTACTCCCGTTTGGAAGTCAATCGCTTCAAGGGAGCGATAGACTCGCTGGCGGAAGAGAGCCACTGTTCAATGGTGTTAGCCTGAGCCAGGGTGGACAGACCGTGAAGGGCGGGGTAGGAAGCACTTAAAAGGGCAGACAAGTTCGCCGGGTCAACTCTGCTCCACGAGCGGACCCAAACATTTTTAGGAAGAGGGACCCTAAGTGTAGAACTAAGAGGAAGAGAAAAAGAAAGCAGATGGTGGTCGGACCAAGTGCAGGGAGAAATAGAGAGGGAGTCAACAGGGCAGTTCAAGGACCAGATCTGGTCCAGGACATGGCCCTTGACGTGAGTTGGGGAGGATACATGGGAGACAAAATTAAGAGATAACAGTGTGTCTGAGAACTCTCTGGAAGATAGACACTCTGCAGGGTCAGAGGGCCAGAAGTTAAAGTCGCCCAGTAGTAACACAGAGGAATTATTAACGGCGAGGGTGGCTAGTACCTCCTGGAAATCAGGGAGAAAGCGTAGAGGTGACTGGGGAGGACGATAAATGAGCACACAGGTGAGAGGGGGGGAAGTGGACGTAGTACGGATAGCGAGATACTCAGTGATAGCAATATCGGGGAGAGAGAGCAGTTGAAATGGAAGGTCAGATCGGGCAATGACTGCAACGCCGCCCCCTGCTCTGCCAGGAGAGCGATCCGCTCGAAGGGCGTAGTAAGAAGCAGGCAGAGTGGCTAGCAGCGTAGGTAGGGAGTCATCACAGAACCATGTCTCCGTTAAAAAGAGGAGATCCGGTGCGTGAAGATCTAACAGCACCGATAGTTCATGTGAATGAGCCACCGCCGATCTGGTATTCAAATAGTAAGCCTTAAGAGTCCTGACTGGATCAGTGTTGGCATCGTCTTTGGTGGGAGGGGCAGAAGTGAGAGAGGCACATGGACAGGAACAGTGAGAAACAGGGGATAGATTAAACAGGGATATCCGGGAGTGAATAGAGGTAGGTAGAACCCACGGGCCCTGAAGACTGTGGAGTTGAGAAGGGGTGTAGGAAATAAATTGGGCAGGGTAATGTGCCCCTAGCCCCGGTCGGCCGCGGACGGGCGCAGACGGGCTTAACTTAGGCGCAACTTCGGCGCGCCTTCGTCGCGCCCGCTGCGCCCGCCCGCTGCGCCGTCTGTGAGGGGTAGTTGTGATATAGGGACACATGTGGGGGGAGTTTAAGAGGGGGCGTGGCAGGGGGGAGGGACAGAGGAGCTGCCCCGCCAACCACAGAGCAGCCCGAGATGGTGGCCACGCCCGTCCCTGCCCTCGTGACCTGCCCGTCAGAGGGTGAGGGAACGATCAGCGTGGGGCGCACTGGCGGCGGCAGGCAGGGGAGTCAAGAGGCGTCAAGGGGTGCGCGATGTCCAGAGCGCAGCCCCTGAAAGAATGAAGGCAAGGTATTTTAAAATGCAGTCTCGTGAGTTAAAAGCGAAGTTGCGCCGCACCTCGGCAGCGTTGTAGCTCCCGGCAGAGCCTCGGGAGATCTGGTCAGTTTCTGCGGTCGGGACTCGCCCAGCTGAAGAAGATTGCCAGGGGGGAGGGACAGAGGAGCTGCCCCGCCAACCACAGAGCAGCCCGAGATGGTGGCCACGCCCGTCCCCGCCCTCGTGACCTGCCCGTCAGAGGGTGAGGAAACGATCAGCGTGGGGCGCTCTGGCGGCGGCAGGCAGGGGAGTCAAGAGGCGTCAAGGGGTGCGCGATGTCCAGAGCGCAGCCCCTGAAAGAATGAAGGCAAGGTATTTTAAAATGCAGTCTCGTGAGTTAAAAGCGAAGTTGCGCCGCACCTCGGCAGCGTTGTAGCTCCCGGCAGAGCCTCGGGAGATCTGGTCAGTTTCTGCGGTCGGGACTCGCCCAGCTGAAGAAGATTGCCAGGGGGGAGGGACAGAGGAGCTGCCCCGCCAACCACAGAGCAGCCCGAGATGGTGGCCACGCCCGTCCCCGCCCTCGTGACCTGCCCGTCAGAGGGTGAGGGAACGATCAGCGTGGGGCGCTCTGGCGGCGGCAGGCAGGGGAGTCAAGAGGCGTCAAGGGGTGCGCGATGTCCAGAGCGCAGCCCCTGAAAGAATGAAGGCAAGGTATTTTAAAATGCAGTCTCGTGAGTTAAAAGCGAAGTTGCGCCGCACCTCGGCAGCGTTGTAGCTCCCGGCAGAGCCTCGGGAGATCTGGTCAGTTTTGACTTACATGCAGCAGAATAAAGACGTATAGAACTACTCTCCATGTGTGGCTTGCTTACTGGCGAATACCAGGGCTAGTAGGATGCTACACCAGTCAGTGCTGTTCCCTTCACTATTAGTGCCTGCAACGAGTCATCATTGATAGTCAATTCCTGATGACTGCTGTGCTCGTAGCCCCCTTTACCATTGTGTCAAGGACCTAGTCACAATCAGAGAGACACATTTCTCAGACAGTATAATAACCTGTTTACACAGTCACCAACCCTGCCCTTGTGTACGCAGTCAGCATCACTGCCCGTGTCCTTTATGGCTGGCAGCCACTCAGTTACTATTAGTGCTGCTCATACAGAGTGAACCTGAATTACCCAGGTGATATTTAACATTATTCTGTGTATTACTAACTTCAAACTAAAGATCATAAGCCATAAATCATCATTACACAAAAATGAATAAAACAAATAAGTTAATAATGTGCATCTGTTTCATGTATCTGTTACAGCTGATTAGCCCAATGTCATCCTCTTTATCCTCAGCTCCTCCCTGAGGGCAAATCTGGAAAACCCATTATCAAAAGCCATCTGACAGCTCAACATGAGCTCTTTATATTTTTAAAGGAGAACTCTTATCATGTTTGCTTACAAAATATTTCAGATTTTCTCATGCAGGCTTTACACATTAAGACTGCAAAGAAGAGATCTCACCAATGGGCCTGAGCGGAATGTCAATCATGTCAGCGAAATTCGAGCAATTCCTGAATTTTACATTGTATAACATTCATGACATTTCTCAAAATTGTGCAATTCCCAATTTCGGTTAATTTGTTGCATGTGGGAGGATTGATTGTGCATTAAATGTCCTTCCAATAGATATTGTCAGCCTGAACCTGCGTCCTGCCTGTTTCTGGTGAGACTGTGATTTTTACATGAAGTGTGCATTTATGTGAAATTACTCCCATTAGATATCCTCGAGCCACATTTTTCTCAAAAAGGATAATATTGCGAATTTTAATGAGTTTTGTAAAATTCTGGTTACAAAATTACATGATGTTACATATACTTACACAGCAACCTCCATTTAACACCCCCATCTCCCATCGCCACCAAAAAAACAATGAGCACCCGGTAGCGGGGCTGATTTTATTTTACGGTTTACAAGACAATTATTTCCTGAGAGATTAAATAAAACAATTGCAGTACAACCGTTCGTTTTACTAATTACACATGGAACGTTTGAGATTTACTTCTGAAACCACAATCCTTTCATAAAAAGAGAACTGGTTGCAGAGCTTTTTCAGGGATCGCTCCAAAGATTTGGAACGCCTTACTTCCAGTGGTCCGGGGAATCTCTTCCTTTACCGCCTTCAAAACAGAGGTAAAGAAATTCTTAATGAACAAATTCACGTGCTAAGACTTGATCCTAAGCAGGCATCGAGTCACTGATATGAACCTTATATCTCTGGCTACCTCGTTTGGATTGAAAGAGAACAATATATGTTTGTTTATTTCCACAATACTGACCTAAGGCTCAATAACTGTATAGATTGTAATGTTTTGTTGCCCTCTGAGATCATCATGTGTAGTCCATTGGTCACCTATGTTATCTTATACTTTTTACCTCTTTGTGTAAGTAATGACAAATATCAAAAGCGTGTCTACTACCTCATTTCTTATGTCTTTATAACGATATACTGTAAAGCACTCTTATACCCTCGTGGGTCACGTTTGCGCTATATAAAACCTTATAAATAAATAAATAGCAAGATAGCCGCTCCGTGAATAGACCACGTAGTCTGTATGGCCTCGTCTATCGCATCCAGTTTTATTATCCGGTGTTTCTTAAGTAGGGACCTTTATCTAGGGTGAATAACTTCTCGATAAATGTGCCAATACAACAGAAATGCCATAATAAACCGTAGAGACATTATAATAACCACCCAGCCTCTACAGAAAACAGAATTAATACCCAGTCATTCTGGGAGGCAACACTGCCTGATGAATGCAGAAGGCACTGGGAGCAGTATTTATTTGGTCTGACATTCTCTTGCCATTCCTATTTCCTTTTACCTAGACAATTGTGTGGGAAGGGTGTGGGTATTACCGCATATCTTATAAGGCCACACTTAGTGCAGATTCCGGTTTGCATCCGAACCTGGAATACAGGCCGATGAACAAAAGAGTACTTGGGGGTATGTGCAGTGATGGGTGGAGTAGTGTGGCTTACTGGTTAGAGGCGGCAGACCCAGAAGCAGAGGACGGCCCGGGACCAGGGTTCAATTCCCGACGCGGCAGGGTGTTTGGGCCAATGTCAGCGGGCTCGATAAATCTCGCCTCGGTGTCACTCTAACCATGGGTTCCACTCAGCAACTCTGGGCAATAGCTTGCTTAATCTCCACAAACAGCCCCATCAATGCCGGGGATGCCTGGCTTCACCTTGGGGGTGCCCAACAGGGACCATCTCACAGGGAAAGCCAGGACGGGTTCCCCAGTGTTATACAGCGCCAGGAAACCTATCGGTAGCAGTGCGCTTTACAAGCTCAAATACACACATGGGTCTTAATCCCAATAATGTATTTAGGCAGCAGAGGCAAACTTCCAGGAATCCCACTGAATTCCAAGAGCAAAAACTAGACCGGTGAGCAGCAGCAAAGGCACCTCCATGAGCCTAAGCATCAAAAGCAGTAAGACCTACATCTGTGGCTTGAAGACTTCCTAACAGTTTTTTAATACTAAGATTGGAATAGTTAAAACCCGAGTGCTCATGTACGTATTCTTCAGATGCTGTGCTGTAAGATCTTTTATGAGCCTATCGCTGTCCACAAGATTCAAAACAAGTAGTTGGCATGTGTTTGCCTCATTCGTGAAGGCTGACACGTTTCACTACCTTGGGTGGATTAGCTGATTCATCAGGCCAAACGCTGTTTCCCTACACTAGTAGGGCCTGATAAATCATTGTCCGATCACACAGCAGTTGCTATTTTTTTGGGTTTGCCCACAACTGGTTTGAAACCTCAGAATGCTTTTGCACTGCAACAGATACTCCAATTTGTTGCAAAAATATACATTTAGTAGGATTCACATAATCCTGCCTCATTGATATTAATGAGGAAGTATTCTATTTGAAAATCCCAGCAAAAGGATTGGGAACACAGAAAAGTAGGTTTTAGAGGGACAGCGTACCTCCATCCCTGTATTGACATTCACAGAAGTACAATTTATTTATTGGAGGTCCCTGTACCTTTAATAAGATTATTCTCACATCTGGATGGTGGAATTGTCCTGCTGCATGGTATCTCAGATGCCTCATAAGATCCCCCTTATAGGCAACGTACATGCTGCAGCATGTATCATTCCGAGCTTGAAGAAATATGATCACATCACCCTCTTCCTGGCAGAACATTACTGGCTCCCTTTTCTGCCCCGTACCATCTCCAAAGTAGCTTCATCATTTGTAAATGACACAGCTTGTTTTGAAAATGGTGCACAGCAGAAAAGCATCCCATCCTAATTGGTTTACAATCTCACCATCTCTGGTGAATCTTGGTACACCTGCAACCAGATGCTTGACTGGAAACAAGAAAAAAACAAGGCAACAACTTTTTCATATATGCACCCAGGGTTTGGAACAACATCCAAGTATCCATCAGGAGCGCCTCAGCCCTTCTACTACTGAGGAAAGAGTTGAATTCGCACCGCTTTAAAGAATACTTGCAGTAATAGTCCACTAAGAAGCTAGCTCTCAAATCACTTGTTGACTGTATCCTGGTCTTTGACCCTATACAGCAGTCTGCTGCCTTTTGCTGGGTTCCACTGCTCTTGTCTGACTGCCAGACATGCTACCATCATCAAGTCTCCAAAAGGTGAGGTGGTTAAGAGGGTACTTTCATCCGTATCCTATCTGAGTGTATGACTATTCAAAGGTACTGGTCAGCGGTAGCGGGGTATGGAAAGAGTAATGGGGCAAATAATTTACTGTAACATTAAATTAAGTCTCCTGAAAATCTGGGGCCGGCAGATTTGACTTCTAAAGAACGTATATGGGTGGTCCTGGGGCTAATGATTGCAAGAAGAACTATAGCTAGGAAGTGGAAGGCTCAAGACCCACCAACTTTAGATGAATGACGGAAAGATATGGACTGATGTATGGTGACAGAGAAGACCATATATATATCTAGAGGTTGCCCCGCTAAGTAGACACAGGTCTGGGACAAATGGAATGAATAAAGAGGAAAGTTGTGTGATCCTCCACCAGCTGAGAGGCACGATAGATCGGCTGTCGGTGAACTGAGATTGTAATGTAATTTTTGATCATGTGTTTCCAGAGTTGCCGCTCACAAAGTATTGCCTCAGCACTGCGTCTGCTCATTAATGTAAGTTGTCTGGATTGTCCAAACTTGTTCTCAATAAAAAGATTTATAAACAAATAAGTCTCCAAAAGGTGGGCATAGTTTCTCATAATATTTCCGTCAACTAATGTAGATAATGCCATGTTTTTCACACCAATGTGGCCTGCCGTCATAGCTAGGAGATTCTGAGAAAAACATTTCTGGCAGAGTTGCAGTTCCTGCTGTTCAGGATATTTGCTTTACTGTGCGATCGAGTTCTAGTCAAAACCCTACCACTCTGGAGACAAGGTACACTCTTTTAAGTAAAGCCAAAACAAAACAGAGCTCCCACAAAGAAAAGAACTTGGAAATCGGGTACATCTTGCATTTAGGGTACAGCTGGAATCCTCATTATCATCCGTATCATTGCATTTGCAACATGATTCACAGTCACATGGACTCCAAGCCTAGGCAGAGGGATCCCACCACACAGTTTAGAAAAGGCCTGCTTTTAGTGCCTTTCTTCTAGACAGTAGGTTAAGGCAAAGATCATCAGGCAGATTATTCCCCTAGTCGCCACTCTATGGGGAAAGCTCTTCCCACCTGCTCCAGGTGCATTGATTCTCTGCTGCATTATGTCTTTAGACCATTTCTCGCATGCTGGTTGGTCGATCTGCAATCTGTTTTTAAGGCAGCCCCAGCTGATCCAGAAATCACTTCGAGATGCTTCACTAGGAAGTGGGATCTAGGTAAAATACTGATTTGATTGCCCAGCGCCCTCTGTTATTTTGGTTGTCAATTTGGTTGAAGTAGGATTTATCTCTCAGCAGGCTTATCAATCGAGATTGTATGGCTTTGAACGGTATACTGAGCACTCCATGGTTAGCTTACATTAGGCATACTTTTATTTTACTGGGCCCGCTTGAGTTGTTTACTGACCCAGAAGGCTTAGTTAGTTGGGATAGTCCATTTTTTATGCAGGCATCTCATGAAAGAGCTTCTGTGGAACGGGAGGCGGTATCTCTCAATAAACGCCCTATGCGTCATTTTATTATGGTTAAAACTGTATTTGTAATGGAGCCCTATTTGTCGCTCGAGGTGTCTAATTATCCTCAAATGCTTTCGACATACTTCAGCTTTAACTTGTTTTATCAACTTCTACTACCTAAGGGGTCCTGATGCAAAGGCTCCGATCTTCTGCCTTGCAACTGTGATGATGTTTCTCTTCCTAACTGTCTCCACATTGTCATAATATACCCTAGATTCAATTATCTGCATTTTAAATGTATCCACCCACTCCTCCTGCCTGTGAATTTTAAACAAATTAGGCGGGCCTTTCTCTGTATACAAATGTTAAAATCAACTACCATCTGTTTTTATCTGACTCGTTTTTTATCTGAGATTATTAAAGGGCGGTGATTGTTAGTATCTGTTCTCCTTTTTTAAATTTGTGGGGTTTTTTTCTCTTTCTCTTTTTATCTGGTTTTAATGCTGTGATCTTTTTAGACTGTCTTTTGATGCTTCGCTGCCTTCTTAATGTTTTTGCATTTATTATTTGCAAATGGAGATAGGGCAGTACTAAGGACTTCTATGATATGTATTTTATGTATTTTACATGTACACTTTTGAGATTTTCAAGAAAAATCAAATAAAGTTTGTATTACTTACTTACACTTTAAATGCTAGTGTGAGCGATTTAAATTGGATCTTCTTATTCACTGGAAGCCTGAATATTTCCCTCTTCTTAGGGGTGATGTGATTTCTGGAATAGATATGAATTACTAAGCTAACCTCATGATACAGCAGGGCCTGATGTTTCTGAATGTTTGCTTTTGATGGTCATACATAGTGTGTGTTCAAGTAGTCTAAGGTACAGTCCACTAGGGTCCTCACAAAGGCAGTTCTAGGTTTCTCTTCTTTAAGGGGTTTACTAGGTTTAAGCGATTTGAACTAAAATGTAGGTAATGGATTTGGACAATGCATATGGAAAAGTATTACCCTTCAAGAGGTACTATAATCATGGCGGTAATCAAGGTCATCCAACCCCGTATGCTAATAGAACATCCTGAGGAATAGTGGAGAAATTGCATTGAGTCTTTTAAGTGCAGTAAGATGTGTTATAAAAAAATTCTTACATGAGGTAGACCACATTGAGGAGCAAAGGATGGACTGATGCTATGTTTTATGATAAACCACCTCATTTTTGTACAGCTCAACGCCATACAGCGTGATTCTTCATCAATAGAGATTTTTAAAAAGGTCTATGAAGAAACAGGAGCAATCCAACAATTCACCAACACTACATAGAGGCCTCTATTTTACCATTTATAACTGTTTACAACTGGTTCCGGAGTACTGCCTACAGAGGGCAGTATTTCAAATGCACCACTAGCGCTCCCTGTTACTCATTGTTCTCCAGGTGTTCTCCACCACCATGTACCGTAGGTTAGATGTGTCGTAATTCGTCTGCGTAGAAAAGTGTAAAACCACACTGTGAAACCATATTCTGTGATATGAAGTTGGCAGTGTTTTCTATCATATCTATTTACAAAGGGGTCTGGTGCCTTCTGTGGTGCAGCAGTAAATTTAGGGTGTGGATCTGAGCGCAGAACTTACAGAGAGCATAACTAGTTTTCACTTTCTCTTTTTCTGCTCTCAAACTGCATGTGAGTAGTAAAAGGCCGCGTGGCACGTGAGCGGCCCTTTGCTATTGTAAACTTGATGTTGCTTACGCCAAGTGAACATTCATTTAACCACATCGGTGCGGTACGATTAACCGCCGGGTGCTGACCCCTAATGGAAACGGGCGTGGTCATGACGGAATGGTTCCGTCATGAGCACAGCTCAACCGATGCTCATGATGGAACCGTTCCGTCATGAGCATCGAAGGGGTTAAAAAGGTAGCATCTTCGAGAAAAATTCCCTTTAGAAAGAGAGCCTGGGGGATCTCTAAAGGGGCAGACATTGGAACAACCATATCTAAACTAGTAGATCGATCAATAAGTAAAGCAAATAATTCAAAAGGAACAACAACCAGATTCTTCAAGTTATCAGGTTAGCCTACAGATAAAGCATTGTCAAACTCAATAGGTCTCTCCTTAGCAGGTTGGTATGATGGTCATTTGTTTTTGGAATTTTTATTGCATGCATATGCCCCAAACTCTCTCCCAGGCAATATAAAGTATGTCAAGCCTCATCCCAGTAGAATAAGGTGAAGTCTGGAGGACTGATCTGCAATGGATGTTCCATTTCAAAGCTGACTGGTCATGGAATTACCACCAGTCTAGCTGTGGCGTGAATGCATGATACGATTCTTTGGAGCCTCCCTGCTCCAGGAACTTGCACTGAACTGTGCACCACAGAACAGATTATCATCAGCATGCACCACTTAGTGAGGAACTGTTCTTATTTAACAATTGGGTTGACAAATATTACCTTGCTCGTTATTCAACAGCCTGCTACCCGTCTTTACATTACCCCCACACATATACTCATGTAGGATTGGCAAAACATTTCTGTGTGTGTAGAATTTTATACCAGGTCACAGTTAGGCTAACAAATAAAAAAAATCAGCGTTGAACCCTAGTTAAAACCAGCAGCAGCCAAGTACCACTTAGTAAGAACAAACCTATAATATGTAGATCACAAATCACCCTGTTCACCCATAACAGTCCTTCTAGGCCTGACAGAGAATCCATCTTGCTGGAACTGTAATGACCCTACTGGAGATCTCCCCACCTCCTTGTTCACTGTAGTGGGGTTTCTCCATTCTGGGACTCTCCGTCTGCGGTGTTCAACTAGAACAGAACTTCCTAACCCTCACCAAAGGTTTCTTTGACCCAAATATCAGATCCCATAAAGATAGCCTATTAACTGACATCCTCCTTACTGCTGCCTGTAAAACAATTTTAGCTGATTGGAAGAACCCAGCGGCCACCTCCTTTCGCCCTTGCTTAAACTGGGTCTCCTTCCTGAGACGCACAGATAACACCTCCCTGCAAAACTCCCCATGGATAGCTCGCAACACCTCTATTTGGGATTCCCTCAACAGTTATTTTGCTAACACTAAACCACTGTGAAGTCCCAACAGGGGAACCACGCCCAAAACTCCTTGACACTTACCATCTCGAATTTATAATCTCTTTGTATGCACAAACAGCAGACTCAGCAGCAATTGAATTCACTGTCTCCCAAAGCTTGGTGGTTGACCCCTGGCTTGCTGAGAACATACACACAAAACACATCTCCACCTATGTACTCTACAGCCTGTTTAGGTCCCCCTCCTCTACACACGTCACTTGAGCTCTTTTTTATTTTGTTTCCCCATTAAATCAGTTTGATCTCATCCTGTTATTCACATGTTTTTGTACATTTACCATATGTTATTCCACCCTCATGTGTTACATAGGCTTTGTCTACGTATTGGACCATCCGGTCCCAGTTATCCATCCAGGGCTCTACATATCAGACCTGGGCTCCTCAAAATGTGACCCATGTATTATATTACTGTTTCTTTCTCCCGGTTTGTTTTTTTGAAAAATGCATAATAAAATATTCCTGAAATAAAAAAAAAATGAGGAATTACCAGGAGATCGAGTTGCATGGTTAATCTTGTGGGGGAAAACACAAGAGATCTTAAAAGTTACTCCATATCGCGTAATCCTGATGCAACGAAAACTTGCAAATCCATTTAAATTAATAGGCCACTCATAACAAGGGCTTTACTGTTTACAGTCAAGCCCAGAATCATATCAAAAATTAAACGAGGCCTTAGGTACCTAAACAAACGTTAAACCAAGCAGGAGTACTAAATGATCCAGGGCATGAGGAATGTTATAATGTATGTACCTGCTTACATTCCTTCACTTGTGTGTAAGATTTTGGAGAACTGGATATTGCAGGAGTTGGACTGCAAAATACATAATTTATGGAGGAAACCAAAACCAACCCATGGGAAGAATAGAGGCACCTATAATGCAACAAATAAATAAGATATATGACAGGGTTGTCTTTCCATTATCAAACTATGTCAACCGTTTTACACTAAGGTAGAATGTAAGCACCCAGTTTCATCGTGTTAATCACATGATTTCGAACAGACCACATGCCTACCTTGGAATAAGGACCGCTGAGATATGGGTCCGCGCACAGACCACATGAGATGCCTCAAGTGACCGCTATGTAACTGACTTGCATTATTACTTTGACAGGACAATCAGAGACTAGACCAATACCTACTCTACCTTGAAAAAGACCCAGTATTGTGAGACTTAAGGTGGCGAAACACGTGTTGGCTGTTCCTATCAGAAATGTGACTAGCAACAAACGCTCCATCAAAACAATTCTGATGCATAACATTTAATGTACTATTATATCAATGATGCTCTGTCGAGAGACTTTTGTTGCAAAAATTCAGTTGATTATTACCATGAAAACGGGTGCAACGTTCAACCTCATAAGCATCAAGAGATTCGGATGGGATAGAGGGTTTGACACGTGCCACACTGAACAGACTAGGCACAAGTGAATGACCCTTTTTGAAGCAATTTAGCTAACACTGGTGGAATCAAAGGAATGGGGGACCTATGTTGTTCTTGCATTCATTTTTACACTAAGGCCACATGCTTGGTATTAATAACTAATGTGCAACGTTTTGTTAAGAAACTTAACAAATGCAGATCAATACAGTGGTTACTTTGTCCAAGCGCCACATGTTGTGAGTTGTAGCTGTTTAAAAAGTAACTCCTTTTTGTGTAGTATTGTAATAGTATTACCTTTTACAAATGGTAAGATCATAGGATTTCCCCCATGGCTCGTTTTAAAAAGTTTCCAGGTGTTGGAACAGCTGCATATTGGAGACCCCATGGTTGGTCGTAGGCTTGTGTGGCGGAACTGCATGGGTGGTTGTTGAGGTATGGATTGGAAGGGTTGCCTGACTAAGTGGCGTAGGAAGGGGAGTGCTGTGGGTGCGGGCAGCCCCGGGTGTCATCACTGAGGGGGTGACAAAATGGCCTCACAGAGGGGGGGGGGGGTTAAAAATGGCAAAAATATGTGTGTTAAACACATATTTTTGCCACTTTGTCAAACCGGGGGTGGCAAGAAATTTTCCGCACCGGGTACCACAAGGCCTTGCTACGCTACTGCCCTCACTATGCACATATTGCTGTGGGGCGTACACGAAGCATGCACGTGTTTTAAGCAGATGTGAGGGGGGGGGGGTGGCGATTGGTTGGCAGTTTAGACGCCCTTAGCTGTAACATAACAAGAAACTATATCTATGCTCAATGCCTTTATTTAGCTCGAAATGCACTGGCACTTAAAATGCAATGCACTTCTCGACCACCGTGCAGATTTTTAGCGCACCCTTCCCACATTATTAACGAACCCTAAGCTTTGCTCAGGACACGGATGCTTTCCCACACTACTGTGCACTTGCAAAGTGTTTTTCTGGAGCATGATGTCACCGCCCTGAAGCGCTCGGTGTGTTTTTTTTCAGTCAATGTATTTTATCAACAGCGCATCTCTGGCAGTTTTTTTTTTATCACAGTCTAATTACTACATGTACTGACTTCCCTCCTGTGCTACCCTTGAACTGCAAGATGTTTTTCTTGCCAAACAAGCATGTCTATAAGTAGTCTAAACAAGTTCACAGAGCGTTATGTAAGATAGTTGGCATTTTCTGAAGGGGGTACAATTAGAGCGATAAGATTATGGCAGAGATCCGAGAACAGATTAAGGACAGAACCGCACAAAAAAACGATGGGTCATTAAAAGTGCAGGCCCATGAGAGCAATGCAATGTGTTAGAAGCGCCGTGAAAGAATTGCGCCAGCATTTGCTGCAACTCTTTTATGAGAAAGTTCCTCATAAACATGACTTTTTTTCACTTCGAATTACTATTACATCTTAATTTTTGTTTTAACATCTTTTTTTTGGTCTCAAGTAGCATGCTCTTTTTTTCGCTTCTTGTCTCGCACCTTTTAATTATTATTTAGCTTTTTTTTTCATTTCGCTGCATCTCACACCTTTTTTTTTAACCATTTCCGCCATCTTTTTGATTTTGACTTTCACCCTTTTTCTTCCTTCAAGGGGGAATTTTATGCATCCTTTATGCCCCCCCTCCTGCCTTTACATGGTTTTCTATTCCTTTCCTTTACCTTTATATTTCACATATTAAGGTCTGTTTTTTCAAAATAATAAATATTTAAATTAGACATTTTTTGTGGAATTTCAAAGTGAAAGTTTCACAGTCTTGAAAGGGGTAAACTTGTACGACTGCAGACACGACTTGTTTTGTAGCTAGAGAAGCAGAACAAATTCAAGACAAAAAAGCTCTACATTAAACAACTGCATCACCCTTTTATCCCAAACACAGCCAACAAGTGTAATACCAACAATCTATTTTTTAGTGAAAAAAATCAGAAGAGCCAACATTGCATTGACAGCATCAAGTCTACTTCTCCTCTTAAAACTACACTTTCATGTAGTATCCAAAATGGTCATCCTTCAAAGCTCTATCACATGCAGAACTTGACAACAAACTGAACTTCCTCAAAGCCACCTCGTCTGAAGATAAGACATTATCCTTTTCCTTCATCGGAGCTCTCTCCAAAGAAGTTGTCTCCCCACTACCCACCACTGTCAACAGTTTGTTCACACAAGGCATCTTGCCAGAAGCCTTCAAGGCAGGCCAGAGTCTCCCTCTCTCAAAAACATGTACAAAAGACCTTAATGACCTCTGCCATTACCAGGCCATTACTCATGTATCTTTCATCAGCAACATCATAAAAAATGCTGCTGACTAGTAGTCTGTCTTCAGATCATGATGCCTCATGGAGACAGCTACCTAATATGTTGCAGACAATGCCCTCATATCTACAGAAGAAGATTACCGCTGCTCATATTATTGCTGCCCTTGATACTGTCGACCGTTCCACCCTCATCCACCCCCTGCATGCTCCGCGAGACGGAGACAAGGGGTCGAGGCGGAGCACCATCCTTGGAGTAAGTGTGACTATAGGAGGTCTCCTCCTCTAACTCACCTGTTTAAGAATGGCTTATTTGAAAACTCAATTTTCTGTAGCAAATTACTAATTGAACCCTTAATTCTGTGAACAATTGGTTTCAGAGAACCAACACTGAGGGTTCTGAGGGGATTCATAATGTTCAGAGTTCTGGGATCTGAAAGGTCCAGATAAAGGCTGTGATTACCTGAAATTGTAGGCATTTAGAAAGCAGCTGAAACATGTTGACAATCTGGCAGTAAGGAGGGGTGTAGGAACTCCTAACACTTTCCTGTCACCACCATTCTTTATTGTTTTTAATCCTAGTCAGTGGATCTAGGAATAAATTTACTTCTAAGAGACACCACTGAACTAGTTTTGAATGAAATTTAATTTCATTTAATTTCTAAACTAGTTTTAATCCTCACTGCACTTTTTTTCTTGCGGTGATCCCAGGATCCATCACGTATATTATTATTTATATGCGTTTGTATTGTCTTCCCCTCCCTTTTGCTCCACACCAGGCGTTGGTCGGCGCAGGGGTGTATTAAAGTAAGCCCCATGATGAAGCATGTCACAATTATCTGAGTGAGGGCAGTATTTTTTCACAGAGCACGTGCCACCTCTATTCCAGAGACCCATACTCACTGCTCGCCCTTGTGAGCTCATCATTCACTAGGAATGCCCTTCGGTGGTTCTCATCCTACATATCCAACTGGCACCGGTTTGTTTCAGAAAATCCAACCACTTATGGGGTCTCCCAGTGAACTATACTGTTCTCTGTCGTCTTCAACCTCTATATGGAGCCCCTGATGGCTCTACTCACTGATAACAGTATTCAAACTCACACGTATAGCAACGATACACACAAATCTACTTTAAAGCCTTCTCCGTTTCAGACATCCACTACTTCAAACACTGCCCGCACCTCGCAGAGACCTGAAGCTCAGTCCCTCCAAAGCAAAATTCCTGTTATTTGCCAACATTTAAATGTGAGAACAGCAAGCAAAAACTAGTTTAAAACTGGCTCCATGACATGAGCTTTGATAGCTTCAAAACCTAACTTTCATTCAGTGCCAAGTTACTAGCATTCACCCTGAACACCACCTCACCTTGAAGAAACATATTGCTAAGAAACCAACCGTGGCCTGGTACCAGCTCTCTCTACTAAAGAGACTAAAAACACTCCTCCCAGAAAACAACTGCAGAACTTCTGTTCAAGCCCTTGCATTCTTGCACATGGATGTACCAAAGTCCTGCTCCATTGCTTCCCACACTCCACTGTCCCCCTTAAGAGCACCCTATATTACGCAGCATGTCTACTCTGAATAAAATATGATCCTATCACCCCCATCTGATGACCTTCAGTGCTTCTCTTTTCTAGCACATGCCATCTTCAAAACTAGCTGCACTGTGTACAAACTCATCACAAACAGCACCCCAGCTCACCATCTCCAGGGGCTCTCGGCACACCCGTAGCCAGTACCTGTTCGGACTGGATGCAAAGAAATGCAAAAAAAGAAAAAAACAATGCAGCATACTTTTTCAGTCTATGCACCCAGGATCTGAAACGCCATCCTTATATCCATCAGGAGCTATCCAAACATTCTGCAATTATGAAAGAGTACAAGACACATGTATTTAAAGAACACTACATCACGATGTAGTAACAGAACGCTTATGCTTTCAGAACGGAGATACATCTTCAATCACACATTGGTTGTAACTTTACCTTTGTATGCCTTGTGGGTTAGATTTGCGCTATACAAGTAAACATACAGACATATGTAGAGCATTGGGCTGCAACCAGGGCCGGACTGGCCGTAGCGGGCACCGGGCAATCCCCCGGTGAAACCCACTGTTGGGGGTTTGGTTTGGGGCCCCTGGGGGCCGTTTTTGTTACAGGGCCGATTTTGAAGCATAGCTTTGCCAGGGCCGGTTTTGGTTCCCAGTCCAGCCCTGGCTGCAACCGTATTCAAAACACCCTGATTTTGGGTTCCCTGATTTTGGGTTTCCAGTGGTATGTCAAGAAAGTTGTTTGTCAGGTACACAAATCAGATAGGTTGTAGAACCATATTAGTCAGTGTATGGGCTGATCAGGTTGACCAAAATGTAATAGAATTCAGGAGTTCCATTTAGGCACTCTGATGGGTGCTAGAGGGCAAACAGGAGCCACTGGGCCCCCAACTGTGGTGATTGAGTTCATTTGTGACTGGTGTGCTGGGGCCCATCCTTCTATGACTCTCCAAACTGGGCCACCTGCAATCCTTTCTGTCCTTGACTCTCAAGGTAGTGAAGGTGAACAGCCACGTTTTCTCATGGAGGTAGCTTGGAGGGCACAAGGTTCATCACAGTGTTTGTCCTTTTAGGGGAAAAATAATGCTTTACTTTCAAAGCAGTTCTTGGCATTACACAATTCAATCTATTACACAGGGTAGAGATTCTGGTCACAACTCTCTTGTTGCATATCACCCCTCATCTACTTGTGCACTATTTCCCACCTGGGTGACCCTAGCTGAAACGGCCCCACAAACAATTTATGGCAGAAGTATGTGTATGTCGAGTTTGATGGATGGAATATTCAATCAAAACTTTGGAGATATTCCGTCCACCATAATACCAGTGCAAAGGACTATAATGAGCTTGTAATTCGGTGCATGGGACATCCACGTTTGTGTTGGAGTATCCCATCCACTGAACCATAAATGTGGCCCTCAGTCTGTTAGTCCTTCATGCTCTCTCGGTGGGCTGAGGCCATCGCAGGGGAGGTCTGCTGTGACTAGGTGCAGCCCTGAGGAAGCTGCTCAGAAGGCTGGATATGTCCACCTGTAGTAGATCTGCATTCCTGGATCCAACATACAGGTGATAGTTCAGTAGCTGCTGCTCCATCCTGGCTAATGTCTCTGAGACAGACGCAGCCCTGAATGATCCAATGCGAATGCCAAGGCAGCTGCAGCTCCAACCAGTCTGATAAGAAGACCAAGGCAATTGTAGCCCTTGCCGGACTGATGCAAACACCAAGGCAGTTGACTGGGCCAATGTGGGGAAGCACACAGACATTTAACTATTCTTACCAGAACCATATAGACCAGGAGAACCTCTTCAACACAGGTCCCTCCTGGCTTTGCTCTCAGGAGCCAGTTTTTTCAGGGTGTTCCTGTGATGAGGAACAACCTGGGCTTCTCCTGGTGGACAGCATCTCCTCCTGCAGAGCCTCACAGGCTCCTTCCATATCTCAGCAGGCAGACAGAAGGGTTTCTAGGCATTGAGCAGACCTTCACCGCGTCCAGCACACGCCAGTCCTTCGAGTACTCTGCAGATACTGCCTTCCTTAGTCATAAGGAATTTGGAAATGGAACAAATCGGAGTGGTTTGGGTCCCACTTATGTACACATTTATTAGACGCAAGCTGTGGACCCAATTTGCCAAACCAAGCTTTCAAGTGTCCTAATCAGGCTGCCTTTGTGTACAATGATGCTTCTCACATCAGGTAGCACTGAGGCAGTCTCCAAATTGGAGCACCAACAAAATGGGTACCATGGAGTGTGTGGTTTCTGCATCTGACTGTCATCAGCATCTCTGAAGCAGTATCATGGATAAGCAAAAAGGCAGGCCTGGCTCTGAAGCATCCTTACCTTAACCAACAGAAACTGAAATCCTACCCTTCACCCCTAACATCCACCAAATGTCAGTGCTTGGGAAGAAATATAGCAGCCTCTTGCTAACACAGATGTCATAACATTTCTAAAGGTAGCCCTGTCTCCATTCACATCCCCCTCCCCCCAGCCACAAGCTGCCTTCATTCTCTATCTTGGGCCATGCTAAGGTGGGGCTTCCAAAATGAATCTCACTGGCTTCAGTACCCAGACTCATACATTCCAAGTCTGACTACTGAACATGTTCCTCATGCACACTACACAGATTCAGCATGTCTACTAGATACTCGCCTAAGGGGCAGAGAATTCACATATCAGCAGAACTTTTCATGAGAGGGCCAGAAGGTTAATTTCTTACTGATTCAGATAAAAAAATCCATTCACACATTCAATCTCAAAACATGTTATGATGATGCCCCCACTGTTTTATATGCTGCTACACAGGGACGACAGTTTGCTGTTGAGGGTGAGGGCATGCTTGGTGCGCCCCTCCAGGTCACAGGACCGCCTTTGAAACTCACTTATTAAGAGACAGGTACAGGCTTCTGCACACACACTACATTAGCAAGACGATAGGATCAAAATAAGAGTCAGGGTACCAGATACACATGCAGTGAGACACTCAGGACAAGAGAACACGCCTCTATATCATGCATGGGACATTCCCACCACAAATATTCTCCGTTCCAGAATTATGCTCCTTTAAGTTCAGTTTGTGCCAAGGGTGGAAAATAAACATTATTAGAACATTGGAATGTTGGGAGCTCCATTGCAGACAATGGAGTGTTCCCTGCTTCTATGGGCAGGTAAGGGCCCGCAGAGCAACATTCCAATGTTCTACAAGGGCTTCTCGAAGTTCGAGGGGATTTATATCCCCTCGAGCTTCGAGAACCCTTTGTTTAATTTGTTAGAACATTCTCTCCTCTAGTGGCAGAATGTTCTAATAGCCTTACAGCCCTTCGTAGCAGGGCTATACGGCTATTACAGTCCCGCTGCTTCGGCTCGGGCCTTTAACGATTCAGCGGGCCTTTAATAGCCGGTATAGCCCGCTACGGCGGCTATAAGGCTATATTAGAAGATTGGAATGTTGGGAGCTCCATTGAAAACAATGGAGTGCTCCAGGCTTACAATGGCTGGTATAAGCCTGGAGCTCCAACATTCCAATGTTTATTTGTTCACAGCTCTGGCTGTGAACAAAGGCTTCAGAGAGCCTGAGGGGATTCCAATCCCCTCACGCTCCCATAAGGCTTTGTTTTTTTGTTAGAACATTCTGCCCTCTAGTGGCAGAATGTTTTAATAGCCTTATAGCCCTTCGTAGCTGGGCTATACCGGCTATTAAAGTCCCTCTCCCTTGTTAAACGCTGGAGAGCGGTACAAAAGGGGGTGGTAATGGACAGAGCATCTGAACCCGAACTGCCAAGCCATGCCTTCCCTGGACCGGAAACAAGCTTCCGAGGACCGGTTTGTGGCATTTCAGCCGTCTTCAGCCCGGCTTGCTTGAATCCAGTGGCAAAGTGAGCAACGGGACTCACGTCTGAGCATACCCTGCCACACTTATGGCGGCCAAAAGGGGGTGGTAATGGACGGAGCATCTGAACCAATCAAACACTCACACCCAGTCAAAAGATCTGGGTTTAATCCATCACCGTTCTTTAGCCCACTCTGCCACCCCAGTTCAGACATGGCTATATGCAAATCAGTCTGACCCTGTGCCTCATGGGAACAGTCCAGCCCGAACTACCAAGCCATGCCTTCCCTGGACCGGAAACGCTGGAGATGGCCTTTAATAGCCGGTATAGCCCTCTACGGCGGGCTATAAGGCTATAATAAATACTTTCAATCGAGAGTATTACCCTCTTTTGAACCCTGAGCAGAATGCAATAACAGCTCAACATTTCTGCCTATGTAACCAACTCTTTGCCAATGCACTAATATGGCACATGAACTAATAATCACGCTACAAACTCAGAAGCCAGACAAGCACATTTTTTAGAACGAGGGTCTCTGCAGTTATGCAGACATGCATACTTTAGGACGGATCTCGTTTAAAACGTGAAACCATAATAAGAAAGCACAGACCTGGCACTGCTGCTGAACATAGGAACGATATAAAAGATTATGTGTTCTCATCAACGGCTAAAATCAGCTTGTCATACAGGCACCCAAACATCAAACCTGATCCTCCCAAGCCTGCTCGGCTGACAGCCGTGGGTAGATCACACATCCCCTTGCAGTTCCAACACTGAGCTCAAAGCACAGGGGTTACTCTACCTGTTTGCAAGCAAACATGCGGAAGAGGCTAATAGCTTTCACACAAGTCTCAACTGCAGGATGATATGATCGGGGAAAACGTATTTGTTTTCATAGTTCGGATTTCTCTATTTGAATATCCCATAAATTCCCCTCTGTGCCTGCCAAGACACAATGTTCTCTCTCCTGTGTCTGGGAAACAGCTTAAAAAATGCAATTTACCATTCAGTTCAAGGGTGCTTTGAGAAAGGGCTGGTAAAGTATCCTTTTAGCATTTTCCCCAACAATGTAAACAGCTTAAAACATCATAGCACTAATGGATAAAACATTTGCTTTCACTGAACCAAACCACTAACTACAGTTAATTACTCAGTGCTCTTTGCATGTTGCTGTTAGCCATCCTCTGAGGCATGAGCTCCCACACTAACTACCCCAGCGGAGACCCTTGAAACCAATTAAATCAGAGCAGGACCTAACGCCGTGTTGTGGAGAACAGAGTTTAGCAAATGAAAAAGAGATGCAACTATACGAGAATATGCATCTGAGGCTATGATATGGAAGTCGGTATTCTGAGATACAATGGGATCTTGGGGGGGCAGCCGACCAGCGGGAGGCTTGCCCCCAGGGGAATTTTTGGGGCCGGTAGGAGGGGAAGGGGACACGGGACGGACAGGAAGGGCTCCCTGTGCTGTTTGGGCTGGGGGAGGGCAGTTGGGCTTCTCTTGGGCTTTTTTTGGGCTGGGGGTGATTATAGGCAGACATCGCGTGACACTGTCCACCATTTTGTGGTACAGTGACACAGCAGCCGGCAGTAGTCAGTTAGGGCACGTGTTTTTGCCCGCCCGCCCGCTCTCGTAGGGGGAAGTCCGGGGGGGGGGGGGGGGGGTCCGGGAAATTGTAGTTGGTTCAAGGATGTTTTCTTGGATGAAGGTGCCCAGGCGGTTGAGGGTAGTGGGGGACTGTTGTGTTGTCGCTGGATCAGGTGCTGGTATTCTGCTCTCGTCATGGGCGCTTCTCCTAGTTAAAAAGGGGGTAGTTGGGGGTATTGGAAGAGGCCTGGGTTGGCTTTTGGTAGGCGGTGGGGGACAATGAGGTCTTTTGCAGTTGTAGGCAGGTGGGGTATGTTGCGGACGGGATGTTATATGATGTTGTATGAGTTGCAATGTTGGGGATCCATTTAGGGGTGGTGGGGGGGGGGGTTGTCAGGCATTCACGTATTTATTGAGAAATAGTTTTGTGCGGCGCAGGCCAAGGTGGGATTAGGCAGGGTGCACCTGATTCCAATAAAGCAGCCTTTATCACACCATTCCTGTGTCCGTGGTCAGTGCTCCCCCCTCCTACTGGTGGGCCCCAAAACGCATCTAAGTACCAAGAGCACAACCCAAGTTTTGAACATCTAATGCATACAGTATGCAACTGCAAGAAGAAACTGCAAATTTAGGGGGGAAAAAGATGTGTGTTGTAGCACAAGGAACAATGTGTTATTCTAATTTCTTGTGTCTCAACCACGAGATACCACAAACAAGGTCTCGTGATATGCCAGATTATTCTGGTCAAAATTGTCGCAGCATGCTTTTTGTAGCAGGATGGTCGCACAACCTGTTTGTGGACCATAGGGATAACCAATGTTAATTTCACAGACAAGATATTGCTAGAGAAAATGTGTCATTGCTTTCAGTCTGAGAAAACACTGCTGACATTGAGACAGGGTTATCCAATGTTATCCTAATTTTAAAATGAAGACAGTGCTATCCCATGTGATCCTAAGACATGATTTTCAAAGGAGGTGCACACTGGTTAGGTCTGGGTGGGAACATTCTACCAACACTCTGAGTCCAGCCTGATTTAGCATTATCGAATGGTCATAATCAATGACACAATCTGTCCATCAAATTGCAGGTCTTTTTGCATACTCCGAAATACCGACCATCCTTTTCAACCTATTTCTTAAGCCATATGGGGACCAAGGAATTACCTGATCACTTCATACCACCAATATATATATGACACCCAACTATGGGGCCCATTGTGATGGCGGGCGGACTTTCGTCCGCCCGCTACCCTAGCGGTGCTGGGACTGGCCGCCAGGGGTGTGGCGGTCCCGCACCGTCTATTAGGATGCCACCGCGGCGGTGGCATCATCCATTCCCAGCATTGTGGCGGACGGTGCTCAAAGCACCGCCGCCACAATGCAGGGAATGCACTGTGTGCATTGTCATGCACAAGGTGACAGGCACCGCGAGGTGCCTGCCACCATGTCCATGACAATGCAGGGGGTACCATAGGTACCCCCCATGTGCACCCCTCAATACCCTGGGGGCCCGCAACGGGCCCTCGTAAGAGAATTCCGCATGCCTTTCCGTGGCGGTGTTGCCGCCACGGAAAGGCATTTTCCCGCTCCCATGCTAATATGGATGGTGGTGTATAGCAGACACCGCCACCATATTAAACCCTTTTCTGCTCGGTCGACCTATCGACCGGGCGGAAAAGCAGCAGACGGTATTCCCGTCCACCGCTGTACCCCCCGCCATAGTAATATGGCAGGGGGGAAATGGGTGGCAGGCGGGGAAGGATGTAATGCAGATTGCCATGCGGGCGTTGGCGATCCGCCCTACATCCTAATAGACCCCTATATCTCTGACTCCATCACAGAGCTCTCAGGCCCACCCAAGGACAGTGCCAGAGTGCGCCCCTTGGAGCAAGGGGGCCCGCAACACGGGGACTATCATTGCGTCACTAGAGTTGGGCTAAAAATAAAGACTGCAGGGGATACTTCAAACCTGCTAGGACACTGATATATTTTAGCCTGCATGTGAGTGCCCTGTAAGTCCGTTGAGGGGTTTTCATCAAGATCAATTAACCCTTCTATGTATAATTCTGGCCAATGGCAACTACTTCCTTAGTATTGTCAGTGGTGAAATACAAGTGTAAAAAATACTGAACCGGGTAAATTACTTGGGTGGTATAATTTTTCACCATCCTATAGGTGTGCCATAAGGTAAAGAGGTGGGCATTGAGAAGAAGCGAGATGAGCCACAAGCAGAGGCATACGGATTTCAGAAATGAAAATGGTGTTTATTGCTAATTTTAAAATGGTAGATACATCAGCATAGGTACGCTTTGGCAGAAACTTAAAAAAAAGGATGTGGAAAAAGAGGGAGGTCTGCTAACATAGACTTGAAAACTACAGGAAAGGTTACTTCAGTGAAAAAACAGAAGTAAATAAAATAGTAGTGCATAGTGCCTAAGTTGAGTGGAGTGAAGTAAAGCCTAACATTGTGCGATTAAAAATATATATATTTGGCAAATCATCAGTTGCAACCAATGCGTACCAGTAGTGACCAGCAACTACTCCAAATCTCTGCAGGCAGGAGCCCACAGCCTTTAACAGTGTTTTGAATGCGCCAATTATTTTCGACCCAGCAAAAGTGAAAAATGTACTCGATATACTTTTGTGCAACATTGGAATGCATATAAATCCTGCAAGAGCTTTTTATTGTGAAATTATTTTAGTTGCTCAATTCATTCTGCCTTTTCAGTTGCTGTAGTGACAGAGAGAATCACTGAAATTCCCATAAGTCTGGCAACAGTTTCCCCAGAACTCAATGGACTCAACAGAGCCCATAGATATATCAAGAGAGCCTCTCCACCTAAGAATGCTCGTTTAACTGGTCAGCCAAAGGTCTGTGGGAGTCCAGCCTAAGCTGCCATTGGAATGGGAAACCTGAGAGAGACATAGCAGAAAGGGAAAACTTGAAATAAATGAGAGACAGAGACCAAATCTAAGATGTAGAAACTGTCGGAGTTGTGGAAAACTGGGAAAAAGAAGCCACAATACACCTAGATGACCTTGGCGACATAGATGTCTGTAAAGGTACCCTAACCGGATTACCAACACTTTGTCAGAGCAGTCAGCAATGTTAGGAAGAACAATTAATAATGGTTCTGTCGGACCGAAATACAAAATGATATAGTATTTCCTATTGTATTACTTAAGACATCCGTCCCTGTAAGGGTACAAAGATAGTGGTACCTATACCAATAAAGACAACACACACTGACCACAATGAAAATTAAAGTACAGTTTTAGTCATATACTTTCATCTTCTCTGAATTGTATTAAAACCTTAGTTTTGCTGTCCAAACAAACATAAAGCATATAGACCACATACATTTTGTGCAAGGCTGATATACATTAAAAACAACATACATCGATGTCAATTCACAGAATTATTGACATCGATGTATGTTGTTTTTAATGTCACTATCTTAAGTAATACAATAGGAAATACTATATCATTGTGTATTTCGGTCTGACAGAACCATTATTAATTGTTCTATTACCCACCCAGGTTCTGAGGGTTACAGGGTCACCCCATTACATGTAATAGCAATGTTAAGAAGGCACACCACAGCAATAAAGTAGTAAAACAGCAGCACAAAGTCGAAAAATTAAATTACATTTTGATACATTTATAATTTAACCCCTTCCACGCTCATGACGAGCTGGGCTCGTCATGGCGTAGCCTCCTCGCACGCTGATGACGAGCCCAGCTCGTCACGTAAAGTGCGGTTTTAAAAAACTCAGCACAGGAGCGGAATTGCGCTAGCGCGCATGCGGTTAAGGCTGGACTTCCAGACTCTTTAGATGTAACCTTTAATTGCCCTGTAACTTTTTCTAGGGTGCAAGCAACAAGCAGGGCATGACAAAGAAGACTGTCTGTTCTAACCATTTCCTCATTAAGACCCATCACAGGCACCCCTTAGGGACCATCAGCCCTGTGTCCATGAATATTCATGGCATTATCTTGTATAATTCACCACCCATCATGATATACTCATTCTATACAGAAACGCAATGAGGTTTCTGCCTCATTGACCCTCCTGTAGTAGTGCTAAAGGCATAGGAATATTTGGGGTCCACCAGGACATTGAGCAAGAACCCCATTTGCAAACACCAGTGCCACCTTCTGTCTAACCAACATGGATTAAAGGCTGGCCCACAAATGGCCTTGACATTTCCTTCCTTCTATTGCTGTGTGGATTGGATGCCTGTGACAATTCTACATTAGTGGCCATCTGGTTGTTAGTCATAACAACCACATCCAGAGGTTTGCCACAACTTTGCTTACAAATAATTCATTCAAATCCGAGAGCTCTGTTTCATCCTGGTCCCTGGGGTGGGCCTCTCCACATTATTAGCAAAATTAAATCATAAGATTTTGTAGGAACTCTAATAAAAGATGTTTTCAAAAAGACATTACCCAGATTGATACTATTATACTGTACTATACAATTCATACTATTAGAACCCGGTGAGCAAGGGGGCAGTTTACTTCACTGTATTCTGAAATTCTGGTGTGCCACATCCTAGTAAAATTCTGTTGTCTTTGTTGCGTTCGCCATTATTTGGCGGATAGAAATAGTAGATGTTTTGGTCAAATCCAGACCAATCCAGGCTGTCATCAAACTAGAAGAAATGTATGCACTGAAGTGAAGCATAAGCTCAACAGGGATCTATATAGTTAAGTCCTCCATTGGGTAAGCAGGAAAACCTTCATTGTTTACCAGGAATAATAGAAATAGAGGTATTATTTATTGAACAGTTTTTATCTCTTCCAATAAATGATTAATGTGAGAGATATACCTAAATGTTATTAATATCACAATGAATCTACATCTACGACAGACATAAAAGAGGGTTGAATGACAAAAAATATTGAATCAAAAATATCATGTGATATGAATATCGTAAAAATATAGTCCCTTCAAAAACATCTAGGAACAAAATATAGAAGACAGGAATACCCTGTTCATGTATACATTGATAATTCTTTAAATATTGTTTTATATATTATTGTTTACTTTAATATAGTTGTATTAAATAAGAATTTTAAATAATTTATTATATTGATTTTATGTGTTAATGATGTTAATGTAACTGGTTTAAAACTATAGTTTGCAATTTGTAATGTGGAATTAAATTGCTTTTACATGTCATTTATAATTTAGTAGCATGTTGTTGGGTTTGAAAGGAAATATGGTAGGAAGGTATTTAAATAATAAAATATAGTTATTTATTTTTACTTAATTCTTTGTTAATTTAATATTTATTTGGCAATTATTTATCCAAATTAGTTATTTGTTACTTTAATTATTTCAGTGTATTTTGTGACTTTAAGGAATATATTATGTACATACAGTAATATTAGTAATGTATATTTTAGCTGCAAGTTGTGTGGTTTGGATGGGATGTTAATTAAATTATACCTTTTGTATGCATACATTTTTTTAAAATAATTTTTAATTTGTAATTTAATCTGTTCATTTCTTAATTTATTATTTTTCTGTAAATTGCTTATAATTAATCGTTAGCTGATTAATACGTGCATTTAATAAAAATAATACTTTTATGCCGTTAGGTATTTAAAATATTGTTTTAAAAATGATTAGGATTTGGAATAGTATGTAACCCTTCCTAAGTCTAACACTTTCCATGTTTTCACTTACGATGGAGTGAGAATAGTAAATGTAATCCCTGCAAAATCCAACACTTTCCATACTCTTGCTTATTTTGGAGTGGGAATAGTAAATTTAACTCCTTCAGAGTCCAACATTGTCCACAATATTGCTTACTTGACAGTAGAAATAGTAAATCTAACCCCTCCTAAGTCCAACACTTTCCATGCTTTTGCTTAAGTTGGAGTAGGAAAAGTAAATCTGACTCCTCCAAAGTCCGACAGTGTTCTTACTTTTGCTAAAATTCGGAGGTACATTAGTTAAACTGACTCCTTTGAAGGCCAAAGTTCCAATGACTAGGGGTAAGGAGACAATAAGGCCGGTGTCTCAAACCTCCATCATCAAAACCCACTGGCGGTTCATACAATTACATCTTCCTTAAAGGAGGTTATTCTAAATTTAGTTTGAGAATTAATTCCATCATTTATAAGCATAGGATGATGTACTCAGAATAAGTTTTGTTTTAAATTTACTTTATTTTATTCCAACAAAATCTTCAAATTCCAACACAGTCAACATGTGCTTCGATATTTGGGTATCACAATATTGTTGTCCACGATATTCTGTCATACATCCTAAGCAGGGGGCATAAAAGAACAAGCAATGCCCTCATAAGTCATCTGTTATTATTCATCCAAGGCACTGTACCAGATAGGGCTCTATGTCAACGTCCTCAGCAAGTCCAGGGTTCTCTAAAGAACAGAGGTATATTCCCAGTTGACAGTGGGAAGTGTAATGAAGCAGTAACAATGCAGACATCAGAAACAGGATAAGCTATTTCTCATTATATACATGGATAGAGTTCGGAGGTAGCCAAACTGGTTGTGGTACGTTGTTTTTTCTCAAGAAACAGCTGTGATCTATTTTGGAGTGACTGTGGATTTCACCAGCCCTCCCAGATATGGAACACAGACTACAAGAATGGTAGAAACATGCTATTTGTCACTTACACAGGACAGAAAGTGAACCACCCCCACTACATGTCACCCTGAGCCACATACACACATAGAGCAAAGAATCCATGTTAAAGGAGACTGAGCACATTTTCTAAAAGATGATCACTAGGGTTGTCCCTTTGGGTGCAAGCAGAAATGCGCTGTCTCTTTACACTAGGGATACAATTGACACCACCCACTGGTCTCCACATCATCTTGTCATCGAATAGTAGTCTTTCTCCTCCATAGTTGGGGGCACTCTCTGAACAGTCATGATGTTAGGTTATTGAAGATATAATAGGCACACTAGCACTCAAAAGGCCTCTTGGCACCGAGAAAAAGGGAAAGTTGCAGAAGGATGGTAGAAGGACAATTAAACATAGAAATTGTCAAATGCAAATATTTTCAGCTCTTTTCCGAAGGTCAAAAGGATTTGAGTCTTGTATTTTTATGGAGTAGCAAAAACAGACATTAAGCTCCTGTGGTGAGCTTGAAAAAGCTGGGTTCACGAGGGAACCCGTCACAAAGCAGGTGAGAAAATAAGGAGGCTGAAAGGACGACCACCCAGTAGGGCAAAGCTTACCATTCGTACAACACTGTAGATACAAAATGTTAGAAAGTTGTAAGTTGTTCCTTGGCAATATTAAAGAACCTAAAGAAATTGAAAGTGCAGGACCCCATTTGGCCTGGGCCAGATTACCGATTACATTTGCAAATTTTCCCCACTCTGTGAGTCAATGCATATTAAATGCTATTGACAGTCATGATGATGATAGTAATTTATAGCTCGTACAGCTACTCCAAGGAGTGTCCCTTTGTGAGCAGTAAGATCGGAATACGAAAGACGCTTAGATTTGCACAAACAGCCAAGTTTTAAGTTTCTTCTTAAACAGTGCCACATCACTCATCATCCACAGCTCCAGAGGCAGCTGATTCCAAGATGTCACACCCAGGTACCCTAGAGACCTTCTTGCTGCTCTTACAAGCTAAATCCTAGGGATCTCTGACAACAATTTCTTGCCAGATCTCCGCTGTCTTGTTGGGTTATGAAAGCCAAATCTAGATATATGGTAGCAGTGACCGGATTGATTTAGGGCATCATGTACTAATACCAGAGCCTTAAATGTTACTCTTTCCCTGATGGGCAACCAATGGAGTGCACAAAAATGTGGGGAAATCTGTGTTCTCATAAGAACATTTAACAGGAGACAGGCTGCCACATTCTGGATGACTTGGAGTTTGTCCATAAGGTACTCCAGTAAGCCAAAATATAGTGCATTACCATAATCTATTCAGGATGTTATCAGCACCTGAATTGCCGTCTTCTTTGCTGAAAAGGATAAAAGAGGCGAAAAATTATTTAGGGACATCATAATCCCAAAACAAGTGTCTACCAACACTTTTACTTGAGGCCCAAAGAACAGCCTGTTATCAAATTTAAAAACGATTTTGAACAGACAATTTCTGGAGTCCTGGGGAAGAAGCATCATCTGGCCAAAAAGATTGCCAAAAACCTGGTGGGTTCTTCCCAAAGAAGAGAATTTCTGTTTTCTCTTTGTTACATTTGAGTTGCACATTAAAAAACAGCAGTCAGGAAAATTTGTATCTGTCCACCCTTCAACTCAGATCTTTTATCCTGTAGTGTAGTTCCTATTTTCCCAATAGGCCCTGCGCATTGGAATAACATAAACAGTAGTATCGACGTAGAAGTGCAGATCTTCCAGGCCTCTACTGACTATGCTAAACTTAATTGGGTTTGTTACCAACTAGCTCAGAGGTCACTGGAAACTTTCTTGACTGAATAGGAAGTGATCAGCTTCCCTGGCACAGCCAAGAAGGGATTCAGTTTTCCAACAACCGTGCAACATGACAACTTTGCTCCTCAGATAAGAGTCAATCTCTAGGGTCGTGTGAAACAATAGACAGTTATTTTACTCAGTCAGTTGTTGTGCAGATTACTTTCACAATATGTAGAGAATAGAGAGACGGGCGTTTTCAATAAAAGGTAACATTTATTGAACAGTCTTTCTTCTCATACAAGAGAAATGAATTGCCACAATTGCAAGACTTGTTATTATAAAAAGTATGTAAAGTAAAATGAGTATTGCGAAATAATACTGTAAAAGCATTGATATGGTTTCTTAGCCATACAATGGTTTAAAATGAATAAAACATATATACAT
The DNA here is from genome assembly GCF_964263255.1 of Lissotriton vulgaris. NCBI lineage: Eukaryota > Metazoa > Chordata > Amphibia > Caudata > Salamandridae > Lissotriton > Lissotriton vulgaris. Next base: position 1,614,982,168 of record NC_141694.1, read on the forward strand.
TCATATATACATTTGACTAACGTACTCAACTGGTGCTTTTAACTACGCCTACCCCAGTGTACCTGACCTAAGCCTAATACTTGGGAGGGGAGTAAGTAAGTAGCAGTTTAAGTTAAGTTGGTTTTGCCAAGGTTTGCTTCAAGAATTCTCTCTAAGGGTTTAGTCAACACCATACCTCTGGAATAGAATGTTGGAGGTCTGGTATCTCCTTCCAGGGACTCAATATCCCAGTCACTCGCAAGAGTGGGCTGGAAACGCCGGAGCTGGATTTCTCGGCAGGAGAAAAGACAGCGTCTCTCTCAGCGCGTCGAGGAAGAGGAGGGGCAGCGTCCATGGGCAGCTTGCATCTGCTGGGCTCTTGCAGGGGGACAGCTGTTCAGCTCCTAAGTTCACCACACCATCGTTCGCTCGTTAGCAGCGATAGCAGTAGCGATAGCAGCAATGGTATCATCAGCAGCAGCTTCAGCGTTTGCTTAAGGCAACGTTGGTAATATTTATACCTGAAAGGTGCCTTGTTTGACATAAGTTTTTGGACATAAGACGTCAATAAAGATGTCACTACGAAGTGATCGCCTATCAGTGCTCATTAGAGTTCTATTACTAATCAAAACATAGCAAGCGGGGCTTTCCCGGGTTGCTGAGTTTTTATCTTGTTGAAGAATTCGGAGTGTTAATCTAAGAATCTTAGATAGTGTCTTCTGCTGTGTCATTTGCACTAATGAGCTGCAAAGGAAGTTGCAGAGGAAGCGATTCTGAAATGTGGCTCTGTTCGTGTGAGGCCAGAGACGATTTTCTGAATATTGCATTTGATCGGTTATGCCAATATAGGGGAACAAGGGGATTATAGCCGTATAGGGGCATAAGGTCACAGTATCGATCAGGGTCCTAGATTAGAACGCGACACCCACTCCACGAATTTACGTCCATCAAATTACTAAAACTAGAGCAATAAGATGCATGTGTAACATTGCCCACCCCAAAATACATATATGCATTTGAAATAGGCGTATTTGAAATACGTGAAAATATAGGTACTGTACGTCTTTAAGCATAGAAATCATTCAAAATTATAGCATATGTAATCAATGAACGATTTTGCGAAAAAATTACACATGAAATATCTCTTAATACAGAAAAGAAGGGCGAGATAATTTCATCACATATAAATGCATTGCAGTAAAATGTGCTAGAGGCTGGTGTAAAGTTATTATGTCTCTAGATTTACCTAAATAGAAGTCGAAGCTTCTGTTCTTTATGAATAGGTCTACTTTAAGCAAAGAATTTTCGTGCCAGAAAAAGGTGAATATCTTTTAAAAAGTGTCCAATTCAAAAAAATTCTTGTTGAACGGGGGAATAGAGTTCCAACGCTTTTAGCAGTTTTTGTTGTTCAAAACTGAAGGCCGAATTCAGAGTTCATGGGAACGCTGTGTGTCGGAATGCTTCTCTAAAGTTATTGTTTCTGTTCGGGTGAGAACATCATATCAGACAGGCTCTCAAAGAATTGGTCTACAAAATCAGGTGACAGTTCGACCAAATTCGATAGTGCTGTAACTTGGCAGGTGTGAGAATGATTGCTATCATCAAAGTCTGGATCAGCAATGCTCACAGAAGGTCGTACCTGGGTGATGTTGCTTTTGTCACTCGCTCCACTGTTACCACCTAGTCGTAGTACAGGAGTCTCAACGAATGCCGTCATCAGGATTGGTAGCCGCTGGGGACAACACAATGCGTGAGCCGTTATAGGACTGAGCAAAGTATCGATATCCATTGGTACTGCTGATGGAAGCGCAAGACAGATGTCCAACACGCACTCATCTCCACATAGCATACATCGTAGCACAGGTAAGATGCAGGATTGCCATATCGGTCTGAATGAAAGGAACTAGGTCATGTTTAGATCTCTCAGCCTGGCCAATCCAAGGACTCCAGTAGCGTATTGCTAGGATTGTTTCTTCCATCCTCGTAGGAGTCATGTCTGAGCTTTGGCTTGCCATATCGGAGCAGGAGGGTCAAAAATAAAATGCCTGCTACAAGACCCAAAAATAGGGGTATGCCGCCAAAGACTGAATGGACAAAATTAGGAATGATTCCCAGAATTGGTTTGAATGGTGTTAGCAGTCCCGTAAAAATCGTCTTAAATATGCCTGGGATGCCTATGGCACTAGACATGTTAAGAATTTGGCTAAGCATTTCTGTGAAATGCACGGGGCAATTTGTTGATAAAAGGTCATGAATCTCTGTAGCCGTCCTTGCAACTAGGAGATCATACGTCTCTTTTGATGACGTGATGGGCACTGTTGTCTGCAAAAGCACAGACTTCATTCTGCTTAAAGTATCAATTCGTATAGAAGAGAAATTCAGACGAGGCCAGATGGGAGTCTCTATGTCTCCAGGGCCTCTTGGAAATAATGCTTGCATACAGCATTTGACCATGGAAGTTACGCTTACGAGATAGGCTTTCCCTGGCAAAAAGCCACCACATCTGTGATCCGTTGTTAGAATGTAACTACCATTTGCGAGTTGCATAAAGAAAGGCTCTATCTGCGTTGCAGGTGTGACAGGTTGGTGGCATGAAAAGTTGTTAGAATTACCTTCACAGGCTCCGTGTAAATTAATACCCTGGCACAAAAGTATACCGCTTAGTGAACGTTTACAGTTTACAGTTTTCACCACTAAGAAATACATTTTTGTTGCTGTCACTATAGCATGAATGTGTGTATGGTAATTTCCATGCTGACTTAACGTATCCTTTACCCAATCGTTCATACTGGCCAGTAGGTATGTATTCAAGGCAATTTTTAAATCGGAAAGATGTTATCGGAATTGTGATAATCCCGTGTATTATCCATTCAATGACAGGACTTTCTGACATTGTCAAAGGTAATCTCTCAAGTTTTTCGATGCTCAGGATAGTATAGTCTGCTCCTTTCTGTGCCAAGCTGATTTGTTTATCAGTAAAGTTAAAGATGGAAAACAATGACGTTGTGTTGATTAAACGCCAAGGCACATAGCCTGAACGAAGATTTTGCAGCGTCCAGCCTAACTGTACAATAGAACGTAATTGCGACTGGCCATGCTGTAACATTAGCAAGTCTCTGTCTATTATATCAAAGGCAGATGATACAATATTGTCCAACGAATATATTCTGGAGGACAGAGTCATTAACCCATTGTCCACTACAGAAAGTGATTTTTCCAAATTAATACAATCAATTTCTCGTATTTTTTCAGCTGTTTCAATTTATGTGACTTTCCAAGCCTCGTTGTATATCGCATAGATACTGATCGCTATGAAACGCTTTTGACGCTGTTTGCATGGTCCCATAATAAAATCGCGCAAATCAGCACCATCTTTAAGTGAAGACAAGTGTTGCTTAATTTCAGCCAGTGTGGATGATCCTAGCCATTCGAGGCAGAGTTTCCCTACACTATATGTTGTTACTATCCCTGGATGTTGTCTCTGGGAGTATCTAGGGTCTTGTCTGGTCATTTTAACCCCTGTGTTTTATTCAGGAATCTATCTTGACAGTTGTTTGTGTCAGTAGGCCAGATTAACCACTTTTTCCAATCAGGATGTGTTCTGTTTAAATGTAAAATTTTAGTTACGTCTATCTCAATATCTGTTGTATTCTCAGGTATTGGCTTCAGAATAGACGGTTTGTTAAGGTCTTTAATCTTAGCTAGGCCAAGACAGGATGTTTGGTGAATTGTGTCATTTAAAAACATCATTTGTTCTGGGATCATGCAGGCTCGAAACAGTGCTTCTAGGCCTTGTACCTGCCACTCTTTTGTACCCCAGATGGTTTTTGTTTCAATGTTATTTTTCCAATATTCAAAACCAAATGTCATCATTTTTTCATAAAATGCTTCTGAATATATCAATTTAGTATTTGTCAGCATTGTTTTCAATCCTGTTTTATCTAACAGTTTGTAATAAAACGTTTCTGCATCACTGGTGTTAAACCCTGAGAAGTACTTGAATTTCTCAAAGAATGTTTTAGAACTGCTTTTAGGTGGTGTAGCACAATCTTCCCATTGGTTATACTTAAAAACATTTCTAGGCTGTGCAGATTTATGCAAGTAATGGTCACCATAATGTGTGAAGCAGAACATCTGTTCATAACTAGACGAACCTTGTAAATAATCATGATCTGTGAATCTAGCTGACATTACTAAATCAGACATCATGTTATTAATACTTTCAAAGTCCCAATCATCAGAGAATGTACTAGATTTTACAAAGTCACTTAATGAAACCTTGAATTGATGAGGATACTTCAGGATCTCGACCGGACCATTGATCTCATAGTCAGTTTTCTCCCATACTACCCCACCGGGTATTGGAATGGCTGTGACATTTACTGTTGACAGTTCTCTTTTCTTCACGTGGGATGATCTGTGTGGTTTGAGGACTAAGTTGATGTTCGGACTTGCTGTGTCCATTGTACTATATTTTCTATTTTCCCTCAATGAATTTTCCCAAACAAAGTACCATGATGAGCCAAAGCAGGAGGAAAAATATACCTAAACCAAACCAGAACTCTAGCCATGGAGAAATAAGGTAAATTTCCTTGAGTTGATGAAAGAGTTCTGTTGCTTTTTCTTTAAAAGTCTTTTTTGTTTCTGGCATCACTTCGGGGTTACTTTGATCCTCAGAAAAGTTGTCGAAGTTGATGAAGTAGCCAGAGGCAGTTCTGTCAATTGTTGGAATTGTTCTTTCAATTTGTCTTTCGGTAGCACATTCAGATGCCACATCATTGTAGACTGGTGTTTCTTGACGAACTGTTTCAATCTGTCTTTCAAGAGGCACGAGTTCCATGGCATTATTGCATAGTCCTTCTCTGTGCACTGCAGGCTTATCGAATGTGATTAGTCTTTCAGTTTGAACCTCTTGGATTGTTGCAAGTTTGGGTATTCTGTTGTTTCTTGGGAGTCCACTGGGCCTACTGTTGATTATAGACCACATGCTTGTGGTTTTACCAGGTCGATTGATACAACTCTGTTCTCCTTTTTACCAGCAAGGGGCGGTAGTACTACTGATCTTGTTCCGTTGATCGCCAAGACAGGTACTACTTTTCTGTAAGAAGGCCCAAATTCCTTCTTCACCGCTATTTTTTCTCTGACTAGATCCCCAATCTTTGGAATCCAGACAGGCCTTGCTGGGGCTGGTGCTGGTGGTGCCTCGTCAGTGGTAGCTGGCTGTTGCTTTAACTTTATGTTGCTTAAGGATTTTCCTGTTTCGTTCAAGTCCTGTAAAACAGCCAAACGATCTTTGATGTCAAAGTCTGTTTTCTTATCTTGTACCACTGATACCTGACTATCTAAGTCCTGAATTCACATTCTAGTTCCGAACAATAGTTCGTATGGGCTGAAACCTTTTAGAGAATTTCTTGGCAAATTGTTAAGACTGATCTGGACACTTATTAAATGTTTGACCCACCCAGCACCCGAACCTAATACTTTCGCTGTTATAGATCGCTTTATGTCCCGGTTTTTTCTTTCTACCACACTGTTCCCTTCGGGGTGTGACGGACGAGAATACCGCAACCCAACTCCCATGCTGGCCATGGCCTCCTTATAAGCTCGAGAGCTAAAAGCAGGACCCTGGTCAGAATGGAACATGGCAATTGCGTATGTGCCGATAAAGACTCGCAGATCTTTTATAACCGTTCTGGCGTCAGCCGAGCGCTGGAGGCCACATTTTTTAAGTGGATTTAGCCTTCATGATGTACAATGGGACGCGTTTCTCTTTTCTGATAGCGCGGATAGATTGCCTAATGCTTTCTATTAGGGCTTCTGACACTACACTGGCCGGTTCTCCACTGCGATCTCTGTTGCAGTCTTCACAGTTTTTTGCAAATTCATGAATACCTTCACTCATTTCCGGCCACCAGTACTCTGATTCTAATTCTCTCAGAGAGTCCCTGATTGTTTGGTGTCTCAGACCCAACCCCATTGGTGCCTCCTGTAATAGGAAACCTCTCTGGTTCCTGTTTGGAATTACCCTATCCCCACTCCAGGGATTCGAGCAAAAGGAACGGAGTTTGCATCGATTACGTATGCATAACTGAGTGGATAGTTCACGGGTAGTGCTGCACAGTCGCCTTTTACGGACGTTTTGACTGCCAGCATAGTTTCCCCGTCTATGTATTTTTCTGAACACTTTTTTGTGGCTACGGAAGCCGGTTTAGTTGCTTCCGCTGTGGCTATATTAGCCAATGAATTCCCTGCAACGTGAACGCCATCACGTTGATGACTCAGAGTGTGTATCACGTGAGTCTTTTGTAGTTCTTTTTGTAAAAGAACTACTTGTTCCCAAAGCATTTTATGCTTTATTGTGGCACCTTTTGCATCTTTGAAACCATTTTCCACCCAATTCTGCAAGTATTCGTTATAAGATTGTACGCAATAATAAGAATCGCACACTATTAGTGTGGGGAATTTGCGATCAGTATTTTCTAGCGCCATCTTAAATGCTACCAATTCAGCTCGTTGAGCTGAGCAATCTCCTAGAGATTGTGTTTTAGTGACCATTGGTCTAAATTTTCCTTTGTGCCAACGACCTTTAACAATCGCGCACGCAGCACTGTAAGCTTGTTTGCCCCCAACTGCGGGTTGTGCTGATCCGTCAGTATATATAATACTTCTGTATTCTTCGAGAGGCAGGATTTCAATTGGCAGAGGACATTCATATTCATATTGTAAAAATTCCTGTGTCTTTAAGTTAGGATCAAATTCGTAAACTACGTCTGTTGCAGCAAGAGAATTAACCCACTGGATCCATCTCGGATGCAAAGCTTTAGCATTAGGAATGCTTGCTTTAGTTACCGCTTCTAAAGCCGGTATAGGTGTAACGATTATTATTCGTTTACCTTGAGCTAGGGGCCTTTCTTTTGCTACAGCAGTCTGAACCGCAGTTAGAATTTTCTCAGTTGAACTGAATTTTAAATCAGCCTTTGTGTACAAATGTGATTTGTAAGCTATTGGTACCTTTTCTCCCTCATTAGAGGTCAGGTACGTGAATCCGCATCTTCCTGGGATGACTCGGATTACAAGATTGCATGTGTTATCACGTGTATCTAATTTTGTTTTTGCCAACATGTCTGTTTGCAGTGATCTCAAAATTTCTGTGTGTTTTTGAGTCCAGGTGATTGGTTTAAAATCAGGTTTAATTAGTTCGTAGAGAGGTTTAACCCTCTCTGCGTAATTTAGAATGTAAGTTCTACCGAAATTCAGGAAACCTAGAATCGATTGTAAATTCTTCAGCGTTTTTGGTGCTTGGAGCACAGCGCACTTCTCTAAGATGTTGTCCGCTAGGCTTTTTCCTTCACTTGATAATTCGTATCCTAAAAATAATACTGTCAGATGGGCAATTCGGGACTTTTTAAAGTTGAATTTGTAACCCTCTGCTGCGAACCCAAGTATAATGGTGTTCACTCTTTTCAAGTGAGTCTCCAAGTCGTCATCTGTGAGATAGATATCATCTACGTAAGATAATGCCTCAACATCATATATTTGTAGTAACTCTGTTACTCTAGCTGAGAATAGTCCTGGGCTGTTCTTGAACCCCTGTGGGAGCCTACAGAAATTTTTCTGTGACCCCATTACTGAGAAAGCGGTCAAGTATCTGCTTTCTGGTGCAATGTTTTGACAAAAGAAACCATTAGATATGTCTAATGTCGTTTTGTATTTTTTCCTAACTATGTTATTCATTAGTGCAGCACTATACGAACTTTGTACTGCAAAAGTTTTGCAACATGCATTAAGGTGTCTGTAGTCCAAAACTAGACGATATGATTTGTCTGGCTTGGAGACAGGAAACAAAGGATTGTTCATTTGAGAGGTGCATGTTTCAATCACCCCCTGGTATTCAAGTTGATCTAAAATCTCCCTGACTTGTTTTTTAGCTTCTTGCTTAATGGGATACTGCCTTTGGGCAGTCGGTTCACTTTTTAACTGGATTTTGTGAGGAGGAGAGTCCTCATCCCATCCTACATGATTTTTATATAATGCCGGTGCCTGGGCTACTGCCCATTTCCTTGCATAAGTATATTTTTTGTGAATCGGAATATGATTCGAGAAGGCAGGCATAATCATTTCTTCGCCACGAGGGCACTCCCTGACAAACTCTGGGGGCCAATCTTTTTCAGCTAACAGAATGTCATAGCCTTTTGAGAGTTTATCCCAAAATAGACCCCTTATTTTCCTAGTCTTATCACCCTCTATACGCAATGTTATTTCGTATATTTTATGGGGCTCGCTAAGTCTGGTGTCGGCAGTTTCAACTTGAATGTATTCATTCGTGTCCACTGTCTCCAGATGACTCATCAGGTTCTTGCGGGCTATAGTGATTTCTGCTGCACTGTCTAACATGGTCTGTGCCCACTCCCCGTTTTTCAACTGTGTCCTCAGTATTCTCGGCATGGTTGATTACTCTAATACTGGCTACCTTCTTTTTCGGAAATTGAGATTTTTTACTCTGAGCAGGTTCCTTGTCTTTGGACTTGGTGTGCTCTCCTGGGTCTGACCGTCCTCTTCTTTCCGATTTCTGCGAAAAAGATCAAGAGGGACGTGTATCAATACTTTGATATCTATCAGGCTTTTTCAAATTATCCCTATTTCTAAGGTTGTATCATTTCTCAGAGGGCTCCCTCTGGGGAGACTGGTGTTCTCGAGTCGGAGTTCTTTCCCTCCGTCGAGGAGACCTTCCTCTGGGCTGGAAAACTTTTTCCTTGGGAGTAGATTGTTTATTTCCATCCCAGCTCTTTTTAGGAGTGTTTGAATTATTTTTAATAAATAATTTTTCAGGATTTTCGAGCAGTTGGGGTTTTATTGGTTTCTCACCCAAGCTGACTCTACCTAGTTCTTCATAGCATTTCTCTATGATTATGGCAAGCTCAATTGGTTGATCTGTTATATCTGTTTCCTTAAACTTCTGGCGGATCGCCACAGATGCTGCTTCTCCTTTTATATTGGCTAGTAATATAGCCGAGACCTGCTTGAAGTCTTTCAGTAATTTCATACCAAGAGTTAAAGCAGGTTCTGGACCGTATTAATTTTGAATCTGTTTTGGCACTTCTGGTATTACCGCCATTGACGGTACACCATGTGTTTTTGTGTAAATGGAAGCAAAGACTGTACCCCAAGTGTCACAGTCCTCCACGTGTGGTGCGCCCCCCATAGGAAGGCAGATGGTCAAGATTCTATGTTTCTCAATAGGGGTAGTATTCGGAAATACTGCCTCTATTTGAGTGATTTTCTGCGCTAACCAGAAAGGAATTTGTTCCCGTTTTACGGGTGTTTTACCAAGACATGATTGTATGTTCTGTGGTGTAATTTTATTTGTGTTCCCCTGATGAGGGGTCAGCTGTGGTACATTAACAGCTGATTGGACTGTAGTAGTCCGCATTACATATTGGACTAATTGCCTATGTATTTTGATTAATGTTTTTAGCTGTGCTAAAAGTTCTTCTCTAGACATTTTTTCAATGTCCGGATGTGGTGTGTAGCTGGCTAGAACCGGCCACGTTGCTCCTGGTCTACCTAGTGGACCGAGCCTGGTAATATGATCATTGTGTTTTAGGGCGCCATTAAACCAGAGCAGGTGCTCTTGGAATTTTAATGGGATTTCAATCTCCTCGAAAGGAGCGTACTCTCCCGTTGGATCCCCTATTTTGTAATAGTGGAACTCATGTGTTGCAGCGTTTGCCGCTGGAAATTTTATCCATGAATAGAATACCTCTGTCTGCCGATATTCGTGTGCCTCTATCACGAAGACGACTGTGCCACCTTGTGTGGTCAGTCCATTTTCTATAAGTTTTGACGTTATAGATTTTCTTAAATGTGCCGGGATGATTATTGCACCCGGTTCAGTAGTCCCGTCGGGAACCTGCTGAGTCGCATCTACTGCGACATCAGTTCCGTTGTTTTATACTGAAATTTTATAAATGCAGGTTTTGCAGAGCAGGTCTCCAAGGAGACAAAGATTAGGTGCACAATATTTTGGAACACTGTATCCTTCAACGTTGAATAAACCAGAGCTTTACATACGAATCTCTTCCTACTAAGGTCGGGCGGATTTTAACCTTTCACCCACTCCAGACGTCTATTGGAGTATTTACGGGAGAAAGGGGTCTGTGTGAAAAATGCACGACTGAGTTACTCTAATGTCTTGCGTTAGTTTATCGCCTTACCAAACGTTGGGCGCCATGTAGTGTAGTTCCTATTTTCCCAATAGGCCCTGCGCATTGGAATAACATAAACAGTAGTATCGACGTAGAAGTGCGGATCTTCCAGGCCTCTACTGACTATGCTAAACTTAATTGGGTTTGTTACCAACTAGCTCAGAGGTCACTGGAAACTTTCTTGACTGAATAGGAAGTGATCAGCTTCCCTGGCACAGCCAAGAAGGGATTCAGTTTTCCAACAACCGTGCAACATGACAACTTTGCTCCTCAGATAAGAGTCAATCTCTAGGGTCGTGTGAAACAATAGACAGTTATTTTACTCAGTCAGTTGTTGTGCAGATTACTTTCACAATATGTAGAGAATAGAGAGACGGGCGTTTTCAATAAAAGGCAACATTTATTGAACAGTCTTTCTTCTCATACAAGAGAAATGAATTGCCACAATTGCAAGACTTGTTATTATAAAAAGTACGTACAGTAAAATGAGTATTGCGAAATAATACTGTAAAAGCATTGATATGGTTTCTTAGCCATACAATGGTTTAAAATGAATAAAACATATATACATTCATATATACATTTGACTAACGTACTCAACTGGTGCTTCTAACTACGCCTACCCCAGTGTACCTGACCTAAGCCTAATACTTGGGAGGGGAGTAAGTAAGTAGCAGTTTAAGTTAAGTTGGTTTTGCCAAGGTTTGCTTCAAGAATTCTCTCTAAGGGTTTAGTCAACACCATACCTCTGGAATAGAATGTTGGAGGTCTGGTATCTCCTTCCAGGGACTCGATATCCCAGTCACTCGCAAGAGTGGGCTGGAAACGCCGGAGCTGGATTTCTCAGCAGGAGAAAAGACAGCGTCTCTCTCAGCGCGTCGAGGAAGAGGAGGTGTTAAAAGCTAGGCTAGAAACGTCAACATTATCGGCGCCATCTTGCCCCTTTTTGAGCCCATTCGTGCGCGTAAGCGGCAGCCATTTTGAGCACCATGGCCTCCCCGCCCCTCGCTGATAGCCAGCGCGTCTCTCTCTCTCCTAACCTCGCAGGCATCCCCCACACGCTGACAACCCCCGCTCTCACATGCCTTGGGTCATAAACCCCTCTTCAGCACAGCTCTGCCTCGGAATCCCATCCTGTTCCCAGCGCGACACCTCCCTTCATTCCTTTCATGGTCCCAGGTCCTTTGATACAACCCCCCCCCCCCTTTTTTCTGTGTGCCCGTTTGTCTTCCTCATTCCCAGGCCACCACCTGGCCCTGCGGATACTGTTTATTGCCCCCCCGTACAGTAGGAAGCTTCCCCCCATTAAAGGACCCTCGAATTGATCAAAACCCCCACCTTATGAGATCCGATCAACCCCACACATTCCGTGAATCGGCGGAATGTCCAGCTGCGTGATAATCATCACCTGTTGTGACCGGGGTGGGGACTTCAACTGTAAATGTGTGTGGGAACGGGCCTGAAGGGGAGATTCCGAGGATGTCCTTTCATACTTCAAAGCATTGCAAGAATGTGTTACATGCAATAAAGATCATAAACTTGTGTATAAGAGGCCAGGCCTCAGAGATGCGGTTAGAGCACCTCGAGAAGATACCCTGTTGTCTGATTTGATGTGTTCTGCTCCGTCGGAATAAAACTTCTGTTTCCTGCCTTCCAGTCTCCAGCGCCTGCCTCTTTGTTTGGTAAACTTGAGTGGGTATAGAGGCGGCTAACGCCGGGCAACTTCGGAAAAGGTCTCCTGCCTGTACCTTTTTCAACAATTGGCGTCCCAAACGTGGGGCCCATCAGCGACCAGTGGATCCAGTGGGAGAGGTCCTGACGACAGAGTGAACGACTGCAACGATCGGGAGTGCACCTGTCCGATAGACCCTCGTCTGACAGCCGATCATCCGAACTTCACTGGTTCCGAACAGACCTCTCTCGAGTGATCTACGGTCCTGACTGGGAACCATCAGGAGTGCCGCGAGGAATACGAAGAATAGAGGACGATCGGGCGCTGGATTCGGAAGACAAGAAACTGTCCATGCGGTCCGGGTAAGGTCGTGTAAACACGACGAATTGCAAAATGATTGTTTGATTGTTTGGAAAATACTAGTATTACTCTTTGATTGATTTATTTGGAGATTCGCTGTCTGCAAACGGAGAAACAACAGGCTCTCTCTTTGCAAGCAGTGAAGGATAGGTAACGCAGCCGTCGTGCCTACCTTTCTCCCCCACTGATTAATTGATTGAACCCGAACTACTGTTCGCGGATTGCTTTCTGGAGATTCTCTGTCTACAAACAGGAAAGAACAGGTTCCCTCTTTGCAGGTAGTGAAAGGGTAGGGAACGCAGACCTTTGCGTGCCTATTTATTCTCCCCACTCATTGTTTGATTGACCGAGCATTGACTGTTTGATATTGGTTCTTGAGGTATTCACCGCCTGCAAACAACGCAGAATAGAAATATTCTGTCTAGTCTTTGCACGCAGTGATAAGATAGGTAGTGCTGACTTTTGTCCCCATTGTGATCCGTCATGCCTGTCTTCTCCCCACTGATTGGTAGCCTGTTTAGCCCGGACCGCTTATTAGAGATGAACCATCCGGCTCCACTGGAGGGCACCCCTAATAAGGACATGTTCATGAAGCATGGATTGATCGCTATAGCCTATAGCAAGCTGTGGCATAAATATACGAAAAAGGATCGAAAAAGTCAGTGGCCACTGATAGGATCCTTCGATGATGATAAAATGAACGCGCTAGAAACAGCCCTTGGTAAAAACAAGACAACGCCCACTATGCTTGATAGTTTCGGCATGTGGCGCAAAGAAACTGAACAACGTAAAAAGAAAACCGAGAGTAGGTTGGGAAAAGAGCTGCGAAAAGCAGCCCACCTAGCTGCTCAGAAACTAGAAGAAGAGATAAAGGAAAGAGAGGAAGCCAAACAGAAACTAGAAATAGAAACATCAAACCAGTGTCCGGTTAGAACGCCCCCTACGCTCTATCCTGAATTACCCTCGAAACAACGAGCCAACGATGATCTGCTGTTAGGTCCTCCGATCATCTACATGCCCCCTCCATATGCCCCTTCCCAACTCTTAGCACAGCACACACCACCCCCAGGTACAAACGAGAGTAGTACCACAGCTTCGGCCCCCATGGCCTCTGTGCCGGCCGAACTCCTTGTATTAGATACTACACAAACAACAACGTTAGGCGACCCCGAGACCCGAAGGGCCGGTTCTGCAAGAACAAACAGATTAAGCAAAGATGAGCGAGCAGGGATTGACAAGATAGCAAGGGCACTGGTAGAAAGAAAGGAAGATGAAGAGTATATCACAGATATGTTTAACTCGTATACAGGAAGTCACAGACGACATTTTACCGTTCGACTGTGTTACCATGTCTTAAACGCATACGAGGACCGATATCGAGACAAAGGTCCCGGGAGCCTAACGACTCTGTACCGGAGGGTCGATATCGGGGATGAGGGCGAGTGTGATGTGACGGACCTCCTTATGCGTACGCTTGAAGTTTTCCGCCACCTCACTGAACAAGAATCGGAAACTAAAACCACGAAATCCGTAGTGACCGAACCACAAACTGAGCAATCTAACGCCATGATGCCGATACGAGAAGCTGCCCCTTACTGGGTTCCTCCACGAGGTGAAGGGACTAACGATGATGCAAACCACAAAGATGCAAAGGGAAGGGTAGTGTACAACTGGGTCTACCAGCCGTGGGATCGGCAAGAGATTCTGACATTCCGGAAATCTCTGCCTGATCTACGTAAAAACCCCACTGCCTTCTATACTGAGTTAGCTACAGCCCTAGGTTCAACGATTATGACCCTGGCTGACATCGACTTGTTTTTCGGGTTATGTCTACCAGCTGATGTGTGGAAGCAAATCCGGAAGGTCGACCACCTTGAGCTGTTTGGACATACCTGGTCACAACTCAATGGCATTGACAAACAACGAGAACCTGGACAAAAGCCTTTGAAACCCATTTTAGACCTACCAGATAAAATCGTCCAGAAATTAAAAACCCTAATTCCAGAAAAGAAAGTGGACTGGTCGATAGTAACGGCCTGTCGCCAGAAACCCCAGGAGGATGTATCGGACTACTTCTCCCGGTTCGAAACGGTGTTCTCCGATTACAGCGTCCAGGACATGACCACTGCAACCGGACACCATCTGTTTGTCCAGAATTATGTTAAGGGTCTGTCACCAGAGGTCTCCCAGAAACTGCAGGCCAGCGAGAGTAGTTGGGCAGCCTCCAAACCTACGGCTATCCTCCAAATGGCCCAATATTACGAACATCAGAAAAATGAAAACGATAGAGCAACAGAGAAAAAGAAGAAAGACTTGAAAGAGAGGGTGATGATAGCACAACTGCAAGGGGTGACTATAGGACGTGACCAATACAGGGGAAACTATCAGATGAACGTCCCTAAGACTGCACCTCCCAAGGACCGTACTTCGACTCCCCACATTGGACGTACAGACATTAGAGAGGACCAGTGCGCTTTCTGTAAAGGAACTGGCCATTGGAAATCCCAATGCCCGATCCTTTTGGAAATAATCAGAAACAAAGACCCCAAGGACATAGCAAGTGGACCGAGAAATAAGGGACAGCAGCGAGGGCCCTCAAATGACACGACTAATGACAGATCAGGTAGACCAAATACATTTGATCGACCCAGACAGAACCAATGCCAGCAATCTGACTATGATGACGCCCACGACTTTGCATAGGACTGCCAATGGCAAGGGAGGGATCCAGTCGAGCTCTATGTTGACCAGCAAGGCCCTTACGTCACTGCTAAGGTCTTGGGTACAAAGTCTCCATTTCTGGTAGACACTGGCGCAACACGTAGTGCGTTATCTAAACGACTGATTCCAAGGGCACCCTTGTCTGGCTCACTCATAACATCGACAGGTTTCGATGGAACGCCCTCCACTAACCCTTTGTCCGCCCCGATCCTCTTCGACTTAGAGAACAACACTACTGACACCACGTTTTTGCTTTCCTCCAATAGCCCTGACGCCATTATGGGACTTGACCTATTGAAACACTTCCGAGCGACAATTAGATGTTCTCAAGACGGAGTTCGAGTTTTCCTTTACGACAACCCCGTCCTGCTTAGACAGTGCCCTCCCCGACGCATGTTTTCCATCACTGACGCCGACACATCCCTGCTTGACACTCTGCCTCCGCATCTGTGGGCCAAGACGGATTCGGACGTAGGGCGCATGATGATTGACCCAGTGCACATTACTGTCCGACCAGACGCAACACTTCCAAAACTTCCACAATATCGGATATCGCCCGAGGGCGAGAAGGCATTGGTAAAGATTATTCAGTCACTGATAGACGCAGGAGTGGTAGAGGAAGTGGTTAGCAACGTTTGCAACAGCCCTATCTTGCCCATCATCAAGAAACAGGGAGAGGGAGATGAGAAAGCATACCGCTTTATCATTGACCTTCGAGAGATTAACAAAGTGGTGGTACCCCAGTACCCCGTGGTCTCAGACATCACCACCATCCTGACTTTGATTCCTTCTACTGCCACCACCTTCACTGTCATTGACCTCAAAAACGCATTCTTTTCCATTCCCATCCACCCAGACAGCCGATATCTCTTCGGCTTCACCCTAAAAGCCCGCTCATATAGGTTCTGCCGAGCACCCCAGGGCTACACAGAAAGCCCTAGCATCTACAGCCAGGCCCTCAAGAGACAACTGGATCAAGTCCAGTTACCCGATGGAGTGGTGTTAGTGCAATATGTCGATGACATCCTTTTGGCAGCCGACACCGCTCCATTAGCAGTTACAGCCACCATTCAACTCCTGCACTTCCTTGCGGAAAACGGCCACAAGGTCTCCAAGAAGAAGTTGCAATTCTGCCAACCCCAGGTCACTTACTTAGGCCACCTTTTGTCCAAAGACGGAAGGAAACTCACTCCCGACCGGATCCAAACCATTCTCGAAACACCTGTCCCTAAGACTCAGAAACAGGTTCGCTCCCTACTAGGCCTCACCTCCTTCTGCCGACAGTGGTTACCAAACTTTAGCCTCATTGTGAAACCGCTGCTTTCTCTGCTAGCCAAAGACGTCCCCTTCCCACTCCCTTGGACCCCTGAATGCAAAACCTCCTTCACGGAACTACGAGATGCCCTTTGTTCGGCCCCTGTCCTAGGTACCCCCGATTACACAAAGCCCTTCTCCCTTTACACTCACGAAAGGGAGGGGTGCGCTTTATCTGTCCTGACCCAGTCCATTGGCCCAAAGCAACGACCGTGCGCTTACTTCTCTGCCACTCTTGACCCTGTAGCCAGAGCCTTGCCTGCCTGCCTTCGAGCTGTAGCTGCCGCTGCAATCTCTATCCGACAGAGTGAGGGGATCGTGCTCTCGAATCCCCTCACGGTACTGGTACCCCATGCGGTTGACACCCTCCTGCACCAAACCAAGACGCAACACCTGACGAGTGCACGACTGACTGGATACGAATTGACTTTGCTTGCACCCCATATCACCCTGAAAAGATGCACCACACTGAACCCGGCAACTCTGTTACCCTTACCAGAGAACGATCCCAACGTGCACCCTGTACATGACTGCGTGACTCTTACGGACGAACAGACTAGAAGTAGGGTTGACCTCAGAGACACGGCTTTTCCTGACCCTGACGGAGAGCTGTGGGTGGACGGTTCTTGCATCAAACTCCCCGATGGCACCACTTCAGCTGCCTATGCGGTCACCACGGCTCGAACTGTAGTCGAGACAGCCCGCATCACGCAACGATCTGCCCAGGCAGCGGAACTGATTGCCCTGACATGAGCCTGCATTCTAGCAGCAGGAACCACAGCGAACATTTACACTGACAGCCAGTACGCCTTCGGGGTGGTTCACCATTTTGGGCTCCTTTGGAGAGAAAGGGGATTCTTGACCTCACACGGCACCCTCATCTTGCATGGAGATCTAGTCTCCGCCTTGATCGAAGCTGTCCTTCTCCCCAAGAGGCTTGCGGTCATCAAATGCCAGGCACACAAGAAGGTGACGGACATTATTGGACAGGGAAATGCACTAGCCGACATCACTGCCCGAACGACAGCCGAAAATAGGACGACAACACGTATGTACGTGACCAGGTCACAAGCAGAAAAAATGGACTGACGCTAGGGACACTATTAGAGACATTCAAATGGCTAGCACACAACACGAACTGACTGAATGGACACGGGTGGGATTAAAAGATGACGAAGGCTGCTGGCGGACAAAAGACACAAACAAATGGTTGCTATTTGACTCGTACCTGATTCCCATACTGACTATGGCACACTCCCCTGCCCACATAGGATCAGCCCCCATGATTGAACTTGTCTCCAGAGTTTGGCACAATGATAAAATCACAGACTCTGCCAAACGTCTGGTCCAACAATGCTTGATATGCCTGCAACACAACCCCGGGAAAGGAACTGTAGTACCCCGGGGAGGGTTTGGGGTCCCAAATCACCCGTTTGAAGTCCTGCAGATGGACTACATCCAGCTAGACAGATGCCAAGGCCTGAAATATGTACTTGTAGTAGTATGCGCATTTAGCAAGTGGGTGGAAGCATACCCAACCCGTGACAACACTGCTATGGCCACTGCAAAAGTACTATTAAAGGAATTTTTCCCTCGCTACGGCCTTTGTCGAATTTTATGGAGCGACAATGGCCCCCACTTCATAGCCGAAGTCATCCAGCTCATCATAAAGGGGCTGGGCATCAAGCAGAAGTTCCACGCAGTTTTCCACCCCCAGTCTGCGGGTCTCGTTGAGCGACACAATGCCACCCTAAAGCTCAAATTGGCCAAGATAGTGGCTACCACGGGTCTGAAATGGCCAGACGCCCTCCCACTGGCATTGCTATCGATGCGTTCCACCCCCACCAAACACCACTTGACACCTTACAAAGTTGTTTTTGGTCGACCTATGAGTGTCTGGTCTGCACCGAAACCAACTTCCATTCATGACGTCCCGGACGTCCTAATGTCTGATTATCTGTATAAATTGACTGAAATTCTGTCTGTCATTCATCAGCAGGTGCAGCAGTCCATCCCCGATGCTTCCAGGGGTCCGGGTCACGCCATCCAACCTGGAGATTTCGTGCTGATCCGAAATTTTCAGTGAACGAAAAGTCTGGAACCCAGGTGGACGGGCCCCTGGCAAGTGCTGCTCACCACCCGGACAGCTCTTCGTGTGGAGGGGAAACGGCACTGGCTGCACGCGCACCACTGCAAGAAGGTCTCCTCGACCCTGACCACAACAGAAAACATTGACAACCAAGAAGAGCTCCTGAACAAGGACCGACCGTCTTTAGCCTGCTATCCTGATTCCGAAGCCCTTGAACTTGCAAATTTCTCTGATCCTACTGTGCCATCCAGAGAAGGGTATTTCCTGCGATGAAAGGAGGGAGCTTCGGCTAAGTAGACCACGGACTAAGTTAAATCTCAGAACGGTGACCTAAATACCACCAGGGTCACCCGGAGAGACGCTAAACGAAGTCTGTGGTTCTGCCCGCTACCGAGCACCTTGAAGATGATGGAAGCGCCAAATAAGAAGATGATGGAAGCGCCAAATAAGAAGGTGATGGAAGCAACAGGAAATAGCCACCTCAGAAACCCGAGAGCAGACAAGCTCCACAGCTCAAAGACAATTGCACTTTTCATCACGATCCTTTTCTGCTTTCTCCTCATGACCACGCTCTGGATTGTGGAAGAAAATGCACCTGCTCACGAAGCATTTCTGACCACTGCTCAGCCTACCACCATGAAGGAACATTACCTGATTTCGCTCTCTCCTCAACTCAGAGAGAGGCGAAAGGAATTTTGGAATAACTCCTTTGTACAGTTGCTGCACCAGCACAATCTTGCCACCAACGCCACCAACTGTTGGATCTGTGGGTTGCTACCTCACGCCACTGGGCACTCGATACCATTCATCCCTTCACCCTTCTCAGTTCACGGCTCTTGCCTTGCTTGGCTGATCCTCTTGCAAGAAAGCTATAAGGACAATGGCACCTCCAGCAAAACTGTAACGCATTTCTTCCACGAGGTCTGGCGAAACAAAACAAAGACACACTTCTGCCCGCAGACCTCCAACGACTCAATCCACATGGACATCCCTGTTAAAGAACGAATTGAAATGCAGGTGTTCAACAATCCAACCAGACCCACCTTCTCCTACCTACGGAAACGAACGGCTGCCACTCTGACTGTGGCCCTGTCAGTCATCAACGTCACAGGCCACATGTGCATAGAAGGGCTTGGGACACAGCTGGTAGGCCGCAGTGCTTGCCGCTTTACCAGAACTTTGGACTCCACTGATCCACCTTCCTTTGTGTCGTCCCCAAATATGTATTTCGTCTGCGGCACAAAAGCTTACACCTGGCTCCCCAAAGGCTGGGGGGGCACTTGTTTCATCTCCTTCATCCTTCCTCCGACTTATGTGGCTCCAGCGAATCATCATAGACAAAAACGAGCCAAGGACATTGAACAAGCCGACTCAACAGGAGCGCAGTTCCTCGATGCTATGAAGGGACTTGTTCCACTCTGGGGCCCGATGGCAAACAGCCGTGCCATCCGACATCTGACTCAGGCAGTTGAGACAACAATGAACATCACAGCTGGTATCCTTGCTAACAACACCGCCGAACTTCAAGCGGTCCGCTTGGTGGCCCTCCAGAACCGCCTTGTCCTAGATGTGGTTCTTGCGGACCGTGGTGGAGCATGCCGCATTATTGGGTCCAGCTGCTGTACATACATACCGGACAACTCACCTTCAGTGTATAAGGCCATCGAACATCTTCACAGACTCTCTTCAGAAGTCCACCAGGAACAGGAAGAATGGTCGCTTGGTGGTTGGTTCTGGAACACCGTTAAGAACTGGGGCTGGAGACTGTTCACCATTATCCTGATTCCTGTAGTTGTAATATGCGGTCTATGCTTAGGAATTCAATGTCTGCCACCTCTGTGTTCATTATGTACTAATTGTATTTGCCCTAAGACTGTGGACTTTGGAAACGAACGCATGGGAGCATTATATGATGCCGAGGTTAGGAATTTGATGAAGATTGACATCGAGCAGGCAAGTTGGCTAGATATGTTGAAAAGGGAGGACTGTTAAAAGCTAGGCTGCAAACGTCAACATTATCGGCGCCATCTTGCCCCTTTTTGAGCCCATTCGTGCGCGTAAGCGGCAGCCATTTTGAGCACCATGGCCTCCCCGCCCCTCGCTGATAGCCAGCGCGTCTCTCTCTCTCTCCTAACCTCGCAGGCATCCCCCACACGCTGACAACCCCCGCTCTCACATGCCTTGGGTCATAAACCCCTCTTCAGCACAGCTCTGCATCGGAATCCCATCCTGTTCCCAGCGCGACACCTCCCTTCATTCCTTTCATGGTCCCAGGTCCTTTGATACAACCCCCCCCCCTTTTTTCTGTGTGCCCGTTTGTCTTCCTCATTCCCAGGCCACCACCTGGCCCTGCGGATACTGTTTATTGCCCCCCCGTACAGTAGGAAGCTTCCCCCCATTAAAGGACCCTCGAAGTGATCAAAACCCCCACCCTATGAGATCCGATCAACCCCACACATTCCGTGAATCGGCGGAATGTCCAGCTGCGTGATAATCATCACCTGTTGTGACCGGGGTGGGGACTTCAACTGTAAATGTGTGTGGGAACGGGCCTGAAGGGGAGATTCCGAGGATGTCCTTTCATACTTCAAAGCATTGCAAGAATGTGTTACATGCAATAAAGATCATAAACTTGTGTATAAGAGGCCAGGCCTCAGAGATGCGGTTAGAGCACCTCGAGAAGATACCCTGTTGTCTGATTTGATGTGTTCTGCTCCGTCGGAATAAAACTTCTGTTTCCTGCCTTTCAGTCTCCAGCGCCTGCCTCTTTGTTTGGTAAACTTGAGTGGGTATAGAGGCGGCTAACGCCGGGCAACTTCGGAAAAGGTCTCCTGCCTGTACCTTTTTCAACAGAGGGGTAGCGTCCGCGGGCAGCTTGCATCTGCTGGGCTCTTGCAGGGGGACAGCTGTTCAGCTCCTAAGTTCACCACACCATCGTTCGCTCGTTAGCAGCGATAGCAGTAGCGATAGCAGCAATGGTATCATCAGCAGCAGCTTCAGCGTTTGCTTAAGGCAACGTTGGTAATATTTATACCTGAAAGGTGCCTTGTTTGATGTAAGTTTTTGGACATAAGACGTCAATAAAGATGTCACTAGGAAGTGATCGTCTATCAGTGCTCATTAGAGTTCTATTACTAATCAAAACATAGCAAGCGGGGCTTTCCCGGGTTGCTGAGTTTTTATCTTGTTGAAGAACTCGGAGTGTTAATCTAGGAATCTTAGATAGTGTCTTCTGCTGTGTCATTTGCACTAATGAGCTGCAAAGGAAGTTGCAGAGGAAGCGATTCTGAAGTGTGGCTCTGTTCGTGTGAGGCCAGAGACGATTTTCTGAATATTGCATTTGATCGGTTATGCCAATATAGGGGAACAAGGGGATTATAGCCGTATAGGGGCATAAGGTCACAGTATCGATCAGGGTCCTAGATTAGAACGCGACAATCCTAGGAGAAAAGCAGTTGTGTACCATCCACATAAGAGATCACTTTAGCTTCCAGATCTTCTGCTACCTGAGCCAGTGTATCACATAGATTGGCAGAGGATGAAAGAATCCAGACTTGTTGGCTACTCTTAGCCAGGAGTTATGTTATCCTGTCCAAAACCTGCCCTGTTACTCCAATGGCCTCAAAACGGTCCGGCAACATCGAGTGGACGGACGGTATTAAATGCTGCTGATAGGTCAAGCAGGATTAATACAGCCTGCATCCAGAGGTCCTAATATTTTCAGATACTTCCATCCGAGCTGTCTCCGTACTATATCTGGCTCTAAAGGTTGACTGGCTAGAGTGAAGCAAATTGTTTGCTTCCAAGAAGCTGGAGAGCTGTTTATTCACATTTCTCTAAAAATGTTAAAAGTGCAGGGAATAGGGAGATCAACCTATAGTTAGCCGGAATAGCTGGATCTGTTGCAGGCTTTTTTATCAGCCGCAGAATCTTTGCCTGCTTCCACACACTGGGAACTGAGGCAGTCCTTATTGATGTATTTAAAATCAAATTGGCCACAGCCTCTGATGTCAGTAATTTTGGGGGACACGGATCTGCAGGAGAACCAGATTTTTTTTTGATAATCCAGTTTTATTGGTTTTAAACACAAAGAACAAATCAACAAGTAAACAGAGATCATTAAGGAGAACCAGATTTAACGACCTTCAAAGCCCGCAGAGGACAATGCAGAGACATGGGCTCTAAGGTGCCCAACTTTGCCATAGAGAGCGGAATCATCCTGGCTTGATGTTTTGTATCCAGGGGTCTTCCACTGGTCTCAAGCCCACTGACCTGACAGACTGACTTGAATACTTCAAATCTTTGTATTAAAACAACCAGCAAGATGTTCACACCATTCTGCCAAGACTGAGTGGGAACTTGGTAGTTATGTATATTTGCAGATCTCGGTAAAATTCAAAATCCTTTACGCCTATCATTTGAACAGGAGTACAAATGTGCTCCTCTATGTCATATACCTCATTTCAAGAAGAAAAGATGATCTGTAGAAAATCATTAAACAACAAAATACTAGTCACTGAACCCACCAGCAAACACACACTATGTTATGTTTGTAAGTAATAGTAAGAAAGGATTAGATCTCTAAAAAAAACAGATTAAAAGAATGTGGAAATTTGCCACAATTCAGCTGGATAAAATCCAAATGTTGCAATAATCCTTACCGACAGTGCTAATCTTTAAACGCGTCATATTACGGTCGTAATTAGCAGAAAGTCCGGATACCTTTTCAAACAACATGGTCACCCGATGCGTGTTTTGCACACCCCTATTAATGTGAATATCTCTGTTGCCTTGAGTTCACATTTTTTATTTGTTGAATGCAACAGTGACCTTTCAGAATCTTATTTTAGATGCGCTACTTTCCATACTTTCCTGTTTCCAATACAGGGTTTAATCCTGGCAACACATGCTTTTTTCAGGAAGAAAAAAAATCACAATTGATCATTTAATACTAACAATTAGCGGCCGCGAGCTCCCTCAGTACCCAGTGTTCCAGCGCCACACGAGGACCAGAAGAAATATTCATTAGTAGCTTCGTTCAGTGGAAATAGAACGTGACCCATGACCCGGATTTCCTGTCTATTTCATGGAACAAATAGAAGAAAGTGCCTCCTCAGAAGGCTTTCGCACACTCTTTTGCATATGCATTTCAGAGAGGCAAACTGTGTAGAGTTAGTGATGGCTCTACCACATGACATGAAAAATTGCAAACACCGGGGTCGCGGGAAAAATGTCACTATCGACTTCGAAATGTAATTTGCTTCGAAAATGGACAGTGAGTATCCAAAAAATAAAAAGTAGCACAATACGATGTTCTCTTTCCATTACAAACCTGTATATAATTTAAACGTACAATAAAAAAATTAAAATGATTTCTTGTTACCCAGGCATGACACATTATAGTTAACACATCCAACTGCCATAACTGAGGTATTAGACCTCTATTTTAAAACAAATAAAAGATAAGAGTTTTATTGTATAAGTAGATCTGAACCGTTCATCAACTAATATATGTATGTGGTCAAAACCATCTACGCGTGGAGGGCACCCCAGGTAATAAGTTCAATATGAAACGTAGCACAAACAGGCAATGTGTTATTGGAGGAAATGAAGTATAGTCCACCTCAGCAAAGCAGAAACTATAGTTCTCCTTTTATGGGTAGCACAAGGTGTCAGGATGTTGCATTCAACTACGGACTGTACGCAATCTAATGAAAAGGACTAGGCAAGGCAGCCCAGCATCATCTGAAACTGTTCTGCATGATATTACCCTCCCACCCACTCAACACATGCAAAGGTTTGACAACATGCTCCTCCTGGGAAACAACCTTTACCAAGAAGCCATTACCACGCTTTGCCATTACTATGCAGTCATTGACATGCAAACTGTGCATTTCCAGTACCTCGCACGTCTTAACCATGCATATCTTTTTAACAAAAACGTAAGTATATTGCAGGTAAGTGAAACCACTTTATTATTTTATATATATATTTAGGTTTAGGGGTGGGTATAGGTTGATAAGGGCTGTTTTAGGGTTTAGAGGTGGGTAAGGGTATTTGGTGGTAAGGGTATTTTTAGGGTGTGTAGGGTTTTGAGTGGTAAGGGTGTTTTTAGTGTTTCAAGGTTTCAAGTATAGGGGTGGACAAGGTGATATATATATATATATATATATATATATATCAACTACTAGCAGTCGCCAGTAGGTAGGTATAGGTAAGACCTAGTTTCCATAGGAAAAGCATTTTTTGACATGCCTATATCTTTGCTGCTGTTTGACGAATCTTCATAAAATGTTAAAAAAAAGTGTGCCACTGAATCTGGTTGTGCATGTAAAGTTTCAGGGTGATACGTCTAGTGGGGACTGAGAAAAAGGGGGGGGGTCAAAAAAAGTGTGTTTCCCATGTTAATTCACATAGGGATTTTAGACATGACTACAGTCCGAACCACTGAGCGGAATTACTCCAAATTTGGTCGAAAGTTAGATCTTGGTCTAGAAAGTGACCTTTTTGTGATCTGATGTAAATACGTTCAGTAGTTTTTAGATATTAACTAAAATCCAAATTCGTATAGCTAGAACGTGGATCCTCCTTGGATTCACGAATTCACGCATCAACAGCAGTGGGGGGTCGCAAACCGAGAGGAATGTTGCGGCTGCCATTTTGTTCATTGAGACTCAGTTCCCAGTGGGGAAAATAAAGTTAGAAAATGAAATAAGCGGTCAGGGTAGAGGTACTCTGACCCCATGGGACTAATAGAGGGGTCTGTGAGGTACCCCTCCTGGGCAAGAAATTGCTCATTAACTTTATTTTTACCACACATGGATCTGCAGATCCTCATGGATTCTAGTGGAACCACGTATCCAGACCCCAATTTAAAAGAAACGTACACTCACCACACATCTAATCACACACTCACACACCCACACAACCACTCACGCACCCACACACACACTCATGCAGCCACTTACATACTCACTCACAGACTCTGAAAACCACTCACAGACCCACACAGCTTTCACACACCATTCACACACCCACTTACAAACCCACACATCCACTAACAAATCCAGACAGCTACTCATCACCTACTCGCAGACCCTCAAAACCACTCACACACCCACACAACCACTCACACACCCCCTCAAGCACCCAGATTGCAGGGACGTTACGGTTAGGAAATAGTGTTAAAAAAATATAGAAATTCACTAAAAAATACAAAGGTTACCGGGACATTACAGTTAGGTTCAGATGTTACAGACACAAAACCATCGAAATTCAGCAGTTACAGTTATCTCAAGTAACTATAACTCGTGCCCTAAGGTAACTATAATATAAACAAATGAAATTGGTATATTTTATTTGAATGAATTCTTACAAATGTAATTTACACCATGAACATTTTAATTAATCACTGGTAATGTGTTTGATTATACAAAACATCATTTATTCAGACTTTTTTTGACTAGCATAGTAATCTTCACTCCGGGTGCAGGTACCTGAGATGTGGATAGTTAATGAATCTTGATAATACAATTTCACATATATAACAAAAAATAAATAAGAATGAAAAATAGTAGCCATTCTGTGCAGTACAAATTACGAATGAAAACTAGTTACAAATCATGTAACAACTAGAAACGTTTGTCAGTCTTCCAGTTGTTCTAGCATAATGTGGCTGTGCTCCTTATTTATTGCACGGTCCATAAAGTAGGTCGTCTGTAACGGGTGCACCCTCGGAGGACAATTTTGCTCTCTGTTTCCTAGTGTGTCCAAAGTTATTTTTTATTAGGTTATGAGGTTGACAATAGACTCCTCCAACTGGTAGTGTTGGTGTGTTTCGGCACTTTATGATTCAGAGCCTCTTCAGGACAGTGAAAGAATGAACAACAATAGCACACAAATGGAGTGTAACCGGAACGTGCCGCTGGGAAAACTTAAATGCATCCCCAGGCCGGGGGTAGATAAAGAAGGTATTGGTTGAATGATAACACTCAACAAAGACAGTGTCTGGTCGGAGCTTTATCTTTAAAATTAAATTGGTCTTTCATCAATTGGTAAGGAAGAAAGACAGTTAAATAAGAAGTCAGTCATAAAACCAGAATCCTCAGCACCTTCTATGGAAGCGTTACAACCTTGAATACAGGTGCAGCACATCTACGGGACGGCATTACAAATACATTCCATGGGCCCTAAGGCCGATACTACTCTACAGCCTTGGTTTTGTGAACCATCGGATGTGTTAGTGGGTGGGTTTGCTACTGCCAACGAAGGAGGAAGAGGTGGCAGAAAGACTTCATAATTATCTGTTAATGAAAAAACATTAACAATAGAAAAAGAATAATAATTGTGGTCATGCAATTATTATCAATGTAATATTTGTGATTATTAGGATTATGTTCACTATTATTGTCAAGACCGGTATTATTAGAGATGCATAAAATTCTAACAATATCATCGTCATCATAAAGATAATTATGAAGTGGGGTTTCAGTGTCGATGTTGAACAGGGGAAGTTGTCTTCTTTGCAGTAAAGATCTGCAGCTATTAGACTTTGAATCGATGAAAATACAAACAAATTCACTAGTATGGCAGCCCTTCTGTCCACCATGAAAAATACGAAATTTACACACGAGACAGAATATACTGGTTGGTATGAAAAGGATTAAATTGCAGTATAATTTAAATGTAAGATTTTATATTGTATTAGGATTTTTAGAATGAGGTTTCTATTATAACGTTTTAGGATTTTTACCAGAAATAAACAAATATGATTGAATGAAAAATGGCCGCTTATGTTTATGAAAACCGCACATAACGTGATTTAGATACACCAAACAGTAGGGCAATGAGTTCATGCTTTAGTAACGTCACTGTGCACAGATGCACGCCATGAAATTCTGAGCAAGTAATATGCATGTCAAAAGCGAACACGCGCCTTTCCACCTGGGAGAAAACTTTTTCTCTCCGCTTCTTTTTCTCTTTTTAGAATATTCTGCACCTGTCCATAAAACATGAGTTAAAATAAAACATTCAAATGTGTGTTTACTCTTGGAGGCGAAGGTGCAGATTATTGGCCTCTGGCAGCCATCTTCCTTAACCCGCTCA
Organism: Lissotriton vulgaris; assembly: GCF_964263255.1. Classification (NCBI taxonomy): domain Eukaryota; kingdom Metazoa; phylum Chordata; class Amphibia; order Caudata; family Salamandridae; genus Lissotriton; species Lissotriton vulgaris. The sequence continues at coordinate 1,615,009,613 of NC_141694.1, forward strand.
TTGCATTGTCTATTTTCTGCCTCCACAAATCTCTCCTCCTTGAAATGCATTGCCCTGAAACTGCCTTGTTCTCACTATTATGGTCTTCTCATACCATTAGTTTGCATTCAGTCTCAAGCACTGAGCACGTCATTGTCCCATGGCGCCTTTATTTAAGCTCAGTTTGTTCCTCTAGTTCCTCCTGTACTAACCAGCAGTGCTCCTTCCAACCTTAACCCAAAATATACACACCTCTCTCTCTACTGCTCAGATTTTCTGTGTGCGCCTCATGTAGTCTCTCATCCCTTGGGTTATATTGGGTGGCTGTTAGCATCACCACCCAGGCATGTGCCTGCCATTAGTGCAGCAGGAGCAGTAGCACCGGGTATAGATATCTTAGTAGATCTTTGCACTTCAATTATTGGAGTATTTCGGGTCTAACCTGGGTGTGGGGACCCATTTTGCTGGCTTGCTTGTTTGCATTGAGGTCCCCGGAATTCCTGCTGCGCCTCTGTCACTGCCTCTCAATTTTACCAGCTTAAAAAAATTAAAAAGTTAACTCCAGTCGCCTCACAGCCTGTCTTTTGCTGAGGTGGTGAGCTTGAATTACTCTACTGAACATAACAACCTTGAAGTTGATCCGACAGCTACTGTTAGTTTGAGAACAAAGGGTTCATTAATCAAGAGCCGCGTCAAACAGGGAACGCCCCGTGAGAGGTTAGTGAGAATGATAGCTGACAAAAGAGAGCACAACTCTACACCGCAAACATCCCCAGAGGCCAGGGTCATTAATTAACTGACAAGCACACGCAGGTTTACATTTCAACCACCACCAACAACACTCGCCCTTACTTTGGAATCTTGGCGCTTCAGCTTCTTCCAGTGCAGAACATGAACAATAGGGCAAGAATGCAAGAAGCCATGTTTGGCATCTCTGCTCCTGCCACTGAAGGTTTAAGGCTGCCTCTTCTACAATGATGTCTTCAAAAGAACTAGAACACTGCTTGCCTGGAATGCCAATCCTTTCTGTCTCATAACAACTCTCATGCCAACTCTAAAATAGTTGTATATATGCAATGTGTATAGGATGTGATCTGGCATCGTTTTTTGAAGTCTCAAGCAAAATTATATAACATGGCAAAGTTGTATTCCTTTTGGCTCACTCTGATGCTATTTTGTTGTAGTTTGAACAGGTGTCATGCATGGGTTTTAAGAAGCAGGCACCACCAGCCTTGAAGTGATAGGCCAGCTAAACAGAATAATCTAGAAGAACATGCTCATTTTAACAATGTCCTACATTTCCTTGTGAAAAGTTCAAATGCATTGCAACGGCCAAAGTCTGAGTGATTAGTTGATCATCTTTGGCAAGCTGGAAAGAAATCTAGATCTCATCCTGCAGACAGAGGATGTGACCTGTGGCTTGATGTTAGAGAGAGGAGGGATTTTTTTTGATACCCAGTGCCACCATTAGGAATCTGCCTCTGACCATGTTCACAGACCTTGGAGAACAACCTCACAAAGACTGACGGAGCACGGGCGCGCTTTCAACCATGCGCATCTCTCACAAGGATCAACTGACAAAAAGATCAAATTTTTTGGTTCCAGCTGACAAATAGTAGAGAATGAAGTAAAGGGTTTTCCATAGCAAAGGTTTAAACTGGGTCATGTAAGTAGACCAGCACTTGGAATTCCTGCCTCCCAGCCTTCCATGCTTTCACAGGAAGCCATCAAAAATGTCTCCCCTTGAAACACGCAACATGGATTGTAAATTAATAACAGCAACATAAAACATAAAACAGTGTCTTTGCCTCATTATATGCTTCCTGCAGCTGCTCTGACTGAAATGTTTTAGTTTAGTCCAATGTTTTTGCTGTCCTGCATCTCACTTCGTGTACATGCTATAAGCACTTCTCCATCACGTCTTCAAAAAAAATCTTCCATGTCTACCTCCGCTCCCCACCATCGTCTTCTAAGGCATAACTCTTTTATCGCACCTAAAAGTCCTCCGTTTACAGGATGATACATGCTGTCTTCCTGCTGAGCAATCAAGAGGTGAAACAAAGGATGTGTCATTATGAGGTATGCTCTAGGTCAGGGATCTCCAAACTTTTCTCTAATAAGAGCTACTTATGTTCAATGAAAATCCTCCGGACCTACTAGAATATCAGGGAAGTAATGGTATCCAGGGCTGGACTGGCCGTTGCGGGCACCGGGCAATCCCCCGGTGCGCCGCAAGGGTGGGGGCCGGTTTTGGCCCCCTGGGGGGCGTTTTAGTTTTAGGGCCGCTTTTGCAGCATAGCTGCAAAATCGGCCCTGTAACAAAATTGGCAGAAAACTGGCACCGGCAAAGATCTCGTTTGCACCCCCAACCTCCCCCCAATGGCCTGCACACAGGAGAGCTAGTTACAGGTAGCTGGAGAGCTAGCTGGAGCACACAAGATACTTGTTGGAAAAGCATGTTCTAGGGTGTCCTAAATTCTTGCATTTTAAAAGTTTACAGGGATTCTAAAGAGACCCATCAAACCACCTAACAGAAGATTGTCATAAATCAAAACTTTTGGCCACTGGCATATTGCACAACTTGGCATCAAAAGTCAATCCTAAATACTCCTCGTTCTGCTCGAAGATTTTAAAATACTGAGCTACAGGAAGGCTGAGCTTTAGATTTAAGCACTGACATTATCTAAATATCCAGTTTGTTTCTAACCTGATTTTTTTTAAAAAAAGCATTGGACATTTATAAAGCATATTAACGTTCCGATTCAGCTTTTGCTACAATTAAAATGCATTTGCATGTGTATTAATCCCATTCAAGCAGTGGGGAAAATGGGATTTCGAATGGATGCCAATCTAGTATATGGAATGGGGTGTTATAGGCATTTCTTTCAAATACTGAATTGCTATCTTATGAATCAATGTTTTCCGATGGAAATCCAGTTACAAAAGATTAATATCTTACCCACACCTCACAGGAGGTGGTAATTCATTCACAAAAGAGGAGAAGTCACAATATAAAAAAAAACATTTGTTACAGAATGACAATAAAACAAATCTAAACAAACAAAAAAAGTTACCTTTTCGTTTTTAAATACAGTCTCTTTTCCCTTAAGGAAAACGGGCTGCATTTAAAAACACACAATGTCATTGACTGTAATGTATTCCCAGACATGGTGATCTGCTGACCCCAGCAGGCCACCATCCTTCAAATTTGCTCCAATAGTAATGTGCTGGAATTTCTGATCTACCTCATTTATATTAATGAGGTTCAGATTTTTAAGAACTGACCTATTAGTACTTCTTTAAAATCTTAACTGGTTGCAATATGCAGCCAGTACTTTGTGACCAGATTTTTGTACATAGGGACAATCATTTTCTTAATGCATGTAATCCTTTTAACTCCGTTTGGAACCCAACAATTGTGCTTTAAAGAAGGCTGATCCTTGAAACCTTTATTGATAAACACTCATGCTTATACTACTTATCAACTTTGATGCACTGATTGACTTGTGCATATTTCAATATATTTTAGGTTTTAAGGGACTACTCCCTTCTATTATTTGTGCACATACATTTACCGGCTGTAACTTTCTGAACACAAAACAACCTGTATAACAGAGGACACTTGCAGTCTGATGTTGGGGCTACGTGAGTCTACTTTCATGTATGCCTAAAGGAGCTCTTTATTGTTCTCACACCTGGTTTGATTAGGAGTCTAAGTTTCATTGTTAGGTTCAACCCTATTTGTGAAGACGATTGGATCTTTAAAAAAGGTATTTGGTGTTTATTTATGAGTTTATGAACTGTGGTTCACATCCTTTGTCCCCTTTGAATGAGCATGTAGGGCTATGAGGTTTTCATCTGTTTTTTCAAATCTCACAAAGTTTATTTCTTGCCTATTTGTCGTCCCCATTTGCAATTTTAATTTCTTTCCTTCGGTAACCTTATTAGCCAGAGGAACCTAAGCCAGCCAAGCTTCATGTGGTCTGCTTTTGACTTAGACTGTAATTACCTCAATAAGAAAAACTAGCGCTCTTTAAGAAGCCTTATTTATTACATATGATTAAATTCATCGATAGGTCTTCAAGTAAGAACTGCAAGGGGGGAAGAAGCATGGGGTCCCAGATGCAAAATGAATGAGCATAGGTTTCAAGCTAGCCTTGGTTTAGGGAACAGCCTGTCATGCTGCTGAGCACCACACAGCAGGCGATAAGGAAACTGATGTTTGCTTCAGGTGGAAATTTACAACTGCTGTCTACGGTGTTGTTGGCAAGTGATAGGAACAATTCCATCTTAGAACATTCCAGGGAATCAAACCCTTATTATTCTTGCCTGTGTTACTAAATACATGTTAATAGGTATCTTTTCTACTTATTTTCATCTTCCACATCCATGACCTTAAAAGTGACTTAAAAGTGAAATGTGTGGTTCACGTATGTGTGCAGGCACTTCACATCAAGAGATCAGCATGCACAAAACATATTAGCATTGGTTCTATGTTAACGCAAGTCATGTTTTACATGCATTGCTCTAGAGTAGCCATGGCCACTCAGAATGCAGGGTGCAAAAGAAAGGAAAGGAATCCAGCTGCCTTTACAAAGGTTCCTTACTTCCTCTCACCAAAGGCCACCTAGAACAGCTCATGCTTTCTCAATGTGACACTGGATTTTAGGGCCACTTACAAACGGAGGAGGCTCAAACGAAAAACCGAGAGCCCCTTAAAACTTTGAAGTGACATCTGATTCCTGGACATGCTCCTCTGACAGCTCTGCGATGGCTTGCCACGAGACAAGGTTTTGACTGTCATTGGACACTGACTACAAGTGAGCTGCTGTGAGGGCAAGCCTGACCCAGGCCGGAGACAATGGCTCTACAGTGAGCAACTCAGGCGTCAATAATCTCCCAAGAACAAAAAGCCAACAGCAAGTTGTGGGAAATCAGGTCAGCAAGCTGGACAGGGGATGCAGTGTGCATGAAAGTGAAAGTGTCCAGTCATATTTGTGAGCCATCACCGAGAGTCGCAGCTACGATTGCGAATAAAAACAATGCAAATCTGAAATCACATTGGTTAGAAAGCATCTGACAGTCATACAACACAATCACGAACCTTTTAAAACTCGAAGTCCTGAGGAGAGCTCAAAAAGCAGAAACAAATGGCGATGGGTTATTACTGCTCTCAATTGAGGAAGGTGTTATCACATCTATTTAGACCAACACATTGCCACCGCATATAGGACTCTGGTCGTATTTTTGGTTAAATATGCTAGAGTTCGCAAACAAGTCAACCTTGATACCTTTGTGCTTATATATTATTTATGCAAAACAGAACAAAGTAGCCAGCCTGGATATTTTGATTTCAAATTAGGGCTCACACAGCCCATAAGTACTGCATGACCAAACCATTTACTTAGCAAGACATTTATTTTGATTCTTAAGCAAGTTTCAAAGCTCATAAAAGCATGACATCAAAAAGAAACCACTGTCAAAAGCAATCAGGTCACAAGCAAAGACAAACAATTGTGTGCACAATAAATACAC